>NW_024881279.1:9092242-9698075 GCF_018691265.1 Tyto alba | reverse complement strand
ATCGGGTTGCTCAAAGCCCTGTCCAACCTGGCCTTGAACCCTTCCAGGGGTGGGGCAGCCACAGCTTCTAGACTTCTAGAACTCAAATCATTCTTGTAATAATTATTTTCAGAATCATTTCTAAATTTGTCTTACATCATCACAAAATGGCCTGTCTTTATTTCTCTGTATAGTGATAATATCTGCATGAACTCATTCTTTCCCCATTCACACATTCAAGGTTCCTATTTAATTTCTGAGCCACTGCAGCCAGCTCACATCAAGGCGTTTATCATCTGAAAAATACAGTCACCTCAGCCAGTAAGCACGACCTATTTTCTTGGTTCCTGGACTTCATATTTTTTGTGTTGTTCAAATGAATCTAAATGCTCATTGGATCCAGATCTCTCTAAAGAATTTATTTATTATTTACTAATCTGCTCATTTTTCTGTCATCTGTAATTTTTGTCATTAGTCTTTGGATACTTTCTTCTAGATCATTGATAATGATGCTCTACGACACTGAACCAAAAATAGATTGCTGGGCAGCTGAAGAGAAGCAGCCACACTGAATGTTGGTTCCCTGCTCCCAATTACTGTAATATGGCTAAAATATCTGTAAAAGTGAAGGCCATTTTGAAGGCACATTTTAAAAACTTCTGGAAAGCCTCAAAAATAGAAAAAGGGAGACTTCTACACCATTGCCAAAAACAACAAAGCTTGAATCTGTTGTTTTGGTTTTTTGTTTATTTGAACAGCTTTTCTTTTTCATGAGAAAATACTTTTTAACTATGTCAGGGCTTTTAAGCCCTGAAGGATAAGGACATAATAGAGGAATCATCCCATTATTGTCTGTTAACTCTTTCCTATTGCTGGCATACATGCAAAAGTTGGGGAGAAAATTCTCCCTGTTAAAATGTCTCTCATCCGTTCAGATTTGAGGAGAGCCACCATTTATTCTCAGCTGTCATTTCTAGCAAAATAAAGGAGAAAGTCTGGGAAAAAAAAATCCTTTCCCAACCTTCCATCTTATTCTCTTTTTGAAGCTGTATGTTTAATAGGTTCCAGCAATATGAAGTTTCAAAAAGCCAACTGTTTCCTTTAAGTTTGAACTATAATAGTTTCCTATTATAATTTGAATACTGGTCAGGCTTTTCAATTTACTACAGAAAGACATTCAAGGATGTGCCAACTGTTAAATGTTAGCACTATTTATTGTAGTATTGTCAGTGCTTTCTTTTATTTATTTTTTTTTTGGGGGGGGTAAAATAAATGAATACACAATTGTAGTCCCCAACCGATAGAGCTTCCACCACGCAGAAACCCAACAAGTGGGTTTAGGGCACTGAGTTAGTGACTGAAATAGCAAGCAACCTGCAATTCTTAACCAGTCTTGCACTATGAATATCTTCTGCCACCTGGCCAGGATATTTGTGATGAACTTCTAGGAAAGACAATCTTTGAAACAGCTTCAGAAGAAGATAAGGCTGAGAGAATGATGCATCATGCATTTGCTTGCAAGTATTCTATCTTTGTGGGGCCCAAAAGCAAGCACAGAGAACCCAGTTGTGAGCAGTCTTGGGGAAATCACATATTTAACTGTAGGTGTGTGCTTGTACCCAGCTACACTGGGGCTCTCATGGCTTGTCTCTCTAACTCTCATTTTTACCACCAGGACTTGCTGGATTGCTCAGCCATTTGCAGTTCTGCTAGCAGACATCTTCTTAGCACATAAGATCTTTCTAAGATTGATACAGAGAAGGTCATATGGTTTTCCTCAGCTGTGTGATTAATGCTATTCAAGGCTTTCAAACATATGTATCAAAAGACAATAATTGTCAAGATTTAGGATTATGTCTAGTGAATTCATTGCTACTTTTGGGAGACAATTTGCCATACTTCAGATGGAGTAAGACAGACTTGTAAACAAAATAAACTGTAATGGATATAACAGGGAAAAAAAAAAGAGTTTTTTCCCCCCATTGTAACATAAAATATCTCCCTCTCCCCAACAGTGTAGGAATACTTATCAATACTATATTTGAATACTACGTATTAAATTGTGGAAAAGAGAATAATTTTGCTGCACTAAAACCTGTTTCTTAAAGAGGGAGAGGTTCAATTTGACAATTCACTAATAGCATCATTAAAATTAGAGTCCAGTTCCCAGGCTCTAGCCTACCGTCCCGCAGGTCAAGGACAATACTGCACTCAGTGTTGTCCTGAGTCAGTGAAGCCTCATCTGCTCCACAGCCAGGGGAATCTGTCCTAGGGAATCTTTTCTCCATTTCTTTCATCTAAAAGACTTAGCCAGGAATCTGAAGTCTCTTCATTGTCATAACGTACAGAGCACGCCTGCCCTTCATTTCAGGGCTTCAAACCAAAAAAAAATGCAACCAATGCTCTAATTAGCAGCTCTGCTGACTTCTTCTGGACTGTGAAGGATTGAGGAGTCACGGCCAAACTTTGATTTAAAATCAAGAGGGTTACAGCCTGGCCTTCCTTTAAGCAACTGTGATTTCCGCACTCTGGTACTGATTAGGAAGGAAGCTTTTACTGCCATACATATGCTTTATTAAAAGGCTGAACTTTTTAATAGACGAGAAGTTACACCCAGATGTTCAATTCCACCCCTTTATTCTCAGTGCCCACTGGAGATCTGTAGAGACGGTGCAGCAATGCCTCTGCTGCACCATTTCCCCAGTTCATAGTGAGGAAGTTTTATGCAGAGAAAAGTCGATGCTGTGATGAGGGTTACTTTGCTGGTTATATAAGGGCTTGGGGATTTTTTGATTTTCTGACTCCTCTGTTACCAAGGCTTTTAAAAAATCCACAATAGGCCCAATTTCAGCCGACACTACACCGAGTGCCTTACAGCGTCTGTGAGAGCAATTAAGAAACACTATTCCCAAAACTGTCTTCTCCTCAATTATGTCAGCAAACAAAGAGGCGTGACTGTGTAAGACCCTCTCTATTAAACCAGACAGGCCTACTTATTTTTGCTTTGATCAGGGGAATGAAGTCAGCAGGGAGCAAGGAAGGCAAAGCAGTACATTCTCTCTTGGACTTCTGAAGTTTACAAACAAAAAAGAGAGAAAGAAAATAATTATGATGTGCAACTTGAAACTTAACCCATCCTTTCTTCAGAGCACCTGGTACACCAAGAACCACACAGGACAGCGGGGTCTCAGGTTCCTGGGACTGGAAACTGGGCCGCTGCTATAGTTAACATAACAAAAAACAAAGAGAAATTTCCACTTTGAATTTATTTTTCAAAATCCCTCCTTTTTCAGAAGCACTCATAGCGGGATGATCTATTTTTTATATCCCTTTCTGTTTCAGATGTGGCAAGACGTACCATTAATTGTTGTGCCTTTGCCTCATCAATTCAGAAAGTAAATAAAATCCAAAGAATCTTGTCACCTTGAACTATGCTATTCTTTTTATTGGTATAAATGTATATTTAGTCTACTAAATATAAAATGACAATATGCTTTATAAACTAACAGTATACTCTTTCAAATTTCAGTAATTGCCACTCTGGGTTAGGTTTTTTTAGTTAAGCTTTTTTGGGCAATGGTTTTTGGCTGAGCTTTTGGGCTGAGATAGAATAAATGTTGTCCCACAGCACAGACCCCCCCATCACCTCTGCAGTCTCTGCTGGAAAAGCCAACATTGCATTTCTCATCTAATGGAACATTCAACAGTGTCTGGGCAGGGAGGGTTGCTATCAAATTTTCCCTACGGAGAGGTAAAGTATATCACGGTGTTTCTTAAATCAGAAACACAGCATCTGTATTAGTTATTTTGTCATCACTTTTAAAACATACTTGTTCTTGCATGTAACAGCCTAGAAGACAAGAGCTGTGCTAGCTCCTCGGGGTCCCTAGGAAGCAGTTTCAGGAGATACAGTAGCTCCAGCAAAGCTGCACCGCATGGAAAACCTGCATGTGTCAGTTGGCCAACTTCTCATCAATGTCTCCAGGATGAATGAACAGGGGACTTGTTCAGGGGATTATGTTTTTAAACATAGATTTAATGTTTGCAAAAGTGGTGGATGCACAACAACGGAAACAGAAGCTGCTTCCTTATCTGCAGACCTGTGTCTTGGTGCATGCAGAGGTACTGACAGCTGGGGAGACAGCAAGCTGAGATTATAACTCTTTATGTAAAAACTTGCTCGACCATTACTTCATTTTAATCTCCTATTTATTACTGGTTGCATCTGCTTATAAATTAGGACAGTAAGTTGTCTGGAGCTCTTAATGGCACATTTGACTGCTGCTTTGAATGATCATCTGTACAGTCAACAAAATAATATTAATGGATCATTACTCCGGTAAAGCAAACCACAGAATGATAACAGCAGTATCATTAACAGGATGGTGATAATGAACTCTTGAAACTTCTCTAGTGCCTGGTATCAAAACACTTTCCAAAGCAGACCAGTATCTTTTACCCCATTTTACACCTGGGGAAAATGAGAAAAGGAGCAATATCTGGATTGTTAAATAGTAACACAGGCAGATGTTTGAGGCTCAGATAGTGAAATTAATATTTGTCACAGGCCATATTCTAGAGTTTTTAATTAGCATCACCTTCTTTTTTTGAGGCTGAGCCTCTGCCAGCTCAGGGAGAGGCTTCTCTGAAGGAGGGGGAAAGGCTGTGGTTGCTAATTGCGACCCTCATGTCACCCCCATTTGTTAGTTCATGCCCATAGTCTTTCAGCTTTCTAGAAGTATCCTTCATCCCTAGAAGAGGCCATTTCCTAAAGGCATACTGTGTATGCTGATGACTTTTTTAGGACTTGTCTGGATGGAGACATGTGGGAAAATGAATCCAAAAATCCTCTGTGAACTTGCTCAGAACCAAAGTAGCCTCAAGTGATTTAAGCTAAGCTAATGAAGGCCTGACTGAGACTATCTGTGCAAAGCTTTCAGTACCATTTAAATCATCCAGTTGATGATATCCTTAACTTTGGATCAACTGCATTACAGACAAACCCTCTCAAAATAAACACCAGAAGGACAACAGGATGTGGGTAACTATCAATAAGCATTTTCATAACAACTACTCTACAAAAGCCAAATCTTACAGTCCCAACCAGGGAAGACGAGGAGTCTGCATCAGAGACTTGTGAATAATGAAATCAAGGACCAGAAGCTGCTCTGAATCCTTACTTCTGAGGAAGAGCAGCATAGGGAGTGACTTGATGCAGACAAGGTATTAGCATAGGAAACCTGTACTTGGATAGAGTGCTGAGGGGAGAGGAGATGCAGATGTGGGGAGATGCACAACAGTGAGAAAATTAGACTTCCAACATAGTCACCTACCAGATTTGTCACCACTCTTATGGTCAAGTGCAAACTTTGTGGCATCTGGTTGAGTTCCTAAAACTCCAGCATCATTGTGATGCAGTGTGAAAATGTTACATGTACTTTCAAGCATCGGATCTGTGACTGCCATAAATTTGAGGATGCTGCACTTGCCAGCATCTGTTTGAGAACTGCTTTTTCAGCAATTATTCAGGATCCTCAGCTTTCACTGAAAGACATCTCTGACCCTCGTGGCTGGAGGGAAGCACCTGAAAGTGTAACTCCTTAGGGACCAAAATTAAAAGACAAACTCAGATTTCACCCTTTTCTTTTGATTTTTTCTCAATTTCTCATGAATTTCAGACCAGTCTCAGTGTGATTATTTGGGACCCAGTTCTTCCTTCCTGGTGCTGGGAGATGGGGTCCTGTATCACATTCCCAGGAGAGAGCCCAGCCTCCTGGGGATTTTCCTCTCCCAGAAGGAGGGGACTGAGCCTGCAGCAGCCATAATTCAAATACTTTAAAAGCTAGGGTTTTTGCTAATCTACTCCATTTGAACAGAAGCAGCACAGTCAATGCTGGAAGTGGACCAATGCCTTGGAGAAATACTTCAGTTCCTCCCAGCTTTGGAACCTAGGCATCATTTTTGATCTGCCCTGTATGCTCTCACTAGATCAATGTATCATCATACCAGTTCCCTCTGCTGAAACAGGGTCATCCTTCTCCCCGCACAGTTAAATGTCTCACCCAGGCTCTCATCATCTTATACCATGGATCAACTCTAATTTTCTTTTCCCTAACACAGAAAACTGTCATTTTGCCCTGCTTGTATCCTCTGAGAACACCACTGTAAAGACAATTTTCTTAGCTTCACTTCAGACTGTGCCCTTCCTTTCTACATAGCCCTCCTCTCCCCTCCCTTCAACAGTCACAACAAACCTAAGATGCTTAGTCTTTACTTTCAAGTTGCTTCACAACTTACATCTGCCTTACCCATAATTTTTCCCTGAATTTCAAGATATCATCCCTCACCTTCAATCAGGCTCAGATGGAAGCAGCCCCAAATCCTTTCCCCAGCCTCCTCAATACAGCTAACTAACATGAAACAGCAATTCCTCCCTTCTGTGCCAGAGACCGTGGCAGATGGCACCACCCTGTTTATTACAGGATAATAATATTTTAAAGGAAGATAAGGAAAAATAAATACATAGAAAGTTTAATGAGGACTTTGAAATGGAGTTCCTGCATCTTTATACAGACTGGAAGTCATCCCTGTACAGTCTCCAAGTACAGTCCCTGTTATCATATGCTCTGCATCGTAGTATATCTCCATAAATTTACTGGGCTGTGAATTAAAAGTAGTTGGAGTTTTGTTCATTGCCATTCCTACCAAAAAGCTGTTCCAGCCTCCCTGTCCTTATGGCTAGAAAACTTTTTTTTGATTTCCAATGTGAGTTTATTCATGTCCCTTCATTCTTATGATAACATTGTTCTCCAGTGCAAGTAGTCCTTTTTCCTCCGTGATGTTTTCATACACAGTAAACATAACCTTGCTAAGCCTCCATTTTACTATGATCAACAAGCCATGCTCCTTTAGCCTTCTCTTGTAAATTAGGCTCTACATTTTCCTGATCTCTGTAATACATCCATCTGCACGTGTCCCTGTTTTAATTCACATTTTTTAAGCATAGATATTCCACAAATGGCTTTATCAAGCAAGCATGTTAACAGCTCCTTAACTATACAGCTGATGCTTTTCCTGCTGTAGCCTGTGTGAATCAACCCAAACAATTCTATGTCCTTTTCACAATTCATCACAGTGGTGGGCATAAAAATTTTGTCCACAAATTTTGATTCTGTAGAGCTGATGTCAGACTAAAAGGCCTGTACACACTGGTCTCCCTTTCTTAAATACAGATACTGTGTTTGCTAATCTTCAGTCACACAGTGCCACCCTTGAGTTGATAGATTTATTAAAAACTCTTACTACCAGATTTGCAATTTCACACATCAATTCTTCCAGAACTTTAGGACCAAAAGTTTCCACTCCACACTCCCTGATAAATATTTTTTGTGGTATGGAAAACTTTAAGCTTTTATTCCACTTATGGTGAGCCAAATTCTGTTCTCATGTGCTCCTTACCATTAGCCACTGCACTTTTACCCCCGTGCAAACTGGTTATCTTGAATTTCTGTGTACACACATTGAGATACAGTCCCCGATATAGTGAGTGATGATTCTATGCCTACAGTGAAAGTATGATATTGGATTTGTGCTGAAACGTTAAGAAACTCATAGGATATATTGAGCATTTCAGAAACTTAGAAGGGGTATTAAGATGAACAAGTATGTTTTAAAAACCTCTTTGCAATTCTTGAGGTGGAATAAGCACATATATTGACCAGGTCATTAAAACAAGATCTCTCCCAGGACTTGAGTGCATTTCTGCAGTAAAGAGAAGAGAACAATGCCTGTGGCAATGACAGCCTCAGTAATTGCCTGGGGACCTCATGAGAAACTGATGCCCAAAAGATGAAGGAAAGAGGGAATACCACAAAAAAAAAAAAAAAAGAAAAAAAAAAAGAAAAAAAGAAAGTGCAAACAAATATTGCAAGGCACCTGAACAGCTATTTCACTGCTACAGGAAAAAAATGTTGTGTGCTTTCTTTAGGAACAGCATCCTAACACTCTTGCACTCTTGCTTTCAATGAAATCAATGGAGAGCACTAGAAGAGTCCATTAGCATCACAGTCAGCTGCTGTGCTATGGATCTGCTCTCTGATATCCATGGGAGCCCTCAAATTCTTCTAGTACAGCCCCCTCTAAGTCTGCCTGACATGGAAATGGGCCCCACAGCAGAAACACTTCAGGCTCCCTCCAGATGAGGTTTAACTCAAAGCTCGGTAGCTGATGAAATCGCTCGGCTGCGAGGCCTGAGAGGAGCAGGATGTCTGCTGTGTGTCTTGGCAAAAGACCTGAGAGGCGGCTGGCAAGCAGACACAAGGAAGGGGCAGTAGAGAATGAAGCATTTAAAATGCAAGTGATGTGAGCGTGTGGGGTACCAAGAGAATCGATTCAGCTTCTTCTTCCTATTTCATCCTGGGCAAATCACTCCGTAAGTTAACACCCAGCCGGTCTAGGTGCAAAACAGATTACATCTTTTCTCTGCATCTCCCTTGAGGCAAAAATACATGAAGCTGGAGTCACAAGGGCCAAACAAGTCCAAGCACCAGGCAGAAGGAGCAAGCTGGCCAGCCCTGGAACGGGGCTGGCATGCTGCTGCTAAGCAACGTGCAGGCACAACCCGCAGCCCTGCGTCGGAAAACCAATCAAGGCAGCATCTCACTCCCCTTACATTAAATGTCAGTTTACAAATGGAAGTAACAGATCACAAACCATACCCCCCTGTAGCAGTGTGGTCTCATCATGAACCCATGTCCCCGTGCCCAGATCGTGCAAGCTGATTCTGTGTGCCCTGGGACCACACCTCTGCTAAATCACTCCCCAAGCCTCCAAAGTACAATTGTGTTTTATAGTCACTGTCAAAACAAAACGTTTCATGTTAATTTCTTACAACCTACTTCACTGTCTGCTTCGCTCCTATTTGATATTTATTCCCCTGTCAAATGTGCATTTATTTGTTGACATTTTTATTAAATTAGACTGCAATAAATCTGTCTGCATTTAAATTTACATCCCTTCATGCTCAGGCATGCAAAGGACCCCAAAGTTAGTTGCATTCATTAAATGCATGCTCATAAGCATTTCACAGAGGGTAAATTAAGTCAAAGTACTGGTAATCAAAAATTATAATGACCTAACGTGGCTGGGATGGAAGGGGACCACTGGAAGCAGTGTTTCTGTTGAAGCGGGCAACCTTCCCTCTTCTGAGCAGAAGGGAAGAATTCTGGGAACAGCTCCTTTTCTAGGCTGTAAAAATTCACATTTTTCATTTCCTCATAGACATGATAGAGAATTTCTTAGGTCCCGGTGTCAGCAGATTTTTTTTCAGAGTGAAAAATAGCTTTTAAATGGTTGCACGTTATGAAATGCTATAAGATACAACATTAATGAAATTCTAGCATGTAGTTAGTGGTCAAATGCTACCCAGCTCTTAACAGAGAATTTAAATCTATCCTTAGCTTACTATGCACTGGGTAAATACAATTGTACTTGTGAAAAGTGAGGCATAGAGAGGTGTGATCTGCCTGATGTCACCCATCAAACTGTCATCAGTCAGGAATAAAGATCAGACCAGCTAAATGCCATCTGGAAAAACCTGAGGGACCTGAGGAGCTGTCTCACATTGTGTCATTTGAAGCTTCTTCCCAAAAATTCTATACAAGAGTATTTCTGTATAGCACCTTTTTGTCATAGCTGCAATAGGGAGAAGAATAAGATAAAAATTCACAACATGCAAGGTCACTCAAGGTTGGGGCTTTTCCTCAGCTCTCTCTTGCTGTCCCTTGTTGTATTGGACACGCCTGATATTATGCAGCACACGTGCCCTGCAATTCATAGCTGTAGTGATGGCATGCTAAAGAGGGTCCTTACGCCTTATTTCTCCCTCCGTACCATTCACATCAAACTTGATAAAAGGAATGCAGAGAAATTCAGAGCAGCTTCTCCAACTTCAGAGGACTCTGAACACATGAAATTTTTGCTAAATTACAATGTCTCGAAC
Organism: Tyto alba; assembly: GCF_018691265.1. NCBI lineage: Eukaryota > Metazoa > Chordata > Aves > Strigiformes > Tytonidae > Tyto > Tyto alba. The sequence goes on along the minus strand of NW_024881279.1, from coordinate 9,688,096 downwards.
TTGGCAACAGCACACTGATTATGTCTCATTGTGACTGTGATGTCCTTGGCGATGGAGCTGGGAGACCACAAAGTGAATATAATGCTCCTATATGTGACTCTAATGACTGATGATGCTCTGCTGTGGGTAGCAATTTTGAAATAACTGGGAATGACGACAAAGAATATTGCCTTTGTCTTTTTGCTTCAGAAGAACTTTATGTGTAACTAAGGAGTACAACACAGTATTGCCAGCTACACATGCTGCTAATAGGGAAATTTGCAGCCCCATCAAGTAGTTTGTGCTAATCTGCCTTTATATAGAGTCCTGCAGAGTAGGCTGAATGCAGAAAGGGGGGAAAGATGGCTGCTCACTCCTGATCAGGGTATTTTCATGTGCAGGATGAAATCTCAGGACATGGGGACAGCCAACAAGTGCTACAGACCACCTGATCAAATTAATAAATTAAATTAAATGTAGCATTTTTTAAATTGGGCACCAGATGCTTTCCTCACTCTGGTTGCTTCATCTCATTCTGATAGCTCAAAGGAACTGTCGCACTGAATAAAACAAGTGCTGATCCCGCAGAGGGATGAATCGAATGCGTCGGTGACACACAGTGAATGCAGTTATGCTGTCTTCAAGACCTGACCTAGTATCACTATTTTTCAACCCTCTGTGTCACAGAGAAGCACCAATGTGCTCTGGAGTATCTTGTGTTTCATGACCCTGCTAAGAGTCAGCATATTCACAGGGGACACACGAAGAGTGTCCCACATTAGACAGGGATGATGGAGTTTCACTCCTTCCTTAACTACCACCTGACAGAGCATGAAGGACTTTGGTACAGACAGATGCCATTTTCAGTTGAATGGAAAACGTCGTGTGTCAGCAATCATCATGTGGATAGGATAGGTGAAGAGTAACTCACAGAGGAAAATGCAGAGGCTGAATGCAGACCCCCTCTCTGATGTCTTCTGAGCAAAGCTCCAGCCCACCCCAGCCCAGAGACCTGAGCCCTCAGTAGCAAGAGCAGTTTGCAGGTCCAGCCTGGCTGTGGGACCACTGAAAGTTTCAGGAGATGGAACCAAGCACACTGACCATTACACATGAGCTGACATTGATTTTTACACACTGTCTGAACAAGGTAATTTAAACTTGTATAGGTCAGTCTCCAGAGATCAAAGACTGACATAAGAGGGGCACAGAAACCTAAATCTGCTCTGCCAGAACAGCAGGTCCTGAGAAGTCCAAGTGCTGTGCTGGCAGCACATTACTCTTTGCCTTCAAAGGATGGGAAAGTCAGAAAAGAGAAAATCAGTTAACTTCAAGATAACACAGCTGATTTGGAGAAGTGCCACCATGAAGCCTTTGCCTTGGTAGTCATTCAGACTCCTGAAGATATTGGACTGAGCAAATTTTGGTTTAATCCATCCTGAAGGATTTTAAAGTCAAGATATTGTTCTGAAAATGAGCTCTTCACTCAAACTCCCATGCAGACTTGATTACCATGGTGGCCTTTCTGTTCTGGCAGTCATGGTTTATTAATCTTCTCCCCTCCCATTACTGCAGGAGCCAATGGAGAACAGAAAAGAAATGACAGGCCCAAGTAAATCCCTGTGAAAATCTTTCCCTATGAAAACAGCAAGTCAGTGCCCACAGCATCTAATCTCCTGCTTGTGAATTCACAGAGAAAATGATGCAGAGAAGGCAATGTTTTCCTGACACCTCAGAAACAAATTTAAGTGGGATACAGAAACCCATGTCCTATTCTACCCAAAAATGAGCCAGGGGGTATTTTTAGAGCCCGAAGAGAATAATTACAGCTAGAGGCTGTTCCAGTAAGCTATTTAGAAGGCAAATGAGTGGTTTGCTGTGCAGCAGAAGCCTGCCTTTTTGCTCCTGCCTTACATCATTCCTTCTAAATGGAAACCATTTTGAAGCTCAGTTTGTGTGCTCTTAACACATTTCACAGTATTGCAGCTTTCTGGGCAAGATTCATTCCTTGCATGGGGTGATGGCTATGCCCAAGACCTGCTTTCACCTCGGTCTAAATGGTGATAACAACTCTGGTGGCCAAGCTCTGAGGAATCTAGCAGAGGCAATTTAAAAAGTTAGGGCTCCCAGCAGTCCTCTCTCCCCAGAACAATTAGAGGCAAACATGTGCTTCCATTTCAGTGGCTTCAGTGTAGAGGTTGGCATATCAGTGTGAGGCCATTGTCAGCCGCAGCTTCAGCCGAAGGGCTGAGCTTTGTGCTGAAGCAGCTGCGTGCCTCTGGCTCCTGGGCAGGACCAAGGGGACAGATCTCTGCTAGCCCCATCACTCAGTCCCACCTCTCCATGCCCTCAACCTCCTGCCACCCCCTCAGCACACAGACAATTTTCAGTCATGGCATTTGTTGCTTCTGCAGGATTTCTTGGCCAGGTTATTTTGAGAGAGAGGTTTGGTGATGGTGCAAATAGTGATCTGGGCACTGTCATAACTCCAGGGGCTCTGGGTGCCTCCCAGCCACCAACTGCAACATCCCACCAGCAGAAGAGGAACCAGGACACACAGCAGCGCGTGGCCAGTGGGAGTCCGTGGGCACGTGTGCGTGTAAACCATCCCATGGGAAAGCCCAGCCACAGGGATGCTTTTTTTTTTGCATGGAAGTCTCCATCTACCAAAGTGAATGGCTGTCCTAGCTTCTCCTTGCTCAGGTCTGCTTTTATGCTTCAAATGAGTGGGGTTTGCCTTCTTTCTTGCAGCTGAACATTATTTTTCCTCAGGAGCACTGGGGAACAATTAGAACAATGAGAAACGGTAAAAATAACACAAACCCAGCATATTCCTCATGACACTGACAGCCAGAATGCTGTTTAGTATGGCAGAGAGCAAAAACATTAACACATTTAATAACCAAACAGGTAAGTGAGATCTGTACCTTAAACCACTAACAACCATGCTCTCTTTGCCAGAAATATTTCAGAAAGACAGAATACCTCTATGGCCATGTGAACACACTTAACAGTGCTCACTAATTTGGCACTTGGAGTGACAATCACTGTATTTTTTATACTGTTTAATTTGTGGCAGTACTGCTGTAGAAAAACATTCAAACATTGCTAGGTTAAAATATGTGTTTTCCCAGTCGTAATTAGTACAAGAAAATCAGGCTAAACATATTAGTTTGATTTGGCTTTTTCATTCTCTTCCTGTAGTTTTACACTTCACAGTCGCAATAATTGTAGCCCTTATGAACAATTATGTAAAATTATGTAAAATGTAATATGATCAACGTATTAGACTATTATTATCCCAGCTGCAAATGCATGAATCATTACTACAGAGTACCTAAAAACCCCAGAATTTTCTGTCAGTTTGAGTTTAGGTGACTTTTTTTGTCTTGTGGATGTTCATGACAATTAAATCATACCTTGATAAATATAAAAGGACAAAAATCAGCATAGTTATTATGAGTCCTCCTTAGGAAGCAAAAGAGTGGTTTTCAAGAGTTGTGCTTGTTTTGCCACTTCATTAATTGCCTGAGTTCTTTCTTAGGTGGAGAATCCTTTCTGAAGCAGGTATCCAGGCAGGGCTGGGATGGATGCGTGGAGTGTCTTTGGGGATCAGCCTCATGGGCAGAAAAGATTTGGTAGACTGGAAGAGGTCTTGGCTTGATGTTTATTGAGTTACCTGATGAATGCATGACAGTTACAGATAGCTCACAAATGACAGAAGGATCCTGAAGAGCTTTAGATCCGAATGAAGACAGGAATTTCTCTCTCTGTTTGAGCCTGTTGCTTTGATTTAAGGGATGCAGTGATGTATGTTTTCTCTTGGGCATAAAACCCCAGAATTTAAAAAAAAAAAAAAATACTTGTATGATTTCTGTGTGTGAACAAACCCCACATATTTTAAAAATGGGTCTCCTTTTTTGAAAAGGTCAGCAAACGTTATATTAATGCAAAGCTACATCCTAGTCCTGAAACCTGACCTTAAAATAAGTGGGACTGTAGGCAGATGAGGAGCCTCAGCATCACCAGTCAGGTCCCAGGATGATTATTAATTTCCCTCTGTGCTGAAGGATAACTATTTCCACTGATCTTGGAGGAGTTAGACTACCATGTTGGGGGAAGGAACACTATGACCTGTTTCTTTCCTCTCTATTTCCTATGGATGTGTATGGTAATTTAAATGTAAGACAAAACTCTGTAGATTGCTCAGGAAATTCCCATATAATCCACTCTGTCCTAAATCTCACAAGAACCATGAAGATCACATGACAGTGTTACAGAAAATAACAAATTAGGGGGAAAGTCATAGAAAAATGTGGCTGAGCCAGGTTCTATAGAAATTACATACCATTGGCTTTTTTCCCTGAAAAGAAGGGGAAACAGAACAGAGATAAAGCACTAAGAAATACGTGAAGAAGAGGCTAGTGTACTGAAAACTGAATAACCACTATGGATTGGTCAAAAGAATAAGACAATTATTTATGCACAGGTCCAAAATAGAGAAAATCTTACCTTGGAATGTAAAGCTAGTGGGCTCGATTTATCTTTCACCCCATTGCTCCTTTAGCCCTTCCTTTTTCAGGGAAAGGATACCACTATGTTCCCCTTCTCTAGTTCAAAATAAAACAGTCACTCCCTAACAGGTTGTTATGGAGAGTTGGGGCTTTTAAGGAAATTGCAGGGAAAAACTAATGCCTCTTCTTCCCATTCACAGAATCAGGCATTGATGCTAAGTCTTTCAATGACAAACATAGGCACTGACAGCAGGACCCAAATAGTTCTTTAATCTAAAGGGATAGCACTCAATATCTACATTCGGAGCAGAAAGTCATCTCCTGTTTTAGGTTACTGCCTACGGGGAACAGCAATATGGCTGCTTTGTATCTGGAGCCTGCATGCAGATGCCCAAGTTTGCAGTAATTACGTAACTGGCAAAGCCAAGCCTGTTAAACTTTAGATCAGCATTAATAAATGCAAGTGAAAGCTATCTACCTAACTGTCTGGAAAAAAACTATGCCCCCCATTTGCAAGAATGAGACAATATTAACTGTTGCTCAATAGCACGAGGTTGTTGTTCAAGAGCCTTGTTGTGCTTTATTTTTTCCTTGAAAATTAGAAAAAAAAAAAACAAAACAAAAAGAAATGCATGCAGGGGGGAGAAGCAAATATAACTAGAAGTGAAATGTTAATGTTATTTCATTAAATGATTTGTGAAGAACGAGATAAGAGATCAACATTCTCAAAGAATAATTTCTTTAAATACCTTGTGCTCAAGATTCCCCTCTAGGCAACTTTTCATCTTTCTTCATTAAAAAAATAGCATTAAATTTTATTAAAGAGTCCCAATTAAGCTGGTAACTTGCTTCAAAGAGCATCCAGGCTTAGGGGGATATGTTAAACGTTAACAGCAATGTGAAGATTCACCCGTAAAGCTGATTTTAAAAACAGCATCTTTCTAACTGGTACAATTTGGCTTGTGCAGCCTTAAGGCATTCTCCCAAACCTAACTGATGCTTATTTTGGGAAGCAGCACATAAATGCTTGGATTTAAGGTCAAGTAGATGGCAAAGTTGACTGTAACAAATGCAAACTTTTCTTGATAGCTTCGGAAGACAGCAAAGGAAAATTTCATTTTTCTAAAATGAGCATTCTTCTTAGATCCCAAATCAATCTGATTGAAGGGTGGCATCAGACACACCTGAAGCAAACCCTGTGAATTTAGCTTTAATACCATCTACCCTGACAAGCTGCATACCTTGCCTTCTTGTTTAAGCCTAATTGGCAATAAACACATGAGCTCAAAAATAGACCCTCAGTCTTGAATGGAGACAGGTCAGAGTAAGAAAGATGTCAATCCCACCTGCCTTAATCTTCATGGTCAAAACCAATAGGAAAGAGGACACATCATCTTGTTTTCAGAGTAATACTCAGAGTATGAAGTTAGAAAAAAAAAAAAGAAGACAGGTGTTACCAATGGCACTTGTAGTCTGGTGCATGGGAAAGGGGCTGCAGGGTGCTCCTGAAAACACCAGCAACCCCTGGGAAAGGCAAGAAGCTGTCTGATGACAAAGTCAAAGCTGTAGCACATCTAATGCTGACAAAGGTTGAAAGCTGCCTTCAGATCCTAAATGGCATGAACTGACTGCATGGTTTGGCCAAATATTCTTTTGCTGATGCCTTCCTGTGGGTAAGGAATGACCGACAGTCCACCTTCATCACTTTATGTTCTGGGGAGGAAGAGCAAGGTATAAAGACAAATATTGCAAAAAAAATATTGCAAAACCATTCAGAAGATATAGTAAGCTCCAGTTTGAACTCTATGGAAAACCTGAGGAAAAAAAAAAATGGAAGGGGAAAAATTCAGAGAAAACCTCTTGTTATGAATCTTGTACAGTGGCAATAGATAAATAGGACAGGGAGAAAAAACTGTAGGGCTCCTAGGTTGCTGCTGATCCCAGGGGAAAAAGACGATGGGAACAGAAGTGAAAGACAGGTCTTCCACTTAAGAAAACCACCTTAAATCCAGATTTCTCCTACCCTGTGGAAAACCGCACTGTTGTTTCTGTGGCAGATTTTCTTTCTGAGTGATACTGCACAAGGAGACTATTTATGCAGCCATACAAATGTCACATTCATATTTAGACATTGATATAGTCCTTTGCTTTACATTCACATCCTGCGTTTCCTTCACTTCTAATCGAATGCTAATTTCACATTCATTCTTCATAGCCAGATTTAGACAAGGCACCCAGTGGTGCATACTTGGGGGGGGTTATTATTATTATTTATTTTTTATCAGAGTATGTCATTCCCAGGTAAAGGATGTGCTGCCTGCAATGTAATTATGTATGCTGGATAACACTTGCATTGACTGGGAGGCATATAAGTCAATTGCATATTGTATTGTGTATTATTTTATATTTATTATTTGCTGTCAAAGTGTTTTTGAAAACCAGTGCTTATGAGCTGTGTGTACTTCATCATAAATATGGGTTCTCCTGGAGAAGGTACAGGGATCAGGATAAATTTAATTTGACAATTCTGTCAGAGGTAACCTCCATTTCTTTCCAGTCTGCCACTTGCAACAAACAAGCCAAACTGGTGTTGAATGCAGAGGAAAGGAGCTGGAGGGACTCAGTAGTAAATATTACAGTGGGAAGATACGGGAAGGTTTGTTTCATGAGGTCAGTAAGGTGCACAGCAAGACTACATTTTCCTAAGAAAATGATTAATAGCACCCTCGAGATGATGCCTCCACTTTTTCAGCTCTATTTTTCCTGTTTAATTCCTCTTACAGGAGTCAGGTTTTAAATGATACCTTTCTCCCTCTTTCAATGAGACAGCACATCTCGCAAGGGAAAAATAAATTCTAAGGGAGAATCATGTATATTGCAACATTTATATACAATAATTCTCCCCTCCTCTCCATCAGTAATAAATAATGGAGCCATTTTGTAGTGGGTGCAGTGTGACAGCAGCTCTACTTATTCTGTCCCAAGGCTGGCTGAACAATTTTACCTTGTCGCAGCAACAGAAGGCTGCTGGAAAGTTTTTATCAGTCGAGTATGTACAGGGGGGCTTAGAAGTGGAAGGAGAGCAAAACAAGGTTCCCTGAAAGTGATCTGAAGTGCTTTACTACTTCAGTTGTGATTGAAGTCATGGCTTTTCACAGTACGTTACTTCTTTTCCCTGTTGTGTGCCTTCTCACTCCCCTCACGGAGAGCTGGCGCTGCCGTCCAAGTGACTCCGGGTGTGTTAGAGCCCCTGCACTGAGCCTGATGGATCTGAGCTGATCGGTAACCACCGAGGACTTGCTTCTTCAGCTTCACTTCCTTGCCCTTCCATGCTTACACATGTACATTTTTTGAATAGAAAAAAAATTGAAACTGATATTTAAAAGTCAGATGCCACGAGCACACACATTCTGAATTGAGAAGCAGGGAGATCTTATTTGATTGGGACCAAAAAGCCCAGGAACACCCTTTCATCTTCTCCTTCTTCTGCAAAATTGTTCATGCTACAGCTCATCTATCCTGGTTCAGTGCACAGAGACCGACAGGGACCAGGACATACCCTATGTGAGAGCACAGCTTCTGGCACAGGGTGGCTGGAGGAAAAAGCAATTATATTTTATGTTCTATCTTCCCCTCTGTATTTGTTTCATTATCCTATAAACCTTCACAGGGAATAATCAAAAGAGGTTCACTGGCTGCACAGTAAATATGCTGAGGTCAAACTTGTTTGAACTTGCAACTCTACCTTAACTATTGTATCAAGACAACACTTTGACCTACTCTCCAAGTTGATTTGATAAATACTGAACACAGTTGTTAATCATACTCCTTATTGCAGCTTATCTTTCACCAAAAATAAACCATAGTTGGTTGGCTGTTTATCACAGTGTTGACGTGGTATTATTTGCCTTGAAACTTCAAGCTCCCCCTGCCCAGAGGTGTGACAATTAATAGGCATCAGAACCATATTTTTATAGGTAAAGTAGGATTTTGGCAAAAAAAAAGAGCCTTTATAATAAGAAAACAAACAAACAAACAAAATCAACAAAAACCATTATTGTGCTTATTTTGCACGGATCTCTCGCCAGCACTTGCTTGATATACCCCCTGTTTTAGGTAATGTTTTTATCAAATGATCAGGACTCCATTCCTAGAGTCATGAACAATTATAAATTATCTCAACTTCTCCTTTTTAGGAACCTTCTCTATTAAATGCAAGTTGACTCCCAGAAATCCCTCAGAGATTTTCTCTTTAAAAGAGAGGAAAAGGAAATTTAAGAATTAAAAATCAGTCTCTGTTTCCAGCCACAATAATAGAAATCATTTTAATGCTCCCAGGAGATTTAACAACAAGAAAAAATCATTTTTGTGAAGGACACAGTGACAGAAGAAACTGAAAATTATGTGGACCTTCAGTGCCTAAGGAATGAAACATAATATTAAAGAAGCAGGCATCTGCCTCACATGGTAGAATGTGCTTTATATTTATCAGTTTCTGGCTTTTTGTTGGCCTCGAAGGATGAACCCATCATTAACCTCAGGCAGTATCTTTTAATTCACCTGAGGTCCAGACATGGCTCCTGGATGCTTTCATGATGATCCGTAGCAAGACCTGTTTTAGAAAGCAAAGCCATGATAAGATGCAATGTGTCTGCCTGAAGGCCACTTGGGAGCTGGACAGGAAAGCAAAGCAGGTGGCAGAGTGTCAGTAAAGAAGAAAACCTTGCAGCAGAAACATCACATTTCATGCTAGTCCCCTCCCTTCACAACACCTCCAGTTCTCTAATGTGCATATCCCTTACTGTAATTTTATTTTGCTATCTGCATAGTGATGAAAACATAGGTCCAGATTTTCATTGTCTGTTTTTTAAGTAATATCTATAATTGACTTCTGGAGCACAACAGCGTTCACTGAGTGAATTGATTTAAAATTGCTATAATAATACTGCAAAATTCCTTTATTAATGCTGGAGTACATCAAGGAGAATCAGTTAGATTGCCATCTAGGATAATAAATACTTACAGGCGAGTGCAAGCAGCCCACAAAGAGCAGCAATTTTACAACTGCTTTTCTCTTTCATTTAGTTTCTCCAACAGCCACTAGTCCATCATCACCATAAATTAGATGGTACCTATAGGAGCCATCTGAAGGGATCTGTTTTTCATATCTATTATGAGTATGTGAAGAACATGAAGGAGAGAAGAGATGAGAGAAAACAGTAACACCAGTAAAGTGAGCTGAGCTGGTAACTCCTCGTTACGTGCTCATGTTGGGAAGAAGAGACTAATTCTTCTTCTGGTTATATCAGTGTAAATTCAGAATCACTCCAATGACTCATGGAGCAAGTCTGAACGCAGAGCTGAATGGTCAAGCCTTAAATCCCATTCACGAGACCCAATCCAAGAGATCCTTCCAAAGGATCCCAGGTCATCTTTGCACTAACTTCAAAGGGTTTTGGACCAGACCCATTTTTTCCACAAAGCAGGAGGAACAAGGATTAGATACCTCACACGGAGTGTATGAAGGCAGTTGTGCCTGGCTGATCTGCTGAGATCAGCCCACAGACTAGTTACAAACAAAACATTCAGTCTCTGAAGTCTGCATGCCACAATTGCTATATGAACCAATAAAGCAAGCTGACACCAGGAGAAAGTTATTATTATAGCCATTCTTATGCTTTGATTTTTCTCTTCTAGATGAAATATTTCAAGGATATTTTACTGAATCTTTTCCATGAGAATTAAGGCCAGGCTTAGCTGTGTTATTTCAACTGCCCTGGTTGGTCCAGACTGTTTGCAGAGCTGTCACACAGGCTGTCCAAGCCACTGTGTTTCTCTGAGCTTACAAATTAAAATACAACACATTGCACATAACTAAATTACATATCCCGTACTCATATCATACACAACTGAAAAAAAATCACTTCTTAGTATAATTAATGCAATTATAGTAAATTTCAGATTCACTTGTGACTCAAATCTCAAAGAAAGAAAGATTTACAGAAATATACAAATTCCATGGGGTCCATTTGCTCCTAGAATTCAGTGTTAATCGATACCTATCACATTCCTGGTAAGTAAACCGTGTCAGGTACCTACACTGCAGTGATAATGAGTGGGAGTATACCAGACTGTCTAAAGGGGGCTACCCTACCTCATTCACTAAAGGAGGTTCATTGCTATAGCAACAACTGCATCCTATGATTTTCTTGCTACTTACACCAGCAGAAAATATTCTGAAACGATCTATTCAAAAAACAACTGTTACCTTGACCTGGTGAGATTAATGTGTTCACATTTGAACTATTTCTGCCACAGGTTAGGCATCCTGAATTCAGATGATTCATATGCAAAAATAAGAAGTCCCACCGTGCTTCAGATTAAGGAAGGGAACACTTATTTTGAGCTCCTACTATCCCTCTGTGCCATGTCTGAACTTCCCCAGAGTAAGAAATAGGAAACAGAGTGACAGCTTGGCCTGGTTGGTGGGAGACACCACTCAGACAGTGGAAGGAGGAAGGCTTTTCCACTCAGGACTTGATCATAGAGCACATCCATTCCTTCCTGACATTACTTCTGCCTTAACATTTCCTTGCCTGGGGCTTAGAAGTCACAGTGACAAGATGTGACCCTTCTGTTTGGAAGGGATGGGTGATTTCATAGAAGCATTTGCTGCTCTCCTACTCAAAATTAAAAAAAAAAAAAAAAAAGTTTACACTGTCCAAATTATCAGTAGTCTGGTCCTAGCATGTGAGGCGGCTCTGAGCAGGGTTGCTCAGTTTAAGCACTGCATTCCCCAGTTTTGCTATCTGTGTTACCATGCAGAAGGCATCCAAACAGAAAAGCAGCCTGAAGCCAGATATTAAGGTGGACCATAAAAGTGTTTGTCAAAGGATCTTAAGGAAAAAAAATGAAAATATATAATCCCTCCTTCTGCTTCTTCCCTCTCTTCCTTGTGGTGTCCCAGTGCAAGAAATTGGAAAGTAAAGCTTGGAAGAAGAAATTGGGCAGGACTAGACATTCCAGTTTGGCAGGGCATATTTCCTTCCTCCCCTCCAAGAAGGGACGGAACAGATCACTTACAATGCAGAGTAACAAAATTCCACTTTATTTTTAAGTTTGCTTTAAATTAAGAAAGGAACGAACGTAGGGTAGCTGGTTTGGGAGCAAGGTTGAGAAGAAAGATCTGTGCTACAGAAGCCATTTTATCTTTTGATAATCTTTTCTTGATCTTACAGATATCTCTTTTTAAGTACTTCCTTTTCATGTCTCCTCATATCTACTGACAAGTAGTTGAGTGAACCAACAACCATTTATTCTACTCCTAAAGGAGTGATGATGTTGAAATTCAAGGAGGAAAAGACAGCAGCGTGGCAAATTCTGGCCTAAGCAGAAGAAGCATCTTCCAGTGATGAGAAAAGCTCTTTTAAAAGCAGCATGTAATGGGGAATGTGGCAGTATCCTGATGGTCCCATGGAAATGTCCCATATATTACCTCTTACTCCACATCTCTAGCATCAGAGCACTCAAGTAATAATGTCCCTATCTCAGCTGAGAAACTCAGTAAATGTTTCCCAACTGGAGTTTGTGTATATCTGAGAATTTACATTTGAGGCAACTATCATGAGTGAGGATAAAAGCAACAGTAGTGTCTCTGTGGAGGAATTCACAACGAAACTGTACAAATTGCTTCTGAATATAGAAATGTCTTTACTCTCCCACTAAAAACAGAATTGTAATTTCAGCACAGAAACTAAAAATGTCTTACAGACTTACTTCCCTTCCACACAAATAAACATTTAGCAAGAGAAGCAACTTCATGTACTAGTCTGAAAGTCGTCAACTGCTGCAAGGAATTCCTCTTTGCACCACTGCTATTTAAAACAACATGGCACCAATTTCTGATATGAATGATCTATTGCAGTGAATCTGATTCAGTGCCTCATAAAGGCAAATGCATCACTCTGACCCATCTGTTCAATGGACATAATCTTAATTGCAAACATAGGGTCACATCCCAATAAATCAGCAATGCTGCGGTGAAGGTGCCTACATTTACGCCAGCTGAACGTTTACCCAGTGCTGCCTACAGTCATTGCTCAATGGAATTTAGGGACAAAAAGAAAAGGAGATTGCTATCAACCTCTTATTCCTTATATTTATTGAACCTAAAGCTCTGCATGGGCAAAATCCAGGACCTATTTCTATAAAAAACAAAACTTCCATGGACCAGAATTTCACCCTGTACATATGGCATAAGACAACAGAGATGTTTGGGGTGAATGACAGGCAACAGAAACGCAAAGGAGGAATATGTATCAAGTCACATAAGAAGTGCCACAGGGCCTGTCCCAGACTTGCAGAGCTGAGTGTGCAGAATCTGAACATCTTCAGACTCAAAATAAAGGTAAATTAATAGAAAGGATAGAAAGGAGAAAACATCTCCATTTTTCCCTCTTCCCCAAATGGCACAGACATAGATGATCTCATTAGCTCATCTGTGTAATTTACACTTCTAATATGGCTAGGGAATAAAACAAATATTCAGAAATAAGCAACAGGATGGGGATAGAAGAGAGGGAAACCTCACAGCCCTCTCTCATCTAATCTCCTTCTTTCCTTACCAAATGCTATATTGCCTTCCTGGGAACCCCTCCAAGTTTGCGTCTCCAGATGCCACGTTGCAGCAGGCTGCCTCGAATCCCTCCTACCCGCCTCCACATCACTCATGTTGAACAGGCAGGGCAAACACAGGGTGGAGAGAGTGTTTTATCCTCATTTATTTCCAGATGGAAAATCGAGCCATGGAAATAACAAAGAAGAGGAAAGAAAAAAAAAAAAAAAATACGCAAAACAAAACCAAAACCAAAAAGTCCCCCAAACCTTAACCATCTTGAAAACAGATTCTTCCTTGGCAAAAAAGGGAAATACAAGTCACAGCTTGAAATTTGGAAGTATTGACGCCTGAGCTGTGTTTCTTTCTGTTAACCTGGGTGACTTACAGTCAAAAGAGATCAGTATGGGCATAAGGGAAACACTCATTAAGAGCAAATGTAAACACAAAGATAAAAAGCAACTTAAATCCAATGGGATTCACTCTTAACTGACTATTTGGGCATCCTACCTACCTGTCAGCGTTCATTCAAGCCAAGACCATTTAACTGTAGGTTCCTATCAGGGCACCTCTCTTGAATATATAACTTCAGGTGAAGGAATTTCCTACTGGAAGAACCTGCTAGTTTATGGAGGAAGCTTAGGCAGAGATCTAAGAGCTGATTCCTAATGCATGAGTGGGTGAAGTTAAACAAGGTGAAGCCCTTGCCTCCCCAGGGGCAAGAGCTAAACCATCGGTAGATCACTCTCCACCTCTCTCTTTTCCTCATCTATGGAGGAAACCTGGAGTGACTCTTGCTCAGTTTGGGTCCTGAATTTAGGTAGGCTGGAGCTGACCCTTGGATCTGGTGGCTTCATGGAAGAAAAGTAATGGGATCCACAGTTACCAACGACACACGTTGATCCGTTTGATTGAAACATGCAACCAGACCTAATTAGAGAAGTGAATTGGTGTTACAAGAGGCTTTCTCAATTCACAGCTTCCTTTCATCCTCTTCCTATGTATCTCCAAAGACCACTGCTATCCCATCTATGTCTCCCTACCTAATTTTAATTTTAAAATGTGCTTTAATGACTGGAAGTAGGTCTGCAGTCCAGAAATAGAAGTCTCAAAGCGCAGAGGGCATTATGTTCCCATCCACCTCACAGGGCAGGCTGGAGCAGAGTCTAGACCAGAATTACCTGAGTATTAAAAGAGACCCCTACACAGTATTTCATTCTAGTCCCCTTTTGGATGCTATTTTACAACGCCCAGCTGGCCTTTAGTTCCAGTAAGAAACATTCTTATACCTGATTCTCTCCATCCCTCTATGTTTTTCTCTCCCCTCTCCTTCCCTTGCATGAAGAATGGCTGGTAAAAATTTATTGTGGGTGGGATTTTGAGGCACGCATCCTATTAAATTTAATGGGAACTGAGCATCTAAATCCCTTAGGCAGCTTGAAAATTTCAGCCTCTATTACTAATGCTGTTCTTATTATAACAAGATTTGTACATGACAGCTCGAGAGCCCTGACTCTGCTGTTAGTGATGTGGCTCTGTATTGTGCCGCTCACGGCACCCGGTGTAGGCTGCCTTGCTCACAGCTCATCTTGTCACAAGCTCTGCAGGTAACACGAGACCAGAAAGCAGCCTGTAATTTCATTATGATTGGTGAAACTTCTTGTAGGGGGTTTTCCATCAGAGAAAGAAACTGTCAAGTAAATCTGTCTTTGTTGTGATTATTTAAGAACAATTTAATTTTAATTGTAATCATCATCTTTGATGTGCAGTGTACAGTAGGATGGATGTGGCTGTGTTTCACAGCTGTATCATGATATCAAAAGGAAGAGCTTTTCAAGGGTCATTGTAGACTTTGCTGGGCTGTCAGAATTGCCAGATTCTACCACATTAATTTTTTCATCAGGCTTCTGCTTAATTTACTGAAATTATAATCTACCAAGGGGGCATGACTGGAAAGAGAATGGCTTTTTAACATTTCCTGCACATCCTGCAGTTCTTCATCACTAAGGTGTTTAACTGTGTTGGTGTTAATCACACCTGACAGGGCAACCTTTCTCATTCTCATCAGAGATTTTCCTGTCCTTTTTCTTGTCACTCTGGCCCGACTGTGCTGTGGAATAAAAGGGGCTAGAAAACCTCTAGGAAACCTGAGGAAAAGCAAAGAGTGGTTGGACTGTCATGATAAAATCTTACCTTTTTCCACATGCAGTGGGGAGGATGGGCCTCTTGAAAGATATAATTTCTCCATAATAAACTAGCATTGCTCAACACCTTGTGTTTTGCTACCATTGTTCCCCTAGGGTGTCATATACACCTATCTCCTTCCCACGGGGTGCTATGTGTGACTGGGCTCTGGACTCCAACCATCAGATCTGTAAAGATATGCTGGTGCCTCCTCTCGAAGGTTTAAATTCTTAGACAAGTCAGTGGAAGTTTAGACAGTTAAAAACCTTGGGATATATGAGCCCATATTCCCAGTGTGAGGGACAGATTTCATAAGTGACTTTTTCTTTCTTTACCCATTACTGCTACAGCTGAGATTGGACCCAAGGACTTCAGGACTTTGTGCTGTTACAAAATTATTGGACTATTGGACCTTTGGCCACGTTCCTGTCTAGTGGCAGTGGTCATAACAGTGCTAGCTGTGCACTTTGCTGGATTTTATGCACTGCTTTGATACCAGCTTACCTCCCCTTGTCCAGATTCTCAATGCACAACCCTCCATTGCTTTCCTTATGGCTTGTGCAGTTTTAATAGTTCTTCCCATAATTCAGGAATTAGGAGATGGTACTCTTGCACCAGTTCAGGTGTACAAACAAAAGTAGTGTCTACACCTTAAGACATCATTGCCTCTGCCTCCTCAAGTTACAAAGCTTCTAGGAGGGGAAAAACCAAAACCAAAACCAAAAACAAACAAACAAACAAACAAACAAAAAAATTATGAAATTATGTCTGTCTCCTCCATGCTACAGCTACAGTTTTAGGCAGTGAGCTTGCTGGGCTTTCTGCACATAGAGCTAGAATATGCATACTTCAGTATTTCTCATGTAAAGCTTAATCTCTTCCCTTGAATTAGGACATACCTTTCTTTGAATTTTTATTTTGGCTTTTAAGGAAGGCTCTGGGGGAAACAGGAGCTCTATCACTCCACTGTTCCCAGGGAAAAAGGAGCTATCCTGTAAGGGAAGTCAATCCTTTTTCCAGGGGTCTTTTGGAGTTGCTACTACAAGAGGCTTTATAAAGAAGTAGACAGAAGCTGAAAACATTTAGGCACTTTGTGTTGCAGCCCATCCTCACCCCTGGTTGTTGGCCAGATTTGCCCTTCTATTGATGACAGAGGGGCACCCCATATCCACAGCAATCTCTGTAGGTCTCAGCTGCGTTGGTCAGGATCTGTGGTTTTCACTATGAGGGCCAGAGCTGCACTGACCTCTCTGCTGCCATTTCCTGGGTTGTCTGCACAGAAGTACAGGGCAAGGGTAATAAAGAGCATTTAGATGTTGCTGCCATGAAGGAAAACTCATAATTTTAAACAAATCTGGATTAGGTTGCTTAACATGAGTTAAACTTTGCTTTTTTAGCAAAAGTGAGTTCGAAAAACTACAAAATCCCTTCTTACATCTTTTACTTTAACTAGACAGATGATTATTTTTATCTGCAGCTACCATACACCATTTATTTAGGCAAAATCATCCATGGAGTTCAGATGGGAGTTTTGTCTCCAATAAACAAAAAAATGGCTCTCCAGCTACATTAATATTAGACTGTCACTAGTTAGATAAGGCTGATAAATTGGCACTTCTATGCCAGCAAGAGACAATCTCTGGCTGGCACTGTTTGGTTTAAAAAGCAGGGACTAGACTTCATCAGGAAATATATGAGCAGTGGGTTGGGGGAAAGGAGCCCAGAGAATGTGGTAAGGTTAAAAGTAAGGAAGGTAAGTGAAGATGTTAAAACACACTCAGGTGTGTGCTCAGGCAGAACAAGATGTTCTGAGCATGTAAGAGTCTGGGATCCTCTACTAGTATACTGCAGAGAGGCATTTCAGGGGAGTTAAGCAAGGTCAAATGGATAGGTATTTCCACTGGTCCTGAGATCCACACAGGATCTTCAGACATTCCAAATTCTTAGTCTGCAAAACTCTCCCTCAGGGTTGGGCCTGGAAACACAGCAACAGGTCTTCTGAAGCAACTTTCTGTACAAAACCCCTTTTTGTTTTAGCAGCTGAGGGAAAGTCAAAATCTTCTCCATGATGTGTACATGGCTTCACAGGTTGCATGACAAAATTCCAAGTAATTAAAGAGCTGATAAAAATGATGTTAAGACCGCCAGTATCTCTTCAGGACACTTCAGATAAGCCCATCATTGCATTTTCAGAACAAAGATGTCTTCTTTGAAGACAGAGATGAAAAACCAGATGAGTTGCTGTTATATCTGATATGATATGAACAGAAATCTGTACAATGTTATTAGAGATATGAATGATACTGGAGTTGTGGTTACAGGAATTGTAGTAGGAAAGCTTTAATGTTCCAGATGGAAATTGGAAAACAAATGTTACTTATTCCAGTGGGCCACAGATACTTGATTGTGGTTATCAACACATTTCTTTGCTGCATGGACTCTGAGTAAACAAGATGGCTTTAGGGGAGCAATAAATTCAGATAGGAAACCAACTTATAACTTGTTGTAAGTGAATCAACTGAGTTTATTCTCTTCAAATTAAAAGCAAATTTAAAGAAAAAGTTTGTAAGTAATGTTTTTCCAAAGAGGAAAACTGAAAATTTAAGAATACTATTTAGTGGAATTATCTGAAATTAAGAACTTTGTGACCAAACTGCAGAAGTACTAAATGTCTTTAAGTTATAGATTCGGCCATCACCTGGAAATGCTACATGAAATAAGTCTCTTCTTTTCCCAGTGCTGGGGGCAGCACCAACAGATTTAGCCTGAGCACATGATGAAAGTTTACAGGCCAATAAAAAGAAGTCCAAAGGAGAACCACAAGAATACCCAAAGTTCTCAAAAAGCATGAGAAAAACATGAGAATAAGCCTCAAGGGGCTTAAATAAAAGCAAAGGAGATTTTAGTTAGAGATTAAGGATAACTCTCTAGCATGAAAACAGTGAAATGCTGGGTTAAACTCTTAGGTGATGGAAATCCCCAAGCAGTAAATTTTGAAGAATAGATCAGCCAGCCAGCCACTAGGAGCAGTTAATTACATGTTCACCTCCTCTGAGGCAGAGAGATGGATTAGATGATCTCCCAAGGTCCCTTCCACTCTTATAATTCCTGTTTCATTTATGTAGCATCCCCTGTTTTTTCACTTCTTTAATGAAGTAAAGGAAGGAGACGGTGCAAGGGAGTATTCCAGATGTTTAGCCAGTGGGATGAAGCATATAGCAAGCAAAGCAAACTGAAGACAAGTCCAGAGGAAAAATAGCTCATGACTGAGGTCTTCGGCAGGAGAAGATAGAATATATATTGCATCCTGTCCTGACTTTCCTTAATGTTTTCCCTGAGCTGGATCACTCTTGACCCACCTTTGACGAAAGGAGTCCATAGCCTTTGAACCACAATACAAATAAAAGACTCATGTTTAAGTTTTTTCTGTCCTTCTGCTTTTTACGTTTTTCCCTGAGTCTTAAAGCATGGTATTTTCTTTGCTGTATCCCACACAATTGTCACTCCTTATGGACGCAGGAAGAAAAAATATAGGGCAGTTGGTATCATCTACTTTCTTAAAATTAATAATTACTGTGGAGAGTATAGTGCTTTTTCAAGGCAGTCTCTGGTGTTACTAGACTAATTCATACATGCCATGCTATTATTGGGCCTTAAATCTCTGTTTCTCAGGTGGTTTGTTAAAAATAAAGTGCTTCAGCATAAAAGGGAGTGAAACAACTGGGATGATTCAACCCACTCAGGGTGCTATATATTTCTTCTCTGCTCCATCAGTACCTCTGAATTGTAGTTCCCAAAGCAACCAAGCCTCAGTCTTCAACCCCAACCTTACATCTACCAAGGAACAGGATAAGCAGGGGTTTACCCCAATTTGTGTACTTGGTAATCCTTATTCCACAGCTGCCTGTTTCCACAAGAGGGCAGAGGACAAAGTCTGTGGTGTGTTGACTCCTACAGTGTTATATATGTCTGCACAGCAACTGTTTGCCATAAAGCGGTGTCAGCCTTGTATTATTCCCCTAGATCACCACAGTATTCTTTACCTACGGTGTTACGATGACGTACAGCGTGTTGGATCACTTCTCTGGCTGACGTGCTGTATATTGCAGCCCCTAGCCTAGCGCTTGCAACACTGCTCTGTGCTATTTGACTCTCTGCAGCCAGAACTGAAGTCCAGACTGCCCAGAATGGGAGTACCAGACAGTGAAATACTTGCTACAGTTTTGTGCAGTCCTCTGTTTCCCTCTCTTTGCCCCACAGCTACTAGTACATGCAGGAAAATATGAGCTAATGGCTGGATTTTATTATGAAATGCTTCCTTACTTGTTCCCCTAGAATAAATAAAAATAAAATGTAAGCAATCCTATTTTCAGCAAGAGAAAAAGCTGCTGTCATGCTGGCATGGTGTATAATGGAATACAGTAGCACTGTATTTCATTATGATTCAGTGTGTTTTCATGTTAGTTGCCAAGGATTCAACAGCTTAACGTGAATTCTAAAATAAGATTAGTATTCCAAATAAAATACTTTTGAAATACATGTATTTCCCATTTCATTCTAATGAGCTTCAGTAAACGCACAGTACCGCTTGTGGATATAATTTGAATTCAGGAGGGACACAGCTAAATACAGCCATTTGGGACCAATGTCATATCTGGGCACATAAAAGCAAGAGGCACAGACATTTGGGTCAACAAGTCTGCAGAGGAGGCTTGGCCAAAGAAAGACAGCACAACTGCACATTTCCTCAGCCTTCAGCTTTTATGGCACTTTCCAAGACAAGAGTTTGCACATGATGTTCTGTCTCACATAAGGAGTGGTGTAAAATGGGGTAATATTCCTTCACAACCTGCTCAGGTAACACAGAGTAGGAAGGAACCACGTACTCAAATTTCACTGTAACCACTCAATCTAGTAGGTTTTAAATAGTCTTTAAAAAATTAACAGATTTATCTTCTTCCACACTCTGGAACAGTGACCACTCCATCATCCAAACATCACCAGCAGATCCAGCACTGCTCTTACTTCATTATTCTGAATTACCGCAGCAACTATTCAGGCCCACATTATTTGTCTTTTTCCACCTTGAGATTTATCTTATTGGTCAATCATCTTCTTGGGTCACTAACCCTGGAAACAGCCAAAAAACTGGGCTTGAGCACAAGTGAAAATTCAGAATCCAAAAGAGCAAAGTCCTCTGGTCCTTCATAGAAATGTAAAACACATTGTATTTTGGCAATGCAGATGAGAAAATGACACAGCATAAACCCACTTCTAAGAAAATAACTACAAAAAAAAAAATTGTATTAGAGGATCTCTTCTGGTCCAAACTTTAGGCTACATCTATCTCCAGACCACGGATGGGTGAGGAGAGACCTGAACGCTCACCCTTGCAGGCAGGCTGCAGCAGCACAGCCCAGGAGGGAGCCTCCTGTGTCCCGCTGGGAAGTTGCTGGAGGAGCTTCTCAGCAGGAGAAACTGCTCCCCAGGAGCCCCCACACTGCTGCAGCGGGCACTGCCCCACCAGCAGCTTCCAAAATTCTCCCACTTTCCTGCAAACACCCCCTTGCACCCAGGTTAAAACCGTGATGGTTCAGCGCCATCGCACCACAGGGCCCGGGAGCAGCAGGGTCTGCGATACGCTGAGCACACGCACACACTGGACACAGGTACCTGCTAATTCTGAGCCCTGTCCCCTCCCCAGCAGAGATGGGGATGGCTGGTCCAGGTGGGAATCACCCCCCAAGTAGCACAGCCACACATACTGGCAAATCCTCAAACCTGTTCTGTGGTCATCTCTTTTAGCTTTGCTGGTGGTCCTTCATCTTGGGACTAGGCTGGAGCTGAGGCATGGCAATGACAGCAGGCACACAAAGGGTAAAACTTCTCATTTACCCCTGCTCCTAACCCAGCTGGGACACTCTCCTCTCTGCAGGGTCAGGGCTTCCCACAAAGCACCAAAGCAGCCACAAGAACAAACAGACTCTGAAGTTTGTGAGAAAGAGTAGTCCTTTGCACGGCATGGCAGTGCTAGCACTTGTGGGTCTCACCTCTCCTCCAGCACTCTGCAATGTCACACCTTTGCTGAACAGCAAGAAAAACCTTTCAAAATTCAGCCCATAGTGGGACCACCTATGGTAAGAAAAATGACTAATGCCCCGAATTATGAAGTAGCCATGACTTTCTGCCAACCATACTCCCAGAGGACCCTTTTTGTATTCCTCTACTGTTTTATTTTTCTCTCCTCGTTTATTAAGGCTGAATAAAATGCTTACTGAGTGGACTTCAGGTCCAAAGCTGAAGGATGATATATTTCTAGCTAACAGACTTTTTAAAGAACTAGCTAGAAAAGGGGTGGTAGCATTAAGCAGCAAGATAGCTCTGTAATTAGTGGGAGTCATATGGGAACAGAAGACTGATATACTGGGTCAAGGAAAATGCTGGAAAGAGAGTAAGTGGGGAAGAAAATATGCAAAGGAAAAGGAGAAGTAGCATAGAGTCTGGTGGGTGAAGAAAAAGGATCTGGAGAGACATCAGTGATGTGTAATATCCAGGAACCAGAGCAAATGATGACTGTGCATGCTGTCTGTGACAGCATGCCTGTGTCTGGGGAAGGGAAGGGGAAAGGGCTGGACTGGCCATGATTTCTGGAAATGAGGCACATCCATAAACCAATGAGCATCTCTAGTGCCCTCCCATAATCCAGTCAGTCACTCGATCCCTTACATGAGGGGACAATAAATTGAAGAGCCTTACCACTGAGCTTATGATAGAGCAGAAAATAATGCAACATTAACTCCATTAGCTACTTCAACCGCCGGAATGAGAAATCCAGGCAATGCTTCATTGCTGGTATGGGCTTCCTGGACTGTGATAAGATGAGGTTTTAACTCAAGGAAGTTTCAATGAGGGACTTAAGAGCAACTGTATCACAGATAAGAAAACACAAATTCACAAGTCTGAGCCCTGGTATAAATATGAGGAGAATTTTGACCTTTATATTTTAGATAGAGGAAACAGTACCGATGACATCTCCAAGGTTCTCCACAGTCACTGACAGTCCTCTGGCCAGACAGAACACAAGCATTTTCCTAAGCTTCACAACAAAAACGATCTGCCCCAAACATTACTGCACATTCATAACTGTATTGGACTTATATAGGGTAAGAAAAGCAGCCTGGCCGCAATCAGTAATTATGGTAGACTATGATCTCGCTTGGCTCTCTGACCACACTACACAATGGATGATGTTTAATTAGAATTAAGTTGATTCATCCTACAGTACTGAAAAGCAAATTAGAAACTTGTCTAGATTACTGTAGATACGCACCCAGACATGAGATAATTAGGCTGCCGTAAGGCACCCTGCTGTATGTTTCAGACTGTTCTGCCACTCGTCCCTTGTCACCCAAGGACACACAGACATAAATGCTGAGATTTGCATCCCCTTTAAAATGGCCTTATACAAGTTGTTGTACACACAGTGTGAAAAAAAAAGGTGTGCACAAGTTCTTGGTATGAGAAGTTATTAAAATAAATGCTGAGAGAGAAAACAAATGTATTTTACAAGAAGACATATTTTAACACAGCAATTTATTAACTGAGCCTACAGAACAGATCCGATTGAGCCAGTGACAGGGTGTCAATACTCTGTTATTTTGTGTGGTAATAATTATGTTTCCCTCTGCTTTAGCCTACCTTGCACTTAATGGAAGCTTACAGATTCTGGGCAGAAGTGATTTCAGATTACACTAATTTCTACTTTCTGGTCATTTAAAAATGTTTTCCTACAGTGAGTTTGCTGTTGAAGAACACTGACTTGAACAGCTAAAAATATTTTCTCAAAACAGGCTTCTTTCTGAAACTGAAATGGTTCATAGTTATAAATTGGTATCTAATGTCTTCAGGGTGTTTATAACTACAAAGCTTCAACCTAATCTGTCTTTTTACAGATTTTTTTCAAGTTAAGCATTAAAAAGAATTAACTAGAAACTTGAGAATAGTAATAAGTTTTCACTCTTTTTTTCTGGGGAGCTGTCAGAAGAATAAAACATTTTCATTCCCATTATTTTTCTCATTAATATTAAAAAAAAAAAAAATCCCTGAAATAAACTGCAAAAATTTTTTCTTCTCTTTTTAGTTTTGGTGGGAAATAGAACTTTCAACCACACCTGGGGAAGCAAACTGTCTTTTTCAATGTAAGGCATGGACAGGGTGAGGAAGACAAGCAGGAGAGCTTTTATCATGTGATGAGTTCTACTTGTCCATTCCTTAGTCTCCCACATTATCCACAGACTTTTTGAACTAATTAACCAATAACATTATTTATCCTTGGTATAACATTATTGGCATTATATCAGAGATTGTATTCAGCCCAACTATGCAAACACAAGATGCACATTAACTCCCCTAGATTTGTTATGAGAAAGAGATACTCTTAGTATACTGATCAATAAACTTTTATTATACTCACATATACCCCAACTTCTTTTCTTCCCAGAACAACTATAATATAAACATTCATTCCAAAACTGTCACATCTCATTTGGAGAGGTGTGTTCCAAAGTATTGTGTTTCTATGGTCATTAAATTTAAAGAGTATTTTTCCAGTTGACAATAGCCAGTGAGGCAGAACTTCCAAACTGGACATGGCCAGGATGCCATTCCGTCTCTTCTGTCTAACCACAGTTCCTTCATTGTTCTAAAGGTAAATATGGTATTCTCTCTTCCGCTAAACTCTGTAATAAACACATCAAATCTGGCTGCTGAAAATATTCTTTTAAAAGTTTTGAGATAGAATGTCTTATTCAAGCAAAAGGCATTTCAGTATTTTGCTTCATAAGGATACATCTTATTTTGTCCAGAACAAGCAAAACTCTCTAGTTTCCATTATCATTTAAGCCATTACCAAGGCTCAACTCTGAAGCTTAATTACATGTTGTTTTGCAGATATAGACCAGTCCCTCACAGATTTTATGAGTTGTTATTCTGAATCAAAACCAAGGGACACATGAAGACTGAAAGCCTCCAAGTCCATCTTTTCAGTTTAAATAGGAATCTGAATATTCAACATTTGAACATTTGTTCACCTGCTGATACAGTACCAGGTTTGCAGACCTCTGTGGAAAATCTAACCTAAACCTTTTGATTTACCTATTTTATACTTGTACAAAACAGTTCCTCTACCAGAACTGCTCTGGCCATTGAGCTCAAACTCAAACCTTGAGAAACAGTGTAAACAGCATCTGTGCTGCTCTGTCTTCA
This sequence comes from Tyto alba, assembly GCF_018691265.1. NCBI lineage: Eukaryota > Metazoa > Chordata > Aves > Strigiformes > Tytonidae > Tyto > Tyto alba. The sequence continues at coordinate 9,663,544 of NW_024881279.1, read as the reverse complement.
GCTGTGGATAGGAATGGGAGGAAATCAGTAATTCCTGGAGCTGGAGAAGATTCAGTGCTTTTCTCCTTTACACCCACTCCCAGAAGAGTTATAGTGAGTATCCAAGCCTGGGTTGTTTTATTGCTCAGCTGGGGTCCAGAGAGGTGCTTTTAAAACAATGATGCTTCCACCTTCTCCTCAGATGTTGCTAACATGAGTCTTCTGAAGACAGAGTCTGTGCTGCCTTTTCCTCTTTGCCTTCTCTGTATATTGGTTTCTGCACCTGCTGCTAAGGCCTCCTTGCTCTTTTGCTGGAGAATCCTTGACTTTGCAGGGTAAAAAAAAAACCCTGCTACGAAGGACACTGAAGAAATCTGCAGTGCCTTTTTGGTGCTTTGGTAGGTATAACTGACCTAGATATCAGAAACAGCAGGAGGAGAAAAATGCAAATACCTCTCCCTCTACAAAAAATTATTCAACACAACAGAAAACTAAGGGATCTGAAAGGTGAGGGATGATTTATAAGAGAAGATGTGGGAATATTCTCTTTCTACTTCCCCAGCTGTGGATTTCTGATGTGCACAGCTGTGTCCTCATTTTCACTGTTTGAACTGCTGTCTCCACAGCACAAGTCCCCTGACTTCATTTTCCTCCTAAAATCTTTGCTTCAGCTGGCTGTTTCTTATTAAGCTTCCCCCAGAGATATATGTATTTTTAAGATATTAAAATAAAGAAAGGAAACCTAAAAGAGGCCATGTGTCTCTGCACAGGCATGTGTGTGTGGCAAAGCTTGTCTCAAAAATAGTCTTTCCTTTCCCCTTTTGTTTTTTAATGTTTGCATAGAAAAAAAAATCACTTTCCCATTTCAGAGACCTATAGCTCCGAACAAATGTTGCAATTAAGCTTCTCAAAAGCAGATAAATGACAGGTGAAAAAAATTAAACTCACTTACTTGAGGCAGGTTCAGAATGTCTATAATGAACTGAAATTGCTTCAGTGAGTTCCCCTTTTGGTTTGAAAGCCCAGAAATCATGATCTTTTGAGCTTTTCCTGCATTTTTTCAATGCATTGTAATTAAGCTCCAATTTGTGATGTCTCTCAAGTCAGCTAGATATTTCACTTTACATGTCTGCTAAAAGGATGTAGCCAGTGCTGTACAGCTGGTCAGCAAGACAAATCATTCATAGCTTTGCATCATTGGTACTAGTCAGCTGGAAACACACAAATCTCAGGAATATGCGGGATACTCTGGATTCCTCTCCAGAGGCCATCACCAATACATCTAGCACAAGATCAAATCCTTCCAATATGGTTTGAGCTCATGTAACAAAGAACACTTTTATTTCAGGGCCACTGCTAGAAAAATTACAACAGCTCCGAGCAAATAATTCAATCATCCCCATCCAACGCCAGCTCTGCAGGACCTATTTTGAGTCTGTACAGACAGTGTGGCCAGTTGGATATCCCAGCGTGGTACCGCTGTGTCCCAACCAATGGTGCCAAGGATACAGAGAAGGTCCCTCCGATTTTCCTGTGGTGCCCCCTCAAAAGAAACCCCAGAGGGGCCAAGACACTACTGTGCAAAACCCACGAGACCTTTAAACAGGGGCTGCTATGTGAAAGCAAAGTATTTATCACTGTCTAAACATCAGCCAGAGGATAGACCTTGCTCTGATAAAGGAAGAAAAGCAGTTGCTGCTGAGCCTGTACCAGTTCCTTCTCCTGCTCCATTTTATTGCATGTCACTGAGAATAAACATGGTGAAGCAGTTTAAAATAGGCTTTAATTATCTCTCAAACACTTCCATTATGCAATTTAGCCAAGGCACTGTGATTCTGCCCATTTTGCTTTCCCATAGTCTTACCCATGAGTCCAGAAAGCTTTTCTTTCAGCCTTCCCTCTAATCCTCTTTCCCCTTCCCCTCTTATTTCCACTAGCATAAAAATTCCCAGAGGACCGTGACTATGAAGGACCTCTGGAAACTGCACTTCCAGGCATGCAAGGCAACACTACATCCTTTCAAGTCCAGCACTGATGAATTTAAAGCTCTATTAATGGGTTATGTGACTGATAATCTCAGTTTACCATCCTAGCAGACAGGTCTGTGCCCTAAGCTAACATCACAGGCAAAGCCATAATTCAACTCCCCTGCTCTGCTTCCACCTGTGAACTGAGATACATTACTATAGTTGTTCCAACAGGAAGAGTTTGACACACAGGACTAACTTCAATCAAAGTTTTTATATCCCTCGTATAAAATATTAAGTATTTAAAACAAACTCATATATTTATAAACTTAATTAGCCTACAACAGTATTCCATACCATCAACTTGTAAAAGTTTTAAAGTTAACTACAGATGATACATATTTGATGCAAACCATTGTATCTTGATAATAAAAAGATTAGTTATAGAGCTATAAAAATGTTATGTCAGGTTTTTACAGCTGATCATTAATATTGTAAAATGTACTTATGTTTTTATGCTTTGTTGGCTGACAAAAACATCCAGAATCTGAAGGAGACCATGAACTTTCTTTAATCTTTATTAATGGGTCTTAAATTGACTCATTCAGAGAAACACTTTCTTAAATGCTATAAAATACTCCTGCAGCCTATAGTACTCATTATAAATAGATTAGTAATCATCAGAGACCTCAAAGTCAAAATGCACTATCTCCATTGGGCACGTAGTTGCTACAGTTCAAAAGAAAATAAGATCTGACATCAGGAACAAAATAAAGACCTTTCGTTTTTTTGTTTTTATGTTTTTTTTTTGTTTGTTTGTTTGTTTTTTGGTTTGGTTTTTTTTTTTTTTTGTAATAAATTTAGAATGGCATTCAACCATCAGAAGTAAACACACCAAATTCACTGGTTGGAGTTTTGCACTGGTGGAGGATGGGTGGATAGGTACATTTACTAAATAGCAGTAGGATATGTGAGCAGACAGCTATCCACTGGAAATGACAACTTTTTTAAGGTCATGTGGACATACTGACAGGCACCAGGATTTACACACACAGGAACCCTCAGGAAAGCAAATCCAAATTAACTTTTTAAATTGATGTCTTTAATGTATTAACCAGAACTGTGGCCAGTTTGAGTTCTGATTAAGAATGACTGTACTGGAATTCATCTTATTCTCTGTGGAGGTATATTACATCAAATTTCTTCAAAGCCACTCACAACTGTGAACTGGAAAAAACACATGGAGATTTACTGGTTTTAGTGAATTCACAAGTGTAACTATTTTGTACAAAGTCTGAGCATCTCTGTGTAGCCAAGGGCTCATCAGCCTGTTGTGGTGCTTCCCACACTGCCCACCCTGGCCTCTCTTCCCTTTTGCTACTACATATCTAATTTGCATTTTACTTTTCCTGGAGTATCCATAGGAAAATTACGGAGCCCCCAAGCCTATGATCTGCGTTTTTCTGCACTACTAATAACTACGTGCTGAAGCAATGAAAGACCTACTGATGCCCTGATGGATTGAGAGAAAAAGGAAAGTGATTTTTTTTAAAGCTTCATTTTGAATCAGCTCATTACACATATTGTTTCATTTTGCACTGCATGACATCAGCATTTTCTATTTGCTATTCATTGGAGGTTAAAACATCCAAATGGATCCTGCTTCCAAGCCTACAGTCCAAGTTGTGATTTGGTTAAGCAAGACTGGCCAGATTTTCTCCTGGAAAAAATCCATTCAAAATCAGGAAAATTATTCATCCCAACGGAAAATTTGGCTTGGAAATTATACTTTCTTTTAAAGGAATTTAGCAGAGGCCTGTGCAAATACAAGCAGATTTCCACTGACTATGAGAGTTTTCATATAAAATCAAAATAAAATCTATATTTTTCCCAAAAGGCTCCTCATTTTCATTTGCATTAGACCCCTGAAGGTATTTGTTACATGTAACTTAGTTGATGGTTGTTTTCCTATTCTTTTCTTTTGGAGGTTGGTTTATTTTTTTTCCCTTGAAGAAGTCCAAGACTGGAAAATGGACAGAGGCAAACCTGAACAAGCAACATTTTCCTCATTATTTTATCCCATCCAGCTTAGAAAGAGGATTCTGGAAGTCAGAGAAACACCCATTTAAGGGTGAGGAACCTGCACCAAGTGTGCAGCTGGAAGGGGTTGAAAAAGGAATGGGTCGGGGACGGCACCGACATGGGCAGACTCATTGGAAGGCATGACCTGGTGGCATGGCCAGTGGCAGGGGATCTGCAGAGCTCTCAGGGAGGATGACGAGGGGAAGTAAAGAATTTAATAACTTGGAAAGTCCTTGTATTAAGCGAGGATAGGAGCAGGGTATTGTGGAATCAAACCCTGAAGCGGTGTCAGGAAACTGTTATACTCAGAGAAAATCATTCCAATCTCTTAAGTCATAAGATCCTCTGTTTTATTTTACCCTTTGATTTTGAGCCAGTTCAAGGTTTCACATGAAGGAAATTGTGGGGACTGGATTAAGTACCGTACTTGGCTTTTCCTCTTAAACCATGAGCATTAGATGGTCAACATACAAATGTTTTCTAGTCGGAGCTACCTGCAGATTCAAAATGATGGTAATTGGTGAGTCTAAACTGTTGATAACAAATAAACATTTACTTTGAACAAAAAACTAAAAAGCCTTTATCTTGAGAAGTCCAGGAATAGAGCTAGAACCACATGGTTTAGTAAATTTTAAAAGTCAGCCTCATCAGGGGATAAGTTATTATACCTGAAATATCACACTAGGAGATCCTTCTGTAATCTTTAGTAGAAAAATCTCACCAAACCGGAGGACAGATAATGTATGTTCAGTACCAGGGACCACAGTACCTCTGTGCATGGTATATGGAACAGAAGACCAGCCTGCAATTAATGTCACAGAAGGGAAAAATCTTCTTGCAGTCACCATCCTGTCATGTGTGTCCCAAGCATTGAACATGAGAAGACTGAAATCCTCCACACCTGCTGGCACTGTCAGCCGGCATTTGTCACAGGTAAGATATGAAGACAAGATCCAAAATGCAGTTGAGTCCTGGAGAGGCCTTGACCATCAGGACAAGGTTACAAAGTAGGAATGAATCTGTGAGGCACAGTCAGAAGGTGCACTGATAAATGCCGAGGCTGGCCACATACATGCCATGAGCATCACATACATGAACACACAAACTTGATGTAATTTTAAAAAAAAATCAATAACCTTAAAATTACACCTTGCTTCATCTGCCTTTACTGTTAGGGATGTGTGATATAAATATAACTGCACGAGAGACAAACTGTAACATAGATGACAGTGAATGATTATTAGTCATTCCACAAAACATATCCTAATGGCACTAATAAGATCAATTTGTACCCTCTCCTGATGCCAAACACCAGTCTGTCTGCAGTAGATCTTCATCTGAAGCCAAGGGAGTTATCCAGAACAACACGCCTGAACTAGAAACTTAAATATTTCCATTTCTCATACAGCTACGCTTAAGAGACAATCTCTGGTAGTTCATATTTCATGTCCCTGCTGCCTTTTATTTTTTCCAGCTTTTGTGTTTCTTGAGATAAGTATTTTTGTCACTCTCCTTTGAATGAATTACATGTGGTAAATATAGTCAGTGTGCTCTGATCTTGGCTTGAAGAAAGCTTCCTGGCCTGGGAAAAAAAAAAAAAAAAAAAAAAAAAAAAAACACAACCAAAAACTTTGAAAAGCTTACACTTTAAGATTTAAGGTGAATATAAACAACGGGCTGGCTCCTAGTCTTGAGCTTTATTGCTGTGCAGGCATAGCTGAAATTATCTTTAGAAATGAGATTTTGGTTCCTGAGCTTCTTTAAAAATGTTATTTCCTCACCAGTCTACAGAATCTCTGCTACAGTGATGGAGATGTTTTAAACCTGTGTGAAGGAACAGAGCTGTTCAGGAATCTGAGGCTGGTTCACTTTGGGGCTAATCAGGGAAGGAGGAGTCTGGGAGCAGTGTGCTCAGGGCATCCAAAAAGTTGAGTCCTAAAACCGCTTTGCGTTTGCAAGATGTTTATAAACAATAATGGAAATTTGTGATGTTTACTTGCCTCCCTTTGCAGAGGAGGCAGCTCAGGCATGGGAGGCTGTCATTCCTGATTACCCAGGAAGGACCTGCAGAAGCTCTGGCTTCTCTGCACCCACTCTATCCACCTTGACCAGGCTGCCAGCAGTCTAACATGAGCGAATAAAAGGATGTATCTGCTTCCTCCATTCCTAGCACTGTACAAAAGGAGCAGCACTGGTTTTCTATATGTCTTTGACCACACCAATGGGAAATACATCATAAATCTTTTCAAGCACAGTCTTTGTTAACTGCTGTCCCTTTAATTCAGCATTTCTGCAGCATTTAGTTTCACCTTTTCATAGTCTGCTTTATTTTAATGCTAATTAACTCCACTGAGGTATAAATCTCCCTCCCTCCAACTTTTCTGTTTTGATTTGTTTTCCAAGACACCAGTCTTTTCTTCCCTTGGATTTTTATAAAGCACAATATCATCTACATGAAAGTACTTCCAGTATTTCACTGAAAAAAAAGTTATTTACCATTGTACCCAAGAGTGACAGTGGTTTCTTATTCTCAAAATACAGGCACGAAACACCCTTGAGTCTGCCTCCGCCACAGCAGAACATATGCCACTTTTAATCAAACTAACTGCTTCTTTGTTTATTAATCTAAACTCCCAAAACAATCTAGGGATAAAGAGGGAGAAAAATAAAAAAATAAAAAAAAAAAAAAGAAACAAAACCTTGACAACAAGTCTGTCTCATCTAATAAAATTGAAGTTAGCTGCCCAATCAAAAGTCTCCGGGAAAAAGCAATCGCTCAGGATTCAGTGAGGAAGATGACCTTTGCCTACTGCCTCCAAAAGATGACTGGTGACACTGGCTCTGTGGCTCTCTGAAGAACGAAGTGGCTCCTTTTAGGCTTTGCTTCATGCTGTTATTTCTACCTCTTTGGCTCACAAAGCTGCTTTCAGCAGCTTCTTTTAAAGTCCCTTCTTAATTTTACTTGCAGCTGAAGGTAGCTGGGTTTTCAGAGACAAAACCAGAACTTTGAGGAGTTCTGGGAGGGGCTGTACAAAGCACGTGGGAGAAACCTGCTGAACATGAGCCAAGTTTCTTTTTCAGATATTATGTGCAGTTCCAGAGTCTTCGCTGCAATTCATGTCCCTGCATTAAAGACATGAGCTCGAGTTTGCAAAATCTCTGCAATTTGTGTGGTTTCAACAAACTTGCTTATGTCCTTTCCAGGCTCCAACCAGGACCACATTTTCCAAGTGTAAGGTGGAAAACGCAGTGGGACTTTACAATACCCTAAAATTGTGATTGATCTTCCTTCTCACTGTCCGTTAGGTTCCCGCAATGATTCAGGATGTTACAGGCTGAGGAATTAACAGCTGTAAGTGTTCATTAAAAGCACTGGGCTCCATGCTGGAACCAACATAAGGGAACAGCGTGTAGCACCACATCAACACCTATTTAGTTTTCCACTCCTATCAGACCTACCCAGTACAGTGTTGCATCTCAGCAGAATGAACTGAAATGTCTCACTGAGTTAATGCTTATCTCCATGCTCTGAGCTCACCTTTCAGGAAAGCACCATTCAACCACAGAGCCAGGCTTCTCTGCATGCAGACACGCTCTGTTACTCAACATGTCACTTTAGAGAGGTTGCACACATCTCGTTGCATGTAGGCAGCTGCCAGGAAAACTTCGCTGTTGAAGAGAAGGATTTTCAGTGGCCCCAGAACTGGGGGCAGATAGAGAATAAAGTGCCCTGGGCACCCCTTGCAAAGCATGGGGAGCTATTCCAGGCCCCAGACAGAGACATATTGAAGAAACAGCCTGCGTTTTGCAGTTTGGGAGCAGTAAGAGGTCACAATGATTAACAAGGACATTGGAGCTGTTCATAAGGTGAAGTCACACCCTCAGACAGTGAGAAATTATCGTGATTAGCTAGTCAGAATGATTAAAATTTCAGAGGGTGAACTGAAATCCATGGACAGGGAGATGTAATGATTAAGTGGGTCATGTCCACCACCTCGTCAGGGGGAGGCTCAGATTCATGGGCAGCAAGGCAGTTATTAACATGGCGACATCAATAGTTATTAACCTGGCTGCATCAGCGTTGTCCACAGAATGAACTTCTCTTCACAGGGGGAGACAGGGAGGAAACGATTAACAAAAGAACTTAGCAGTGCTCTCACGGTGATTTAAGATGTACGGACAGGAACAGGATTGATGCAAATACATCAGTGTTGACCGCATTGTGACCAGACTCACAGGCAGAAGACTCAGATTAACACAGTCTTGTCATGTCAACTTGCTAGATGGCTCCTCGTTAGGAGGGCTTGGGCAATGACTGTGACTCCAGAATTCAAGGTTAAATGTTACCCAACTTGGCAACCGTTGAAATCAAGCCAAAAGGGGAAGCAATTATCTAGTCTAGACAGACCTTCACATCTGGACAAATGTTTTGATGACTGTTAGTGGTGCCAAATACATCAATTAATTTGCAGAGAAGCAACATTAGAAACCATGTCATCTGTCTGGTCTCCAATGGAAGATGTTGCATTGCTTACGGGTTTTCACAAAGGGTTAACAAAAGACAGGTTTCGGTACTTTGCAAACTTCCTATGTTAGCATAGAGACAGCAAAGTAAGAGCCACATATAAACAGCCTTTACACTCCCATATGGTACAGTATGGCATAAAATGTCCAGTAGCTATAGAGGCAGTGCCAGGCACACAAAATCCACATTCATCTACTAATAAAACTGATTAAACAGACAACCTTGCAGGCTAAACCTCACTTTTCACAGGACAGATACAGCAACTTATTTGGTTATCTGGGTTCTGAAGCTTAGAGATACTGGCACAGATGGGACTTTGGGGAGGAGCGGAGGAAACAGTCACCCTCCCTGCAACTGAAATACTTCCCTTTCTGGAGGAACCTTGAGTCTGTGCCCCCATTTCCAAAAAGCTGAGATCCAGTTCAGACCGGTCAATACCAATATGTCACAGCTGTCCGGTCTATGTGACACTCCTCCGAACCCTTGGGCTTAAGAAATTTGGAGATGCATTTTAAATGCATTCTAATGTCAGAAACAGGCAGAGAGTGAGAGCCGCTACTAAATACCCAGAAATATTTTCCTGAACAATGTCTTTTGGCCACTGTGACTACTAGTCAAACTCTTATTTCAGTCTTTCAACCAACTGTATATCAAATTGCTTCCTAAGGACTGCAAATGGCCTACCTACTCTTAGTTAAGAATAGAGGGCAATGATCTCAGAGGTGGAAAACCATTACACACTCCTATTTTGAAACCAGAAGGAAAGCTAAGAAAACAAAGTCAGCAGGGGATTGAAATGTCAGGAAAAGCTGTCTCCTATGGGTTGGGTACAATGCAATTCAGTGTACAAACAGTTAGCTAATTATTTCTTACCACATATCAGCTAAGGCTGACCTGATTAAAATCATAAATCAGCCAATGCCTCTGTTTTTATGCTGCAAGAATCCATGTCTGTGTTTGCATATTAATTAAGATATGCTAAGTAATCAAAAACGTTTGCTAGGAAAAAGAAAATAGATTGTAACCTGACTGAAGCAAACACAGGAATGTGGTACACCAACTTTTCAAAAAGCTTTCTCTGTTTACACTGTACCTTTTGAAAGTCTGACCAGTTTTCAACCACCCGTGATTTCCTTCCATCAGGTTTTAAGGGGAAATGTCTCTGTCATTTGTATCCCATGACGTCTTTCCACTTGGTGGGAAAATAGCATCAAAGCTGCTGTCAGGCTAGAAAGCTGCATAACTTTATAAGCTCCGGCATATTTTTTCGCTGTTCTTCCCCATGTGCTATGCAGTATCAGATTAATGTCACTGTTCAGCAAAGCTGGGAGTATTGATGTTGAAACATTACAGCTATTTCATCAATACCAGGTTTGGAGAGAGGTCATTTATGGTCATTAGAATAGAAGAGCATTTATTCTGGACATGAGAGAAATCCCCATGGGCCCTAGAGATCATGCTGCAATCCCCATAATGCCATTAATATAATGGCCTCTTTCTTCTTTATTAGGATTTTACGGCTAAGTAGGATGTAAGGAAAACTATCAAGTCAGTGGAGTCCAGCACCCTACAGTCACTCCTGTCACAGAGTCCATATGCTGTTCTCTGTTGGTTTTCCTGTGTGAGAAACAACATTCATTAGCTGATATCACTGAGCCTTTTCTCTTAGCAGCTACAGGATGCTACAGGGCTAATATCTCCAGCAGGATGCTGAAATACCCTGCCCCAATTACAGTGTACAAAGCAGCTGCAAATGCTCTACTTTATTTTATCCTCACATTATGCTAATTCAACAAGGAGCACTTCAGGTTTGGGGCAGTTTTCTCCATATTGCTCCAAATCAGAACTCAGAAGACTGAAGCAGGAATCAGGTCTCCACCAGAGCAGTGCCTGCAGCCCTGCCACAAGGCGTGGAAATGTTTCTCACCAGGAATTCAGCAACATCTTTTACCAGCTCAAAGGGCTGGGGTGAAAAAACTGCTGCCACCCACACCCTGAATGTGGACACTTCAATCTCCTACTTTTTTTGCCCCATTTTCACATCAACCCAGAGACATCACTAGACCCACAACCTCTTGGCCTCTTTCTCTTCTCTGCCTCCCACAGCAACAGGTGAGGTTACATTGTCAACTAAGCCATACAAAACTGTTAGTCAGCTGGGTTATGCTCCAGGGCCCATTCATAGTGATACGCCCAAAAGGGATTTATGTAAAATGTTCTGCTAATTCAGGCAGGAGGCATATATGCTGCATCTGTCTGTCTACAAGCAAGCAGGAGGAGTTGCTACATTTGGATGATGTTCCAGCAAAAGCAACACCACAAAGACAGATGGGTTGAGCCAGCAGCAAGTATCTGATCCCAAAAAGTGATGCTTTTCCAACTAAAAGATAAGCACCCACCCTTTCAGTGGAATAACCTGCCGAGACCCCGCTGGCTGTCCTCGCAGCACAGAGTTGCCGTGATAACACTGCTCTGCAGGGCAGTTTTGGTCTGACTAATGACATTGCTTCTGCACAGGGTGAGGCTCTTTGCTTAGCAATGGGCTCGATTCTGCCAGGAGATCTCAGACAGAAAAAGGCCTGTGAAGATCAAAAGGAATAAATTTCAGGTTTGGAATACAGCCATTTCACTTATTACAAAATGCCCAACTTTCTGGTACAACGTTGCAATCAGTTTCTTATAAGACAAGTCCAAAGCAAAGGACTTCAAAAGAAATACAATTGTCTGTTATGTACAGACATAAAATTAGCACCTTGAAGAGACCTTTACCCATAAAATGAAAGTGTTTAAATCTTGTAAATTCCTTAATGCTTTTCCCCCTAGCATGGGTCCTTAAATTGCCCTGCAGAGAGCACTATCTCTATTCTTCAATTCCTGCCTTTAAAAGTTTCACTAAGGCAAGCAGGGAACAGACCCATTCCAAACAACCCAATAAAAATGGCAGATAAAATATCACACACACTCCTATAGCAAGTTAAGAAACCTGCAATCTGTTCAAGGACGTTTTGTGCACAGAAAAAAAAAAAAAAAAAAAAAAAAAATAGAAAAAGAGACAGGCTAAATCCATCAGTCAATTATTCACTGTGAATTATTTACTCAGATGCAGTTAATTAAGAAACACTTCTAATATGAACATTTTTCTGTCCCTTACCCCTGAAAACTAAGCTATATTTGAAGTCTGCCTAAAGGCACAATTCTGAGACGGGTGCTGGAGGACCCTAGCCCCACAGCTGTTGTTTCTATCTGGCCAGTTGTGAGCCAGCTCTGGGATAAAAACTGAACAAGTAGTTGTGTAGCAATGGGGTTGAGCTAAGGGGGTTAGACAGCCAAATGGAAGCACAAACCTGGACACAGTCCTGCCCAGGTGAATCTTGCCATGGTCAGGGTTAGACCTGGCTTATACCTGAGCAAGTCAGACCTTATGCAGAGAGATAGTTACACCTGAATCTGCCAAGTTAAAGGTAACTGAAGTTTTTTAAAAAAGAAATGCCTTGTTATACCTGTACATAAGACTATAAGCAGCTATTTCTTGCTTAGAGCTGTGAACTGCTCTTGCAGTACAAATTAACTGCAGCCACAGCAGTCAACAGCAATCGTACTGAATTTTTGCATGCTTTAATGAGAAGCCTCTAGTTACTCCATACCCATGGTTTACATCACTTTCTTTTAGTCTACTTCTTGAAAATATTTTCCATTGCCTCATGCTTAATTTTAAGCAATTATCTGACCTCAGCATCTTTTCTCACTTGGAAGACAAAGCAAGAAAAACTTGTGAGTGAGGATAATTCTGCATGGGAAGAGATGAGATTTTTCTGGAGTGCTTTTCACATAGCGAGAGATGGAAGACACCTGTGTGCCCTGGTACACTTGCAAGCATTGCAGCAGCACAGGGACTGTGCTCACAGGCATTAATCCAACTTTGCACATAGCCAGGGGAATGCACTCACAGAGTCATGTGAGAGCAAGACCTCTTTGGAGCACAAATTTGCTGGTTTTGCCTACACTTTCAATATGCAGTAATTTAACTTCCTGGTAGGAATGATATTTTCAGAATGCGATTAAGACAGCATCATTTCTAAATTATGGATTGTTGCTTCTGCCAAGTTTTCTCCTCCTTCTGCTTTTCCACCATGTGTTTCTTATACAATGACTGTACTTTATCACTTAGAGAACAATGCTGTAAGGTTTCTTGCAAAGCTTCTCCACAAAAAGAAAACACATTATTTTATTAAGTTACCCTGAAAATATTATTCTAAGATAAGCGTGTCTCACGGCTGCAGTACAGATCCTATTGATTTCCATCTTTGCCAGGTAGATAACATACACCATGGACTTCAAATATGTAAAGAGCAGAGCTCTTCAACCTTTGGAGAAAGATCCAAAAGCTCCCATCCCTCTATTAAAAAGAGAAGAGCAGTTTATTCTGGTTTGGCTAGGGAATGGATGCCTTACGGTCTTATTCAGAAGCCAGAAGCTCACTGCAAATGTTGTGGGTGATAAGCTAGGTGGCCTGCATTTTGCACCTAGTCAGAATAGGTGAACATCCCTTCAAGAGTGAAAAAAAAATATATTTAAGGATGAAAAGTTCCTTTTATTTATAACATTTTGCATTTTGGTTTCAACAGTCACTGAAGAAGGTTGGATAGTGAGTATCAGAACTAGCTTTAAGGCATCCAAAAAACAACTTTCCTTGAACATTTCCCCTTGGTGGCCATCCAGTATGTCACTTTGGTACATCTGCTTGTGCCTGTCAGCAGCAAATAAACTTGGTTGGCAGATTAACTGAGTAATGTACATTGCAATCAAATTTTCATAATTCCTCATTTATGCTGTAATTTATAGAAATGCTATATGACTCCCTGGGACTTCCAGTATGGATATTGGATTGTAATGGTCACACTACAAACTGACGATGGCAAAAATTATTATGGATTTCACAATCTGATTTCAGTGACTGGTTTAGATAAATATTTACTTCCTGGATGTCATTTCATTAGTAAAACGAACACAGAAACATTTACAGAAAACAAACACAAAAGAATGACAATGACAGCTGAATCAAAATCAACCACCGATTTCAAACAAACATGAAATAATGTTTTCTGCTCCTGGAGCTTACGCTGCTCTAATATGGAGTTGTGGCTCTTTGTAGCTGTGTCACACACACACAGGTTAACACAGGGTCAAGCTGAGAATCTAATTCCTAGCATAATTTATATTCATGCATAATCTTTGCAAAATATTTGCTTTTCTCATCCTTTTTAAAGACAACAGGCCCGAAGAAATTACTTGTGTCTGGTAAAAATAGTTTGTCTCAGTGGGGACGATGTTAATCGCCAGATAGCATAATGCCTTTCAGAACTTTCAAATTAAATATTAAGCATTTTAACAACACTTTGGCTATTCTGTCACAACCACCCTACTGTAGGTCATAGTAGGGCATCTGTCTTCAAATATTGCATGCTGTTTATTGCTGATCATCCTCTAAAAGACTGATTACTGCATTAAACTTGAACATAAAACTACTGGTATTGCTCTACAATCTACACAGCTGGAGAAATTAATCTTTTCTGGTTTATGATGAAGGGAAACTAAGAGCTACAGCAGAGCCATAAAGAGACTTTGTGGTGGACAGTGCAAAAAAGCCAGCATTTTTTTGTTTTGCTTTTGCTTCCCCATAAAAGTGCTAGTGCTGAATTTATACACTGTTCTGTATTTTGTCCCAAGGTTCCCTTTGTGGCATGTAAAATACACAGGAAATCTGAGATGTCTTAATAGGTGGCATCATCTAAAAGTTGCCGAACAGCTTCTTTTGGTTGTTCACTATTCCCCTACAGCTCCTATTTTATCCCTATCATTATACTATTTCAGCTCCAAACAATGACACAAAATAATAGAAATTCAATCACATACAGTTATTGCATACTGTCACAGTGCTAAACAGCCCAATGCAAAGATGAATAAACTTCTTGTGAAGCTGCTCGTGCTAAGATTTATGATTTATCATTGCAACAAGTGTTATCTGTTAAATGTTTTCCTTCTCCTGCAGGGTCTCATTTAAGGAATTTAATCCTGATGCAGAGACAGTTCATATAGTATGTTTCACTCTGATGCAACTGCCAGCTAGAATCTGCAAAGTGATGGGTGATATCTGATATGAAGCTTTCTTCTACTTAAATTCTCCCTTATTTCATGAAAACATCTAAATATTCACACACTTACATACTACTTGTTTCTTTTTCTGGCAATTATTACTGCTTTGCACCTACTGCATTTTTTGACACTGTCATTGCACTAATGGTATTTATTCATTCTTTCAAATTAGCAACAGCTACTTTACTAGACTCAAACTCTGTTCTGGTCTAAGATCTGGCACCAAATTATAAGCAACTCATCCTTTCTCCATACTTTCTGCATATTTGTACCTGAGAGGATATACAAATACTATACATTTACCAAGGGCTACTCCTGATGGCCTTTAAAACCATCCTGAATTTAAGAAGCAGTGTGTGTCAGTAATTATTATACACATCAAACACTCCTGGAGCAAAAGAAAAATAAAATATTCTTCACCAACTTCGTGCCTGTATTCTGTGACTGTGACCCAAGGAAGTATAAATCTACCAGAGCCACAGGAGATCTTGCTCAAGTTTCTTTCATTTAGATTTACTAAAGATAACATTAAGTAGGCAAATTACTTTGATTCCCCTAAGAAATTGTAATAAATAATGTGTATTAGGAATGAAAACACTAACTGCCAAAATTTACTAGGACTTTTTTTGTAGGAATGAATGACTCTATCTTATTGCCTTAAAAATAAATGCACAAACCGTTAAACATCTGAAGTTTCTATGGCATGAAATCTAATAGTAAAAAAAAAAAAACAATGAAAAATGTTTTCTCTACTGGCTATGCACTACACACAAATCTAAAACATGGTGCTTATGTCTTAAAGGAGTGTTAAAGCATATTTTCTTTTACTCATATGCTTACAGAATGCTTAAATGCTTACAGAAGCAGACAGTAAGTATTGTCCAGTGCAAAAAGGCAATATGCAAATTCTCTCTGCATCTTACTTTCTTGCAGAGCCTCAGTCCTGAATATCTCTTCTATTTCAATCCCACCCCACCATGCTTTTTTAAGAACACACCTTTGGTCTGCCTGAAATAAATTCCTGTAATCTGAACCTGGCTTCCCACTTTCCTCTTGCCTGACTGCAATGTTTGGGGGCTGCCTGGTGCTGAGGGGTGATCGCTGGAGAGAGAGATGGCCCATGAGCTGGGCCTGAACAGGGTTTGCATCCACCATTTGCAGTGAGAAGACTGGTGGAAAAGCTTCTTGAAGGACACACTTCATGAAGGACACTTCAGAAACTTGTTCACATCCTTTTCTCCTCCCAGGCAAACTACCACCCACAGCCCAGCAGCTTGGGCAAACTCACAGTACCTTCTCCATCAGCCGTGGAGGCAGACTTCAAGAGCTGGAGGTGCTTACGGCCAGTTGGCAATTAATTTGAAACAGATCCTGTAAATCTGTTGTTTTCAAGTTTGGTAGCTAATTTGCATCCAGAGGCTATAATATCCCTGATCACAGTATTGTGACAGTTTCCTCTTAAAATCCCTGAAGCTTTAATTGAAAATAATCAGCAGTGGAAGTTGTTCTAACAGTCCACATTCACTGACGTAAACAAACACAAGACTTGAAAGCTGTGAATGCTTCTGTTTGCATCTGTGGCTCTTTCACCAAAAGGCATGTTGCTGATTTCATTTATTCCAAACACAGCATAAATGAATGCTTAATTTGGAAGCCTATAAATAACGAGCATGCTCAATTACAGCAGCAGCATCTACAAGCAGGCTTGAAATGATGTTCCTGAGTCACTAATGTAATTAAGAATTTCTATATGCTAAGCCCCAGACATGCACACTCAGAAGTTCACTGGGAAATATGTTCCACCCACTTTGGGACAACCCCCCACTGTAGTTCACGCACTAATACCTCTCAACAGCACAAAGCCCCTTTATGAATTATCCTCATTACTACAATAATCCTTCATTGGTTCCCAGCAGTGGTGTTAAGCACAAGGTGAATTTAGTGCAATAGGAAGTAGCAAAGGAAGAACAATGCCTTTACCAATTTTCTCATACCTTCCAGAACATGGTAAAGATCTGGTGGGTACTTGGCTAACTTAAAATATTTTTCAGGATCAATAACAGTGAGAGATGCAGAGCTTGTTACCACTGGCCTGAGTGACAGGCACCTGAAACACACTCCTTTCCCAATGTCTTTCTCAGGAAGAGACAAGAGGTTCTGCTAAACTCTCTGAGACAGGCAGGAATGTAGCTGAGATGAGATTCATTCCCTTACCTCTGCAATCTCTCTGGACCCATGGGATGACAGAATGTCATGTACAGAAACCAAAAAGTCCTGATGTATAGGGCAAGACCTATGTGTTCCTCTCAGCTCACAGTCACTTTCTGATTTCTACCAGATTCACCTTTCCTCATTGCAAAACTCCACAATTCGATGAGACTCCTCAGCAGAGACTAATGTACCACCAGCTCATTTTCCTATGCTCTGGAAATCTTCCAATATGCTTGGAAGTTGACCTCATGCTACTGATCACTTCTTCACCCAATCCAGTGGCTGACATCCTGCTCACTGAAAGGAGACGAGCACTGGAGAGAGGATTGGGACATACTCCGAGCAAGCTGCAACACCATCAGCTGTCTCCAGATTCAACTGCAACTGGGCAAGGAAGTTCTCAAAAAGTACTTTACTGTTAACCAGGCCATGCTGAAGAGGGGACAGGCACAGGAAATGGGACCACAGCAGAGCTCAGTGTCTTGAAAGGTGCAAATTCCTTCATTGTTGCTAATTACTTGGTTCACTGGGAGGCTTCTACTGAGAAACTTTTGGGATTTTAAGAGGAAACTTTCACAGTACTGTGAGGAAGGGTATTATCTGTGTACACTGAGGTAAGAGATGGAGGACACAGAGAAACATCCTGTTCTCTAACAGGTCCTTCTTTGCCTGCAGGTGTAATTTCCACAATTTTCATTTACATTTTCTAAATTTACTCTACAAACACACTTCCATTTAATAGGCCAGCAGTGTTTTTTCCCTCCTCTTGCCACAAGCCTAGCCTTAGGCCAGCTACTGCAGACAGGGCAGCTGTCACGTTTCAGCCAGCTCTCTGGCTGTCTTTGCTTCCAAGAGATTGGCAATAGCGTGGGGGAAATGCTGTTAAGATTGTTCCCTTTTCTTCCCCATGCTCTTACTCCCAAAAGCAGGTCAGCCAGCATTTCTGCCAAAGGCTTAATTGTACTTTCTCAGGATTGGATGCATTTCAGCCCCCCAGGTATTTCCACTCCTTGCCATACTGATTAATACTAAAGACAAATCCTTTTCTTCTTAGTTGCCTTTCCCTCATCCCTTGACCTCTTCTCCATTTTCCCATCTTGTAATGAGGCAGTAAATGAATATTTACTTCCATTCCTGATTTTTAAAGTTCTGCGACATACTTTTTAATACACAGATCATCAATAGCTTAGAATTATTTTGGGAAGGACGTAAAAATGCTTCCTTTTTCTCTTCTGGACAGAACAACCTTCTGCTGCTCAGAGACCCACAGTACAGCAGATGTCAAGTGGCAACCAGGCCTTGAACAAATGACACCCAGTTTCTTTAGGGAGATAAAACTAATGACTTTCCCTTGACCATCGAGGAGGGGAAGACCATCATGGGGACATGCCAGAGGAGAGAAGAAAGTTACAAACTGCAACAGGCCTGTGATCTGCCTTAGCATAAATAAATAAATAAATAAATAAAATAAATACCTGCAAGGGATTTCCTCTCCCAGCCTGGTACAGCTTATATATCCTTTAATGAGCTGAAGGGCAGAGATGAAAATCCTTCTTTCTGATACTTTATCCCTTTTGACTGAGCATCTTTGCATTTCAAGACATAGTGGGTGAAGACAGGTAAAAGTCAAATTTGTTATCTGGAGGAGATCGGAAGGCAGACAGAGAAATAAAAGGGAGGAGAGGTAAGACCAAGGAGTTGAATGATACCCTTCTCCCAGGATTGCCTGAGGGTGGGCAGGCAGTGGGGAAGAAGTGCAGAGAGTGTGACTCCGAAAGTCAAAGGGAATGACTGGGAATGACTGACGACCCTGCAGAACTGAAGTAATCACAGTAGACAGGGCTGTCATATTTTATCTGTGCAGAGACTTTTAATTTCAGAAGATCTCTTCCCAGTCATGTTTTTAAAGGCATTCCAAAACAGCACTGCATTGACCTTGGAGCTCACTTACACGGAGCGCTCTCAAAGCACCTCTAGAGAAAACCAAAGCCTCATTTTTTTTGTAGTTTTGTGATACTGCCATATCAGAAAGGCAAGTCTGGTTTAATACTTAATGGTTACAGGTTTTCAAGCAGTCTTTCAATTAAAATTTAATAGGACATTTATAGTCTCTAACATCAAATTAATGAAAAGGCTTCAAATGTAAATCCTGGACAGTAAAAATTCCTCAACATTTATGTCTCTGGATCTGCTAGCCAGAATGCAGTGAAAATATTTTTAACTATCTGTACAGATTACTGCTTATCTAAAAAATAAAGAATAATTTTAAAAATTAAAGGGCATTTGTAACAGAAATTTACAGAGCTATAACAGTTAGTTTCTTCATGTTTAAGGAAGAGTGTAAACTATGTTTAGTTCCACTAGATTTCCAAATTCCTTACACTGAGTTCTGACACAAGACCTTTCTGTAGTCAGGATTGATCACTGACCCCAAAAATTATAGTCTGAGGGCAATGAAGCTCAAAAGAGATTTGGAAAATTCCTACACAGTCCCAGTAACTGACAGTTCACCTAAGAAGGAGTTTTGCAGTCCTGTGGAGGGGGAAAGAAAAGCCATGCACACACACTTAATGTAAAATCCTCGAGGTAATGGAGTGTTTTTCTGTGTGTATCTAGGATGCACAAATAAATGAGACAAAAGGTGAATATAGATCTTAGAAATTTCTGTATAGGTTTGGCTGTATTGGATCCAGTAAGCTGAACACTAGGGCCTGATATCCTGGCAGTGTTAAAAGCAACGACGAAATTCTCCTTCACTGTTTTTCCTTTGGTGTGCAGAGCATGTAAGCAGGACTCAACTTACTTATCAGTATTAAAGACAACAGGAAAATTGCAATTCCAGGAGGAAAATGTGTGATGCCATTCTTCAGCTGTGAACTGAGCACTCATAACTTTCATTGCCAACAATCCATAAAACTAGCTGTCAAGCACTCAGTGTCCAGAAGGCATAAGAAGTGTCAAGAAATACTTTATGCTGTTGCTAACACAATACAAAAGGCTTGATCACTAGATTAAACTAGAGAATAGGCTGGCACACTCTAAGAAGAAATTTGGATGAGACTATAATTGTAGTGAGAAGAAGGGTTTTGATTTGTGTAAAATAGGATGTATTAAAAAGGGTGTCCACAGACTGTGGTTCTCACAGTCAAGGGATCCAGACAGGCAGATGGACCAAGCAGGAGCTGCAACTGATTGCTTCCAGCCAGTTGCCTGATGGGGGTGCTCTAGCTGTCGAAAATAGGGAGAGATAACAAAGGTCATATTTCCCAGCACTCTGTTCCAGCCTTGTCCCTCAAATAGATGCAGCAGTTTGAAACACTTTTCCTTGCTGATCTGTGATTTGAACAAGTATATCCTCAGGACAGCTTTAGCTTGTTCTTGGGTGTCCATAAACCCAAGAAACTGCAAGGGCAGACAGAAATTGCTGGAGGATGCATATGTGCTTTTCCTACAACTCTGTCCTTTGTTTCTTCTGTATCTGGGAAGAAGGGGGAATGTGCAGCCCTGTGTCACCCAGTGGTTCCCCCTGGTCTGAGGAAATCCTACCAGTATGTCACCTTCGCATTACAGGAATGGCATGAAAGATCTGTAATGCAATGGAGAACAAGGTCTCCAGCTGCAAAGGACGTGTCCCTCAGCAAGTCAGCTAGTATGGAGCACATTCACAGAGAAGGATTTTGAGGGAAGTGGTAAAATGAGGACAAAATAACTGGGACAATGTTGTCAACATTTTAGTGCTTTGCAAAATCTCAAGGGAGAGATGAGAAAATCCTTCTGATGAAACAAGAATATTAAAATATGAACAAAGCAAAATGATCCCTCTTTGGAGGTTACAAACATCTTTAGTTTCTCACATCTGGTTAGAACCAAAAAAACACCAAGCTAGAACCAGAAAGTGTTGCACATCTTTCAGGAAATATTACCTTGATGTATCCAGAATAGATAAAAGAAACACAACTAAACCTGAAAAATCTGAAGCTCTCAGATAAAATATTTTTGAATGCTAAATTGAATTTATGAAGCTCCATTGCCTTAACCTCTGCTAATAAGCTGCTCAATAAACTTCATGAAAACATATTTTATGTACTGATAGCATCTCAAAGTATGAAAGGTTTTGCAGTTGTTCAGCTATCAGTTACCAGCTGGATTATGGTCCACTAATGCTGTTAGATTTCTGCAAGACATAAGGCAGCTTTACAACCATTTGTTATTTTAATGATGAGGAATCTCACCATAAGCCTTGTTAAAACTTCATTTAATCCATTACAAAAGAAACAAAGACATTTAGAAGTGAACATAAAAAAATTTCAATCTATCAGAACAGAAATTATAGGGTCTAGGGAAGCTTTTAAGGAGCATCTATGGAATAAAATGACCCTGCTAATTAAAGAACTGTATCTTTTCAGGTTTGACATTTAGGGATTGTCTTCAACAGGGACTGAACTACTCTGCATGATAGCACTTGTAATGACAAAGAGAAAAAGGGACAACCTTTACAAAGTCACAACCAAATCACTCCATTGATTCCAAATATCCCCTGAACATTTGAAAAGGTGTTTTTTACTGAGTTTTCTTCCAAAAATGTCTCAGAGAGTGCACCCTCCCTGCCCCTAGATCATGGGGAAGTTTGTCCTTGCAGAGATGACTTCTTTGGTTCAGTAGAAGTCCTAGGAGAGAACCCAGTGAGAGGTAAATGCTTCAGAAACGTGGCTGGCCTGCTAGGATAGGTGGGATGTGAAATCAGTTCAGTTAATTTCACCATGTTCAGCCCATGAAACTATAACTGCCTAATTTTTGCTAAGCCTAGGAATATGACATCTGAGGCAAGCAGTTAATATCTGCGCTCCTTTGTCACTGCCCTCTTAATTCACAAAATACTCTTGCAGATCTGGAAAAGGCATTTCCATAGGGACCTCTAAAGAGAAGCAACCATGCCCTGGACTCGGTCCTTCTTTACCATGTCTAATTCCAGATCTGCCATGTTGCCTCCTATACATCAAGTAAAAACACACAATGGTTAGAATAATCTCTTTTCATAATCTCCAGAAAGTATCCGATGCAGTATGTTACCTGAATGAACATTTATTTTATGGCTAATAAATTACAGGTAGAAAATGAACATTTCTGAGTGCACAGAAAAAATGCATTTTCCAAATGACTGAACACTAACTTCAGCCCTTCAATTACCCTTACCATTCTATACTTGCAGAGCAACATGCCAAAAATTTGCAATCAGTAGTTCAACAAACAAGTCTAGATTTGTGCTTATAGATGCAGGTGAAATATTTATCCTAAAAAAAGTGAGGCTGCTGCTGAAAAAACACACCAAAATGGTGTAATCTCAATTCTCCAAGATTTCCTGGAGTAGCAATGTCATTGACAGCACAGCTTTTTGTATTCCTGAGGAAAGGACATGCTATTCCAACTCCTGTGATTACTAGCTCCTTCATTGGCTCTAATGAATTTCTCAACTGCTATTGCAAGAGTTAGGCGAAGTTCCCTTTGAGAGTTTTTTTCCTTCTAGGATTTCCCCAGAGTTGAGCTTATTGGCCAAGCCACCAACTGAACTCGGAGAAAGTTCAGGACCATCTGTCAGATCCTGATTACGTTTAAATTAATGATAAGGAAGAGGACATTAGCAATCACCTCTCTCTACTTTCTTCTCTTTGAAGGAGATGGAAAACATCAGCTAAAGTTATACCTGCCTTGAAGGTCTAAGTACCGAGAAATCATAAATAAATAAACTTGTTTTTAATTTTCAATACAGCACATTAACTGTTAAATATCCCAATTCTATGTATAAAAAGAAATTGTGCTGCTTTGGGTTCTTCTGAAATGTTTGCTGTAAAAATATCCTCCAGCTCCCACTCTTCCATACCAAACCAGAAGTTTATCAGATGTCCAGCTGTTTTAAAACCTCCTGCCTTCATCTTGGTTCCCTAAAGAAACAAACCTTGTGCAAACATGTTGTTTGCCTGTCTACTTCCAGTAACTTTTGAAGCAAGCTTTGTAAGTTGTTTCTCAAAGAAATACTTTTCAAAGTTCCTTTCCCCCCAAGCTTGTAAAATATTAACATTTGAAATCATTTTACATAATATCGCTCTTGCAAGGAACTGCTGAAATGGTAAATTAAGTGTCATCTAGACTGGCTAAGGAGTTTTTGATAAAAGAGTGATTTTGAATGAAAAAATGGATACTTAATACAAAGTCAATTAAAAATGGAATTATAAAATATCTAGATGAGAATCATATAATGGATAACAGCACAAAGTCTATAAATGAAAATCAACCCTGAAATTCTTCCAAAGGGTCAGCAAAGTCCTGAAAACCAACTTCACCGAAAACTTTGACTTTTTAAAAGCTTTTCCTGAAGCTTTTCATAAGACTTCATTAATGAAACTAAGCAGTCATGGACTCAGAAACAGGAACAAGTTCTGAATCTTAACTAAAGATTCTGGTTTCTTAACTAAGGCACAAGATTGAAGAAATCGACATTTTTCATTGTAGCATAATATTAATAATTGTCCCAATCTTCTATGAGATTGACTCGATATAATTTCTAGAATACATGATTTTACAGATCAGATTCTGCTCTTTCTTTACTATAATAAAGGGAAACGATTCAAGGAACTAAATCTATTTACTCCCAAAATAGTCAAGAATAAAATTCAACCCAGAGAATCCAGCAGAAGATAAAGCAAGAGAAGTTGAAAGTTAGAAGCTGTTGTGAAACCATATGTTACTTCAGTATAACAGAGCACTCAGGGTGACTGTAGAACAATGTGTGCATATATGTAAATATTTTCTCTGAAACTATCAGAATCCATCTCAAAAAGCAGTTGAAGTTAGTAATAACTGACCATTTTCCTTTCCCCAAAATTGCATACTATGTTCTTAAAGAATCCCATCGTTATTGTCAATTAAGCATGTCCAAAATGCCCACCAACACATACCACCTGCTAGGAATTGAAGAGGGATAAGAACACACAGCTCCTCTCTATTGTTTAACTGATCTACAAATGCCAGATTGAGCCCTTGTTCTTCCAGCTGATAGGAAGAAAAATGGTCTAAACTAATTTTCATTTAAATTTCTTAATGCACTGCACCAGTTGTTTGTCACATCCTGACATGCTGTCATGTTGTTTTACAACTTGATGTATTGTAACATGATATGAAGCAAACATATTTCATTCAGAGAAATGCACTAATGCCTTTAGACTCTTGAGTAGACAGGTAGTTGCATTATTTCTTAGCATCTGATCTAGATTTATTAGAACAGGTGGAAACATAAAGCAAACTACCTACATTGCTTTCAAACTATTCTGTAAAGCATTGCTGCATTCACCTTATGCACTCTAGAGGTACAGCACACTCATACCCATCCCACTGAATGCAAAAAGCACTCAACTATGCCCGGTATCACACCAAATCTTTGTAATGTAGAGTCAATTTCTGTTTAGAAGAATCAAAAAATAAACTCTCCTGAAGAATTTGTAAAGTTTCATCTTCCTTCCTGGAACATGAGAAGTTTTATTTTACTTGCACAAGCCCTTTTATGCATACATAGTGGAAAGAGTTACTCATATTTATGATGACAGTAGTATATTATACTGCAGAGGTTGTCATATTTCATTAAGAGAAACTTCAAGAGAAGTCCCTAAACTGCAAGGGAAGGGGCCCATATTTTTCTGAGAATCCCCCAATAAATCATTGAAGTCCAGGTGAAACTTTACAGCTGATCTATTGACAATCTATAGGATGACTAGAAGGGGCTGCCCTGTGTCTCCCTGCTTGCTCTCAGTAACAGCTCCTACCTTTCATTTTTCCAGGGTTAGCGGCACACTGCATTGGTTCGATTTGCTACTCTAATTGAAAGCTAAACTTTTTTTTGCAGGGCTCATTTTATTTAGATCAATGGACAGATACAACTCACTGTTAAACTGTACAAATGTTAAAGCCATAGGAAAAGGAGGAGGAAATACATGGTTGGCAACATGGGAAGGAAGAAGGATTGCTCTTTCATTGCTACCTGCTGCAGAAACTGAAATTCATAAGCACAAGACTGAAAATACAAATAGTAAAGTACATACATTGTGTGTATCATCTTCAACTTTAAAGGGTGCTTTTGTCAATGATAGTTCTAATTTCAGTCAATAGCTATTGTAGGTTTTTCCAATTTCTGTGATCCAGTAACCGGACACATCTCTCATCAGCACTGTTGAGCAGAAAGTTGACAGGTATTGAAAGAATATTCTTTTAGTCTTACCACAAATAATATTTAAGACTCACAAATAAATTTCTTAAAATACCCACTGAGCTTTGACTGCTGTCTGAGAAAAACCATAGTATAAACAACGCTCCTTAATTTGTATAGTCCACAACAGGGCTTCCCACTTAATCCAGAAAGATTAATTACATAAGAGCTAATTGATTAACTAGATCAGTTACACATGGTCCAGGGGATCTCTGGATCTTTAACATTCACAGTTTCACTGAAGCAAACAATGACTTCCACTTAGATATCAAAAATACTTGCTTCAATAACCACCCCTAGCACTGGTAATAGCAATGTTTACAAAGGCGGCCAGTCAGTGGAAAGCTTCTCAAAGTGCTAGATATAACACCCCATCGGTCTCCTATTCCTAAAACCATTACAACATAATGCAAAAGAAGTGGATTAATTGTGCTAATTGATATGAAACAATATAACTTTGTATCTTGGAAACAATTTCAGGCAATACTGAAAAAGATACACCCCATGACTAATGAGCTACCGTCTATTCAGTGCATCCTGCTCGGCATGAGATTGGCAGGAAATGCTAGAGAAGGACCTGGATAGGCAAGAGGAGAGGCCTTCCAAATTAACTTCACAGAGAAGCTAAAGAAGTCTCAGGAGGTCCCTTTGCAGGAAGGGAGAATTTCAGTCAAGATTTGCACCAGGGCAGTGTGGTAAAAAGAGGTGGAATATGACCAAACTTCACCAGCAGAACACATTTAGCTTTCATTCACACAAATAATGCTAGAGGTAGGCTCTGGAGAGAGCACAAAGCAATGTCATGCTTCAAGCTGACCCTCTAAGCACACTCCCTGGGTACTAGCATTCATTCAGCCACACGCCTGCCATGTGCTTACTAAGCTATAGGAAGTCAAGTCCTATACTGTGACCTTTCAGACCAGTGTCTTATTGTGGCTATCTGAAAAGCATAACAGCATAACCAGAGAAGTTATCTGTATCTCTGAGACACAAAGGAAAGAATAGTTATCTCTGCCTCAGCTGCTCTCTCCCACAGTTGTCCCTTCCAATCCAGAAAGGCAGATTTCTTTGTCTGAGAGCACTTGACAGGGTTCCCAGCCACCCCGACGGTGCAGACTACTAGTTTAGTGACATATTCTTGCCATCACCTGCAGAAATGCCCTGTTTCCACAGCACGGGCTGTAGGATTTGACTATAGCTGACAGTAGACTGTAACATCTAATGGACTTGTGCAGAGCATCTGTACGCCTAAGGACTTCTGTCATGTGTCAGTGCCGCTTATGTTAAGAGATCTATTAGGAGTGCAATGATCTAAAGAAAGGTCAGCTGTCACAACTAATGCCAGAAGTGTCACATTTGCTTGAAAGGATTTTGCACCAAACTCCCTAGCTAACTAGATGGCGCTGATATCCTTGTCTCAAAGCCGAAGGCATGTCACATTAGGCTGGCACACATGTATGGATGTCATTTGCTGTAGCGACATGAGTGCTAAGCCTTTTTCAAATCGGCCTTATCAAAGTCCAGTGGCAGCGTCACCATCCCTGACACTTCTTCTGGGAAGTGCTTGGGCTTCTTTGGTCTTGCACTAGAGCTGTGTTGACAGAGAGCTCTGCAGCTGAACCAGCAAAGCACTAAAGGAGGTATTTTGTGTGTTTCTAGATAGAAAACAAGAAATCCTACTCTCTGGCTCCCATTGCTGATTCAACCATAAGAAACAATAGCTCTGCCCACACTCAGGACAGAGGAACAAGACGCAAGAAGCATAGCAAATTAAATCAGACATAACTGCAAAAAAGTTAGCTGAGTTACAGCATGGAAAACAGGATTAGAGGCAAGGGAGAATCACCACAGTGGAATTACTGTTCTGGTGGATGGACCCGCATGCATAAGGTAATCCAATTCAGTTTGAAGCTTGCTTCTCCAGGACTATGACTCCAGTGAAAACTGTTATGAGCCTTGGAAAGCGTTAATGCAGAATTGATCCATTCTTAGCTGACAGAGCCAAGGTGTTAATGACAAAATACCACTACTGTGTTACACTTCCAGGGTCAAATTCCAGCTTGACTGCTATCAGTGCAAAAAATGCAACTGACCTCAGTGAGGCAGCTATGACTCCATCATTAACTGTTATACCCTTTTATATCATGCATGTTATAAAAGTGTACATGTTTCATAGTCACCACGCAACTATCTGCTACTCTAAAATCCTGGTATTTTTGAATACTTGTCATGCACCAAAATAATTATCTTCAGGAGAGATGAAGTTACTGTTTGTGCCTAGTTACTGCTGCCTTTGGATTATTTAGGCAGTAACACTTGATAATAGCTAATGTTGTTCATCTATTTGAGTAACAGTGAAATTAAGACTTAAATAAGCTATTTTAAACCACAACAGTGGATTGTTAAGTACCCAGGGAACGCTGACATACCATTTTTGTATTTTCAGTCCCTTGAACTAATTCTGTAGATTATAAAAATAAATTCCAGACCCAAGTGCCTTGTCAGAAGAGACTGCGTCTGTATTGAACCACGCTGTTTTGTCATAAGGATTGAACAAGGTTTGATCTTGTCAAAGTAGGTTTTATTACAGTGTGCTCCAAACAAGTGACCTTGATGCACTTGAAAGAGAGATGGCATTAATGGTGATCATCACCCAATTGCTGGCTGAATGACACCAGAACTCAGATTTTTTTTACAGGAGTGTCGAAGTGGGAAGCTGACCTGTAGTTTATCAGTGATGACATGTGGCAAAAGTTAAAAAAACATTTTTTTTGTGATTCTTTGGTAAAAGGAAAAACATATGCTGTGTCAAAACTGAAAGCCTGGTTGGAACAAGGTTACAAAACCAGAAGTTAATGAAGGGACTACAAGAAAAGAACACTTGTTATTTTGCAAGTATCTGGATAACTCCACACTGATTTTCAAGGCTGTTCCACAAGCCTCTTTAGCCCTTATTTTCCTCTTTTGTTACCCATGATAAAGGTAAATTGCAATTCAGGGTGATTACATCTAATAAGAAACATATGTAAGTAATGAAGGAATTGGGCCTTGAGCCCTGATTCGGTGGCTTCAAGACTCTGAAATCTGTAGTCACTTGTCCTTGGACATCAGAAACAAGGTCTGAGTCTTGATGCACACCAAGAAAGAAAGTGCATGATCACATTTTCCCCAGAAGAAATGGGCTGAGGTGCAGGAAAAGAAACTCCGGACCATTTTATGCCTACAGAAATAACTATTTTGGCCAGAAATTTTGGACCTTGTGCCCAAAACTATGTATTTAGACAGTATGTTCTAGCAAAACTAGACAGTCCAATAAAACCAGATTACTTGTTTCTGCTAAGCTTAGGGACAGAAGTTTCGCTGGTTTGAGAGAGAGCAGAAGTCTGTTGAAGGAAAGGTAAAATTCCTCAGATCTAAAGAAAATAAACATACAGGTGGAAAGCTCTGTGTTTCTAAAATTTTGGCTGTTTCCTTACCACCAGGGAGAGGGAAAGTTTAAAAACAAAACAAGCAAACAAAAAACACAACAACAGCAAAAAAACCCTAAACCCCCTATCTTCACACTTTTATGAAGTCACTTTTACTCACCACTAAATTCATTCAATATCAACCTCTTCCACACATGCATCTCTTCTCTATCAAAAAAATTACAGTGCAGCTCCTCAGAAGTGGTGGTATTTGACAATTTTTGCTACTGAAAATACTTATTTCATGAAACATCCTAAAATGCATTCTGTGAAAGTTGGCAATTCTTATTGAATTCTGTAATGCTTTTTCAAAAGGCAAATTTCAGCGGCAGAAATCAATGTTTCTGAAGGTGCATCATTAAGAACTAGAAAATGTACACTTCTATTCATAAATGATCTGGAAAAATAGATGAATAGTGAAAAGGCAAAGTTTGCAGGTGATACAAAAACATTCAGGATAATGAAATCTAAAGTGGACCATGAACTATTGCATAAGGAAATTGCAGTACTAAGCAACTGGATAATAAAATGGTAGATGAAATCCAGTTTTGCTGAAGAAAGATTTGCATGCTGGGAAAAATAACTATATGTGCAAATCAATAGGCTCTACATTAGCTATTGACATTCAGTGTATGGATGCTGGAGCCTTTGGTTAGTTCCCAGTGAAAATCAGATCAATCTTCAACAGTAATCAAAATGGCTAGTAAAATAACAGAAATTATTAGGAAAGGTTTAAAAAAAAAAAAAAAAAAAAGTCATCATTAATGGTGGTTTAGGACAAGACCCTGCACATGGGTCAGGGTAATCCCAAGCAAAAATCCAGGCTGGGTGAGGAGTGGATGGAGAGCAGCCCTGCGGAGAGGGGCTTGGGGGTGTTAGTGGATGGAAAACTGACTGTGGGCCAGCAACGTACAATCGCAACCCAGAAAGCCACCTGTGTCCTGGGCTGCATCAAGAGAACTGTGGGCAGCAGGTCGAGGGAGGGGATTCTCCCCCTCTGCTCCGCTCTGAGGAGACCCCCCTGCAGTGCTGGGGCCAGCTCGGGGGCCCCCAACAGCAGAAGGACACGGAGCTGCTCGAGCGGGGCCAGAGGAGGCCACGAAGATGCTCGGAGGGCTGGAGCAGCTCCCCTGGGAGGCCGGGCTGAGAGAGCTGGGGGGGTTCAGCCTGGAGAAGAGAAGGCTCCGGGGAGACCTTCGAGCGGCTTCCAGTGCTTAAAGGGGCTAAAAAGAAAGGTGGGGAGGGACTCTTTATCAGGGGGTGTAGGGATAGGACAAGGGGGTAACAGTTTTAAACTGAAAGAAGGTAGATTTAGATTAGATATAAGGAAGAAATTTTTTACTACAAGGGTGGTGAGATACTGTCACAGGTTGCCCAGAGAAGCTGTGGCTGCCCCCTCCCTGGGAGGGTTCAGTGCGAGGTTGGACGGGGCTTTGAACAACCTGGTCCATCCTAGTGGAAGGTGTCTCTTCCTATGACGGAGGGGTTGGAACTAGGTGATCTTTAAGGTCCTTCCAAACCAAACCATTCTATGATTCTATGGTATCAGAGGCAGCTATGTGATACAACCATTACTGGTATGACGATATTTAACTGGATTTCCTCTTATTCTAACTTAAAATGGGAATCTAACTAGAAAACAATAACGGCACTCATGACACTTCTGAAATAAAACCATCATTTCTTCATTGCTACCAAAATGTGTTTTGTTGAAGAGGCGGGATAGGAACAGTTTGTCTTTTCAGCTCTGATTCAGAGTTATGCATTCAAATATGTTTGAGGTTACTGGAAGTGGAAAACCAAATTTCATTCTTGATTGATTTTTTCAGTAGATGGAAATGCTTATTTAATTGTTTTTTAGTATTTGACCTTTCTATTTCAATTGATTACTCTTCATGATGATGAAATAGCATTCATGATAGTCACACAGGGTAACTGCTGAAAGCGCATGAGCACTGATTTTTCTACAATGTTCTGCTGCTGTGGACACCCTAGGAATGAAATCAGATTGAAAAAGAGCCTCAGCTTCTGGTGTTTCTGAGAGACTGATTAAATTTAGTTTCCTTGTAGCCTGTGATTAGTTGGAAAGCAGGGGATGTCTGTGTAGGACATCTATGGAAATCCATCTTTTGCATCATTCCAGAGCTGCTGAAGTGGAACACAAAAGAAAAAACCCTCAAAATAATAATTTCATTGGCAAATATTATCAAATCTTTTAAGTTATACAAAGATGATAAACTCTTCCAATAATGTGACCGTTTTATGGACATCCTCGTGGGACAGGGTGCAAAGGGCAGAACACTCACTGCCAGTAACGATGGGACCGTAGCCAGGTCCTCTACACTCTGCCTGACAACTTTGGCCCATGTAGTATCGGTCATCAATGTGGAAATAAGAAGGGAAAACACCAGCCACTCCAGTCTGATTTGGTCTAAGAGTATCCTCACTGGTTATCTGACAGCTTCTGGTACCCCACAGAGATGGAATTTTAAGTCCTAAAGATCTTGTGCCATTTTTTAGGTTTTCCTGCAGCCATTTGTGAAGAAATCAGCTTGATTTCAGAGGAAACAATCCTCTTTGCTGCCTCTACCCACAGATAGAACAAAATCCACGTTGCAGTCATTTGGCACCTTCACTACCCCTTTGTGCAAAAGGTCAAAAATGCTGTAGAAACATCAGTTGTCTTGAGCTGGCCATCAGAACCACCTTCCTGGACTGAATAGTGCTTCCAATCAAGCAATATCGAGCATGGTGCCCAGACCTCCATGCAAACTCTCAGATCATCACTTGGAACAGTTACGACAGTCACTGCCTGGTCATTTACTCCGTCTGATGCTGCTGCTGGCTCACAGTATGAAAC
Organism: Tyto alba; assembly: GCF_018691265.1. NCBI lineage: Eukaryota > Metazoa > Chordata > Aves > Strigiformes > Tytonidae > Tyto > Tyto alba. Next base: position 9,632,046 of record NW_024881279.1, on the reverse strand, counting down.
AGGGTGGAGGTCCCACCCCAGGCACACACCATGGTGAGATCAAGCCCTCCCACCCACCTTTGTCTTTTGGAACAGCAGAGATCTGGAATTTGATAAACTAAACTTGCAGGGTGGTTTGACCCCATTATGCAAGGAGGAGGCATAAGAAAAAAAAGAGGGAGAGACAGAGTTCCTCAGGGATCAACATGTTCAGTGATCCCTTCAAAATGATCACAAACCTCATTTACTAAGCCTCATAGGCTCTCATTAAATTTCTTTGTCAAAATATTTGCCTTTATAAATTCACCCAAGAGTACATTGTTCTGCATTTCTGCCAGCCAGAATGCTAGTTGGGCACTGAGCAACAGCACTCACTTTTAAGCAATGACTTTTGGTCAGTAGCTCTGCTCCTGTGAATAATCACCACATAGTAACTAGTTTAACTTACTAAGGTTAAATTTCCCCAGGTCCTTTTCTCTCAACTACTTAGCAAATCAATTCTTTTTGAGAGACCTCAGTTCATACACGAGAGGATAACAATTATGTGCCACTGTGGTTTGGCAGAATGGAGTCAGACACAGATGGGGTAGAAAATTATTTTCTTCACTTTCAAAAAATCAGAAATAAGGAAGAGAAATCCAGCAGAAAGTGTTATTTTATATAGATACACACACCTATGAATCCCTCCTATTTTGTATCATCTATAAACTTGCTGAGAGTGCAGTCTGCCCCATCATCCAGATCAGTAAGGAGATATAAGCAGCACTGGCCCCAGTGTCTGGGGTTCACAGCTAACAACTGACCTCCAGTGCTGCTGATCACCACTGTTTGAGCTGGGCAGTTCAGCCAGTTTTCCGTCCACCTCACTGTCCACACTTTGTCAGTTTGTCGATTAGGATATCAGGGAAGACAGTGTTGAAAGCCTTCTTAGCATCCAGATAAACAACATCCACTGACTTCATCGTTTCATCATAGAAGTCTATCAGGTCAACCAGACATGGTTTCCCCTTTGTAAATCCATATTGACTACTCCCAATCACCATTTGTTTAAATGAGCCCTCACCTCATCTTCCTCCAGCAAGGATAAGTCTTCCTTGCTCCAGACTTTCCCACTGGTCTCAGGGGCCTGGGATTCCTGAAGGTAAATCTTATGATCAAAGACCAAGGTGAAAATGGCACTGAGAATTTCAGCCTTTCCCATGTGCTTTGTCACCAGATCCCTAGATGGATGTATTTCTCTTTGGCTAAGAACAGGTAGCAAAACATTGCTGCAACTGTTCAGCAATGCATTTGTTTTCCTGCAGCCATCAAGATAACTTATATCTTGGTGTTGCTATGAACTCCATTTGGACAGAACATCAGACCACTGCAAACTCAGAGCGCCAGTGCATTTCTTCTTGTACTGAAGAGAATATCTAGGAAAGCCTGCAGCTTTGAAACTTGACAAGGACATGCTAACTGCTTGGGTTGGCTGGAGTCTCTTGTCTAATACAACTGGAACAGACAAGAAGGGCATCTAAATTGCATGCTTACCTTCTTTGGGAAATTAATGATATTCACAGGGCAAAAGCACGCCAAAAGGCATTTCCTTCTGTCTTCATTTTCTTCTCACTTTTTCCTGAAATGGTGTGGAGGCTACACAGGAAGAGAAACAAAGGAAGGAGAAAGTCAGGCTTTATATTCAACTACTTCTCCTTTATGGAGTTGGCAGCTCCGCAGTTTTCATCAGACTCACTCTCAATTTATGCCAGGGTAACAGAGCAGTGTGGGAAGCTCTTTGGATAGAAGTTACTTCTGGGTCTGTGAAAAGCAGCTCCCCCAAGTAGAAGCAGCTGTAACACATGATACAGCTTGCTGAGTCCTCAGGTTTCCCCTGGAGTCCCACCAGCATCTCTGACAGTTGATATGACTGAGAGAGAAAGGAGTGAAACACAGCTGCCACAGAGAGACAGCCAGGGATTCCCTCAGCATTTGGGAGCCTGAGGGGAGTACAGTACCAGCTGAAAGGTTAGGTAGTTCCCTCACCATACATAAATGACATTATCTGGCACTGAGAGGTGAATGGCATAGGCACGTGGTGTTCTGGTGCCTTCCAGCCTCTAGAGCTGCTCTTACAGGAGTTGTTTCTGCTGGAGCAACACAGATCAAAGCAAAGTGACAGAAATCTGTACCATCTTCTCTCACAAGAAGACTTCTGCCCAGCTTTCTTCAAATTTGGCAGAGATGCAGTAATCTCATGGGTATTAAGTTCCTTCAAATTTTATGAGAAAAAAGTCATCTTGTTACTGAAATAGAGATGCAGAAGCTCAGCAGAGAGAAGAGGCAGGCATCAGTGTTGCAGCCCTCAGGTACCCTGTTGCTCAAGGCACCCCTGGTTTTTTGTATGTATTCACACAATACCAGAAATTAAACATTAAGAGGCGGAAGGTATGTTTTAGCTGTATCTACTGTACTAGAGAAACTGTTAATGAAGTTTCTAAGTACAAAAATAAATCTTGCCATCTTCTGATACTTTCTCTCTGTTTTATTCTCTTCTATATGCATCCCCTCTCCCCAGCACACTTATCTAATCAATCCTGATCTGTCAGTCTAGTGCACATAATTTTGTCTTTAGGGTGTATTCCTATCAGTAAGGTGTCAAGAGGCACATATATATAGAAAACAAACTGATAGATGCCATGTGTTTCAGAAACCATCCCCTCACACACTTCTTCAAAAGCCCAAGATACTAAAATGCACAGAAAACTGATAGAGTACCAAAAATCAACTCTAATATGTTTGACTCATCTGTTGATATTAATTGAATGGTCTGTATCTTCAGGCAATTTCATTATTCTCCCAAGAGCTGGGAAGCTAAATGAAAGACAAACCTCGTTAACCTCTGACCATGAAAATCAATAATTTTCAATAAAATTTAAGCTAATTTGTTTCCAAAGGATCTCACATCTTGACTCTAGTATCATGTGCTCCAGAGCTAATCAGCTATGGGATATTATATTTTTCCAGATCATTTTTGCCAACTTAGGTACAAAGCTTTTAATTTTACCTAAAACTACAGGAAACCTTGCATATGTGAAAGACAGCTATTCTCACGATTGTGTGATGGTATGAGCAAACAGTATCCAACTTGCCCTGTATTCATAGCTACTCTAGAGTGACAGTGCAAACACTTCAGAGTGCTACTCTTGTTTTTACTCCTGTTTAGGGTCATCGATTCCTCTTCAACCACAGAATTGATTTCTACAAGTTCATGTTACACACTCACTGAATTCTGCAACCACTGAATGCAAAAGTTCACTCCTGTTTTAAATAAAAATGCCAACCTTTCCTTCACAACACTGGAAAAAGCTGAATATGAGCTTGTTTTTGTAGATGTACCAAAAGCAAAGGATGAAAGAAATGTTTAATATTTCTTCTAGCTCACCTTCTGCCAACAGGAAACAGCAGCAACTGTGGTACTCTGCTAATGATGTGCTTAAGCTATTAGATTCCTCCAAGTAGCAGGGAGAGGATATTTGTATAGATCCCTGCTATACAACAAGAGGAAATCCATTCCTTACCTCAGTAGAGCATAAAATAAAGAAATTTCGGATCAGAAGTTGGTGTTCTGCAGAAACTGCAAATAGAACGTTGCTGGAGCATGGCAAATATTGATAAGCAAAGCAGATCAGTGAAGGGAAGTATCAAGCAGTCCCTCCAAATACAATGCACAAATCCCGACTGGAATTCTACCAAGGTTACAGGAACAACACTAGTTTACAACAGAGCTGTCACCACAAATACAAAAAATGACCTTTTTAATTCCTGGGCTAGGTTGGACATTAGATTTTAAGGCTTCAGAAACAACATTTGTGAAGAAAATATAAGCAATAAGAACATTTCCAGGTCACTGAGGAGCAAGACTCCCTGATGGTTCTCTTAGAGAAGGAAGCCCCTGGAAATTTGTCAAACACATTAAGAAAAGGGAACAATTGCTAAGGAAGAAAACTCAGTGGAACATAATTTAAAGTCTCAGAGAAAACATTGTGCATGTGCATAGTCAGTCTAGCAGATTGGATGACTGAGTATTCAAAATCCAGCCTCAAGGTTTACAGAACTCTGGCAGGTCTGAAAGCAGTAAGCCCAAAATGCTTCACATGGGATACTTCCACATCACAGTCAGACATAGAGCCACAACATCGCCAAAGCAATGCTTTATCTGGACATATTATAACTTTGCAAAGGCACTGAAGAAGTTAAAGCAGCAAATAGAAAATTCAGTCCCACAAGAATCAATTTTAATGGAAATGATAGAATTGTTAGCCTTTAGGTTTTCCACCTCTGTGAGAAAAAATTCCCACCACCATTCTGGAGTGCTCCTGTAGGTCAAGGCAGGCAGCACCAGACTTCCTCCTCCAAAAGGTCCCCTTCTTCTGGATGGAAGACCAGTCCTTCTTGACCACTTCAGCCTTGGCTGCTCTACACAGAGATCAAGGGGAGGCACTGAATGTGATAATATGACAAAGGAGGTGTCTCGCCATAGAAACTGGATCAAAATGCCCATTTCCATTAAAATTCATTTCATACCAGCCAACCTTTACCATACAGCTACTTTATCTCCACTGAATTCCTTCTGCCAAAGAAGTCTTTCACCTAACTTACACCCTTGTTTAAGTGAGACACTTCCTTGGGTTAATCAGTCCAGTAAGAATATTTCTTTTGCTGACTTCAAGAACCTTGGTGGAAGAAAAACAAATAAATTAAACTGAAGGTCAGGGAAAGTTGCAGCCAACTTACAGCAAATTCCTCCAAACACAACTGAGCATTTTTCAGAACCTTAATGAGAAACAATCAGCTCGCTACTCTGACAGCTCAGTTTAGGGAGTAAAACACTGACTATCATGTAGCTTGGTAATGCAGACAGCACAAGCTACATGATGAGATCCCACTTCTGGTGACTCAGCACAAGAGACTCAGGAAAGTGCACAGCTTGCAGAACAGCAGGGAAACCACACCCTGGCTCAGTTTTCTAAAAGTCATAAAAGAAGCTGACAATAGATCCCTCTTCTCACTGCTTTCAAGTGATAGTTGTCAAAAAAGTTAGATTACACATGCTAAAAATGATGAAGAGGTATCCTACAGGGAAGAATCACTGACCTTCCATAGCAAGAGTAAATATTTATCATTAGGAAGAAGAAAACAATGAACTCTCAGAACTAAAATTAAATACAATAGGCCAGTGTTCAATATTAGATAAGAAAAATCAAAGATATTAGACATTGGATTTATATTAGATATAAGATTTTTCTACTGTTAGATGAAAAATTCAAAAAAAGTTCAGTTGGATTTGCCATCAGGAATCTAATTTCCACAAATGAAAAGGCTGCATCTTTCAAGAAAAGTATAAGAATGCTTATCAAAAATATGATATTCAGCAAGAAAAAGTGACCAGTATTTTGGACCTGGATTTCTTGTTCCTTTTCTGAAAAAGCACAACACATGGAGTCACCCAAAGGACAACAGGTTCTCATTTCTTTCTAGATACTATATAAATGCCGGTAATTCCATTCCAGCTTCTCACTAATTTTTCATCTGAGAGGCTTCCCACTTTTCAGATTTGAAATGAAAATGCTCTCAACAGCAGGCAGTGCAGCATACTGAATACCCACCATCAAGTCAAATCAAACCAACTGACTTCACATCATTTTCACAAATACTTGTGATGTTTTCATCGCACCGTCCCCAGTAGGATTTTTACTGCAAGATTCATAACAACTGACTGAAATCTTTGGCAGTGGAGCAGTGATTGCACAGCAATTACTCTACAAATATTATCCATAAATGTTCCATATTACAGGAAGCACTTCACTTATGCTGTGGTTGAGAAACTCAGGCGATATCAAATAATTTTCCACACTGACAGCTATATCTGCTGCTCAGGAGAAAACAGCTTTCAGTCTGGAAAGTAGAGGCACTTGTCTACCTGATCACTGTAAATCAAGCAGATCTCTGGTTTTTCTTCCAAAACTTTTGCTAAGGGGACCCTACGGACAAAGTGAATTATTGAGAAGTCAGTCTGGAGATTACAGGAGGAACACTATCACCTGAATATCTGGGGTCTATGTTCAGCTGTATACCAATACAAATGTTAGCATAATATATTAACGTTTGTAAAACAGTTTGACAAGCTGTATCCATCTAAGCAGTAGTGCCGTTACACTCAATTTTAGAAGTCAGGTCAAACCACAATGCTGAGCAGCAATCAAAGTAATCATGCTAGTTTAGCCTGATCTAGTGCAGTGAGTGCTTCAGTGTGCATAGTCAAGGTTTTCAGTAGTGAATAATAACTTTGGAGCCTTCTTTATTTGATAGCCAATGTCACATGCTCGCACGAGACTCCTTTTCAAAGGCTGGTACATATCATTCACTTGCTTTTTAAAGATCTCAAATTGAGCACACATCCTGCACATGCTTATACACACTCTCTAAAATTGGTTGTCCATTTATAAATCCTTGGCTGAAATTATTTTTTGAAATAAATTGTAAAAACCTGTGCAGTCTAAAGCAGTAACCAGAAAATTGTCTTATTTAAATAGGCATCACAGGACAGATTTTACTAAGAAACGCACCTAAAGATAGGAATTTCAAAGTACTAATCACCCAATGGGCAAAGAATTTTTTCTTTTTCTTTTAGTCATACCCATTTTGTAATAATTTGGACTCATTTAAAGTCTTTTTTCTTGCTCCTTAGGCAAACTGATATATTGCTCATACAGACCACAATCAAGCCTGCATAAGCAGCCAGCAGATACACCCAAAGGCTTGGTGGGGACGCTGCACTTGAGCACAAACCTGGCCAACTATATTGCCATTCTGTAGGCACTGGAAGCTTACTCAGACCCTCCTTTTCCACATTGCTGTGTAAAGTTAAATTGAAGCTTTCAGAACCAGATTTATCAGTACAAAATCCTTACTAAACCAAATATTCCTAAGAGTGCTCATGATGAGAAAGGCTTTTGAAGATAATTTCTGCCCTCTTTTATATACACAGAGGCAAGAGGTGCTGAGTCTTGCAAAGCTGAATTTGGACAGTCAAACACCAGAAACTTCCAGACATTTCCCTGCAAAGACTGGGAGGTTTAAGGTGAGTGAAATGAACCTTCATTTAGCGGTATCCTGGCATGACCCTTACCAAGTTCATTAGAAACTAAGCACGGCACACTCAGGTAGCTCCTTAAATACCCTAAGCATTTCCCAACAATGGAAACAGATTACTAATCACATCTCCTGAGCTTTAAAATATCCCATTTAAATTTTCCTTGCTTTATTTTTTTATTTATTTTAAGACTACAGGAGCAGCTCACAGAGGCTTCCCATGTGCCTTAGATGCTTTTTTATATTAGGAGAGCTGTCAGAAGTCATAGTTTAAAAATTATGGTAATTCCATGTAAACTGTATTAATAAAGGTACTAATCTGTTTGCTTCCAATATCATCTTGGAAAACTGGCTGGTTTAGTTCTGCTTGTTTTATTATTGTGACAATGGTGAAGTAGATTTAAGGAGATAAACATGCACCTGTAGCTGTGTAGCACAATACAGCAAATCTGTGTGTTGGTGTCCACATGGCTCGGTAACAGCCCTTACAAAATCAGCTTCATTTAATTTTAAAGAACAAAGCAACTGGGCATTCATTTTATGACACCAGTCTTCCTTCCTACCTGCAAAGAGTCTACTCTACTTACTGTCAGCTTATTAGCTTTAAAAAAAAAAAAAAAGCATATAAATTTGTGATTTGGTGTAGGAAAAAAAGCCCTAAATATAATTCTTCATATTTTACCAATTTCTAAAATGCAAGAGGGCTGTTTTTACAACACAGCAGCAACTCAGGAAAGTACTAAACATGCTCAAAGTATAATCCCTTCCAGTATAGTAATTAAGGTGTTTAAGTGATTTGTTCAATGGGGGTGGACATCCAATTAGAACACAAGTGTAGAAATCACGGGAGTTGTGATTTTCAATTGAAAATAAAATCAACAACAAGGGATTTTTCCTTCTAAACTTCACATAAAAATACAAATTTATTAGATCTCGTTTAAAGTTATTGAAGACTATCAAGAGAACATTATTCCAGCATTGATTCAAAACCATGGGGTGCACTATCAGCATAGTTAAAATGAAAGTATCTTGAGCCATTTTCCTTTTCTGCTTCCATATTATTGTCTAATTGTTCAGAATGTCTGTTTGTTACAGAGGAAAAGTAATTAAGCACAGCACGTTGCAACAAGGGGAATCATAAAGACAGAGTTGGCTACATTAGCAACACAGATATCAGAACAGGAAAACACTAAGGAAAGGATCAGAATTGTAATTGAAAATAATTGGATGATCCAGTTCATTTGGCTGACATCAGGACCATTTGTGCACTTCAGCGCCCTTTAGCCCTCGATGCTCCCCATTCACCTGTGCTCTTAAAATGGATCTTTTCAGAGGAAACTCTGGAGCAATGTTAAAGATCTGCTTGCAGTATCTATGGCTTGTCAGAAGACCTGAGCAATACCCTTCAGTGTAAATGGTAAGTAGTCTGATATTTAGGTTGCTACCTACAAAAGAACACGTCAGACTTAAAGTATATATAATACAGAATATTCCTGTGCAGACAAATCCAGCATCCCTTGAAATCAATGCAAGTATCATTTCCTTTCCCTTTAGCAGACGAGGAGAGATATCTCCAGGAAAAGCTACTCTCCTTAGAAGGTTTAGGACAGTTACCTACTTAAAAGAAAGACTATGTGGTTCCATGTAGTTTTTTGTTAACATAACAATTAAGCTGAGGCCTGTTTGGGAAGCTTAAACAGAAAAACTTTATCATTGTCTCTTAGAAACCCTAGCACCTCCAGCTCTCAACAAGTTGTGACTGTACAAGTCTCTATCTTTGTAGCTCAAAACTTGGCAAAACCAAAACATACCACTCAGCAAAACCCAAATTTGCAAATCAGCAATAAGAAAACAGCCAAGTCATGACTTCCGAGTCGTACAGCCTCCAAAAGAGTTTACCACTTCCTAATGATCATCTCACAAAATTGATAGCTTAACATGGAGAGATATGTACCTGTTTGCAGAAACCCCTTCACAGTTCTGGAAAAATGGAGCTCTCAGACTAGTGCCACCAGCAAAACCCCTGGGAAATGTGCAACTAAAATGCAAATTAAAGAATTGTACACATGGGAGATTTAGAGAGCCATGCAAGTCTCTTCAGCAATGCAAATAATTGTGTCCATAATTGACATTTTTAGTCAAAATATATCAAAAAGCCAGTGAGACAAGAGCGGGTGTGAAATTACTATTCTGGGACTAAATCAGAATGATAGCATTAACTCAGGCGAAACGATAAAATAGGAAGGGAAAAAAGAAAAGGCAAAGAGAGTTTCCAAATGAGTTTTCTTTACAACCTGGACTTGTGCTCCACAGGACCTGCGCAAGAGCTGGTTGAGGGTCTTTTAGATTGAAATGACAACTTGAGGGCTGATGGGTGACCAGGTTTGAAAATGGAACCTGGCATCGCTTGTTCTAACAACATCAGCACGTCTGCCCCCAAAGGATGCTGCTCCTGCCGCTCACGAGCCCCACTCTCACAGGGGTGCTCCCTGCCAGCACGCATACAGCAGCATGGGGTGCACAGACGAGATCATCAGTAAGGTCCTTGAGCAGTTAAGTCACAGCTGTTGACCTTTCCAAAGTCAGTTTATCAATCTGCAGCACTCTCCTAAAATCACAAGTACTGTTTATTGCTAAATAATTTACATAGTTTCTGAGCAAACTGCCTGTGCAGTTTGTATTTATAACATGAACTCTCCCACATGGACAGTTTTAACACCCCCCTGGGATCTCTTCAAACCAACAACCTTCTACAGTCATGCAAAGGTTAAAATAAGGTTAAGTCAGAGCATTTACATTCAGTGAAATATTACACTGATTTAAATGTCTTTGCCTGAAATTGTGCATCAGCCATGAGAGTGGCAGCCTTCTCTAATTGGTGTAGAAGCAGGCCGGGACCAGCAAGCTCCTGACTTTAGATCTGAGCTCCATCAAACCTCTCTCAGTCCTTGCCTACCTTGAAAGGAGTTGGAGATGCTCCCTTCAAGTGAGACATGAACTCCCCTCTGTCCTCGGTGAGAAAAGCACATCCTGGTCCATTTTAACAAACCTGAAGACAGGACTAACCTTCCAGGGACCAGAGCTGCTGAGACCTGGTGTTGGCTGGCAGGGAGAGGGATCATAAAGCTTTTCAGCAGGAGTTTTAATGCCTTCTCTAGATTTTATTAGGTGTCAGGGAGGGTTAGAGAGGACAGGGCAGGGGGCCAGGAGGCACAAGGGGATTTGGAGCAGGTCAGCAGAGAGGAGCTGCAGGGATCAAGGGCAGAGGATGTGGCTGTAGGTGACAGCAAGGACACAGACATCCCTCAGTGCACCGACTGCCAGCGCCTGACCATGGCACTGAGCAATAAGTACTGCACCTCTCCACACCAGAACAGTGCACGGTAACAGCAGCTCTGCAACAGCCCCAGGGGGAAGGACCCTTGTTACATCTGGCCTCCAGCTAGATGATACACATTGCACCACTCTCCATACATTAAGAGTCCATACAACTGACATTCAGCTTCAGCAAACTCCCAGCCACTAGATCAAAGATCAACCACAAAAGAATGATTCAAGGTGAGGCTTTATACCCTGTCCATGCTGTAAACTCAATGCAACCCTGGATAAGTCACTTGAGTTTCCCATATGTCACAAGCCATACCACCAAACAAGTCCTATTTCAACAGGGAGTGGTGGGAAAAAACCAACAACAACAAAAAAACACCAAAAAAAGCACAAAAGCAAACACACCACAATAATTGAAGGTTTTGATCAACAGTTTCCTGAGAAATCACTTCTTCAGACATTCAGTAGACTGACAGGTTACTACACTTTATTGTTCTCCATTTCTTCACTGAAGTATTTCTGATACCACAGCCAACACACATGGCTGCTCCCAGCTCTGGACCTCTAAGCTCAGAACTCAAGCCAGCTGTGAGGTACCACCTCAGATCCATGGATGTGAGACTCCTGCTCTGATGAGATAACACTCAGCACCATCTACACAGAGTTAACTGACTTGAAAACCCATTAAAGTATTAACTAATTCTTTTGTCTAGCAGTAAATCAAGCATTTGTTTTACAAAAGCACCCAAGTATTCACCCTGAGGTTTAAAGAATGTAACACACTTCTGGAGTTCTCTAGCTTAGCTCTAATTTATTTCCTAAAAATAGTTTCAAAAGTGCAAAGCATTTGACACTGTGCAAATCATTTGACAATGTCCCATGTGACATCATTGTCTCTAAATTGGAGAGACATGGGACATGGATTTGATGGATGGACCACTCAGTGGATAAGGAATTGGCTGGTTGGTCGCACTCAGAGAGTTGCAATCAACAGTTGGATGTCCAAGTGGAGAGCAGTGATAGCTGGCATTCCTCGGGGGTCGGTGTTGGGCCTGGTGCGCTTTAACATATTTGTTGGAGACATGGACAGCTGGATAGAGTTCACCCTCAGCAAGTCTGCCAATGACACTGAGCTGTGTAGTGCAGTGACACACTGGAGGGAAGCGATGCCACCCAGAGGGACCTGGACATGGCTTGGGAGGTGGGTCTGTGCAAACCTCATGGAGTTCAACAAGGCCAAGCGCAAGGTCCTGCACATGGGTCAGGGTAACCCCAAGCAAAAGTCCAGGCTGGGTGAGGAGTGGATGGAGAGCAGCCCTGCGGAGAGGGGCTTGGGGGTGTTAGTGGATGGAAAACTGACTGTGAGCCAACAACATGCAATCGCAACCCAGAAAGCCACCTGTGTCCTGGGCTGCATCAAGAGAACTGTGGGCAGCAGGTCGAGGGAGGAGATTCTCCCCCTCTGCTCCGCTCTGGGGAGACCCCCCTGCAGTGCTGGGTCCAGCTCGGGGGCCCCCAACAGCAGAAGGACCCGGAGCTGCTCGAGCGGGGCCAGAGGAGGCCACGGAGATGATGGGGGGGCTGGAGCAGCTCCCCTGGGAGACCAGGCTGAGAGAGTTGGGGGGGTTCAGCCTGGAGAAAAGAAGGCTCTGGGGAGAACTTAGAGCGGCTTCCAGTGCTTAAAGGTGGCTATGGGGAAGGTGGGGAGGGACTCTTGATCAGGGAGTGTAGTGATCGGGCGAGGAGTAACAGTTTTAAACTGAAAGAAGGTAGATTTAGATTAGATATAAGGAAGAAATTTTTTACTGCAAGGGTGGTGAGATACTGTCACAGGTTGCCCAGAGCAGCTGTGGCTGCCCCCTCCCTGGAAGGGTTCAAGGCCAGGTTGGACGGGGCTGGGAGCACCCTGGGCTGGGGGAAGGTGTCCGTGCCCATGACAGAGGGGTTGGAACTAGATCTTTAAGGTCCTTTCAAACCCAAACCATTCTATGATTCTTTAAAGTTTCTGATGTTTGGTGGGGAATCCAATTATTGCTTAACATTTTTTGTCGTTGTTGCTACTTTATAAATGTAAGTTTTTGTTGAGTCTCAGACAGATGACACATCCCCAGGCTCTGGCTGCATTATACATCAGACACAATGCAGTTTGTTTTTTATTTTTTTCTTACAGCTTATCCATTTTTTCCGTCCTAAGAGGCAAACAGATATGCAGGACTCTTTCATTTTAACCTTTCTCTTTTTTGAGACAGAATTTAAAAAATATTTTTAAGAAAAAATAACTGGATTCTTTAATACTGTACTAACAGAACTAAGCTTACTGGAATCCTCACCTCTCCTTTCATCTCAGCCAAGACATGACTACTACAGGTGGCATAGTCAAACCTCCTAACTTTGCATGAATACAGCAAAACATCTCATTTCTTGGGCTCTACATATGTGGAGTGATAACATGGGATCTTGAGATTGGTAGCAAACACTTGGGTCTTCCAGTTCATCTTCCTGTCACTGTGGGACTGTTCCTTATTATTCATTTTTCAGTGTCAAGTCTGGTCTAGCTTTAAATGTGTCAGACACTGAACTACTGACACTTGCCCAGGGAGACCATATCATAACACAATACATCTCACTGTCAGAAGTTTGGCTGATACTTGAAACAAGTCTTCCTTTGTTTCATTACATTACTCTCCTTTATATTTTCTACATGTAAATAATTCTTTCCTTCCCAAAGCTCATATTTTGTAGGTACTTTCAAGATGATCTTCACTGTTTCCTACCACTTAATCATTCTTTACTTGGATACCACACCATGCAATCTTATTTTTTCCATGTAAATACATTTACTTGCACTCATAACTACTTTGTTGCTCTTCTCTGAGCTCTTATCAGGAATATGCTAACAAACATGGAGGGAGATGTCTGAAATTAGAGGTGCTCTCCACATAACAGTGCCTCATTAGTAGAGTGCAGTAAAACTTAAAAAGCAATAAGAATTCAGAATAACAGGAGTTCTAATGAATTTATTTTTAAAATAAAAGGACACTGGGCTTTTTATTAGAAGACTTTGATTCAAAATTTCTTGAAGATGTATCAGTTTAGACAAACCCATAAGAAAGATTTCCCATGTCCAGTACAGAGTCAACCATCCCAAAGTGGCCAAAAGCTGGTTTTCCACAACTAAAAACCTGCTTCAGATCAGAACTCCACTCGTATGATATTTACACCACCTCACCAAAAATACATCTATATCTTCTAATGGGATTTTTTATTTACTTGATATAAATAAACATTCCTTGATCCAGCTGAGGGTTGTAACCTAGCCCAACACACTCTCCAGCCAAAGGGATATCTGGATTAATTGTTCTTAATCAAGCAGACCCACATCCTGGACCCAAATGTCAAATGAGCATCTTCAGTAACTGGACTATTGACTAATATGGGGGAAGAGGTGATACAGAACAAAAAGGTGCAAGTTAACATCATTGAGACTGAACACAAAACTGTGTCATCAGAGAGAACGCCTGCTGCTTGGGGCTGACTGAGTGTGGAGCTGTGTGAATAATGGCATGGGAGACGTTACTCCTAAAGCAGAAGTTAATAGATTGCTACTGTAAAGAGCCTGTAGTGCTGTTGTCTCCCCAAAAGGTGTTGGATTTAAATTTAAAGACATTTTTGATAACATCAACAAATTCTTCCTGAGGGCCTTTTTCTGTTAGATTCAACCACCACAGGTCATAAGTGTTTCCTTAAGGGGAAGCCTGCAATTAGCAAAAATATCCCCAAATCCCTTGTTTATTTATTGTTCATTTTTAGCTGACCAATGTGCAGAAATGATAACATGTGCCTTCAGACACTAATTGACAAAAATAGCAAGTAAACTGTAAATTTAAGAACACTCTATAAGCCACTAGTAAATACTTCAAGATAATAAACCCTGAAAAGCCGGAATTAGATCATGATAAGTTCCCCCCTCCCCAAGAAAAATTGCTGAAATCTCTGCTAATAATTTAGCAATGTCTTCATTGAATCCTATTCCTTGCAAAATTAGCACACTTTCCAATGAACAGGATATTTTGTTCTTTGCTTTATTTTTTTTCACCCTCTTGCCTTAGTTCAGGTGATAGCCCACACCATCACAGCTGTAGCTACATTATCTCACTCATGTAATATCACCTCCAGTTAGTACCAGGCAGCGAAAAAAAAACAAACATGATGATGTAATGCTACATGGTCCTGCTGAGCGTAATGAAAGTTATCAGAGGACTGTAGTACTTGGCTTTAAATGAAAGAATGAAGATCTACTTGTGAAGGTAGCTAGTGAGGAGCATGCCTTAAGTGTCTCAGAAGTATATACTTCAGTAGTCCTCAAGAAACTGGACTTTTCATCATCTATGTGAAACTTTTATGGTCTTCATTCTTCCCATCTTCCATATTTCTCTTTGACTAAACCAATCACTTTTTTCCTACTTTCACTCAAATCCATCATCTTCCCACAATGAATTCCAGTCCCTAGCATCAAGGTCCAGAGTATGACAGGTTCAAATGAAGCACTTCCATGAAGTCTCCTATCCAGGGCACTGAACTCAACAATCATCCCTCACAAGGAAGACTTCTAAGATAGAGCCTCAGTCACTGGCTGTTCTTCAGAAGACAACACCTGTTTCACCCTGCAGCAAGCTACACATCGGGAAACAAGAGCAATCTAAGGAGCAGCTTCTCTGCCTCTCTCCGCGGGGTTACTTTTGCTCCAATGAGACCTCATTTGGAGTAAGGTACTACTCAACAGGGGAAATGGTCAAGCCTCACTGCTTTGTAATTTGAGGCCGTATGTTGTGCTGATCACCTGTAGAAAGGTTTGTTTATCACACGGCGAGGAAATGTTACAGAGTGTAGTCACAGAGGAGAGAGGAAGATGTTTTAATAAACTGGAGACCCCTCTAAGCTAATCAACACCTCAAAAGTACGGTCTGTGATGGTAAGTTAACAAGACAAGCTGGGATGATAGTTCTGTTAAATGCTGAGTAAAGTCTCTTAATTGGGAATGCAACATTACTCTTCATACCACGGTCAGTCTGTTAAGAGTAATGAAAACATTTCACCTACTTCTTAACCCAGCACTTTGGAATCAAAATAACAGCAAGTGAATTAACAGCAAGTGAATTTGGGGTTAAAATTAAAAAAAAAAAAAAAAGATTGAAAAACATTCATGTAAGAATTATTCAGAAAAATGTTTGAATAATAAGCTTACTTGTGTATTTGCAGACCTTGTTAAAACCTGATGCCAAATATATAACTTACCAGTAAGAACTGTCATCTGTTCACTTTTTCTGAGAACATGGGGTACCCTTCATCAGGGCTCCCCATGTGCAGTCCCAGAGATGTCACCTGGCCAAGAGTAATTAAAACACATACCTCTTAAGTTCACTTGAGACTACTGTATCCTTCAGCTTGAGACAGTCCCACATTCACAGCCCAGGCTCAGACTCCTGATTTTGACGCTGATCCCTTGGCCCATCCAACAAACTGTGCACTCTTTGTGCTGATCTGCAGAACTGCAAAGCAAAAATAGGAAAGGAGATTAAACAACGGCTCAGTTCTGAAATGGCTTTGTGTTGGAAAAGTATTCTGGAGAAATAATGAAAATCAAATCCTTTCTACATTATTCTCCCAGATTTCACCACCTGTAGCATAAAGGGCAAATAAGTTTCTGTGCTGTGGTCCAGGAGGTCTTTTCACTGAGAAAGGGATTTATATACATCTAAGAGCTTCAGGAGCCACCTCCTGCTAGACAGCCTTTTAGTCTGATGAGTATTTTGACCACGATCATCAGGCCATAATGACACCACCTATTCTATAGGTACAAAGCTGTAACTAAGAGCCAGGTAATGTTTGTGGGTGGAGATAGAAAACTTTTAAGACCAGCTCATAAAATTGTAAGTTACACACACACACTCTTCTTCAGAGTAAGCAAGTCAAAAGCAATTTGTCACACTAGACATATTGATCAGACCAAAAGAGAGAAGGTAGTTGGGTAGCTGAGGAGTAGGGGCAAGATGTTAGCATGGGAAGAGGTGTCTCCCAGTGAAAGGGAGTGATAGGTAATTTATCATATATGGAACAGGGAAAGATTAGTGGAGCAAAGGAGAGAAGTTGTAACTGATGGGTGTCTACCTCCCTTCTAACTGTTTTGGCTTTTACGCAAAAGTTCCATCCTGTCACTTCACCATGTTAATCTTATTGACAACCACAACTAAAATGTTCATTCATATAACAAACAAACAAACAGACAGAAAATAGAAGTAGCTAGCACACCAGCTAATGACAACAGACTGACTGGTACCTACTCATACCACACACAGTCAGCGTTTTAAATTAAATAGATTTCACATCACTGGTGAAGGTGGTAGTAACTGAAATGCTACTTTTTTAGGTCTTTTGTATTCTCATTTCATAATCCAGTTCTGAGATTAGATGTTATCTGGTGATAATATCAGCTTCATCAGAATGATGCTAAATGTTAATTTTTCCAGTATAGCACTCCAGCACCCACTTTGGACAGAAAAAGGTTTATCAGTGGCTAAAATACACAGCAGAGATCCCTGCCCTGCCCTTGCTTGCATCTTATATTGATTTTGAAGTGTTATTCCAGACCACTGGCAGTCACACCAGCATGATGTGAGCCAGTTGCTGCCCCAGGGTTGTGCGATGCAGGTATTTGCAAGACTTCTGCAGACTGCAGGCTGGACCAGGAAGCCCTCAGACTGCAGTATGCTGCCTCATGCAATAATATGAATTTGAAATAGTAAGCACTCTCTAATGAATGAGTCCAAGTTGAACCATTTAAATGCTTGTACCCTAGTACAAATACAGAAATATCCATCAATGCATCATACAAGTTTACCTATAAGGGATACAACATACTATGGTTTCAAATAGAGCAACAGACATCTTGCAAGATTAAAAAAAAAAAAAAAAAAAAGGGTCATAAAATAAAATGCTTTCTAAGTTTTTCTGGCTGCTCCACAATTCATATGTTAAATATCTCAACCACAATGATGTTAGATGTGGCTAAGATTTCTGAAGACAAATGGTGATTTTGGGTGCCTGACAGAAGTCCCTGAAAGAGGTGAATGACTTTCATGTGACGCAGTTCCCCCCCCCTCTGCAATATGAGTCTATTAAGGAAAGCACCTCAGGTCACCAATCACCCTTCAAAATCCTGGCTGTTCATCACCACAGCACACATTTCCATAGAGAAAGAGCTTTAGCATCAAAAATATGTAAATAGGCCCAATAAATTTGGTCCTAGGATTTGTTTTTTAAAGTCAGAAAACTTACTGCCAGCCTCTTTGCAGGGGCTATAAGAGATTATCATTTTCGCTTGTAATGGTTCTGACATAAAGCGCGTATCAAAAACTGCATACTCTTCATATCCATCCAGCTGTGTTGAGCAATAAACATGATAATTATGCAGATAAGGCTTAAATAAATTCCTATACCTAAGGGCAGCTGAATGCTTTTTTAAGCAAAACAATAATTAACCCTCCATAGGGCTGAATGAGCACAGACCTTTGCACCTTCCCAAGGTGGGAAACCTGCATCTGGGCACCTCCCAGGCATCTGTCATAGACATAAATGGGTCAGTGCACTTCAGAGGAAACAGCTCCAGGGCTGTTACTTGTGAGGTTCCAAAAAAGGTCAAGAACGACAAGATCTACTAGTTTCTGTATCTTGACACTATGATCTGAGGTGTGTTTCAGACAAATACCAAAGGAATTGAAGGTAAATGGGGAGAAGAGCATAAAATGCCACTGGATTGCTCACTCTAAAACAAAGACGAGGTATAAGCTTGGCAGTAAACAAAGATCCTTGCAGTAAACTGAGAAGCTCAAGGGCTCGAAAGTATGATCAAGCTATTGCAGCATAATGAGTTACCACACATTGGTTGATCTGCGGTAACTGCTCTTATGCATACTCTTAGCTCACAAAAAGATGAAGAAGTTGTGTTTATTTTAACCTCTTTTGTTAGGTTGAGGCTAATGTGTTTTACTTTGGATCTGTGACAAGCCAAGCTTCTATATAAACTGCTCCTGCTTGAAGAAGACTGCGAACCATGCTAATAGTGGCTCTAGTCTGTTAGGATAAGCAAGGTCAACTCCCCATCTTCTTACATGTCCAGTCACCAGCCTATTGCAATACCATTGTATGTGACGACTTCAGTTATAAAATCTTTCAATATAGAGACTGCAGGGTCATACAGGTGTTCTTTTACAAACTGAGTGATGAATTAAATGGTTTGCCAGACAGTTCCATAGCAAATGATGGTAATAAATCCTGCATGCAAATACTTGCCCTTCTTTCTTCATTCTTCTTGGACATTTTTTGACCTAAGACTGAATATCAAAAGGAGTCCAAAATTATCCCAATCCATATAGCTTCTTGCTTTAAAGCCAGCATAAGAAACACAGGAATTATCATACTGGTTTAATGTGCACTTGGGATATAACGCAGTACCCGTCAGCCATCAGCTGCAGGTGTGTAGAGAAAAGGTCTACGGTGATCATTCCATGATGAAGAAATGGAAAGAATTACCAGTCTCAGGTTTTCCTGCATCACTGTGCTTACCAGTCAGTGTACTTTCCTTCCATAAAGCTTCCCAATGGATTTTGAAAGGCATCTAAACTTTTTATCCCCACCAAACCACATGATAACATATTTCACAGTTCAGTTATGCACTATGTGAAAATAATGTTTCTTCTGAGTTTTTAACCTGCTGTGAGATTGAGAAGTTCCCTAATTCCCTTACTGTGAAAACCAGTGAATAATCATCCTTTTATATTGCTTCTCCACTCATGGCTTTACAGCTGGCTGCTGCAGCACTGCCCCACCACAGCTTTGCCTGGAGGAACAGTGCTGGTGACAAGTGACAGATGGTAAGAGCTCTAAGATGGGTCTGCTCTTGAATCTGAGAATATGGAGCTGTGGTTCACATTTAACAAACCTCCATCATCAGTCCTGTGGGAGTGCAAGAATTTCTCTCTGCTCTATGGGAAGAAAAGTCTCCCTGTCTCCCTGTGGTTCATCCATGGCAACTCTGCTGCAATCTGCCTCTCTCATTTATAATATCCCTGATGGTGCTGACCAGAGAAGGACAGACACTTGACCGGACTCTCTGCATTTTAGAGGCTTACCTATAAAGTTTGAGCATAGGCATAATCATTTTAGACTCCAGAGGGGCACATCTAAAGCTGTATGGAAAGTTTCCTGCTCCCTATTACATTCACCAACTCTTTCAAAAGCCTGTTTCTGCAGACCCCCTGTTGACTTGGTCTGTTTGAAAAAGAAAGGACATCTCTGAAGCCATGTCACCTCATAAGAATCCCAGATCCCAAGGGAGGCTGGAAACCCAGCACAGCCTCCTTTGAGAAGCTTAGGTACAATTATGATGATTTCTGCAGAGGGCTAGCTGTCCTGAAGAGTGCCATGCTGAGACAACAAGTGAAATCCCCTTGAAATCCATTTTCCAGAGCCTGATGGTTCTGTCTCAGCCTGCAGGGATGAATCAGACATCCCAGCAGGCTCCTGAGGGCACAAAGAGAGAAGTGCCTCAGGTAGTCTGTGTGCAAGTCAATCTATACCCGTAACCATCTGAAAAAGAAATGCTAGTAGTAGTGTCATCTTTACAGCTATTCTGTTTTTTCCCTTAGACAGATGTCCTTGGGCTTGCTGCTTCTCCCCAGCTGGGTCTCCGAGGTTTCATGTACTTTCTACCCTTACATATAAGAATCTAGAATTTTGACAATTCAGCCTGAGAGAATATTGAGGTATCCAGAAAAAATACCCTTGGCAGTATTTATCAGCTCCCCAACAAGCAAAGAAGAGCATTTCCCTTACATGGACAAGAATATTCCTTACATCCTCATGGAAATATCTTTAGCAGTAATAGGACACCTATAGAATTCATCAGAAGCAGATCTGAGACAACTCTATGAACTGTTAAAAAAAAAAACAACAAACAAACAAACAAACAAAAAAAAACACAAACAAACAAACAACCACCCAAACCCTTCCTCCAGGACCTATTTCAGCAAGAAGAGGAAACACTGGCTGAAAGAATAACTTCAGGTAGAACTCAGACTGGAGAACATACTATCAAAGTCTCACCTCCCGCTGCATTTGGATATACCAACACTGCCTAACTCTGGCAAGTAGCATGTTGAATTAATTTCCACACCTGGAAAGTGTTAACTGACATAAACCAGAAGCTCATCCAATGGCCAGAAATTCCCATCTTTTTTCTGTAGACTCACCGGTTTCCTGCATCTCTGGGTTTCAGTCCCCTGCTACAGGGAATCCTTTCTGCTCTCACCACCCCATACAATTTCACAGCACTCAGACAACTTGCTGCCAAAGCACATTACTTAGCAATTTTCTGCATTAAGCTACCCTGTGCTCATCTCCCTGGACTCAGGCCATCCTCCAATATCTCCCAGCAGCTTTGAGTCATATGCTCCCACCATCTGACCCCCTGGACTCCTCTCCTCCACTAGAGAGGCAGGTTAAGCCTGAAGCCAAGAGGAATTGAACTCCAGCCCTTACAAAGGGCTTATATTGCCCAGCAACAGATGGTAGAGTGCAACTTCTAACTGTCAGGAAAATGGTGTTTTCCTGTTACCAACTGGAATATCAATAAAAATCTGTACATATTTTCCAATTCTAGTATGAAAGCTGAGTCCATTTTTCAGTTCAGAGCTTCAGCCTTTGTAATGCCACCAGAATAACTGAACCCTAAGTAATACCGCTCAGTTTCCCTTTTGGTGCCTCAGAGGAAGGGATAGCGAGGACCATGCTGAATGACTTTGCGGTAAGTTCAAAATTCCTACTTAGGGAGGTGGGTGTTACTTCTTGCTATCTCCATAGCGATAATAATAAAATCACTGTTGCGATATAAGGAATAAAATCTTTTGACTAGTGATACAAAGAAATAAGTTTTCAGTAAGGAAATATTATCTATTCTGAGAGTATTCTCTTCAGGGATGTTAATTCGGAATATTTTACTTCTAATCATGATCATTCCTACATTCTCAAAAACAATCATTCTCAGCCTACCTCTGCAAGTCTGAGGCAGGTACCATCCAATCCAGTGGTTAATTATTGATGTTTGCTATTTTCAAAGCATTTTATGAAGAAATAAATAATGTGCACACCTTTGTATTTGTAATGCAATAGTAGGAACTGGTTTTGTATCACATCAGTGTTTTGCAGCATCAGCCTTCAGCCCCCATTAACAATTACGCCTGTATTACAACCACTTCCAGAACAGCTTTGGGAGTCCATGGTACTGTGTTCATTACACATTTAAAAATAACTTCTACTCTCTGAAGTAGAAGCCAGGAGCTACTGTAACTTAGCAACATGACAAAGTGGCAACAGTGGCAAAAGACACCCCTAAGACCCACCTGCTCCCTTGGTACTCTTATTTATTTGCCAAAAGTTTGTTATTTAATGATAAGCAAAGCAAACAACACATTACCACAGCACGTATGTTCCACATTTACCAACCAATTTAATAGTTGACAAAGAAGTTCATAAGCAAACAAGAAATTAATAAAGCCCTGTATACAGAAGTGAAAGTTGATAAGATCAGTAATATTGTCTGTCAACCAAGTTAATATAACCAACTTACTAATTGCATGAGAAATCCTGAGAAGTAAAAGAAAGCCATTTGCTTTGAAGAAACTTAATTCCCTATAATCAAATTTGAGTATGGCTATAGTAGTCTAAACATTTCCTTTTATGTGGTATTAAAACATATGACCTGTTTTCTTCTGATTATTTGATCTGCAAAAATATAACACAAGATGGCTTATTCAGAGTTGCATCTAAATTCCAGAAGAGGAGGAAATCAGTAATAAAAATGAGAAAAAGCCTGAGATTTTTGCACACCAAATCTGTTTTGTACATTAATTAATAATTACTCCTCAGATTTTTTTCAAGTAAGCTATTTCTCCTGCTGACTCTTGCATTTTAGGCTATGGGAAGCTGCATCTTCATTCTCGGGGGCAAAATTTTTTAAAACTATGAATCTAAAGATAGACCTTTTAAATGAGATTTTATTTTTCCTGGGTTCTAAGTGCGAACTACTATAAGCTTACGTTCAAAAATAATTAAGAACATCAGACAGACATTAAAGCACAGAACTTGAAGTTGAATTTTAGCTCCTTTATTTCTTTTCTTTCTTCTTTTTTCTAAAACTTTCCCTTAAAAAATGCCAATCTTGTACACAATTCCACCTACCAACCAAGAGGCCATGCAAGGCTGAAAAAGCAATCAAAGCTTTGGTAAGTGATAAATTGTCTTTTACACTGGTAATTAGGTTGGAGACAGTGCTGACTTATTTCTCAAAAGACCACAACAAATGACCAATAAATGGCAGAGGCTTCCATAAAAATGTTTCTGCTTAGAGAGCGAAAGGCTCTTCCACCTTATGCTCCCTTTAACGGATCTACCCGTGTGTGTGCCATAATTGCACACGATGATGGTTATGGCCCTGGCACACATTTTTCAGAGCCTTTCACATAAAGGCTCGCATGTCTCGGGTCTTGGCTGCTCCATTTGGACGGCATCAGCACAGCGAGGGGTCTGGGAAGCAGAGCTACAGACAGACCCCTCCAGCATGTGGGACCCTCGTCTGACACAGACCTAATGATTTTGGCTGCCAACCTGCCCTTCTTGTTCTGAATATCCCAGAGCAGGGGAGAGATTAATTAGAACAGCCCAGAGGCTACCTAGAACAGTGTACAACCTAGATAGCAGTCACCGGCCCTTTCCCATTTGGGTCTTGGGCTTAGTAATATTAAAAATTCTGTCTTAGCTCTGGAAATCAAATCAATCTTGCATGCACTTGGAGATGGTGCCTTTCAGGAACGTTTTGCTTTGTTGAACAACACACAATAACTCTACATGAGTTTATTCTGGTGTCACTGGGTCTCATCAAGTTCTGTGGCATATTCAACCTCCTCTTGAAGCAAAACATAATAGGCAGTTCTGGGTCTATATGCCAGCTGTCACAACACAGGAGCAGACACCTTTTAAGATCAGATCCTACACAATGAACACTGCAAGGTATGATGGGTTCCTTTATCTCCAACCTACCAGGCATCTTTATCTGAGCTGTGCTGACAGTGGTCTCAAGACAGGCATTTAGAAAAGTCTCACCATTATCTTCCAGTCATTCACTCTGTTTTGGCACAAGCAAGTCCAGATGCTTCTGAAAGACAGAAGGAAGAAGAAGCAGCAGCATCTAGTGGCTCAGTCTTCTCACTGGAAACCAAGAGGCCCTCTGGGTGCCTCCAATCAGTTTGTCTCCCTTCCATTTAATCTCAGCCAAGTCATGCAGATTTCCTTGTTCCTGAGCTGATGACCTCATTAGAAAACTAGATAATGGTGTGGAAATGAGCTGTAGCCCTATGAAGATCTCTGAATGTGCTGCACCTCCCTTGTTCTCCTGTCATTCTCCAGCAACAACAAACCTTGATGATCTCTAAACAATTTCCATACCTTTTCAGAGAGAAAGAACACTACATCAGCTAGGAAAGTCATTCACAGCAAAACATCTTTCCTCAGACTTTTCTACGCATTGTCTTATCTTCTTTCAGTCCTAATGTTACTCCTCCCGAGAAGCAAACAGTAATTCTTGCTTCAAGCTCAAGTGACCAGAATGTTGGAGGCTCCAAAAAAATTCCTGCCTCTGTAAATTATTGCTAACCTCCTGCCTCAAAACATACCCCTTGTATACCATAGGAGTGCTCATATATTTGCTGTGTAGCCACAGGCTAATCATTTAACCTCTCAAAAGAGGTTAAAAACTCAAGGTTTTTTTTTTTTTTAAAAAACTCAAGAAGTTAAATGGCTAGCCTGTGGCTACACAGCAGAGGTGAGTACCAGAGGTGCATCTTCTACCAGAAGCTTGCTAACACAGAAAACTGATTTTTAATAATTAAAAGATGTAAACATGCTTCATGGATCCACTGGTTCATGACCAGGAAACACAATCAACACAATTCTACAAAAAAACATTAGTTAAAATAATCCATGTTCTTCCTGTGCACGCAAAAATAGTCTCATATGCAGATTATACTGCAGTTTTCTTATTCTAGTTTTACCTTTTTTTCCCCTTCACTGTATAGGACACCTTAATAATGTGCAGCAGAAAGGACCTTAAACCTCCAGCAGGAAAGACACCTTTATCTTGTCTTAATTTGTACTGCTTGTATCAGAACGGTATTCCTAAATTTTAGACGAGGAGATATAAATGTAATCTCTCTGGAGTTAAACCGAGCTACCTGTGGGCCTGATGTTCTCATGGTTTGCCTGAGGAAAATAAATCTTTCATCCTTATTTATGTATTTCTTTGCTAATTAAAATGCATGGACTACTTTAAACACTGTTTACCCAAGGGGCCTTCAACAGTGCTCCTTCACCATTAAAAACAAATAAATAAAAGCACCAGCAGTGGAAGGTTTTAAAGATGCCGTGTACAGAAGCCACTCATTAACATTCCTGAAGAGTAATATCATCAGAGCAGGATATTAACACTACAGGTCTATCTATACAAAACAATTGTCAATCTAAACACACGACAACAAGTGAAAACAGAAGCAGTCAGAGATAGACACGGAGAATGTACTTAGATCTTGTCAGCTGTTGCAGAGAGCTAAGTAATTCTATGTCACAATTTGCATTTTTCCCTGGGTATTCCCAACAGTATGCAGAAAACCCTGCAGCAGCAAGACAAAATTATCCAAAGCAAACTGGGAACGTTTGCAGTGCTGCTAGTGATTATTCTGTTATATTCTAAATTCAATTAGAAAGGTAGGCAGCTAAAATAGCAGAACCTTGCTGATGAGGCAAATCTTTCCCAGGCTGAAGGATAAAACAGTATTTCTGAAGTCTGTTCATGCAACAGATTTTACAAAGCCTGACAACAACAAACCAAAGTACGAGTTCTCCTAATATCTTTTGCTTCTGAAGGTCTCAGATCAGCCCAGAAACATTAATTATGGGTGTGGACCCACAATTACAAACAAATGAGTAATCAAATCTTTCTGATTTTCTGCTTATCAGCCAGTTTGCCTTCATGGTGTTTTAAGATAATGTATTTTACTCTCTGTTTGCAATAGATTAGGGCCATACATGTGGTCAGTTAATTCAATATAGCTAACAAGCAGGAAAATATAAAGCACAGAAACTCATCTGCTTGCAGTATCAGCAACTCTATAAAATGGTGAGTGCCATGAAAAAGTCAGCTTTTACCACAGGATGCCCTTCATTATTCTTACTTTTATCCTTATACCCATTTTACTGATGGGCACATTGAAATAACAACAGATTCCTTAATCAAGGCTACTCAGCACATCAGCAGAGAAGTAGAGACTAGAAAACTGCATTCCTGCTATTTTCCCCTGGGCTTTTTCCCTATAAACAGAAGCACTCCCACTTTTAGCAGAGAGCATTTTTAGCAGATTTACTTTGCAGTGGACCAGTTAGAAACTCCGTCCTTTTAAGCAGACTACAGAGATGGATAAGCTTGAAAATAATATGATGGCTAATTATAAAGGTTCTATATTTAAGTCAGAAGAACAGAGTATTTTTATTTCTGAAATAATTTCTGAAGATGATATTCCTCTGGGATAGATACCCACTACATGTGTTGTTCTAAAATGAGTGATATCATCTTTATTATGATATATCATCCTTATTACATTGTACTGCCCTTGTACCTAGCATTCACCTTTCTCTCAGACACTGAACAATCCCAATTCAGAAAGCCAAGCCCTGCCCCTAGACATTCTGTTCAAGGGTGCCAAACAAACTGAGGGAATATATCCATATTTAATAGCCTACCTCTGTCCTGTATCACGTTTTCCTTCTGAAAGGAAAGCAACCTTGTGATAGTGGAAATTGAGAGTAAATCAACCAGCAACAAAAAACTTCTGCCTGGACAGGGGGAATTTTGAAATGCCAGAATCGAAATCATTTTATGTGCAAGTAACAGAAGAGCAGATATCTGATAGGGCTTGACTTTTAAAAAATGGAATCTATTTCTGCAGCCAGAATTAACTGACAGCATATATGCAACCACTTCAGCTGTTTACCAAGTGACTGTTGCATACAAATCAAGGGTGTTCAGTGTCTAAATGCTAATGTTTTCATAGACTATGCAAGCACAAATTTGCACCTACAAGAACTGGAAGGCACTTCCTTTAGATTTTTACAAATGTGGCTGAGAGAAAGGAAAGAGAGAAAGGTAACATGAATATTTCAGGGTGTGCATCTTGAAAGCTTTGGTGCAGCTGCACAGCTCCAATTAAATTCAATAGGAGCCTCATATCTAAAATCCTGAGAAATTCCTAGAAAAGTCTAAGGGTTTGATGTCAGAATATGACTTTCAGAGTCAACTGCTTTTGTTCAGCAGAAGCCTTCGTAGAATGAAGCAGTCTCTTGCAGAAAGAGAAGGCTGAAGAGAGCAGGAAGGGGGGAAGAAAGTTCAGAGTAGATATTGGCATAAAGATTTGTCCAGCACAGTGTCTAAGGAGCCACACTGACATTATTTGTAATGGAAATGATTCAAAGAGGTCAGGCTTTGGCTTTTCCATTACCTAGCATCAGAGATTGTTCGGAAACAATTTCCATTTCCTTTGAACCAGCAAAGCCCAATCAGATGAAGGAAGATCCTGGATAAAAGTATCATCCACTGATCCAGTTTTAATCAGCACAATGATAATTCTCTTACCTACAGCAGGATTAATCTAGTTGTTTGAATAAACAATTTAGTTCATCTTTTGGAAGCACTCAGAGAGCCCAAATATCTTTGAACATACATGTTTAGTGCTCCACTGGGGATCAAGGATGTGCTTTTGTATATGCTCTCCTCATCATCTCCACTTGCTGGGCTTTGGTTCCCATCACAGCCTGTTCTTGGAGCACTTCATTTTAATTCAAGATAAAATTAGACTGGAAGATGCACTCCAGGAGCTCATCTACTGCCCTCCAGCAAATGGTGGGCAGCAGACCAGTCAGACTACAGCTACCTGAAGTACATCCTCTGAAAACTGTGTAGAGTGGGGCCTGGACCTTCAGTACCATTTTTCTCTATAGATGTGTTCCCGTTGAGATATATTACTTGTTAATGTGGGCATAGCCCTCATGGCCTCTTGAGCATGGTCATACACAAGTCCATAGTCTGAAAGAGTTTATACTGAAAAACATTGCAGATGATAGAAAATCATATTACTTTTGTATTTGACAAGTTAGAGTCTACTGATGACTGTGTTGATTTTAAAAAGTCCAATTATAAAAAACCATTTAAACTAAACTGTTCCTAATAGGAATCACATAAACTTGCATATTCCTCTCAACCTCAAATGTGATAAGTGACAACTTTTTGTCTCAATATTTTTGCTCTGAAGATGTTTTTTCTTCCTATCATTTTTAGTAATTTATGTTATTTCATGACATGTCTGTAGCATTGTATCTACATATCATTATTTCAAGTTGTCATGTCACATTCCACAAGACGACTGCTGCCATGTCAAATCATCACGGAGGAGAGCAGAGCAGTTGCTTTTCTTTATCATTAAGGGCAGCTGCTACTCTGTACAAATTGAAACATCAATACACTGCAGAAGGGTTCCAGGCTACTGAAAACAGTTGCTCCTGAAATTAGTACACCAAATGTTTATCTTTTTTTTTTTTTCTTGTTCAAAGTGTTAACCTGCATCACTTCAACACAAACAGGAGGCATTTTGTTCAAAGAAACAAAGTGAAGGGATTGCAAATATCTAGAGTCTGGTTTATGACTGTCTAAACAGACAAAAAGAATGCAAGAGAAAGTCATATTTTTAGATACATTTTGTATCTAAAAGCACATGCAGAGATCACAGAATTATTAAATGCTGACATAGAGGAAGCCTTTGGCATATCTGGAAGTTTAAGCTTGCATCATTTGCATCCCACTCCAGTGCCTTAACCACAAGCCATTCATCCTGGTACAGCAATGAACCAGACAAAGAAAAAAAATTAAGAGAGAAGTCAGTAAGATTCCACACACTGGAGTAATTGTTTATATTTCCATTTTTTCCCTGCCAATTGCTCCACTGGAGTTGAAGAAAATAGGATTCAGAAAATAAATCTCTTCGTAGATATTGTCAAAAGGGTCATAAATTCCAATTCCCTTAGAAACCTTAGTCTTGGGGCCTTAATTCAGATGGAAATATAGAGGAGATTGATGCTTGGGAAAAGAGAAAAGGAGGACTCCTGCCGAGAAGAGATGCTCATGTACATTTGTGCAGTTTCCAAATTCTTTTGGAAGTTAAAGGTTGCTAGAAAAAAAGTCTTGCCCTCCCCGATACGATTGCTTATGTTGTCTGTCAGTCTTAGAGAATTTGCAGACACCAAACATTGTAGGTTATTCCCATTTCACCTTTTAAGTGAATAGTGATGTCAGAAGAGATCAAATACATTATATTATGCTACAGAGGCAACGTAATGGCTAAGAGTCACTGTGCAAAATAAGCAGTGCAGGGACTGCATGAAGCATCATGTGCTGGGTATAAGTCCCATACAACAGGGACATGCTTCAGTGTACACACAGCTTCTCCCAAAGTATTACAGGCTTCAGTGTGGCTAAAGGATGGAGGAAGGGTTATAATATTCTCTATGCACATCCCATTCAAAAGCTGAGCAACAGCTGCATCTGCAACTGGAAGACAAGACATACCAAAAGTTGCAGACAGAAAAAATTAAGAAAAACCTGAAGTTGCTTTTGTTTACAGGAACAATCAAGCTAGGAATACACAGCCTAAGTTTACCTTTTCTTTCCTACTTTCTCATGTCAAATGTTTACAAATAATGGAGGATAAGGAAGATCAAGTTTACGGTCACAGCCTCCTACCAACAGCTCCTCAAAAGACTTCAAGTTCAGTTTTATATTAAGTGCACTGCAGTACTTTGAACACAAGTTCACAAGGGCATGAAGGTAGTTGGCATATAAAATAAATAAGCAAACAAAGCAAAAGGAAGCTCACAAGAAGAGGAATTTGGGGGGAAAAAAAAAAAAAAGGCAGAGTCATCACACGGTGGAAAAGCATCTTTCACAAATAGCTTGACCTCTCCCTTTTTCTTCTCCTATTCCAAGCTCTAAATGTGGGCCAGACGGATCAGAGTAACAGACACTAATATATTGTAAGACTTTCTTCTTGAATACTTGCAGAAAAAAAAGGGACCTGCACCTTTCCTCTCCAAAAAGGATTCAACCCCAGGACTCTGAAGGAGTCATTCACCCAGAGCAGGCATCACCCATTGTCAGGAGTCTCTGGGTACCAGATCTCCTTTGCCCCGAGGTTGGGACATCCCAGTGGCTCCCAGCATGTGTGCTGCCATTCTCAAACGGGGACACATACCAACCTGTTTGAGCCCCAAAACTACTGGAAGATATTTTAGGAATATCAGCAGCATTACCAGGAGTTTCCTCTACTAGCAGAAAATTCAACAGCTACATGGGCTGGGTAGCAAGAGGTGACCCTGCTTCAGCCATTTTTTTTTTTTTATTGGACTAGAAAACACTGATTAAAAGTCAGCCTTACACATCAGCTTAAGGTAGCCCACTTTTGCACTTTCTTTCTCAGCAGACAGCAACTCTACCTCTGAACATAACCATTCATGCATAAAATTACTAATAGAGACCATCTATCTGACGAATGTCTGTTCCTTAATAATTTATATCACTTGATCTGTTTTCAAAGGTTAGCCTTACATTAAAATTACAGTTCTGAATAGGTCAGCCTGTTACTTAAAGATAAATTACTCCACCTCTTCACGTTACAGTGTTGTGCTTTGATAATGACAGGTTTTTTATTCCCATGCTTTCCTCTCCCTTCTCAGGAGCAGCATAGTAGAATAAGCACAACATACCTTGACCATGCCTCCTTATGGTCCCATTTTGATTCTTTTTGACTAAGGCAGTCTAAACATCTCCAGCTTACAATCTTTTACCTGCTTGTAACAGAGACTTAGAAAAGTCTCAGCACTCCAGGATGAAAAGATGAATCAATGATGCATGATAGGACTATGCTAAATTCTAAGCTTTGTCATGCTGTGTGTGAACTAAAACGCTGCATAACCAATACCATTAAATTCATTGTAATTAAAGGATAATTTCTGTTCTCCTCTAGATAGATAAAGCAATAAAATGACAATGTTTAAAGAGGAAATGCCAGTGTAATGTTCATGCATTTAACAACTACCCAGGAGATATGCATTGTAAATATACTTACACCAGAGAAGTTCCTACTGTTTTATGTACATAAGCATTTTGCGGCGGTAATTTCATACCACTGAAGTAGTCTGGAAAGTTACTGGACCACAGAAGACTTTTAAAAAAAAAAACCCTAAACATTTGGTATAGGTATTTTCCTATGATTGTGAAGAATTGTCAGGTTATAAAAGTTTGTTGTATATCCTATTACAAATGCATATCTGAATTACTAAGGATAAAAAGCTCTTCGCAGGCAACATAGACATCTGCACACCAGATTAGTGCATCAGTCTGTTAGCTCTGCAGTAGCAGGATGAAAGAAAAAAGCAATGTTTGGAGTGTGCAGACCTTCTGTATTAGCTGCACGATTACGGGTCTCTCCAGGAGCAGCATCCAGCACTGAGAGAGCCATAAGAGCAGCAACATTCCTCCCAGCACAGAGCTGCTCTCAAGTATGATATTGTCTGAGAAAAGGACAGATTCCCATCCTGCATGGAGACCATCCAGACAGGGAAACTGAGAGAGAAAACAGTCATTCTGGGGAGTTGTCAGGTCTTACATAGCACATAGCAATCCTGAGGGATTTCCCTACATTGTGCTCCTGATGCAATAGCTCAGGTGGAATAACTAGTCTTCGCTTTTCAGATAAAAATGAAATAAGAATTTTCATGACCCCTTGGAAACACAGACTTAGAGGTCCACTGTGTCTCTTGTGAAGCCAATGCAGTTAATGAAATTGTCTCTATTGTTCCTGGCCAGAGTTAATCAGGACAAGCTTAGAAATAATACATGCACTTCAAATACATTTTCCTGAGGCCCCTTGTGAAGTAAATGCATGCACAGATAGAGTATATGTATATGAAGAATAAGAAGTCAGCAACTACAACACAGATAACACACAAGCAAGTATCCCCACCATCAGGTTCCAGGCACAATTATCGGCAGTTATCCAGAAGCAAATTATTCACAAAGATTGGTGATAAACAAAGAGGTTATACATAAAGAGACCAACCAACTCCAGCTCTACAAAGGTTCAAAATCCCTTTTGTAGATGCTAGCTAGTTGAGAAGAACCCACTCCACACATATGAACATCTATCAAAGTCTCAGGACACAGGAGCTTTTGACAGAATAGCCTATTCAATGTGCATAATGCAACATGGGACTTTTAGAAAATTTTGACACTGCTGTGTGTAATAACGAGACAACTCAATCTGTCCTTTACCTACACAGGGTGTAAGAGAAAGTGCTCACTTTCTCTTCTTGCAGCATTTGTCTCCTGTGTGACTGTGCACTCAGCAGGATCTCCACGTCTCCTCCCCATACAGTTCTCACTTTGAGCATTGCATGACTCTGGGTGCACCCAGTATCCCAGGAACAAAGTGCTTCATGTTCCACAGACAGCAAACACAGTAAAGGCAGAACTACAAATCTCTTGTTTTGGACCTTGGGCAACAAATGATTCACAAAGAAACAAAGCAGGGTTCAGACAGCCCTATGAAGACTACCAAAGGTAGACCAAAAGAAAGAATGGAGGAAACATGTATTCCTTTTTTTTTTTTTTTTTTTTTTTTTTTTTTGCTAACTAAGTATGAAAGGCTGCAAAAATAGGTATATCCCATTGCCAGTCAGGACAGCAGCTCTTCCATGTATCCACAAAGACAAAAAAGGAGGATCCCAAAGCTTTCATTTACTGTAGGGGGCCTACCCCAACGTGAAGAGTTCAGAAAAGGCAAGAATGGAATAGGATACTGCAGCCCACCAGGCAGGACTGCACTAGCACAGGAGATATTTTTAATCCATTGGCAAATCTGAAGTGTCATATTCAGTCCACCCATTATTATTTCCACGTAGATGGTTGTGACATCTAATCCTTTCAGGGCTTTCAAAGTGTGGGAAACCCTGCGCTGTATTGTCTTCACCGCAAGCCAGGCTGAGAAGGAGGAGGAAAATGTTTTAAATTAATTGATGTGGATTACTCCATATGACCGTCCCCAGCAGTAAACTAATTTAGACTTCCTGAAGAACAGACCTTTCAGCAAACTGTGACTGATACCTCCACCTTGTGTACTCCAGTATTTAGTCCCTTTCTTGTTATGGAAGGATAGAGTAGCTACAGTTAAAAAACCAACCAAACAAACAAAACCAAATCAAAACAAACAAACAAAAAACTAAGCAAAACCCCCTCCAATAACCCAAAACAAACAAACAAAAAAATAAAAAAACAAATCCAAACCAACATGCCATAAAAGCATCTCCAGCACATGCTCTAGCTTCTCCTTGTTAATATATTTTAGTAAGAGCTGGACAAGACAAAGCCTGATGCTTGCAATCCTCCCAGTCCAGGTGGAGTTCCACTTCTCACCCAGCAATTTCATATTTCCGGATATAGAGTTTATTCTGATTCTCCCAGCTTGAGGCCTCATTGG
Organism: Tyto alba; assembly: GCF_018691265.1. Taxonomy (NCBI): domain Eukaryota; kingdom Metazoa; phylum Chordata; class Aves; order Strigiformes; family Tytonidae; genus Tyto; species Tyto alba. The sequence goes on along the minus strand of NW_024881279.1, from coordinate 9,598,864 downwards.
CCTTTCCTTTGCCATGGCTCTTGCTGTGTGATTATCTACATTTGCTCACTTGTTCTGTGATCATCCAGAGGCCACACAGTAGGATCGTTGTTGCTTTAACATGCACCAAATCCAATCAGTTCTAGTGCTATAGCTGGCAGGACAGGCTCTCATTTCTTTGTTACCCCCTCAAATGCCAAGGCACGGAGATGCCAGTGCTGTCTGAACACACCCAGAGCCAATTACATTAGCCTTCTGCCAACCTGGGGCCTTGTCTGCTCCCAGGAATTAATTCTTGTTTTGCTGCAATGCACAACCAAAGTTTTAAGTTTCTTGGCCAATTTATTACAACTGGTCTTTCTTCAAGGCATTTGGTCTTCTTTATAATTATCCCTCAGAGTCTGTGGTTCTGGGAACTGCTCTGCATTGTTCTCTGCTTGATCAGTTCCCTCACTTTGATGCAGAGGCAAATAACAACTTTTCCACCCCCATCTCCTCCTGTACATGTAAATTGAAGCAATCAGCACAGTGCTCAGTGCTTGAATAGTCTGGCATGGACGGTGGGAGACAAACTGCTGACAAACGTGCGACTTCTGCACTTTGTGAAGTTTATTTGCAGTAGCCTTCATTTGATCAAAATACCTTTACTTGGTTTGTCTGTCCATTTTCTGTTCATCATCTCAAGTAACCGAGCAGCCCAGCCCTATTCTATTCTGCAGAGCAATTAGGAAAATAACCATAAAAGGTACTTTCCTCAAAGCTTGCCAGATTACTGCCCAAGTGCCCCTCCAGGGGCAATCGTCTCTGAGATGTGAGACCCATCTGGAAGATGGTCAGAAGTCACCATCAGAAGTAATTCACTGAAGTCTTCCTTTCACATCTATTAGCATCTAGATCTACTTTCTGTCAAAACCAGTGGGAATACCGTTAAGACATCAGTCCTGCTGGGAGACAAGTAGAAGGGATGAATTTGTAGAGTTTAAAGAAGGAAGGGAAAAGATTTCAGAAGGCTCCTCTTGAGGCTGACAGTTAGTGTAGGCTGCCTCAGGGCTGAGAATTAAGGATTTGTGAGGACCAAGCTCCCATTAGTTCACAGGTTAGAAATCCCTTTTTCTTTCTCTGCAGAATACAAAAATCTGGATGACTTCTGAGGTGAACCTCAGCAGGACCTCCCTGGTAGACAGCAAGGCCAGCACAGACCAACTGTCCTGAAGACAAGTTTGTGAAATCTAGTTTCCCTGAAATTTCACCAAAAAATAATGGGCTGAACCATGCAAAGCCCTGATGCTGACCCAGTTTTACCAAGGACAAATTTCACTGCCTCTGATACAGAAGTGTTATTGTATACATTATTTAAGTCAAGATAAATAGAGTACCAGAAATGTTCTGAGGGACTGCCAAGCATTAAATTTAGTTAAGCATAAATTACAGATGTGCAGGGTATTTTGGTTGTACCTATTCCTCTTCTTGATCCTTTTCTCAACCTTAGAACAAACCTCTTCGTTACCAGCCACCCAAGAGGTTATGCTGCGAGCTCATTGATCATAAGAATTATTTTCTCTGTGGAGCTGCAGATCTAACTCTATTACATCTGTGGTTACCTCAAGCAGTTTCACAGAGAACCATATGGCCCTGACAGGCAGGTGATCCTCAAAGCCCTCAAACAAGCAGTGTGCATCATGCCACATTGCTTTTATTTCCTGGTACGCTTCATTTCATGGCTGCATGTCACATACAAGTTGTTGAGGAAAGGGCCATGTTCACATTCGGGATCTGTTTGTTTCTCCGAGGATGTTTTGATGCAACTGTCTCAGACATTTCACCTTCAGCTGGCCCCCTTTCTACAGATGACCAGTCATCCAAAACACCAGAGAGATTTTAAGCCTCCTTGATCTAAAGGAGGCAGATGAAAAAAGACATGATGCAGGCAAATGTCACATTTGTGTCACTGACTGAAACATTGCTGCCAGGATACATTATTCAGCATCTAACAGACATACTGATATAACCCTGAGCAGAACTCTTCTCAGATCAGCCATCCATGGCTTTCCTACAGCAGGTGGAGAGATTTACTGCCACAACCCTGGGGTAGGAGAAAGAAATACCTACCCCTGTGTGCCCACACAGCCCATGGAAATGTATTATATTACAAGCAACACACCCACTTTTTGCTTCATGGAGAATTCTCCATAGCTATTCTCTGTAGCACTGTAGCTGTACAGGTAAGGGAGCCCTGACTCCAGGCACTGAAACAAATCAAGGTGGCCTCCTACTCTGCTTGAAAGTGTATGCTATGTGCCAGTGGAAACACTAGACCACATAATTTATTTTCCCACAAATGTGTTGTTACTGCTAAAATACTTGATACTAACAAAGAGAGAGCAAAAGCAACGCTACCAGACCACACCTTCAATCCTGGTCTTACTTCACGTCATCACATGAAGTTGGAGAGAGCACCAGGGCAGTAGCTGTTCCCCAAGCAGTCCTTCCCTGTGCTCTGAATCTGCGAGTATAGACACAGTGGGATGCAATCATCTCCCTTCACACACACAGCCTCACCTCCCATCCAACCAAGCGAAAAGATACTGGCAGGTTCTGCCCTCCTTATTCCTCTTAACTGGCTTTGTGCTAGAATCCATTTTGGGGGTAATGGGAAGGAAAATTTAGACCTTTTTTAAGGGTTTGCTAATGAATTTATTCATGAAAGACTTCAAGGCCCAAGTTTTCCATCAAACACCAGCACAGTCTTCGTTAACCAATACTCAACTATGACTTTTACTAGAAAAGCCAAGATGCTACTTCTCTGTTGCCTCAGTACCTTTTTATGTATTTTAGCCATATATTGCCACTAGAGAGTATCAGACGATCTCTCCTGTTAATTAGATCAGCAACAGTGAAGACCCTGGCATAATTTACATAAATTCTAAACTTCTTATGCTTCAAGACATTTGATTTGCAACTTCAAGACACAATAGGCATGGGGTCCTCCCCAGGCTGTGGGTGGAGATCTGCTCCACCGTTAATCTCCATGGGCTGCAAGGACACAACCTGCCTCACCATGGTCTTCCCCACGGGCTGCAGTGGAATCCCTACTCCAGCACCTAGCACACCTCCTCCCGCTCCTTCTTCACTGGAGTTGGTGTCTGACGGTGGTTACTCTCACATATTCTCACTCCTCTCTCTGGCTGCAGTTACACAGTTTTTTCCCCCTTCTTAACTATATTACCCTAGAAGTGCTACCACCAGCCTTGGCCAGCGGTGGGTCCATCGGACAGAGGGGAAGCTTTTAGTAGCTTCTCACAGAAGTCACCCCTGTAACCCTCCCACTACTAAAACCTTTCCACACAAACCCAATATGGAAACAAAAAGGGAATAAAACCAAATCAGACTTCTGTGGCTGAGAGATTAGTGCTGGGTATCTCTGCAGAAGAAGAGTCTCCTAAGGAGGGGATTTGTTTCACCCGGAGTCCCCTGTGCCTTATCGGAAATGAATGTGTCAGCAGAAGGCTCCCAGTGCTCAACACAGTACTCATTCATTACTTAGGCTTCATACAAGCATATGCTTGTTTTAAAGCCCATGAAGTTGCTCTTGGGAGTTGGATGGTGGAAGATATGATCTCTGATAGCATAATAACAAGAGGATGTGGGAATCAGAGAGAAGTCATCTCCCTTTCCTTATTTAAAGGAGGCAGGAAAAGAGGTGCCCTCCTCCCAACACTCCCCAGCAAAACTCTTGGGGTACTAGTACCTCTGGTGTGTTCAATCCACATACCCTGTGCCTATACAGGAGCAAGGAGCAGCACAAGGATCAGCTTCAGCAGACAAGAGCACTTAGAGGAGAGTCCCACATGAGCTCTCCACCATCTAACACTGGCTTCTAAAATTTGGGGATTTTGCATCCTGTCACCTGGAAGAGATTCAGACAAAGGGTGCCCCAGCAGCAGTGAATAGCAGGGAAGCCAGAGGCATAAAATAAGGTGGAAACTCATCTTCCCCTTGCAGCAGTCTAAAGGTTACAGAGGTAGCAGGAGGTTACATCTGCAATTCTGATCAGTAGAGCTATCTGCTGATCAAAACAGAGACAGACGCAGCCGTTCTAAGTTGCCTTACCCACCGTCCTACTTACCCACTGTGTGAGCAGAATAGATAGTATGACACATGCAGATGATTAATGATGGCAGTAATTAAGAAGGTGGCTGATTTTCACATGTAAAGTCCTTGCTGCTCCCCTCTGGACCTCAGCTTCTCCTGCGGTCAAGGTAACTCCTTATAATCCCTGCAGCAGTGATTTATCTTTCTATCAGTGAATGCATCAGATGCCTCACTTTTTGCTGCCTGAGAATTGCAGCCCTCCGTCCTAATCAAGAACTTGCAGGACAGATAAAGTGCCCAGGCTTAATGTCTGAATCTCTTAAATTACTGGGAAAAAGGTTTGATCAGGGGGTAGAAACATCAGGGCAGGCTGAAGTGAGAGGAATTTTCACAAACCTTTTGTTTAAGAGATGTATAGAATATTCTAAATAATTAAGGTTTTGGCCAATCCAAGCCATCATCTTTAAACATTTTTTTTTAAATTATCTTATTTGGGTGTTATTAAGCACTTTATGTTCAATCTTTAATTTAAAAGATGATACTTCAAGAAGTAACAAGGATTTACTCTAATCTTGTTAGAAATAAAAAAAAAATTCAGAAAGCTGTTGAAACCAAAAGTGAAGTCACATAGTCCAGATGGTTGCAAAGTCCAGAGGAATAGGACAGGCAATAGGGAATGGCAGGAGGTCCACGGGTAAAAGTGGGATAGAGCTTGATGCCCAAGAGCCCTTCAGATGGATTCTTCTGGACTGTCCCCACACTCTTCCCAGGGACTTGTCCACAACCAATGACAGAACTAAACCTGGAATGAGGTGCCAAGCAATGATCTAATGCTTCAAAGTCATCCAAGACTAAGAAAAGGCTAGATGGGACACAAGATCTCATGGGATGTCGGACACAGCCATATCGATGTGATGTGAAAGAAAAAGATGAATCTGAAAGCTTTGGTGATCTTTCCTCCATCAGACAAACAGACATATATTGTCATCTACGTCTGCTCAGTCTTTACCTGGTGAATAATTGATGCATTTCCATGTGTTTTTATTCAAAAGTGACTCTGAAGCTCCAATCTCCAATATTTCTGATATTCTTAAGGATTAGAAGTTGATAATGGGGACTTATAATCAACAGAGAGTCCACATTAACAGAGACTTGGGGAAGGGGGAACGAAAAGTAAGCAAGTTAAAGAGTGAAAGAAAAAACAACTATACAGACATTTCCTTCACACTGAGCTGTCAGTAAGTAAAAACATATTGTGGCAGGCTGTAGTTTACCTATGCTTGCGTGCAGGCATCGGAGGCTCAGTGGGACTAATTATGAAAATATGATTATAATGGATTAGTAATTCTGTCAATCAGAGAATGCATCTGGTAACAAAAAAGAAATGGGTAAAAATGCCATAGGACAGGAGAATTTAATGCCGTGGGTTAGTACCAAATGCAGGTCTCATGGGAGAAAAAAGATTTGAGTTATGGTGGAAGACAATTTCTGGGATTGTATATTAATAAGAAAACACGTATCATCTGTGGCTCAGAAAAGTATTAAAAACAGCTGTAAAGCCATTTTTACCCTTTTTCTCTGAAGATAGCTTTGACTTACTTGGAAGGGTACAATTTCAAACTGTACTAAAAGTTTGCAGGCAGAATTGGCAAATATTAGCCTTAGATGGGTCAGCTCAATCAAAGGAAAAGGTGATATCTCAGCCACCAAGGATATTTCATTTATTTTTAAATTCATATTCTAGAATCAAAGAACAAGAAAACCTGGAAAAGATAGTGCAATTTTGGGTAAGGATCATGGTTTTAAAATTGAAGAAGAAAGTGTATTTGAATCTGCTTCCTTAATAGAGATCCTTCCTTTTCTTCCCTCACTCATGTCTGGTTTGCTATTTAGGACCCTGCATGAGAGCTGGACTATGGTCAAGATGTCTCAGGGAAGGCAGCCGAGGAGCTGTCCCCCATCCCCTTTTCTGTATAAAAACACCATAATATAATTTATTCTGTTAAACAATGTCAAGCTTGTAAATAACTGCAAGCATTTTGAACTTCATTCTCTGCTTTACAGCTCTGCCAATATGTGCCCTAGCAACTTGGCCAACTCTTGGCATATTAATATGTTTTATTACAATTTTTATTCCTTGTTTGCTTGAGGGGGTCGAGGCAGCTCCTGTGTTTATGGGCCAGTCTGGAAAGCGCACATTCCTCCAGAGGAAACAGAAATCTCCTGGCTCAGCCTTCACAAGCTGAAGGGAGCCAAATGCAGCTGGGATCAGATCCGTCTGCAGCTCCCTGGGAGGCTTGGGAGCACTGTCATCTGGAAAATTAGGATGCTGCAGCTTCCCTGGCTTTCTCCTTCACAGCGGGGACAGTAGGAGTGGAGGGGGCTGGGGAAATAAGGAGGACCAGCTTGTCAGTCTACAGCACTAAATAACTGCTGAAGCATTGTTGCTGGCCTGATGATAAAAATATCACCTCTTTTACAGTTGATATAAAACCAGCCAATTAAAGTCCTCCTAATCCCATATGGTTGCCTCAGGTATTGGCACCAAAGCTGAAGGATGAAGAATTTGTACAGAAAAAAGAACTGGAAACATTGACCATAGAGCAAGGTTGTGACAAGACACTGAAAAGAGATCAGATGAAGACAAAAATATCTGTGTATTCTTGGCCTTTCCTTTGACCTGACATTGTTGCCTCTTCTTTGCAGATGCTCAGGTTAAGTCCTGGAAGCACTGTACCACTAACTGATGGGACAGAAAACACAATCACTAAACTGAAACACAGAGAGTAACTCAGAATAGTTGTGCACTCAAAGGAAAGAAAAAGAGGAAATATCCAGGCCCTCTTTTCTGCTATCACCTTGTTTTTCCTCAGGTACAAGTGCTTTCTGCTCATTGGAATTTCTCTGAAATTATTCCAATCTGAGGCTGGACTCAGGTGTTGTGTATGAGTCTGCCAGCAGCACTTCTGCTAGGGTGAAGCAGAAAAGAAAAGAAAGGAGGCAAGCTAACATGAGTAGTCAACAGTTAAATGCACAATAGGAAGTGCATATTCAAATGGAAGACTACCTTATTTTTGAATATAATTTCTATCCTACAGCCTAGCAGATAGAAAAACAGACTTTATACTGGTAAAAGGCACAGTACAAAAGCCGTCAAAATCAGAAAGTATGTCTGACCCACAGAGATGTGCGCCTGGCCCCAAACTAAACCATTGACAAGCACAGAGTGCCATCAGGAAAAGAAAAAGATAATAAAGCAATAAAGAGATAAATATCAAACAGGTGAAAATAGAATCCATCTGATTGGCCTGGGACTTCTCTCCCCCTTCAGCCAAGGGACTGAGAGCAACTTTGCCCCATCATTTTTACAACAAAAGGCTGATAAATGGATGCAGAGAGTTCCCTACAACCACCTTATTGAAAATCTATTTGAAAAGACTGCAGGGAAAGAAGATAGGAAAAGGCACAGTGAGATGAACCATGAGCTCATGGTCTTCTCCTTGCTGTGAATACCTTCTTTCACCACTTTGTACTACAAAAATCCCATTGCTTCAGCAGCAAAAAACTGAGCATCAGCTCAATGAATTCCTTGTAAGTTCCTTCCCAGCTGGCACAAATGAACGGATTGTCAAAGGCAAGAATACACAGAACTTTAGCATCTATAGTTTTGAGCAGATTTTGGGGGCATCTGTTCCAATTTGGACTTGTTATGTAAAAGTGGGTGAGCAGTAAGTACGGGTGTGCTGTTGCTCTTCTAGACTAACTTCCTTCCACAAACAAGTTTCTCCCTGCTGAGCATTTTCAGAATGTGTGACTTATTATTTCTCCTTAAATGAGCAGCTGAGGACCCCTATGTGACCCGTACTGTGATTACATGGACTTTCCTTGAGTTTTTGTTTCAGATTAAGTAATTTGCAAAACAGACTTTCTGCAGAAGTGGAAGGAAAAACTAATTATGAATTCAGCTCTTTCTGAGACATCGCCGCTGTTCAGAGGAAGAGTTGACAAAAGAGACCATGCAAGTAAGAATAAGCTGTGGCAAAACATATTAAATATGATTTTTTGGTAAAATGCCATCATTCTGATAAGAGCATTTTGCACAACACTGCCAGCTGACTCCAGTTCATGCATGCTGCCCTCAGTCTATTCTACTTTATGTCAGAGACAAACTTTCAAATATCTTTGCTAGCTTTTTGAAGACGCAGTGGTGTATTTGTCACAGCCATACTGTCCCTGCAGTTGCTCAATGTGCATTTACACTGCCACCAAGTCACAACCTGTCAATAGCTCAGCATTGATTTGCTTTCCAGTATTGCATGTTTTGCTGTAAGTCACCCAAATAGACCCAACAAAGTAATTTGGACTTGAAACAGCCTGCGTTGCAAGTGGATGCACCTGCAATAGCTGCCAATGAGTTGTTATAACCACTGAAGAAGTGATTCTTAAGACAATAGCTTTACAGCTGATTTTAATAGCCTGTATATTTTAAAGCCTTGGCATTTTTGTACACCATGCAAACAATGCTCTGGTCTTTTACCTAATACAAGCAGAGAAGGCAATTTAATCCAGATGGAAGCTGATGTGGCAGGTCAATAAAAGGAACAGAATGATATTCCTGGTTAGGAATCCTCCTCTTTAGGAGGCGCAGGGACATGCTAAAGGGATAACTAAGAGCTAATCTTTGGTATTGGGATCACTTTGATAAAGATGCACCACCATAGGGTCTAAATTTCAGACAGAAAAGTTTAAAACTATCAGTTTTCATGACACTTTCAGAAAAGAGGATTCTTGATGCTTCAGCTTTCCTTTCTCCACAGGCATTATGCCTGTGTGCACTTTGCACTGGATTATTTAGCCAAATCCAGGACTCCAGAAATTACAGAGCAGTAAGATGTAAATAGAACTGTTCTTGATAATATCACATATTTCATTGTCCTGCTTAAAACATAAATTCAGTGTGTTACTTGCACAGGCCCTCTCATGTGTCTAACAAGACTGTTTTCATGTATTCAGTGGCAGGCACAAGTGAGCTGTGATTGAAGAAGCCAGTTTTGGGAAGGACACTGGAAATTAATCAGCACCTGTTCTCCTTCCGTGGACATGTTCTCTGCTGAAAGGCACAAGCCCACTCAGAAACCCGCCACACCACAAAATCCCTGCAGCTATTGAGAAATGCAAACCAGAAGCCAGATGATTATAAAAGTACTACAGCAGAATTAATTTTAGGTCTACATCTTCCATGTTGTACATTTAAAACTAAGCTTTAAAGGGAAACAGGCTTACACAAGCAAAACCAGACATATGAGACCAGAGTTGCATAACAATGGACACCAGCACCGCTGTAGAGCTGGAGTTGAGCTCTGCCAGCTCCCATGGGACACTCACCAGATGTGCTCTAAGACTGCAGGGTACAGGCCTCAGCTGTGGGCCAGCACCTCCATCCAATCTAAAATCCAGACTGGAAACATGATGCTGCATCCCAGGGTTTGACCTGGTAAGGTAACACTTGCTGCCCCTGCAGAATTTTCCCCTTTGAAGTCAATGAGGAATTTCCACCAACACTGAAGGATTCTTGAATGAGTCCCAAAGCTGTCATCTCCATTTTATTTTGCATCTGCCTCTGGAGCATCATTCACCATGAGTCCAATTTACGAGGCATAAGGAGAAAAGTGTACCTAAAAGCAACAGAATTTGTCCAGCAAATTCTGGACTTCTAAAGGGCTCCACTACATCAGGAATGTTGTTGTTCCTAATTACACTGATAGTCCAACTACTTCTGTATTTTTTAGGAAACAGCAGTTTCAAGAACATTTTCTTTGAATTTCTTAAAAGCAAATGTCAATAACAAAAAAATAAATATTCTAATGCCAAGACAACATAGAAAATATTACAAGAAAAAAAACACTGGAAATCAATAGCTAAACCCCCAACCTCTCACCATGTTTTTTTCTAAAAGTATGTCACCATACTTTTACTATTTCCCTATGTATCACATTTCCTTATCTCAGCAAACTGGAGCTTTGCTGATATTTCATTACCCCTGTGAACACAGCTATTGCTATATAAATAACAACAATAATGTTTCTCAAGGACAAATAAATGTATTTTGATCATATCTGAAAGGGAAGGGGGAAGAAAATAATCTTTGGTCTGAGATAAAGAAAATAGTGTAAAAGAAAGGTGCATAACCAGCTAATATATAAGTGAATGAAAGAGAGTTTATTACAGAAATGGCTTTCCTTTCTTGAAGAAGAGTTTTGAGCCCATATCTGTCTTTTTCCAGTTCTATGCAGTCTACTCAAACCTATTCCAAACCTATTCCTTCCTCTATAACCTCTCGTAGCATCTACCACATTCAGAGGGTTGCTAACATTTACCTCCCTACTGTGGTGTTTTCAGATTGCAGCACTCTCCATTAAAAGCTAAGGCTTGCAATTGCTCATATCCATAAGACTCATTTTCATTAGATAGTATCTTCCATATCCTCCTTCTACCTATTTCCTGTGCAACTAACTCTTACAAAGCTTATGGAGACTTTTGTTCAAACACCAATTCTGCCAAGGTCAGAGACCTCCCATGCTCAGCAGTGCTGGATGCTGATTCTTTTTCTTCCTCTCCCCTCTCACTAGAAATAAAAAACAGGAAAAAACCTTTCTCCCTCTCATTTTTTAAATAGTTTCATTCAGCTAGAGCTCTGCTATCACCTTTCAAATTATGACAACTGCTGGTAATTGAAAAAAAAAGTGGAAGAGTTTATGACTCCAGTTGAGAGCAATAGCCCCTTATTTACAGGGCTACATATTCTACTATATCCCTACACACCGTGAGCAGTGCTCTGTGCTTCTCTTTTTCCTAGGAAAATTAGACCACTCGCAGACTAAAGGAGAACCCATCATAAGATGCATGACAGACTTTGCCTGCAGTTTGTCAAGGCAAAGTAAGAAAAAGATTTTATTGGTATCATTTTATTTCCAGTTAAGTTCCATAAAATCAATCTCTGGGAAGTTCCAGCAGCTGATGTCTGCATTCACAGGCTAATGCAGTGAGTAGGAATAGCTTGAAATAGATAGTTGTAAAAAGAGATAGCAGCAATGCAGATTGGACTGAATAAGAAAATTATACTCTGAATCATACGATTGTAAAAACAGCAAAGGCAGAGCAAGTAAAACTGAGACATCTCTGCTTAAACCATGGTTTGTAAATATTGTGGAACCAGGTAGAGTGACAGTACAGCACTGGAGAAGTGGCAGCCTTCCTTCTAGCTTTTATAACTTAATCTATATCCAGAGAAAACACAAGCCCCAAAGTATACAAAAATGCTTATGTACACAGAGCTCTGTAACTGCATGTAAAAATTCTAAACTTAAATTTTTACAGATGAATCGGGGGTTTTGAAGTAATCTAAACAAAAAAGAACAAACAAACAAACAAAAAAAAAAAAACACAAAAAAAACAAACAAACAAAAAAAAAAACAAAACAATAACAAGAAAAAAAATAACTAACAAACCAGTCAGGTCTTTTCAAGTCTCCAGGTACAATTTACTATGCATTCCACAAACTCACTCATTCAGTTCAAATTGGACCTCAATCCTTTTGCTTTCTTTGCGGATACAGAACAGGATCCAAACCCGCTTCAAGTTTCAATGTACCATCCCTGCTGAGTAGGCATCACTACAAAGCACTGACAACTCAACCTTTCCCTTTAAACATGAAACAGAGTTTGAGTCAGGACCTGTGGGCTTTTTAATAGTTTAGATCCCATTTTAGCTGCTGCCTAAAGCATAATGCCTGAAGCATAAACGGGAGGGCAAAAATCGAAGTCAGAGGTATTCTGCTAACTCTAATTGCATTTATATTTCAACCAACTCAAATCAAAACACAGGGAATTTGAAATAAAAGCTATGATTCCCAGGACACCTCATGTCCCAAAAAGGAAGTGCAGTAGGCAGACTGTGTCTGCTGCTGCCATGAGGCTGAGTAGGACGGTCAGTGAGGCTGCACACAAGACATGCTTGAACTTTGAAGTAATTCCCTCCTTGTAAAAGCCAAAAACTAGCTTAATACCCACATAAAAGGCTCTTCCAAATAGATAACCACCAATTTCAGGAACAGAACTGAGAAACAGTCGTGTAACTTACAGCAGGGATGGTTTGTGTGGGTCAAGGACATAAGATTCACCCACAATACAAGCCCTTCCCCATCCAAGAGGGTTTGGTGGCTTGGTGCCCCGCTCCAAATGTGCTTTGAGATAAGGTCTATCCTGACCCCAGTGTTCATCCATGCTCAGCAGGACTCTCAAGAGGGATCCCAGCTCAGAAGATCCCCAGGTTCCCACCCATAACCCTCCTACTTGTGCAAAATCCCCACAAAGCCAAGCATCTGCAGCTCCCAATGGAGGTGGGGAGGAGAGCACACCTGATTTGGGAAGATGGTAGTGCAAATGCCGGCACAGCCGCACACCTGGCTCTACACTGGCTGTCTTTAACTGGCTTTCTTTGCTCCATCTTCTCCCCAGGGTTTGCGGTCCTTTCTCATTCAAAGTTCTCCACCATCACGAGCAGACCTGTGCAGTCTGGGCTGAGAAAGGGCATCAGGAAGGGACCGTACGTGCACTGCAGAAGACAACAAATTGCCTGCATGTGTCACAGGTGGCGTCCCAGGAAGAAAGTAAGTTCTTGGCTTATCTATAGATATGCCCCTTCCTAACAGTGGGAGAGGTGAGTTACGATCATGTAATTTCTGGATCTTAGGACCTAGCCCAGGGCGTTCATCTTTCCCGACTGCGGCACAAGTCACAGGGAGCCAACAAGCAGGTGTCAGCAACTTCAGAGATCATCTTTGAGAGCTTGTTCCATGCAGTCTTTAAACAGGGTTATTTTTCCCCAGTTCCTTAAGTTTTTGCTTTTTAGCCCCTTATTCAATTAAGCAGCTACCTCTGTTTTAACAGAAATAACACACTTTTCAAACAGCTCCATTTTTTAGCCTCTTCCCAATTATACTGCCCACCATTGGTTTTATTTATTTTTCTAATATCTCTACAGTACTGTAGCATGCAGAAATACAAACTTTGATTCAGCTTTTTTGACAGTACTATATTAATCTCTCAAAACTCATTGCAACACCCAAACATTTTCTTTAAAAATTTCAATTAAAGGAATGATTCTGAAGTTTATTTTAATATTTGAAGGACCATTTGATGTCCTATTTTTTTTTCTTTTTTTAATGTTAAAATCTTTTTACAAGCATCTGGCAGAAGAAGATACACCAGCAAATATCTGTACTCAAAATACAGCAAATGTTGATAGTGCCACTGACTTTGTATATATAGCTGTACTTCTGGCAAGTGTAGAATATAATGGAATAAGTGCCGCTTGCTGAAATTTTATATGCCAATTGATACATGTATTTTTGTCAACAAGACAGAAAGGGTCTCCACCGTTGGTGTTGCACCTGGTACGAGCCATCCAAACAGACAGAAAGAAATGCTGGGAGGTAACTGAGGTTGAGACTAGGATGTTCCCACTGTTCTGGCACAGCTGCTTTGCCTTTCCAGCTCAAAAAAAAAAAAAAAAAAAAAAAAAAAAAAAAATCAAATCAACCTTCTGACAACTTGCAAAAGCTGGGCTAAGATTTTTCTAGGGCAGAGACCAATTGCTACTGCCCAGCACAGAGCTTCTTCCAAAACACTTTCACAAAACCTTAGGTCCTTCTCCAAGTTCTGCTGCTGTTAACAGAGTAACTTCAAGTGTTCCAACTGCCCAGCCATCCATGACAGGTTAGGAAAAAAAAAAAAAAAATATGTAGAGTATGCTTTAGCCCCTGCAGTACACATTTGTCATAAAGCTGGAAAAAGTTGAGTCCCTGGGGCTAATGAGAATTTCCAAGTTTATCAATGTATTTTCTCTTGCAATATTTAGCAGGATGAATTTTTAAGAACAGAAAACTCTCCTCACAAAATGAGTCTATCCCTAATGACTCACAACTTGCAGAGGTGAGCAGAGAGCAATATTTTACTACTGAAATTTTAACATTCCCTCGGGGGATTCACAACAAATTGTTTTCCAGGTCAGTTCCAGCCCCCAATCTGTCTAATTCATAAAGAGTCTCATCTCTAACAGATGACTGCATTAAAGTTACCTTGCTAATCAGGTCAGAGGAGGCAAAATAATCCCTTTTAAAATGACCACCACCAAAACCTGTGACACAAATCTGCCTGGAGCTTCTAAACAACCTCGAGAAAGAAAGTGCCCAGAAAGTATCAGAATAAAAATATTTTGAGAAATTTTAGAGTACTTTAGAGCAAAATCACACTTTCTTTCTCCCCACAGGAAAGGACTTGCCATAGCATCAGTTTGCAGTGGGACCTGCCTTTTATACAACAAGCATACAAACAAACAGCTAAATGACCATTGAATGTCTCTAATAATTTGCTTTTAGGTAGACAGTAGCTTTCAGCAGTTTCCCTTCTCTTGGGGAAATGAGGAAGAAAAGAAGCAAGAAAATAGAAAAGGAAGAGCAGATATGTTGATTCACTTAACCTTTATCCTGAATAGTCATAATAGAGAGGCACCCACATCCTCCATTGCTGCTCTAACAACTGCAAATAGATCCATGGAATTTTCCAAATGTACGAGCCCAGCTGCCTTCAGCCATCACAGAGTACAAAGCACTCAACATGCACCCTGCTTCTGTCCTGTTAAAGCAAATATTCATCTTGAAATAATAGATCAGCTTCTAAGAACAAAAATGCACACATGTCCCTAATGCAACTTTTTTGCTTTTATACCATTCTGTCACATCCCGTCTGGTCTAAATCTGGGCATATAATCTGTGAACAGATAGGGTTAGCACTAACAACGTGACAAATAAATAGTTATATGCAAAGGCAGCAGCATTTTGAGGTTTTACAAGACAAATAACCCAAAGCTGTAAACACTTTTGAAAAATAACTAGTTCATCAGTTTGCTTGGGTCCCTGCATCTTTTCACAAGTCTTCAGTAACATGAAGTAACCTCACCTCAAGCTACTTTTGGTTTTCTGGCACTCTGAGAAGCACCTTTTTGCATTTGTTAATATTTATATTCCTGCGCTGAGTAGCAGCTCCATTATGGAGCTGTGCTCCATTGAGCTGTCTGGCCTTCACGTGGATACCCATGAAAAAAACAGCTCATGATTAAAGTGCTGGTGATCTTGATTTATTTATAGCTGTTTTCTATGGCCAGAAGGAGAAACAATTGTCTGAGCTGAATGCATGGTCAGCAAGAAGAAACTCTTAGTTGCATTAAGGTGTTTCTTCTCTTCAGCTAAATATTGAAAGGGCACACTTAAAAGGAAACTGTGAAAGTTGCTGCTGAAACCATAGACCAGGAGATGCTAAATAAGGTGCCAAAGGTGACATTAATCTCTCAGGAATGAAGGGTCCATCAGCTCTGCGACTGAAGCAAACACATCCTGCTTCCAGAGACATGTTCCTGCACAGCCCAGTTACTCAGGTAAGAGTTCACAATCCCTGGACACTGGATCCACATGTATTCCTCTTCTACTCAAGCCAGATCAACAACCAGCTAGAAAATGTTTTTTTACAGACTAAACAACCATAGAGGATATAATTAAATGTCATTCTATTAACAAACTCCATCTTGGTCACTCTCTGTTACAATGAATCCTTATTCCATTAAGCTCAGTGTACTCTATCCACCCCTAGAAAGAAGAGCATGTGATAATGTTTAGAGGAGCAGCCATTAATCTACATTTCTGGCACTGCTCTGGAGGTCTGAACGGCAGAGATCACGGTTGTACATATACAGTGGTTTCCTAAAGCCTCCAGCACAGCCAGTTTCAGTTGGATTTGTGGGTTTTGGCTGGGTTAAACTCTTATTTTCTGTCCCTACTGTTCACTTTCCTGGCTTCTAAAACTGCTGTTGTAAGCAACCAAAGGAGCAGCAGGGTCCAAATGATAACTAGCCTTCATCTGCTATCTTCTCTCTGCAATGGCATTACACAGTAAAGCCTCAGGCATGTAAATATAGCACTACTAAGTCAGAGACACTCCTTCATTGGCTGTAAAAAAGGATTACTAAATCTCAGTTGGAAGGATCAGACTCTGCTTTTTAGTCTATGTATGAGAGACAAATAGATGTATGAACAAATGAAGAAGCAAACCAACTGGGATGATGTTATGGAGGTGAGTCATCCAACCAACAGCCCTTTAGCAAGGCAGAAGACCTCTGTGTGAAATGAATTCCCTTCTGGATTAGTGCCTTCTAAAGCAATAACATAAATCCACCTAACATTTAAGCAAAGGGATATTGGATTTGACAGATCAACAACGATCATGTTTGACTACAGAGTTATAAGGTCACTACTGAAGACCCAGCTGAGGAAAGCAGGTGCATGTGGAAAGGGGCCAGATATCACAAGGTAGATAAAGGAAATTAACCTTTGAAAAAAAATGTATTAAGAAATCATCAAAGCAGAAGCAGTCCCACAGGAAGCAGTAGTTAGTTCATTTTTCATTGCTAATAAGAGATACAGTAAAGCCCTGCATTGTTCTGCAGTTGTTTCTTGGTATTTTGTTTTGTGGATTTTTTTTCTAAACACAAAGATCAACTGACAGATCACACAGTCCAAACACCGTAAAGCAGACACCATACAAAATAAACCTTCCTTTGAAGCAGAAAACAAGCAAATGATCCAGGTTCAGAGACCTCCAAAACCCACTCTCTAATCCTACCCACTGCCAAGCACTTCCAGACATGCCCACTGCAATTTCTTATGGTGATACTACCTGTCTGGAGACACGTTACTGACACAGGCCCCAAAGAATTACATTTTCAGAGAAAACCCATCCAGTGAGATAAACTGCATCAGAACACACACAAATTCAATTCTAGGTATCAACTGCAGTGGGGTAGCATCTGTTCTCGGATATTTTGTGCTGCTGCATTCATGGGGTGGGAGCTGGAGTGTAATACAATTCACTGTGCTTCGTATGTTCCCATCACAAGACTTTTCCTTTCTAGACGTAATCAAACTGAAGAAAACACCTTCTTTCAGAAAACAAAGAACAGAAACCAACCTGCTAACTTATTTTTCATCCAATTCAACTTACTTTCTGTTTGTACAAGTCTTTGTGGATCAAGATTAATGTACCACACATACTGCATGAGCATTTATTGATATCACAAAATTGAAGCTAATATGCTACATCTCTCCCTCTCTCACTGCTGCACAGAATACCTAGGCAACTTAAAGCAAAGAGCAGTTCATATTTAGAGATCACATCTGGAAAAGTGCCAAACCAAATATCCTAACAGGGAAAAGGGATCAAGAGACGTATCTCCTGTCTCCCTCAAACCTTGCTCCACAACCACTCATGTTCCAGCTTCCCCAGCTGGTGGAGCAACCGGACAACTCAAAAAACTCACAAGGCAGTTTGAATGTAGATGCCTTTGCACCTAAGAGCATCTCTCAAAATAATTGGTTCTGCAGTGCAGAAGAATCTTTCTCCCCTGAGCCAACTGAAGCATGATCATCGTCTCTTCACTTGAGAACACTATCCTAACATTGCAACATGACCTGCTAGGTACACAGACCTCAGATTGAGACAGTCAGAAGTTGCTGGACTGCACAGCCCTTCCTCCTGACTGCAGGGCAGCTGGTTCATAACTAAGGATGTTGCTTGGACTTTGCCCCAAGAGTCCTCCCTGTAGACTGACCCATACTGTATGCAGTGTCAGACTGCAGTGACACATCAGACAGAATTCACAGTTCGCCTCCTCCAACACCAAAACAACTGTCAGCCAAAGAAGTGCCTCAAAAAGAGGTTTCTAAGCCTGCTGGATTTCAGAGATCTGTAGAAATCTGATACACAAAGCAAATGAGTTTACACAGAGTATTTGTTTTTGCATTTAAAATACTGATCTTATAAATAATATATGTGAGTGCTCTCAGCTAGTGTATTGGAGCAGAGTATATTAAACTGCATATGGACGATCTGCAATAAACAACACTTCTCTAAAGGGCACTGGAAACCATTTGACAAACAAGATGAGCTAAAACTGAACAGCCTTTCAGGACGAGTCACCATTATGTGAAGGTGAAGAACACAACACAGCTGGTAAAACAGATGAGGACATGTCCAGCTGGGCCACTTGGGTTGGGTTCCTGGGCTCTCAAAATACTACATACACACACATACATACATATATATATATATACATACATATATATATATATAAAAATTCAATCTGGTTGCTCATCTTACTACATAAAAATACCACTCACAAACAGTACAGCGACAAGAGATCCTCTGCTGAAGCAACCAGACACAAAAGTCCCCTCCACAAGGCAAGCTCATAATTGTTTCAAGAGAATCAAATTATCAACAGGGCACTAGCAGTGTAGGAAAGAAAAAGGAAAATGGATTTCACTCGATTTAGCAAAGACCAAACTAGTGACTCAAGGAGAGGAACAGAGTCCAGCTCCTGCACTTTTCACCTAGGACAGTCTCAGGTAAATCACAGACTTGAGTTTCATTCCTCTCTCTAGAAGCACCTAAGAAGCTTATCTGTTTATCAGTCACTAGTTAATTCTTCTGACATGATTAATTTAAATTTCTTTACATCATTGGGGGTATATTTTTTCCTTGTGGAGTATTGTATTTTCTTCTGAATTACATATTAACAGAGAATGTGACTACAGTAAATATATGTATTTTTACACTTTGGAGGACAAGGGGAATATAGCAGGAAGACCATATAAGTTGGGAACATAATTTTGGTCATTTTTTGAAAAACAAGTTGTTGGTCCCCAGGTTAATAACATGGACTGGTAAAATCTGCTACCAGTGCAAGTAATTTCTGACAATAAAAAATGGTCATGGTAAGAAGCTGAATTGGTCTTAGAGGACAGATGTAGGACACAGTTGAGTTCACCACATCCAAGTTGGGTACTTGAAATTGTCGTCAGACCTTAAAACTGTGCTGAAAAACTCCACAATTTCTATAGGACCTCCAGCCTTCAAAACTACCTATTGTCTACTGTGATAGAGAGAAACACAATAGAAGTCTTCATTGTAGACAGCTAGCACTTGTACTTGCAACAACTAAAAAGAAAAATATGCTAAGACCAAACATCTTCATGTCCCCAGAGAGTGCTTCCTATGCCCCAATGTACAGCATGCTGCCCTGCTTTTTACAAAAGCAACCGGCATGGGCAAAATTTTGAGCACTGCAAATGCTGTAAACACAAGAAAACAGCTCATTTCCTCTGCTGCTTTCACTTATAGCACTCCAGGTTTGGAGGACATCGTCCTCTGAGCTGCAGCTCTGCCACCACAGTGGTCATGCTGCAGTGGCTAATCCCAAACTAATTCTGTTAGCATCACTTAGCACCTTACAAGCCTCATGGCAAACATTGCTTCCCCTTCTCAGAGACAGGTAACCGCAGGAACTCTGGCACCAAGTTAAAAAATTTAATTATCTAGCACTATGCAGACCCAGGAGTAAAGCTCAGGAAATTCCTGCATCACTGACTGCTGTTCAGACTAATTTTTTACTCCTCCAGACTGGAAGGACTGAATTAAGAACTGCAACAACAGCCACAGCTCTCTCAAATGATGCTCTACAAAAAAACAGAAGACATTAAGTAGGCAAGCAAGGATTAGTCATGCTCATTTGGGGAGACTTTCTTAATCCTGAGAAGAGGTAGCAGAGCTGCACAAAGCAGCAGACAAAAGAATCAAAATGCAAGTCTAACAGATATGTAAAGAGTACCTCTTACCTGCAAACTCAGCCCATTCCAACATGATTTCATTGAACTGTTTTCCACTCAAATCCTGATTTTCTCCTCTCTTCAGTCATGTTCCTTTTACACTGTGTTGGCTGCCTTCATTTTTTATTTATTGTACTTCATCCCCATTATGATTTTTCTCAGCAAATTTTTTATCCGATTGCAGCAATCTCGCATCTCTCCTGACCTGCTGCTAGGAATTGATGGACAGCAGTGCTCATTATTTTACAGGTGCCCTCCATTTGGAGAAGCCGCACTATTTACAATACAAGGGAGAGCATGGTAGTGGCAAAGGAATTTTTCTGTCTGAGCCAGAACCTGTTACTAAAATTTTCAATATTTAATCCGTCCACGTTATGTAAGAACAGGAGTGATGTCCTTACGTACATGCCTACATCCATGCAAAAACATTAGATCATGGTGTCTGATAGTGTAAGCAGATGTAGGTCCCTCAGGCCCATGATTTCTGCTCCAGAATCATCTTTGGGCATATCAAACAGCCCCTGCAATTGGGTTACAGCAATGAATTTAAGTCCACAGTATTACACCTGAGATTCATCTAGCCCAATTGGCTGCATTTCCAAAGAGATTTTGAGCCAATTTCTAAAGCTTTGTTCTTTACATCTGTACGTATTTGCTCATGCCACCGTATTTCATGCTTCCATTCCTGCAAAAACCTTCGTTTCAGAGCACAAGCTGCACCCACGTACACAAAATGGGGAGCACAGTCACCATTACAGAACCTGGCACAGCAGGAACCTGGGCATGAAATCACAACAGAAAGGACTACAGAGGCGTGCTGCACTGGGATAACATTGTTCCCACAATGCTGTAGGATTTCAAAAATGAACTGAGTATATTTTAGATCTGGAAGCAAATAATGAATGAAAAGACCAGTCAGACTTGTTTTACCAGGAGCCTGCCATCTGCCACAGAGGACAGCAACAAAGGAAAAGAGAGAAATAAAGATCCTCAGGGACATGGAAGACTAAAGAAAATAGTGAGACATTTAATTTGGAGCCTAAAAATTGTACAATACAGTATCCGCTTAAATGAGCAGATTCCAAGTAAAATACAACATGGTACTTTCATTCACATATAGCAGGAGCTTTTGGGAAACTCCTGTCTGCCTTCAGATGGCCACAAGTAAAAGGAGCACTGGCAGATAATTTAAGAATAAAAAGGGTAAAGAGGAGTCCAGCTGCACTATACAAAGGAGCACAGTGAGATACCCATTAGAGGGTATGGCTCTCCCCCTTGACAAAAGCAAAACATATGTCATGCACTAATATTTCAGAACCAATTCTTACTAATCACACTATTAGGGTATTAAATATACATTTCTGTGTCACAGCAGAAACAGACACAAATAGGAGCATGGTAATACTTCAGTGTGTTGTTCCAAGCTTATAAGTCACTTACAGTAGAATGAAACCTATTCAGTGTTTATTTTGCACCAGTTCAAGTCAACAGTCCTAACCAGATGGCTGCCTTTAGCATAAAATGAGCACCTGAGGAGGGAAAGGAAAGCAAGTAACTCCAACCGGCCATCTGTTTCTTAATTTTAAAGCAAAGGGCACAGAGAACTTTGAGGCACTACCAACTATATCCATGCTGTGCCATACCCTCCCAATTACTCAATTGTCAGCATCAGTTAATTCCCCTATTGTTGTGATGTGGTGCTTTCCCATGCAATGCCTGAGAGCCATAAATGATTGCTCCATGTGTCATCGCTAGCTTCTCCAGAGAAAATGTTCCCCTAATCCAAAATACTTCATTTGCAAATCACATCTGAGCAGAAGTTGATAGGAAAAGCTGGCTCCTTCTGTAGTTACAGTATCTCTTTGGCTTCAGCAGGACATAGGCAAGTACTTAAAGGCTTCACAAACCAGACCCTTGGAGCAATATGTACGCTTCTTTCAAACAAATACACGTATTAACCTTGCTCCAGACAGTAAATGTTTATACATTACCGGTTGTTTATGAAAGTTTTTGCTCTGCATAATTTACAAAGGACAAAGCAAATCTGTCTACTTCCAATACACAGACACTTGGTCTTCCTTTTGAAATATTAATGTCTCCTTTGGTAGGGAATCACACATGACTTCATATATGGGTGCTCTGTCCACAAGCACTCAGAGTCTACTGCACTCTAAAACTACTGCTTTAGAAAGACAATAAATTATTTGGAAAGTTTCCTGCATTGGCATTTGTTTATTTAAAAGAAATATATGAAACACAGAGCAATGCTGGTCTCCCACCTGATGTTCATGTTTCCTCTGCACTCAAGCTGACTAATTTTGCTGAAAATCTTTTGGCACTCAGTTTTTTGACCACGCAAACTCCCATTACTACATCAAAAGGGTAAGACTGTGAAGAACCTAGATTAAAAATTTTGCTCTCCTTCCTAACATCATAAAGTTGTCTTTTAGGGAGGTTTAAATTGCCTATAACTTGGAGAGAACCCTGTATATTATGCTTATACAGTTTTACTTAAACAGTTGCACCTCTTGCAAAAGCACAAGCTTGAAATGAGATGTCTATGTCCTTGAGAGACCTCCGCAACTCATGCAGCTGGAGTTGTACAGGGCAACCTGGCCTCCATACCCAGCTGAAGGTTTGCCTACAAGAAGAGGTTGTCCTGCTTTAACTCTTGCAGTAGAATTATGCCTGCTCTCTGATATAACTACACCATCTTAACAGCATAAATGTGAATGCAATTTTACTAGTGTCAAATTGTTTTATATTGGCATAAATATTCCTCTACAGGAACAGAAATGGATAGGACTAGTCAAAGTTCCTTCATACCCATTTAATTGCCTCCATGCTATAGACAGTATCAATATAGATTGTCTGGTTTTAGAAAGCTTGTTTATAAATATTAGACCTAAATATAGACACAAAATGAAAGTATCCATGTCGGACAAATTTGTAAAGCTTCAACAGAAAAAAAAAAAGGTATGTAAATATATTTAAAAAGATATGCAATCTGTTCACAATAAGTGTTAAAAATCTAGTGAAACTCAATTGACAAGAAATTACGGCATTGACTGAGACTAATGAAAGAACAAGGAAAAGGACTAATTTTAAAATTTATTATTAAGTAAATAAAATGCTGAGAATAATAACCTCACAACTAAAAAAGTAAAGTCAAAATAGCATAAATTTCCATAATTTAAGAGGGAGGTTATCCCAGATAGCCTGAAAAATAGCAGGTGCTAATTTGTAGCAACTGGAGACACACATTGTGCATGTGAAATTCATGAAAATGTGACAGCAGGGATCAAACATGCAACAATTTGAATGACAGAGATTCCCTTGTTCAACTCTCCACAGTCCTGTTGTCATTGCCTATCCGACAAGAAGATCAGAAAGGAAGACAATGGTGACCTAAGGGGGCCTTTTTTGCCTCCTGTCAAGATAAATGTTCCTCAGAGAATCTATCAAGACATAAAATTCATCTTTAATCTTCAGGAAAAAAAACAAAACAAAACAAAACAAAACAAAAACAGCAAGAAGTAAAACAGACAAACAAGTTAAAATTCAACTAAGTCATTTCTCCTCTTCTCCAGAAAAGACTCTGTTGTCCATGGATTATTTAAGTTAACTGACAGATGGTTTTATCAAAGACTTGTCTACAGGAAAAGAAAAGAATAATGCAACTTTAAATGCTGCTAACTGCAAGAAGGTCATAAAGATTTATGGTTTACCCTCCTGTAAATACCATTCTTTATAACTGATCCCCAGGAGATTTACTGAATGCTCAATAACCTTTCTCTGGTGGTTGCAAGCAAAATCATCAGCACCATCTCGAAACCCAGTTTATTCAGCAAGCCAAGAGCATTGTGCCTGCAAATTGACCTCAGCAGTGCCGTTCCTTCTCTCTCCCCTTCCGCAGGTTGGTAGTAATGAAGATGCTGTTGTGATGGAGAATCCTCACAGTCAAGGTTGAACTTTAAATGTACTTGGAAAGAGTTCTCTGAGCCAAATGTCACTGAGCTGGCCTTGTGGGCCCAGCACAGAAGATGAAGTGTGTACACCGGGCTCTGCAGGATTACTGCTGGAGAAACTCTTTCACCTTCAACTAAAAGAAAAACTAAATGTTTGCACTGAACTAGGCAGTGACTTGGCAAATGGAAATGGGAGCTATATCTGCCATTAAATAATTTGTAGTTTTCTCAACTTCTGTGTAACCAGGGATCCCACTACTAGAAAAAGCAGATAAGCAAATGGGAAAATGTTTGAGGCAAGTCAAATTTCTAGGTATGTCAGCAGAAGCCTGCTTAAAGGAGCCTGACAAACTGGTCCCAGATGCTGTGTGCAGTGGATGCAAGAAAAATTAAGACAGTGTACAAGACAAATTATCATCTTCATCAGTCATGAGAGCTTTGTATTCCTGTGCAGTCCCAGACACCACCACGATTGCTCAGTCCCAGATCCCCAATAATGGCAAATCTCTTCCTCCAAAGATGCATCCCAGTATCTTTATGAAACTACCTGTGGTGCAGACAGCCTCTGGGGAAAGAAGGCATGTTCTGGCACAACACACAGCACAATTAAATGATTATTTGGCACAGCAGCAGGCAGTTCTTAAGCTCAGCAGTTTTAACATTGCAACAAGAACTGGCAAGCTCCGTGGCCAATGCCCACACAAGTGTGCCCACAGCCCAGATCCCCTGAAGAGCCACTGCCCGCACAGCAGTCCGAACTCTGGACACTGATGCAAGCTGTGTTCTTCTAGCTTAGAGAGATGCTCAGTGCAGACCTGGCCCCATTAGCTGGAATCTGCAATTTCAACTCTATTTAAAACTAGTGGGCTGGCTGCTGGGTACAGTTCTACATCTCTACTAAGTTTTATTAATGCAAGAAACACGGGATAACACTGCTTCTCTTCTTGCCCCGAAAATCCCTCCTTGTGACTCAATCTCACCCTGCAGCAGCTGTCCATGTGAAGAGGAGCTGTACAGAGAGCACAAGCCTCCTGGCAAAGGATCATAATCTCTTTTCTCCCACTCTCTTCTTTTCTTGCATGAAAAGAAAAAGCACTGGCACAGCTGACTGACAACAAGGATATCATGTGAACGTCTGGCTCTAACAGGCGTTTGCAGCCAGCATCAGCCTTATCTCCCTCTGTGTAGTGAGACTGACTTGAACACACTTCCAGGAAGGGCTTGATAGTCTACAAGTGAGCTTTAAAACTCTGACTTATTTGATTTGTACTAGGGGTGTTTCTCCCATTCCAATACACACACACACACCCTTCTCCAGATTTATTCTTTTCAGTCAGCTTCTGGAAAAGACAAAAATTATAGCCCTACCCACACTATTTAAATACCACCATACAGAAAGATGGGAGCAGTCCTCCAGGGCTGGACCTAAGATGTCCCAATGTTGAAGGTTACTCTGATCTGGGATTACAACTGTTACCCACTTAATGCAAGTCCTATGCCTCACAAAGTTCCCAAGACACTTGCAAATAGATCCAAAACTTTAGGGGGGTAAGATCTGGTGTACTGGTTTCTAACCCATCACTAACTTAAAGCAAAATTAAATCCATCCTGTAAGCATCCATCTGTTATTTCCAGTCACCCAGTACAAAATAGAATATTTAAGGAGTGATTTATGATTCCATTTATTTTGCATACCTCAAAATGAAGCATGCAAATAGCTAAATATTTTAAACTAACCAGTGAGCAGTTCCCAAGTGTCTGAAAACATCTGCATCTCCCTCACCCACACACAATAGATTCCAAGTTTTTAAGTAAGAAAATTAGGTTTTAAATTATTCTATTTTCAGATAAATTATGTCTTGGAGGAGATAACTTGGCCTTTGCAAAAAACCCAGCTCCCCTGAGTGACTCTTGGAAAGGCTGGTAGAAGAGTAGTTCTTCCACCCACCCTCCTAAAAACATTAAATTGCACAGATTAAAAAAATAATAAAAAGGTCAAAGTTGTTTGAAGTTTAGTCAAATATAAATGCCGTCTATGAAAAGCAGTGGTGCTAGGGAGTGGGGATACCACTGACTCTTTGCAACACAAGAGTCTGTAAGCAGCACCTAATGCCAGAGGAAATATTACAAAGATCTCCAAGCATGAAAATATGTGTATACACAGATCAGCCTGCACATTTGCTCACACTTGTTTATTATTTCCACTGATCTCTTCACCACAGGATGAGGGGAAATCCCTAGTGTTGCTAATGATCTAGTTTGTGCACTGAATAAGTCAATCTAGATCAGGGCAGCAAAGATTAATGAAGTCTTTGCTGTGGCAGTTATGCTTCTGTTCATAGGAGATATTGAAAACATTCTCAACAGTGACTCCATACAAATAAAAATTTTTCCTATCATCCTGAGCTGAGGTGACAAAAAAAAACACAAACACATAATTACTTGCTTGAGCCACACTCATGACAAAGGAAGCAAGAAGCCTACAAAACCTCTTTCTTTGCCAATTATGAATACTTATAGTGGATCTGTTAATGAGAGAAAAATGTTTCTTCCTTTGAGGATCCTTGGGGATTGTTTCCTTATTTCTATCTTCTCAAGAAAGAGTACACTGGAAGGTCAGTGGAAAACCAGAGGATCTGTGTTCTTTCAGCTGGCAGAAAAGGTCAAAGCAGTACATAAATGCCTACCCTGATGGACTCCAAGCAGTAATAACGAAGGCCATAAGAAGGCCTATAAATAACCTGTGTATTTGCCCTTTCTTGGCATATTTCCTGGACTAAGGTATTGAAAGAACTCCCAAATATTTGATGGAAAGGAGTGCAGCAAGCAGTGCTGCTCCCCTCCTGCAGCTTCGCACATGGAAGGACACTTCAACTGTCACAGACTCCCAAAGTCTCAGTTTTCATGCTGTGATCATGTAGGTGGACTCCCTGGGTTCTGTCACTCCAGCTGGCCCCAGAACTCACCAGCATCCTTTAGCATAACTCAGCTCCCAGGCTCTGGGGAGATATGTCTCCTTAGGGGTTTGACCAGATTTTACATCCTCCAAGCAATTTATGCACCCTCTTTATGGGTCCCAGGAGGGAGCTATGAAACACAACATCATGGGTTAAGCCTTTTAAAAAAGTTACAGTATAGACCATCAGACTCTCCTGCCTCTGTTGTCTATAATTTCCTAAGGTTTTTTAATTCCTGGAGATGCGAGCAATGTCAGAGCAGCCTGCTGCTTGAGAGGCGTGATAACTTCAAAGGTTTGACTTCATTCAGAAAGTACCAGCTGGGTCTCCCCTAATGCAGCAGCACTACCTCCAAATGCTGTAATCATGTGTCTAGCCCTACATGTTGTAGCCTGGTAGGTAAGCAACAAATCCCCTATAGCAAAGCTTGCTGATGTGCTTTGTTGTGCCTAGTATCACATTTGCAGGGGATGTGATTTGAGAGAAGGATGCTCCAGCAAGCTCCGCTACGTAGCCTGAGATGATTAACAGGACTTGAGGAAAAAAATTATTGATTCCATGTTTAAAAAAATAAATACAAGACTTTTGTTAGGAAGCAGGCAGTGATAGAGAAGCGAGCATATGGAGAGAACGCAACTTGCTTTCTTCCTCTTGTTACTGCTTTCCTGAACTCCAGAGAAAGGAGAAGAGCCACTTTGCATGCTAGTATGGTCAGGACTTCACAAAGCTAAATTATATCACTTGGCTACACTGGTTGTTACTAAAGAAAGATGATAAACAAATAACATCCTGAGAGAGCTCAGGAATAAAGAGGCTGGTGCTATTGTTCAGAGATGGAACAGAAAACGTGAGAGACAGAACAAGGAGAGAAGCTATTATTCTGTACAAACCCTGTGAATGTTTTAAAAAAAAAAAAATATAGCACTCATTTGCTCAAACAGTTCATCCAGTGCCAAAACACCAGGTTTCAGAGGGTGGGTTCTGATCTTCATGAAATGCAGCGAATTGTAGAAATTTGTATAGAATGAGGCAAGCTTTAAGAGACAAGGCTAATACCCTGCTCTTTAATGCTATCAGCGAGTCAACAATAGATATAGTGTAGCTTTCTATGGACTGTTTGGCTCTCACCACTTCATAGATACTACCAGTTAGAAAGGAGGAAAGTACAGCAGAAGACCGTGTTTCAGTTTGAATCAAGTCTGTCAGTGTTAAATAGGAAATCTGGGTCTGAGGTGGATTCTCAGGATAGCCATCTGGAGCACACATCTGGAGAGAAGTTAACCAGTGGCTGCATGCCACTATAATCATTCCTCCCTCAAGTACTGCAAATGGAGCATCAAAGCAGAAAGCAGGTGGTTCTTCCAGGAGGTAAATGAACCACAGAGAAGGGTCAGAAAGTGTGACACACATTTGATGAGGTGGTTTTTTTCCTGCTCATAAAAATTGTCAGAACAAATTACCCGTTGGATGTTATACTAGGTTACTACATGCCCAACATCTCCATGCTTGTTGGTGTGCAGAGAGTGGAGGTTCACTGAAAAGTTTCCTTAAATAAGCATCAATTTAGAGAGTATAAAGCAGCATTTAATTTCTCACATGAGTATAGATCTACCTTACTCCAATATTGACAAAATTCATCTCATGCCATGGACATTACTACTAATTTGAGGACAGAAATTTCAGGAACTTCTGATATCTCACATGGATTTCAAAAGTTTTCTCATTCTGCAACAAGGTAATCCTAAAACCCCCAATATAAAAGAACACCTGCATGGGATGCAAACAATGTGAGTTAAGTTTCTGCTCTGAGCCTCTTTCACTCCCACAGGTGCCTGCTGGCTGCTGCCTGTTGCTAGGAGGCCTCCACCCATCCCACGGCAGTGGTCTCACATTGAAAAAATGATGTTAATGAAGAGCAGGAGCTTGAACTGCACCTTTACCACACAAGAGCCCTGATACAGAAGCGAGCTGCTATTGTTGAGTAGGTCTGGTCAAAACCTCAGCCAAAACAAGATTAGAATTGAGAAACTTTTTCCCCAGGAAAACTGTGGAAGTTCTGTGAATGCTGAAGAAATTTTTCAGAGGAGTTTTTTGGGTTTTTTTGTTTGCTTTTTTTTTGGGGGGGGGGGGGGGGAGGGGGGATGGTGTTTGGGTTTTGTTTGTGTTTTTTTTTTTTTTCTTTGTTTTGTGTTTTTTGGGGTGGTGTTTTTTGGAGGGTTTTTTGTTTGTTTTTGTTTGTTTGTTTTGGTTAGTTGGTTGTTTTTTTCTTCTCTCAAAAAAAATGCTGATAATGTAAAGCAACATGTTTTCTTGAGAATTTGCAGATGTAGCCTCAATACTTGAAGAGGACTATTTATTCATGAATCTCAAAATGTTTGAACCTCACCCACATCAGAAGGCAAGAACTATCTGTATTTCTTCAGCAACGTACACATGGTGAAGTTGAAGAAAAGATGCAGACCCAGATGGAGAATCCCAAAGTCCACAGCTGTGGTCAGAAGACCCATTACGTACATATAGAAAACATCATGGACAGCATGGATATTTCTTCAGGGCTTCCCAGACCTCTTGGCAAGGTGTGTTGTATTTGTCCCAGGCCGCCTCAGAGGAGGTGACACATCAGACTGCCCTGCCAAGCAAGCCAAAGGAAAGGGTTCCTTCTCTCATCTGCTGCCCCAGAGGATGAAACTTTAAGAGCCCCTCTCAAATCTTATTCATGTTATTGTGCCTGGATCCAAGGTACAGGAAGAAAGACAAGTATTACTATTTAGGAACTATGAAAAGATGGCATTGGTCTGGAGTTCATACTGGTATGAACCATGACTTGAAAAATCAGTGCTGCAAAGATTTTGACAGGTTGGTGACCTTTCAGCTTATACTGTAAGTGATTTCAGTCTGGGGAGTTTGCTCCTCACAAGAGCTCCTGTCCATATTCTGTACTGAGATAAACTGCAGCTTTAACTACTCCACTGGCCCAATATTTACAGAAACTACCACCAGACATGGACAGAATATATAAACCAAAGTGGCAGCCAGAACCTCTGAATTTTTAATGGGAACACTCCCTCAGAGGCACATAGAAATCAGAAAGAGGTGGCCCATGGGCATAGATTTTTTTTGTAGTAGATATTAAAAATGCAACCATGGGATTTTGGGGATTCACAGTGAGGTAGGAAGTTTCTTCCTTACCAGTTCAGCCCTGGCCTGGACCAAGAGAGTTCAGAAAGTTGTTACCATTTCATGCTCAATGCAAAATAAGGTGAAGCCTTCACATGTTTCTCAGCAGACAGTCTGCACACAACTTGGAAATAAAACTGGCAAGTTTGCACTCAATAGCAATGTCAGGAACATTCACGTCCAAGTAGGGGAGCCACAGGGGACTGACCAGCTCTCTCATGCCTATCTGTTCCCCTACAGGACACTGATTTACTTCCTTGGTAGGCACACGGTGACTACTTATCTACAGACTGACAACGCTGAGTTTTGTGTCTGGCCAAGGCTGGACTGATACCTGCTCCCAACAAGGCTGCTGAAAGGCAACTGGCTGTTTTTGTGTTATACTGCAACCATCTACTGCCCAAGTGGTTTAGGTGGAATTTGCAGTAACTGCTGCATTTGGGGTCATCTTTCACTTTTAGCCTAGTACCAATTACCTGGGTATTTTTAGAAACTCTTTCACATAGCTTGTTGTGCAAGTCAATGCTTTTATTAAAGGAGTACTCATTATCCAGCAAATAGAAGAGAAAGGAGAGGATGGCAGCACAAATCTCTCACTTGCAGTGAGATCTGCACTACTGTAACCAGGCATTTGCGTTAATTTATCTCATACTGAGTCACTTGCATTAACCTAGGTTAAGCATAATACTAGTGACTAGGTTTTTGGTCTTTGAATTTTGATTTTCTTTTAATTATCTCCTATTTCTTTAAATCCACTTAAAAAAAAAAAAAAAAAAAAAAAAAAAAAAAAGAGGTTATTCTTCTGAAATTGCTTTTAAGAATAGAAATGTAAAAAGGATTAAGAGAGGCAGGTCTCCTGGCTGAACTGTGATTCACTGAACCCACACAAACACAAATAATGAATAAAGCAGGTGCTACCAGACACAGTGGCTGGGCAGAGCCCCCAGAGAGGGCCTGGGCACACACCTGCAGAAGCCAGCAGAGGTAGGAAATGGTTCCTGCCACAATACCTCCACTGTCTTTGAATTTAAATTCTTCTGTTCAAGCTTTTTGGTTCTTCTTTTTTCTCCTCTCCCCCTCTCAGCAAATGAGAGCAAGAGGAACATCCACAGTTACTGGACACAGATCACTCAGCCTCTAAACTACCAGCCTGCTCAGGCAGCAATACCATTTGATGCTTGAGTATGATTGCAACACTTGCACTCCAAAAATCATATGCTTGGATCTCAACAGATATGTCTTTTCCTACATAACCATCTTTTAGCTCCAGTAACACTGAGAAATTCCAGTTACATCAACTGCACAATTGGCTCTACAGAGCATGCAAATCACAGTCAACAATTCTTGGTCACATCTGACCCATTGCATATGTGTTTTACCTGCCACCTGGTATTGTATTTTTTTCCTGAACCGGACACAAGATCATTAAACTCATATCTCATTTGGGTTATCGGGCCTGTTTTGAAAATACAGTCACCTCAAGAAGCTGTAAAATTATGAGGTGAGTTTCACAAAAACACTGGCCTTACAATATTTACATGAGGTCATACAGAGAACCAGATTCAGCTCTCACTTCAGAGAGCTAAACTCAACTCTCCAGAGTCCTTTCCTCCTAGCCACTAAACCAACTTTTGTTTTCCTGAAATTCTACACTTTCAAAAGCAGTTCCCTAAGGCATCTGCTACAACACATAAAGCATCCTGACAAACGCCATCAATTTAATTCATATTAATGGTAATGAAAGTTAAATAATAGATGTTGCCCACCGTATTTGCACATCTGTAAGTTCTGCCACATTGCTTTGAAAAAAAAAAAAAAAAAACAAAAAAAAAACAACCCTGCATTTCTTATGCAGAAGAGATGGACAATTAGCTCTTTAAAACAAAAGTCTCTCTTCATTAACTGGAGATCGAGTCATTTGTTGACATTTATCTAGTGTGATTCTCTAGAGTAGAATAATGAACATACCAGAACACAGGCTGCTTGTGCCCAGCCACGTACCTGCGTGGCCCAGCAGACTCACAGCGTGACGGCCGATATCTCAGGCAGATCTGCCAACAGGTCCCAGGGGCCGGACCCGTGGAAGGCAGCCTCCCTTCCCCTGCCAAGCAACACAACCAGGCTTCATCACACCTCCGCATGTTTTGTGATATCGCCTGCCACGCACTATGCTGACGGGCCAGAGAAAGCCGGTACAAAATGTTCCCTGCCCTGTGCCTGGCAGATGGCAGGACTGGCAATTATACAGCCAAGACCCATCCAACGCAGCACCGAGCATCGCGCTGTGCATCCACGGTGCTGAGGTGCTCTGGGGAGGACCGAAGGCAGCACAACAACACTAATACTGACACCGCTCTCCACCAGGCACCTTGAAACCTGGTGGCACAGCCTAAAAAACAAGTCCGGTCTGCAGTGGATGCCAGATTTGAGAGAGAAAGGGCCAGCCTTTGGGAGACACGGGCTAACTTGGTGATCCCCTCCAGCAACAGCCCCTCAGCAGAAAGCAAAGCGACCCAGCCTGACTTGTCAGCACCTGCTACTATGAGAGTTGAGAAAGTCTGACTCCTTGTACAGAGGCAAAACAGTTGGTTGTGGAAGGTAGAAAGAAAAATAAGCCTTCCAGTGCTGCAGTTCTCCATTCTCTTGTTTCCTCCTGGATTTCAGGCTTTTGCAGCTGGCTACCTGGACAGATACAGTATTAAGTCCACAGAGCTGAACAACACATTTTCCACTTTCCAAAGAGTGGCCATTGAGTGAAGCGTCATCACCAATTCATCACTACAGAGTTGCTCAAATCCTCTCCTTTCTCCTGCCAGCTGGGGCTGAGTGTTCTGGGTAAAATGCCAGCAGTCGAAAGGTTAATAGCAACGGGACTGCAATTCAAGCTTGCGAAGATAAATGAAGGTAGACTGCAAGGAAAAGAGGGGGAGAGGATCCTTGTTGTGATTTCATGGCAGTCTTTTTCTTCTATCATCATCATCTAAAAAGTGCGCTTATCGAATTCACTCTCCAGCAGGCCTGTTAGAGAGAGAGCAGAAGACAAAATGTCCCTTGAACTCACCCAGTCTGGCAAAAAAAGGCACCATGTCTATTGCTGTAACACATCAGCAGCCCCAAATACATCCTTAGCTGAGCCTCATAGCACTGAATTGGCTTTACTGGATAAATTTAACAACTCCTGGCATGCTAGAGGCCATATACATCATCTTGGTGCTGGATGCAGGAAAGTATAGCACTGTGGACTCAATACAGATTTAAATGACTCTCTCACAGAGCTGCAGAGGCACGGCTTGCTGCTCCGGAGCAGGGAGGGCTCAGTCTGCATCCAGAGGCTCCAAAATCCTGAAACCAGCCTCGATGCTTCCCATAGCTAACATAGGCATGAATTACTTTGAGTAACCTCAAAGCTGCAAGCATGAGGAGATGCTGCAGGACTTGCTCATAACAGCTAACTGGGATATTTTAATACAAACTCAATGGGAAGTTTAAAACCCACTCTGCAAAAAAGTCCCAACCCTCACTGTCATTGTTGATGTTCAAGGAACTTCTTTTCACTCCTGTATTCATTTAATCATTTCACAGCTGATGTTCACACTTCTCTAAAACAAAACATAACAATTAAGAAATTTTTATAAACTCCTGTGACCAAAGTGAACAGTAAAAACTGAAAATGAAGAAGAAAAACAGGAGAAAAAAGCAATGCCAAAAAGAACAAGAAAGATGATCTTTTAATGTAACACTTTAAAAATTTAGAAAGCGTTTAGCATATGTATTTTTCCAGAAAAAAAAAATTACCGAATCTTAACACATAATGAAGAATTATGGTCACTTGTACTTCGGTTATTAGAGAATAAAGCTAGAAAGAATGTATTTAGACCTCCATCATTCAAGATCTTACTATCTGACCTGCAATTCAACAAAACATTTAAGGGAATAATATGAATCACATGACCAATTCTATTAATTTCAAGCCAGGATTTTTTTTTTTTTTTTTTTTGGGTGTCAGATGCCTTCAGGTCTTCTTCTATCTCTTTCTCGTTTTTAAAAGCAGCAGCAGGTTTTTGCTAGGGGAGGGGAATATAGCCCAAGCCTTGTAAATAAATTATACAAGCAGATCTGACTCTCAGGTACTTACAATTAAGGATGTAGTTCTTGGATACCACTGGCAAACATTTTAAAAAACAAATATAGGAAACTTAATTTTTTTATTTGTAAGTAATGATAAATTACAACACTAAATGAATTATTTATGGTATCCTAGGTATAAGAAATCAACTTTGTTGCTTCACTGATTTCAAAACCAATCCTGCATTCTATATCCTGTAGAAAACATTTCTTCCCACAGTCCCTGTAAAAGATTTATATAGCAAGTTTCTCATTTTCTTGCAGCAAACAAATTCTGAAATGAAATTTATTTTTAAAACATATTTCTCATCTTTAACAGGAAAATTGAAGTAACACCAGAATGGCATTTTGGAATATAAGCAGTTTTTAAGACAAAAGATTTAAATAAAAAGAACTGTGATTCCATAAAAAGTTCTGTACAGCTCAGTCGCAAATGTTATTGCATACCACAAGCCAACCAAAAATGTTATTTTCTTTCATTCTTCCTGTCATTTCTTTTAAAAAATTTTTCATATACCACCTCCCAAGTATCCATTTGCATTATTTATAATAGTAACTTGCAACCACAAATGAGGGCACATAATTCATTTATATTTCACATCATTAAGAGGGGTATTATAACTGCAAACTGTAAATAGGAAATATAATAGCATTCAGCTTTTTCATGTCCTGTGAACTAACAAGTATTGAAACTTTGTGAAAGTCTAAGTAAATGAGAAACTTTTTTTTTGATAGGACAGATCTGAAGTGTGAGGAAAGCATGAGTTACACAACACAAAAAGAATTGGAAAAGGATGCATGCACCAAGTACATCAATTCTATTGAAATATCCCCCAACAAGCTAATTTTTAAAAACAAAACAAAACATAACTTTCTCTGTGAAACTCTGAATTGAAGTCCTTGAACTTCAGTTTAAGATAATTAGCCCAAGCTACCCTACAACGGCAAAAACCCTGCAAGAAATAACCATTTCTGCTTCAAGTTAGAGATGTGGCAGCTCAGGGTTGAGCTGGATCAGACCCTCCTTTGATAAAGTGAATAGCTACAGTATGCAGTTTTTAAGTACATCCACTCTATTTAAAAGTTTTAGAGAAAGTGCAGGGCCCAAATCCAGCATACAGCTCCCATAAATACTGATAGACTCCCATTTACACAAGTTAACTATAATGAGTATCAGACTCTTATCTTCAAGTAGACAACATCTCACAGTCCAAGGGCTGAGGAGATCCATCCAGATATAAAACCATCTAATTCCATCTACTTCAAATTGCTGTTTACTTTTAGGAAGGGTCAGGAACTGAAACTCTAAAGCTGAGAAGCAAGAGGAAGCAACAGTTCCCTCGTGTGTTTTATTACCTGAAACTGGAGAACACATACTATCAGAGACCACACCAGGAAGCTCAAATCAGCCAAACCGACCAGAGTTGGTGATGTGCAGGCACCACAGCAACATCTGCCCAGCCCAGAGGGCCATGGCTTCTCAAAGGCTTAGAAGGCAGCACATGGGCAACAAAACATTTAGCTATCACCAACTTCTTTTGAAGACCTCTGGGGAAACAGAGAAGCAGCCTGTGAAAAGGAATACTCTTCAGGAAAGTCCTGAAGAACTGAACTCATTTGACTATGGCTCCCATGTAGGTGTTCATGCACAGTACAACAGTGAAACAACAAAAAAAAAAAAAGATATCAGGAGGTATCACAAAGACACTAAAGAGCCATGAGAAATTACTCCAAAAAGTCACCCCATTTAGCTTGGTACAGATGGTTTTGCTGGGATTAAAAACTGTCAGATAACAAACCGAGTTTTATCATAAATAACAAGCATAAATGGGGAGGCACATCCTGGGCTCTGTAGAAATCAGTTGTTTCTGGTTTTCACAAGACAGTCATAGCACCTGGGAAAAAGCAGCAAAAATCGATATCATTGGTATGAAATGCACCAAAAGCACCACCAAAGCAGAGTTTTGCAATTATGCCAAATGCCAGCAAATCTCCTAGGATGTGGATGCCTAATTCCAAGCTGTCACTTCAAAAGGCTCAGCCTAAACTTGGATACATTGCAGACATCAAGGACAAAAGAACTCCAGGACAACTTTGGGAGCAAACAATCTAGCAAGTATGTCAAGACA
The DNA here is from genome assembly GCF_018691265.1 of Tyto alba. Classification (NCBI taxonomy): domain Eukaryota; kingdom Metazoa; phylum Chordata; class Aves; order Strigiformes; family Tytonidae; genus Tyto; species Tyto alba. Next base: position 9,562,662 of record NW_024881279.1, on the reverse strand, counting down.
TGCAGTAGAGACAGCAGTGAGGGTGCAAAAGAGAACAGAATTGACTCTGCTCCATCAGAGATATCGCAGGCCACTGCTGGGACACAAAGCTAGCCCAGGAAAGGGACAGGACTCCTGCCCTTCAGAAACACTTCCTTCCTTCAATAACATATGGGCAAAGAAAAGTACTGATGAAGAAAATTGAACCATTTTTACACACAAGCATGGCGGTGGGGCTAACTCAAAGAACTGAGTAACACTTCTGACTGGCTTTAGCATTTGAGGCTGACCAATTATTCATGCTTTGATTTACCCATTGTGTTGGTTACACAACAGCACCCTAGCAGAGACAGACAGAGTCTCTGGTGCTCTTACTCCCAAGTCCAGTCCCATCACAAAGCTTTTCTGATCTCAATGCAGATGGGCTCTTGCCTACTTGCATTGCTAGAAACCAAGCAAAGAAAAAATTCACAGTAGTGCTATAGCTCTGAAGACCTCTGTGCCAAAGAAGAAAAACTCACTTATTTCAGAGTCATTTGTATGCAGATGCTTTTTCTGATTTGCTTTTGAAGCACAGATCCTGAATTCAGTATTCCAATTGCGGGGAAAGTATAAAGCAACTGCAGAAAGAGGGAATGCAGCTGACCACAGCAATACAAAAATTACACTGCAAGAAGGTATCAGAGGAAATGCATATAATGCTGCAATGTTAACAATTGTTAACAGCAATTACTCCTGAAATCTAAGTCCCAGCAAAAACGTTGGTTCCTTTAAGCAAGTATTGAAGGAGTCAAAATTCATTGCACTTCATATTTCTCTTTTTGTGCTTGTTTTCCAATGCATTAAAGGAAGAAGTGTGAGGATGTTACACTTCATTTCAAGCATCCTTGATCTTTACTTCACTGTTTGTCTCATTTGTTCTAAAAGCCGTTTCTGGTTTCCCCAGGACAGTCACATCACATGGGAGAAAGCAACAAAAAGCAGGGAAAGGACTAAAGGCTTTAGACTGATTTCCAGGGTAGTCTCTCCGCTACAGGAGCTGCAGTTACAATATACAATACAATTTATTCTCAGGAGGGGTAACCCACAGTTCTGTGATTAAGCCTGAAACAGCTTTAGATTCCTATAAAGCTTACAGCCTAAGCCTTTGGATGACAAAGGGTGTCTAAAACTCTTTTCTGTGGACTACCTGCTTTGGAAACACAAAATACTGGAAACCCACACAGCACTGGAAACCTTGTTATTACATTTTTTTCCTAAAGGTCTGAATGACCAACTCCTAGAGCCCATGAATAAGCCAGAATATCAGGAGGTTAAAGTCATGGTGTTTTGTATGCATTTTTAAAATAACAAAGAAATATACGCAATGTTCTTTTTATTCCCTGTTGTTTGAATCCTAAGGACCACATCATAACGTTTTGCTCTTGAAATGCCCTTTTTTTTTCCTTTGCAAAGAACAGTCTTGTATAATCACAGGACTATCAAGCATTACCAAATACCCCAAGACAACTGTTAGAAACAGTAATTACAGGTCATTTCATCCTGCCTCCATGATTTTTTTGCCTTTCATCCATTAGATATCAAATATATTAGGTATCATACAAGTACAACATCTGCTAAATCAACCCAGATGCCTATTTCCAAAGTGACCCCAACTAAATCCCCCTTATAAGGCAGAATCAGGGAATGTAGCACTCTGAGCAGTACTGCTCAGTTTCCAGCCGACTTCAACCTTGCCTCCCTACCCAGCCTTGTCTGTAGGATATCTTTGCACAGAGAAACTCATGGGGATGGAAAGGATTGCAAAAATGGCACTGGCGCTACGCTTCTGCACTCTCCTAATCCTATCGTGGATGACTGGGACCTGTCCTTTCGAGATGACTAGTGAAGTCTGAAGGCTGCTCTCTCATTTGTGCTGTAATAGCCCCAAGCTGCAGCCAAGGATTAGCTTTGTATTAGCTGTACTGGTTAGTTGCTTTTTTTTTTTTTTTCTTTCACCGTATCTTTTTCACCCTGTTTCATCTGTAAGCATGAAAAATAATATTCACAAAAGCTAATATTTAACTCTGACACCTGGGAGACACTTGGGGGTGACTTACACCATCATTTGGGCCAAATTGCATCTGCAATGCAGGTAACAACAGTTGTACCATCTGGCCCATAGCACGCACACTAGCATATAAACATTGATATAATAAAAAATAATTATAAGCTGAAGTTTTCAAAGCCAACTAGCAGTGTCTCAAAATGCTGAATAAAAATAAATTCTTGGGTTCCTCTTTGCAGCGCAGGTTTTCTAAGATGTGAATCCAATCACTGAAGGCTAAACAGGACTTATAGAAGTCTAGGACATTTTCAAGGGATGTCCACATGAAAAAGCCCTAACGAGCAGCACATCAGCTTCCCACCAAGCCTGGGAAACAGTACTCCCAGGTACCTCCAAGCATAGCTGAGCTACTGCAACTGTCCTCTAACTGCAGATCACAAAAAGCAGCCCAAGCATATACTGCTCCAAGTCCCCAGAAAAACATGCAAAACCATACAAATCATGAAATCCAATACCATCTCTCCTGAGCCACCATCACAGTGAGGAGCAACAGTCAGCATGGATCAGAACCAGGCTTTGCAAAGTTGTAGTGAGCACAAAGAAACAGTTTCTGTAACCTGTGCTGGGGCTGCCTAATCACAGTTGAAGTGTTAAGAGCTGAGCATTGTCATTAAAAGAGGGGAAAGAGGCCTGATTGTTTCTTTCTTTGTGTACCACAGTACAAAAATTGCCTTTTCAGACAGCAGAGGCTGTGGGGATGGCTCCCTGGGTTCCCCTAAAGGTACTGGTCTTCAACACCTGCTTTTAAAATTGGTTCTGTGCCTGACTGTCATGCAAAATCCTTCCCTCACATCCTCTATTCATTCCCTTCTGTTTTTTGTGTCCCCACAGATAGCACCGAATCTTCCCACAACCAAGAAAGAGGTGGGAGGGCTGGCCAAAACATTTCTTATGCTGGTTAGAGAACAGTAGCTTAAAAGCCAGGGCTAGGTGACACTGCCCCAGGAACTCAGCTTCCTTTCTCTGGTATTCCCAACCGCTGCCCAGAGGAGGCAGCGTGGAGACTTGTTTTTAGCTATGGAGCAAAGTAGGATTGTGCCAAGCCTCCTCCTCTCCCCCTTTCAGGGCTGGACATCAGTAGCAAGCGTGAGGAGGTACTTGCTCTACCATGGTGGTTACCTAATTCTGCCCAACTCATTTATTTGACTCCCAGAACCAGCGCAAACTGACAAAATTCAGAGCAGAGGGAAGTCTAATGGCTTCAAATTATCCAGAAGTAGCTGGAGGTGCTCAGTTTTCCTGAATACCTTGTGCAAAAGCCGACACTAATTCAGTTTTCCCATGAGAGGCAACCCTTGCCTTTAGTACTGCCCCACAGGCATTGCCAGCTTCCCTGAGGGCCAGAGCTCACCTAGCAATGTAAAGACTTGGGCTTCTCTCTCTTCAATAGTTAGCCAAGGTCCAAACTGAGGAAAGAAAGCTCACCCCAAAGCTGCCTGGCTAGAGCCTGGTAAATTATCATGTTTGCCTCCTGAGTCTTTCATGCTCCACTCATCTCTACTTGTTAACAGGACGTCGCACCTACCTCTGCTTCTTGCGGATACTGGAAAGGTCTGACTGTGACCCATTACTAGGCAAAAAATGGCCCCAATTTATTCTGAGACAAGGAGCATAGATCTGCCCTGCTGTCAGTTTTTCTATTTGGTGTAACTGGCAGTTGGAGTAGAAGTCATACAAAGAAGGCCAAGTCGTAAATAGTTTTCCAGTGATTTACTGAAAAACCTATGAGCCAAATTCATCCATGTGGAGAAGAAAAAAAGGCACCTTATTGACTCAACTGTATATTGGCAGACTGATGCAAAGCACTGAGCTTTCATTTTAACGGCCTGAGAAAGTGCTGTTATAAGATGCTAAACAGTGCACTAGTCTCCTTCCTCCCAACCTTTCATAATCTGGAGTATGCTGTGCACAGCCTGGCAGGACAGAGCAGTCATAAACTTGAACTAAAACTCTGTTTCTAAGATGCACCTGACATCTTTTATCTTCAAAACTTTAAGAAAGGTTTTCTTTTCAATTTTATCAGCAGGCACCAAGAGTAGATGCAAGATGAGCAGAGTAAAGAATAAAAAAATTGAAATCTTGCAGAGTCCCAGAGAATATATCTAACCCTGGGTTCAACTGCAAGAAATATCTAGAGGGCTAAATTTGTTACTGCCTTCTATCCAGTGGAGTAGAAGACTTAAACACATGCCCCAGTGGCAAGTGGATGTGAAAAGCTGCCAGATCAGATGCAAAGAAATATTTTGAGTCTGCCTGAGATTGCCGTAAATGATAAACCAAGGTGCAAAAAAAAAAAAGTGTAAAAATCAGGCTCCAGGAGACTTCTTTAGATGCACGGAGAATACACCAGAAGGGAAAAGGTTTAAAACTTTAAGCACAGAGCTCCTGGGAATGTAGATGTTTTGTCTATAGAAGAACAGAGCTGTCAGAAGCTAATATGTTTTCAATTTGTGAAATCCATGCTATTGGAGCAATCCTCACTGGGTACCTTTTATTTACTTCTTCCTTGGCAAGGTCCAATTACTGAGATGCTCCATGAGTGATGCTCCTGGCCATCCCAGGTGACAGCCAGCTCTGCTAGTGAAAGCAGCAGCTTTTGAGGCTTTTGTGGATGGATCCATTTTATCCTTCTGTGTTTGTCCAAAGAACAGAAAAGCACTAAATGTCCTGGGAGAAATCACACTTAAGTAAGCTTTCTACATAGAAAAACTGCAACAGAGGTATTATTCAGAAAGACTTACTTAACAATACACCCACAAACAACACTGAGATTGTTAACATGCCTCAGGATGGCTCATGCTCCAGTGCAGTCTCCTAGGTTTTCCAGGAGATTTCTGCTCCTTTCCTTTCTCGTCTGTCTTATCATACAACAGAAATGACTGACACAAAAAGAAAGATGTATCTCACTTGAAGTTGCACAGAGCATTAATGTTTTGCCACTGAGAAGCACAGTGGCTCCTTGACCCCCGAGGCAATTGCCAGGCTACTTCGGCATTAACATCTTCGTTTTGTAATTTGAGTTGTTCAGAAAAATGGCTAAAAAACAAAACAAAACAAAACAAAACAAAAAACTTCTCTGCCTTCCCCAACTACCGAACTGACTCTTCCTTCCTCCCCAGCACCCTGTTTTGTTCACAGCTCATCCTGCCAGCGGAGTCGTGTTCAGAAACAGAATTGAGTCTCCGCAGCGCTGGCAATGCACATAGTTCACATCTGCTGAGCAGAAACTTCTCCTGCCACAGCTTCTCTGATCTCAGCAAGGTCATGTCAGCTGTGTGCCTGCAAGCCATTTAACATGGGGCTTGCTACCTCAGAGCATCAGTACTTGTCCCAGAGCAACTTAGGTCATGTCTACGAGTTCTCCCTGGCCTGAGGTCTCTGCTGAAGAAGAGAGGCACAGGGGTCATGCTAAGTGCATTAGCCAGCTGTGGGGAATTGGAGAGCCACTGCCCTGCTATAATGGGGAAGAGGAAGAAAGAAAGAGGTCCCTGGGAGGACTGAATCTGGTTGCCAAGCTCCAACATCAACCTTGGGACTGCAGGGACCAATCTGACCTCTGCTGCAGCCCTGAGCATTGCCCTACCTTGCAGACAGACCTCCAAAATCCAAACTTTATACAAGAAATGCTGGCAGCTCCTCATTTCCCAGAACTGGAGTGCCTGTGCAAGTCTCAGCCATACAGTAGGATGGAGAGAGCCAGCTGAGTGTCACTTTTTCCTTCTCTCTTGACAGATCTGAAGATCGGCTCTGCAGGGGATGTTCATTGCCTCAAGCAGATGTGAAGGGATCCCAGCACACAAGAGAAAGTAATGCTAAGGGTGTCTCCTCTTCATTTAAGAAGAAGAAAGGCTAATGCTGAGAGAGTTTAAACAAACTTGTGGTTTAAAGTGTCTGTTGTCTACTAGCCACAGCTGCTCTGGTTCAAACATCAATCAGCTGACTTCCTCCTATCTCTGACAAGTAGTGCAAAGGAAGGGGAGCATTTGGTCTTCAGCTCATCATCCCTTCCTACCTTCCCCAAATCCCCTTCTCTAGCGATAATCATCTTTATCACTTCCCTCTAGTCAAAGATATATTAAAAATACACACACACATACACACAACATCTGGTGCCTTTTCTAAGCACTTACACTTCAGAGGGATGCTTTTTGAGAAACCACAAAATTGGCTTTATTCCCTGCTATTATTTTTTTATCCCCTTTTTGCTTTCAATATCTCTGTCATATATACAGGATTTTTTGATCTCTAGATGCAAGGAGAGCTGCATGCTAACAGGGACCAGCAAGAAACAAGGGTGAGGAAAAAAAAAATACTCCTGAAAGGAAAGAATGGCATGATGAACTCCAGTATACCTTAGAGGTTTAAAAATGAACTGTGGTTGAACCCAAATATTTGATTTTTTCAGAAACAACGTGGTTATCAAAGACTACTCCTGAAAGCCACATTCATTCAGCACGTGAACTCATTTCTGTTGCAGCAGCTCACTGGGAAAGGTTCTCCCCACACAGCTCTCAGAAACCTCCAGTTTGGACACAGACAAGACCTGGTGGATGCTTCTAAACCACCTTCCTGAACAGCTACCACCATCACCCCTGCTCTCCAGAGCTCACTGTCCGTTTTTCCCCACCGTCATGTCCCTTTCTCAGATATGTTAGTGATAAGGATCCTGATGAGGGGAGCATAGGAAATGCAATTGTGTAACCCGGATCCTGTCCTCTCTAATACCTGCACACATACAGCTCACTTTTACTGAACACACCATGTAGATACAGGGTATTATTCAATAACTCCTACTTACCTGTTTGATGAAGACATAAACAAGTTATTTTCAGATTCTATTTGATTCAAGTGAAATTTTAATCCAAAGAGGCAAATATTTATACTTAAACTTCTCTTTTGAAGACAATCTCCTGGTGTCTAAGGACAGAGAAGATAGCATGTGACCTATAAATGTATGGGAAATGAGTTAATATGACTGACATGGTCAGTACAAAGCACATCTTTCAGCCAATGAGACTTCATTTCAAGGCACTATTTGAGACCAGGTTTTGCTGTGGTATACATTTAGAGTTAGTAGATTATTTTGGAGATCATTCCACTAACAAAACATGTAAACTAAAGACCGAACAACAGATTGCTTCTTCAGATCTAAAATATATCTACATATCTAGACATACATACTTTAAATGCATCTCTCTCTCATTTCATTGGGTCTGGTGAAGAAAGGAGAGCACAGTAAAAGCCCTGAAATCCTTTACTAGAGTTTGCAATAAGCTCAGTTTGAGCACCAGCAATTCAAACTTCATCAACTTGAAATGCCACTGTGATTGCAACTGCTCCAGGGCAGTCACCCACTGCATTGGCTTGGTGGACCAGAGATGACACAGCATTGTACCATTCCCAACTCCCACTCATCTTTGCCATCAAAGGGAACTAGTGCTATTTCTGTTAGAACTGCATTTAGAAATCCTAAATTGCTGGCTGCCTTATGTTAGCAACTGCACAAGCATTATTAGTTTGGTTATTATCTGCTACCTGAAGCTGGTGGGACTGTCACCCACTGACCGGGGGACAGGGATGGAACAGTGCTGCCAAAGTTCATTCCAGCTCCAGGCACAAGCCACATCAAAAAGCTTCAACCTGCTTTTCACATTCTCACCATACACATGCAGCAATCCGTTTACTTGGGGAAAAAAAAAAAAACAGGGTTTGTTATCAAACCCATAATTAGCTCATTCTTCTAATACCATTTAGTGGAAGACAGACAGTAATTTGGTTCTAAAAAAATTTTTACTGATTTAATATTTTAAAGTTTTTATATTTTTGTTGCATGGGTTGATGGGAAAGGCATTAACAATTCTGCATACACCTTATTAAAAAGGCTGCCCACATCCCAGCTCAGACGGAGCGTAGCCTGATAAAAAGGCTTAATACATAAATGCTTGTTTGTGTTTGGAAAGTTCCTGGAGCTTAGCCAAACATTCAGTGTGTTGAGGAAATACAGAGAGACAAGGGCCCGCTTTTAAAGCAATGCTTGTCTGCAGCTCTGTATTATCCTGAGTGACATTTTGTCCAAGTACAGTAATAACACATCCTTGCCTGCTGCTGAAAGCAAAAGCCAGATTTTAATACCCGATGGAAACGTTCTTGTATCTGGGAGCGTCCAGACCTGGGAAAAAACATCCTGCTTATAAAAAAATTCTGATTTCTTCACATATAAGTGAGCCAGTTTCCAACAACAAAAACCTCTCGGATAGTGGGTGTAATCTCCAAGCTGCTGCCATAACAGTCTTTTAGTAACACCTATAACTTAGAGAGATGTTTTGCCACAGATTGCAAGGAGGCAGAGCACTTATTGCTCCAACTGACAAACAGGGAGCCTAGAAGCAGGCTGTCACTTTTACTATCCAGCAGGTCAGGACGAGGAAGACCTCCAGCCTCCTGAGCCCCAGGGTTACTGCTGAGACAGCTGCAAGGTGACCGTTTTCATCCTGATCCAGGGAGAAACCATAAAAGTACATGGTTTACATGTGTTTGGCTTTTACTGAAGTCAATGAGATGCAAGCATGGGAGGAAGGCTTGACAGACCTACTGAGTTAAGTTCACAGGCACATCTACAAGACATACCAGGCATCTCACCAAAATACAGCATCAATTTTTTTCCTGTTTCCTTTTCCCCTCTGGTTAAAGGATGTTAGGGTTTAGGGATGGGTCAAGGTATGATCCAGCAAGACACAAGTCTCAGGAGCTGAAATTAGTTATCATTTAGAGCCCTGCTATCAATAAACTCCCAGAAAGTAATGATTTTCTCCCCAGGGGTGATAGTCAGGTGTTTCTGACAAGTGACAGCAAACTCACTGCTTCCTGTTGCAAAAAAAGTTACCCTAAAAAACATGCTTATCCCTGCCTGAATAGTAGTATGTGTGAAAGGTAAGGCTATGGTAAATGCTTCCTATTACAAATAGCTTCTTCCAATATCATGGATAAGAGTGCTACATTCATTGCTAGAGTGGTCCCTTTGAGGTCCAGAGCACTGCTTGATAAATCTGACCCTGAGGAGCAGCTCCAAGCTGGCCTCTCCCATTTAATGGCTCTGAACTTCCTTAAGGGCTCTCACTAGAGCATGGTAGAAGAGTGATGGAGAGGGGAATAACAGGTCTGTAAAATCAGGAATGGAAAGTTAGTGAGAGGGCAACTACTCCCAACTTAATAAATGGGAGTGAGGGGTGAAATTTGATGAAACAATCAGGCAGCATGTCTGACACAAATTAAATACAGTGCTTTTTTACACAGATAATTTATGGAACTCCTTGACACAAGTTATTACACAAGACAAAGGTTGTTACAAGGATTTAATAAGGGACTAGACAAAATCATGAAGACTTAATACCTAAGGGTATGGCTTGAAAGCCTCTAAATAAACAATTACCAAAAACTGGAAAAGTTTATCTGAGATAGGACCAACATCTATATGTTTCTCATGCCTTTTTCTACACATCTGCCACTAGACAAGCATTGGCTGACCAGGTGGTGGCTACTTCCATATCGTCCTTAGCAGTGAGCAGAGGCAGAGGACGGTGTGAAAATAAGCCACTGCAAGGGAAGACCGCAGGAGCTGGCCCTTCATGTGCAGCACTGGCCTCCAGACAGAAGGACCATCAACCCATTTTCTCCTAGATCACTGCTGAGGAGCTTGCTTTGTTTTCCAAAGAGAGGGGCTTTAATTTTGCCTGTCCATGGAGTCACTTTCCCATGTGTACATGCCCAAAGGCCAGTCCCACAGTGGCTCCTAATGTGACTAGCAGACAGGCCAGAGCTGTCCTTCAGTGGTTTTCATATCACTACTTAGATCATCCTTATTAAGTGAAAGAAGATATTTTAAGGTCTTTTCTCATTAAAGTCTCTGTCACAGGAATTACTTGTCACCACAGGTTTAATCTTCTGCAGAGTCCAGCTTTCACGTGTTTGCATTCATGAGATGAGGGACAGAATATGAGGAGGAAATTGGACCAAATTAACCTGCTCCCATGACAATCCACAATAATAACAAAAGTGGAAAATGGCAGAGAATTAAACTGTTCTTGACAAAAACTGTAATGACCTCTAAGAATGACTCTAAAGCAACTGTCCAAGTAATAGTTTCCAAGTGTAATTTCAAGGATATGCTACGAAAACTCCCCTTGCAGAATTTCAAACTACTGGTTAACAAGCATGAAGAAAGAATGAATGAGAGTAAGAAGTAATCAATACTATAATTAGCAACATGGTAATCTGAAACAGGGTGATTTGGTTGCATAAGGACAGGTAGATTGGATCAGGGAAAACTCTAAAGTAAAGAGAAGAGCTTATATCTGATTTGATTTTAGCACTAGGAAATAAAACACTTTAAAAGAAGTTGTACAACAAGGTGCCCTGCCCCATTTCAAGCTCAGAATAATACTTGAGTGGAAAAAAATGCCCAAATAAAAAAATCAAGCAGCTAAGCAAACTGATTTTAGCTAGGATAGTCTTACTTAGTCAATCGCCCAATAGTCAGGGCAGAATTAGAATGAAAGGCCATCTGAGGCTGGGCCGATTTTCTGAATAAAAAGGATGTCCAAAAAAAAAAAGTATTTCTACTGAGTGAAGAACAGAAGCTGTATGCTGCATTTACCCTTTTAAAGCTGTCTGAGGTAGCCAGTGCTATGTTTTCCAGGGATTAATAAAGGAGAGAGAAAGAAAAACCTTGTTATTGTTCTTGTAACAATGGCTGTGGCACTATCTAAATGCTGCTGTTGAGAATCAATATTTCTTGCCATCATGTCAAAGAAGAAATTCTAAAGGTTGTCTCTGAATCATAAAAAGAGACTGAAGTATCATCTTCAAGATAATGTTGTGTTCTGATATGCCAACCACAGGCCACATGTAGGTAACATAAAAGCACCCTGGCCATATCAATGCACAACGGATCGTGGTTCAGAAACAATAGATATACAAATTATTCCTTCAGATAAAAACGAGTAGTGATACAGCATTGTCATAATACACCTCCTTAATCTAGTCAAACTCTACAAGAAGAAATAAAGTAATCCTTAGAGGATTTCCACTAAGTAGAAACAATAATATATTACCTAAGGGCTTAATACCACTATACTGACAAAAACCTCTGAAATGTAGTGCGACTGAGACTCCCAAATTCCGGTTCAGTACAGTGAACAATTCATGTGGGATTCATCTGTCCAACTCCAAGTACCTGCAACATGAATATTTACATATGAAAATTAATTTAGACTCCATGCATGAAGAACTAGATACTTTTGGATGTAAATCCCTTTCATTCCATTACTGATGGATAGACCCAAGCAGCATTGCAGATGACTAATGCTAAAGATAATTCTAATTTCTCCAGTCTAAAAAAATCTGGAATCTAGCTCTGTGGCCAAGATATAGTTTTCCTCAAAATTTGTATAAAATTGTAAAAACTAAGAAGGCCTCAGTACCATTTCAAAAACCTACAGCATTGAGTTAGTCACCAAGTCACTCTTGTCACACAGTGAACCAAATCCTTTCTTCAGACAATATCTTCCAATATCGTAAGAGGCAAGCCCAAGGGCATTGAATAGAAGAATACTGGCCAAACTTTCATTTCTTTCTTTAGATAAATCTCAGTCCCCCACATGGACAATTAATCTCTGTTTTAAGAGTCAGTCTACAGAGTACAGTTGCAGTCAAAGTTATCATTGCCAAATTAAAGCCTTGGGTAGATGACTTTGTTAGATCTCTGTTTTTAAACTGTTCCTTTGATAAAAGTTGGCTTTGAGGCAAAAAAAAAAAAAAAAAAAAATCCAACTTGGTATCAAGACACACAAGCAAGCAACAGTCTGAAGGGCACTTGGATCTTATTGTGAACATCTAAAGATAAACCCTTGGACCAAAACCAGGCCAGACCACACCATAAAATAAAGGAAGAGGCAAAAAATGCAGTTAAGTCTTAGAAGTTGTTTAACTTGTCAGTGGATGAGTTTGGTATCTGTTTCTATATGCCTCCCAATTTGTTGAAGCTGATTTTGGTAATAGTGCAAGGGAGAAAAGCCCTGCAATTTAAATAGACCTTTCTCACTGTCAGTTAGATTGATTACAGTTTTCTGCAAACAATACATTTTTAAATAGTTCTTTATAGAGTTTATTCTACTCCTAACATTTTCCCTACTATAAAAACCTCATAACAAATGCAATCACATTTCTATTCACTGCCACTCCAAAGTTTTCCTCCCTCCCCTTTCTCTGGCCACCTGTTAGCTCTTTCTTCTCTAAATTTAACTCCCTTAGCTTTGTTTGGTAACCTTTTCCTCATGCCCTCATTATCTGAGTTTTGCTCCTGCTGTGGTAAAGCTGGTAGGGAGCTGGATCTGGGTTGTTATTTTGGAAAGGGGTGGGGGAGGAGGTAATTAGTCAGTCCATCAGTAAGGGTTTATTTATGGATGCTTTTTCCTTAAAAATAAATAAATAAAATTTTAAAACAAGGTCTCTACACCTTTTACAAAAAGTTCACAGTATGAAGATAACACTGGTATGTATTAGAATATCTCAAAATAGGGCTCATTTCTGGCTATCTATTACTTTGCCTGAGTAGAAAAAAGGCACTGGATAGTCCTTTACAGCTGTGAAAGGTAAATAAAGCATATTGAATTTGTAACTCATTTGTTCAATGCTTGCTTAGCATTAACACAAGTGACTGTGGAGAAACCGTGGACAGCACAGAGGCATCATCCCATGGTTGCCCGAGGCCCCTGTGTATAGCAGGTAACACAGTCCCATCTTCAGCCAGCCACTGCTGCTTATCCCCATCTCTAACTTGGTGTTGGCTTATTCAGCAGTAATTTCCCTCTTATCTGTCTCAACGCGGTATTTGGGCAACTGCCTCCTTGAGGATGCAGGTAACTCCCTTCTTCCTATTCCATCCCACCACCTCACTGATCCTTGGCCAAGGTAGATCTGAATGTTGACTTGAGAGTCTCTCCAGAAATTGGTGATGATATCCAGTCACCCCTCAACAGGCATGTGCATGGAAATATAGTGTTCAGAGAAAAAAAAGGAAGACTTGCAGAATGAAAGGTGGGGAAGCAAGAACAAGACAAGTCTAACTGGAGACCCTGGTCATTGGTCACTTCCCAAAAAGAATAACAAATAGAGTAAATCCACACCACTGAGCAAAGAATACATTGCTCTAAATATTACAGTTTGTCTTGCATCTCACTTGTAGCACTTTTGCCCAAGCTTTGCTGCATAAGCTGCAGCTCTCTGTTGGAATATCACATTGATCTATTACACAGAAAACAAAACAAAACAAAACAAAAAAACAACCAACCAAACAAAAAAAAAACCTAAACAAAACAAACAAAAAAAAAAAAACACAACCAAACTACAGTCCTTTGGAGATGAAGAGAAGCTCAAGGCATAGCATGGTTCAGCCACCCTGACCATCAAGGATGCGGGAGAAAACAGTAGGTAGCATGATCCCAATTGAAGGAATAATTACAGCCTTCCCCCATGTCTTGTTCAGCATATCCTGTTCTTCCAGCCCTGCCCAACACACTCTTCTACAAAATCCTTGGCTGCCCCAATAAATCTAACCTTGAGCTAGTACAATTTCAAGACTGTATGGAAACAGGCTGACGCACATAAAAACCACACAGCTAGTGCACAGTGAGGTTACTAAACGAATGAATTTGGATGCAAGTAGGAAAATAAAAGCTATATTTCACCTACAGAGAGAGCCTGGAAAACCCTGCTCCCACAAAGCACATACTGATTTTGAAAATATAGTGAGCTTGTGTTGGGACACAGAGGGGAGATATTTTTAAAATGCCAAAGTTGCTGGCATAACACCAGGCGTTGGTTTAATTTCAGTCTCATACTTGCTCAGAGCCAAAATGAGTCATCTTCCCCATGAAATACAAATCTGTGCACAACGCTAGCTGTTAATTACCTTTCCTGTCTCCATTAAAGAGCGAAGTGACAGTTTCAACCTCTCCCTGGGCGAGCATTGTGTTCTCTCGCTGTCTCCATCCCTTGCCAACAAATCTGCCGCTACAACTCAAGTGGCACTTGAGATATTCAGTCTAGCATTTCAACAACAGTATAATAACTGATAATTTGACAACAAGAAGGCATCTTTAGAAAATTCAAGCCACTTGCAACCCAGTAGAAACAAATAGATGTATTTCTTGACCACGGCCTGCCCACAGAGCATCTCATTTGGCCCTGGCCAACACTGATCACTCCAAGGCTGGAGCAGTCATCTCCAAAACACTGCTATTTTAGCACCTTGGCTCCATCGATTCAGGGGGTTTATCCTCCATTAATTTACATAGCTATACCTTTGTGTACATAATGTTTTGAGAATAACAGGACTCAAAGGAGATGATACCTGGCTACACAGTGATTGCTCCGGGCATCCCCAGGCCAAATATCACTCTCCAGCTCTGAGGAGGTCACCTCTACAGCTACACTGTCAACTCAGTGAGCAGGATACTCTCTTTCTACCACTCATATCTCCCAACTCTGTTGACATCAGGTAGTCCACCAAAATTTCACAAGTTGCTCAAGTGCCTTTTTACCTTTGCACAGTGCATTAACTGGAAGGAATGCAAGTGTTACAGAAATTGCCACCAATAAATAGTAATAAAACCTGAACCTTCCATATCCCAAAAACTACAGTGGCCTCAGATATGACAAGCAAAACCATAGTTCTACTTGTTCTCTAGGCTTTCAGTTATATGGGAGACTCTCTGATTGTGCTCTCAAGACTTCTTGTGTAACCATGAAGGTCAGAAAAAGTTTATTTCAATACAAAAGAATGTGGTTTTGAAACATCCTTTTGAAGAGCTTTATCTATAAAGTGAAATAACATAAGATTTAGAATATAATCATAAGAAAAAAAAATAAAAATTAGGCAACACTAAAGTTGCTACTCATTTACAGTTGTAGCAGAAATTCATTCCTATGTAAGGATGAATAATGATCCATACAAGATTTAACCCAGCAAGCCCCTGGGATTCAAACAGATTAGAGTTCTCATGCTGAGCCTTCCCAGAAGGGCAAACCTCACCTTTATGTGCATTGTAGCAGTTAAAGAAACAAAAATTTGCACGAACTGAAAACATTGGAATTTGAAAGCCTTCAAAGGTAAAAAAGTAATATTCACTTCCACTTCTGTTTATAAGTATAATGTTTTACCCAGTCAGGACAACCTCCATCCAAAACCTCAAAGCAACATTCTAACCCTAATCAGGGCTCACTGCACACCTCTATAGGTCGTAGTTTGAGCCCAGAGGGCAACTGAGCTCCAAACAGCAGCTAGCTCACCCCTTCCCCCCTCGGGAATAGGAAGGAGAAAATACAACAAAAGGCTCAGTAATCGAGATAAGGACAGGAAGGGGTGACTCACCCATTATGGTCACAGGCAAAAGACTGACTACTTAGGGGAAGAAAAAGAACATCAATTTAATTAAAACACTAACAACAACAAGACTTGGCAGAGTATGACAGTGAGAAGTATAATCACATCTTAAAAACACCTTCCCCCGCCCTATTCCCTTCTTCCTGGTCTCAGCTTTGCTCCCGATTTGTCTATCTCCTCCCCACAGCAGTGCAGGAGGGCAGGGGATAGGGGTTGCGGTCAGTCCCTCACACACTGTTACTACCATTCCTTCCTCAGGTGGCGGACTCTTTCTCTGCTCCAGTGTGGGGTCCCTCTCACATGAGAGAGTCCTCCACAATCTTCTCCAACATGAGTCCTTCCCACGGGCTGCAGCTTTTTCCAGTCTGCTCCAGCATGGGTCCCTCATGCATGTTGCAGTCCTCCAAGCACTGAACTACATCAGCAGGGGCTTCCCACAGAGTCCCAGCTTTCTTCAGGTGCAGCTACCTGCTCTGGTGTGAGGTTGTTCATGAGCTGCAGGTGGGCATTTGTTCCACCATGGACCTCCATGGGCTGCAGCAGCACGGCCTGCCTCACCATGGGATGCAGGGGGGTCTGCTCTGGCAAACCTCCCATTCCCCTCCTCCTCCTCCTCCTTTCTTCCACCCACCTTGGTGTTTGCCTAGGCTTCTCCCTCACAACTCCTCACATGTCCCACTCCTCCTTTCAGGTTCCCTTTCTTAAACATGTTAACACAGAGGCATGGCCACCATCACTAATTGGCTCAGCCTTGGCCAGAGACAGGTCCAACTTGGAGCCAGAGGAACTCTGAGAAGCTTCTCACAGGGGCCACTGCTATAGCCCCCTTCCCTGCTGCCAAAACCCCTGCCACTCACACACAAACCCAACACACCACGTTAGATAACACAGCTAATGCATCTAATACTTTGCGTCACTACAGGAGAAGATTGATGTGTTCATAGCAAGGTATCGGATCATTTGCTTGTACCATGCCACAGGTCATTCTCTTAGTTCAGGCTGAAGGCCACTGTAACAAACTAATTTTTTTTTTTCTTAAACCAGCTGCACCTGATTTATTTACTTACTCATCTGAATAAGTAAATACAAACATCAGTGTTGATATCTTTATAGCATCTTTCCCACTGGAGAACCAGGGACTCATTATATCACTACTCTGATAAGCCCTTTTTGTTGTGAATTTATTATTTCATCATAATATGTTGTGTATTGAGTAGAACAGCTCCAACTGAAACCAGTTCATTACTCATCTACTCTGTGGCTTATGGGGGAAAGCTCTGAAATTGTCAAAAATAAATACACAAGAGGACTAGCATTATTTTTCAGAGACAGGGAACTTCTAGTTACCACCCATGTCTCATCTAAGAAATTAAAGAGTACAAGAAAGTAATAAAGGAAATTCTTGATCATCATAGTAATTTCATGAAGGTATATAAAGAACAATGCAGAAGACTGAATTTCAGGCTTGCAAGGTTAATCATAGAAAATTCATCTACATGAAACACTACCTAGTTTACTGCTGCCATTTTTTTCCCATAAAATAGTTTAAAGCTAGTTATTCATTTCATTGAACTTTTCATAGGGTTGTTCATCACATTTTACCATAATGGCGAGTGACTAATGACCTTGGAAAAAAAAAAAAAAAAGTAGCCATATGAGCATTAACAGAATAATATATACTCCAGATTAAGGAGGGAATGTTCAACTTTTGCTCAGTGAGGTATGTAGCTTGCTCGACAAAGAATGATTTATAGGGAAAGCAAAAGGAAAGCTCATGATGTTTTGGAGATACAGAGTAGTCATAAGCAAAGCTGCAGCTCACTGTAAGCAGAATCCTAGCCAACCACCATGGAAATACTAATATGCTTTTGTGCTTGAGCTCACCTATTTTATTTAATTCCTTGAATTCAGGGCCATCATGAATAACAGGATCTGTTGCATTTTATTCTCACAGACTGGGGAAAAACTGGGAACAGAGTCACAGTTAAACAGGGTAAATCTAGGATCTACTATTTTCCTTCAAAACAAAGGAGGAATTATTCCATAGTAAGTAGCTGAAGGTGCAAGATGCATTGCTACAGACTCCCAGTGGTGTGGCCTGTTCATGGACAGCTGTAACTCTCACTGTTTAGGAATTTTTTACCCTGAAACTTGAGTCATCTCTCAATCTCTTTAAAAACCTTAATGCTGCTAATACTAGATATCTAATTCCAGGTATTCCTATTCAGATAAATAACAATGTGTCCCTCCTGAAACCTTTGGTATGTGGAGGTGGGGGGGCTTGTAGTGATGAGCTCCAACAGATGAGAACTGTGTGCAGAAAAGGGAAAAAAAAAAAAACAACCCCAACAAAACAAACAAACAAAAAAACACAAAAAAACCTACCACAAAAAGAAATGGTAGATAGCACTATTTTAATTCTGTCGAGCCTCATCTCAGTCATGATTTAATGCAATTTAAGTACTGCCCAATTTGATTCTTTATGCAGCCCCAGCAGATGACAACGTTACAAAACCTGAAGATACCACATGCAGCTGAAAGTGCCCCAGCAGACTTACCCCAGATAGACCCTGGTCAGGAGAACCCAATGGCTGGAAGCAAAGGGACAATAAAAATAGACAGAAACAAAAAAAAAACATAGAATCTTTAACGATGCCTCTTTTCATCCTGTTTCTATTCAGAGAGCTCATGACTTCAGTATAGGAGCAAAAACTATAATTTCTTTTGATTCTACAAGATTTGATAGGTAGATTAAAGTTTCTCTGTAGTTATTGTCTCTGCATTTGATCTGGTTTATTTCTTTTAATATCAATATTGTTAAAATAGAAAGCATGTCCTCTATTTTAATGGGGTTGTGTTTTCCCACTTTAACTTTTTACAAGAGCAATCAGCTAAAAGATAAAAGACAACGCTACTATTCTGACCTGGTAGAATTTTACATCTGCTTAGCAATCCTAACAGTTATTTCAGTTGCAAGCCAGCCAAGAATCAGACTCTTGCTTTTTGGTTGCAACCAAAAACCTGCCAAATGCAAAAGGAGTTTTTCTAGGTAAAAGTGTTTTGATGGATACATGGGTAACTGTTGCACCCTGAAATGCCTTTGGGAACATAAGACACTGTGTCTAGAGTTTGGCCACATATAGATTACTGAGCTGGAAAATTATTTTGGACCTAAGGTATCTGTACTTCAATTTTATGGGTAATTAAACCTAATGTGTTGCCATTCAGAAAGCAATTAAGTCCAGTATCTAGAATGCAGTGTCCCCTCTTCCAGTGAGTGATGGGGAGGAAGCAACAGGATCCACTGTGCTGATTGATCATTTCTGGGAACCCCCCTTGCAACCTTAGGTCCTCTCATAAAACAGGAATTGGGCAAGACACAGAGGTGGAGCAGAGGATGTCTCTTGGGCTACACCTTGCACACGTTATCAACTGCACGTCCAGGGTAGGCACATTGGGGAGAGCCTGGAAAGGAGATTTCCCCAGGAATTAGACAGCTTTATCTGGTTATTGTTGTACTAAGGAGACAGGAATGGCCAAAGATAAGAGAGACCAGGGCTGCAGCAATGATTTCTAATCTTTGTGAACTTCACATCAAACACACTGGGCACCCTGGAGGTCTTTTCACTTTTTCTGTTGGCAGAAGCTGGCCAGTTCAATCTGGGTAAAGGCATCAAATCCATCAATAGAGGTAACAAAGACATTGTAAAATCACCTTGGCCAAGAGCTGTGCTTAGCATGAGGCTCTTAATTCTTAAACACCAGAAACTGCTCAAACCTGAGCAACGTACCATTCCTGACATGGTGGGGAGCAGCTCCCAGGCCATGCCTACAGCCCTAGATGAATGCGAACCCAGATGGCTGCGGTCCAGGACTGGGTGCCCCTGAGCCCCGACTCATCCCGTGCAGCCCATCTGCAGGGATGCAGTGGGAGCTGTGATGTCCATTCCAAGCAGAAGGACTGCTCTGGCCTCCCTCAGCCCCATACGTTTCTCATGACCCATAGTCCTCAACCATATAAAGGCTTGTGCTTCGTTCAGACAATCAAGAAAAGCAGCATGAAGTGACCCAATAGCTCAAAACACAAACGTTAGCTGCCACCAAGGTCAGTGAAAGCTCTGAGTTGAGATCTTCTGAAAAAAAGAGGCAGGCTTATGTCAGAGTACCCATTAATACCACAATATTTGTTTTAAATTATATTATTAAATATTATTAAGTTTAATAACACTGGTGCCCTGGGACATAATTGTGATCAAAAGGTTCATCCAAGGTTAGAAAAAAAGTTGGTTCCAAAGTCACAAAACCAATCTAATCTCTTGCTATGCAGTCCTATACTTTGGGAGGAAGATAATTGTTACTAAAGCTCACCAGTAGGTAGTCACCATGAATAAAAACTTAATAATCGAAAGTGTGTATAATGCCTATTTTTTCAGTATAACTATGGAACAGGGAAGGAGATCGGCAAGGAAAAAGTAAAATAAACTTACCAAACAATACCTCCAAGAACATCACATCAAACTGCATCTCAGAGATGCTATTACAATCGTATTAACCTAGCCAAAGCATTGGTCTTTTTGATAGAAAAAGTTAGCACAAGCAGAGATTTCTTAAAACGTTTCTCTCTTCCTCTGTTATTTTTTATACTATTATTTGAATGCATCAGCTTGCTGCTTCTTTCATGACTGGGCAGCTTAGTGATAAGCAGAGTATTACAAATGTTTTCTCCATCTTTGAGAGCAATATGTAATATCATTAGATTTCCACAGTTTGCTTTGGCAGTGATATGTTCAACAGACAAGCTGGTCTCCCCGTTGTAGAGATGGGACTGGCTCTGAGCAAGCAAGATAGAAGAGGAGCATTAGCGGAAACCTATTATCTCTGTTCAATTTTCCCAAAGAGTAACCAAGGCTTCTTCTGTGACAGAGAATAAATGAAAACATTTATCGTCTGATAAAAATTAGTAAGCTGCTCTAACACCTGTCCACACTGGCACGTTTCCTTGCCTATTACAGTGCAATAAGGTGGCTTTGGGCGGTGAGCTGCAAGCAGCAGTGACAGCTTCAGAACTGCTGCTCCCACCACCTGAGGAGCTGGCTTGGAGAGCACGGGGGTGAAGCTAAAAACCCTGGCACCACTACTGAAAGGATTCGTCTAATTGCTGTACAACTCACATTTCTGCAAACAAACAAAACCACAAAACCTAGTCCCGTTCGTCTGCCTGCCTGTGTGCTCACCTCTTCCTTTTCACCTGGCAGTTACCACATCACCACTGCCCAAGCTGCTTTTGGGCCACCAGTTGCTTGCTGCACTGTAAAGGCAGTGCATTCAACGTAGCATCATCTCTTCCTGGGTGCTTCTGGAAGATGAACTTCCTTCAGGTGTCAGGCTTGCAGCCTGTTGCATTACCTGGCTAGTTTTATACCCTGGCCCATCCATGAGAATATTGGCCACATACAAGATCTGCTAACGGGTCATATTTCTGCATCAGATCCTCCCAAGCTGCTGCACGGGCTGGCAGTGATGTGTGACACATCAGGAATTTCCCAATTTGTTGTCTGTCACAGGTTTGCTTTCACCTTCCTCAAAAATCAGTCCCAGGAGTTGAAAGCCAGATTTTCACTCTCTACTTCAATGCCTCCGTTCAGCATGTGCTGTTTAATGACGGTGTGTAATAATCAATAAACAGCTCTTGGCTTTCAGCTGATGGTGCATTACTGCCGATAGGAAAGGGAAGGTGAGCAGTGCAATTTCTGCTAGCTGGGGAAGGCACTCTCTGTGCACATACAACCCCTAACAGCCTCTCATACTTGTCCTACTGATGTTGTTACCACTTTCCTAAATCTTTGCTGTCAGCATATTGCTGCATTCTGGAATTAAAAGACTAACAGTCACAGTGCCCCCAGTATTTAATAGTATGCAAATAGGCAGTGTTTTGGTGATTTCCACAAACTGCATCCCAGCATAGAAGCTCCAATTGGGGTGATGGAGGCAAGTTATCCCAGAAAGATTTATGCTTACAAAACCTGGGGCCCACATGAATTTGAATCAGGACCAAGGTAGAGCCTGTGGCAGGAGAACGTTGCTTCATACAGTATGGGTCTGCAGCATTCGTACTGCAAAAGAGCATCAGAATTCAGTGGCTGCTTTCTGCTTCCTGCCAACTTCATTTGACCTGCTAATACCAAATGTTAAGAATGAAGGAGAAATGCTTTTTAATAAAAGCAGGAAACACACACATCAGAATAAAGCATCCTGCCAGCTGCACAAGATAGCAAAGGAAACGGCCTAAGGTTTCATCACATTCTTATCCCATTTCGTACCTGCACCTGATACCAAGAGATATCTATCCAAACTGCCTGACTTCTTTTCACTATGCGGAGGGATGGATGTCACACGCTGACACCTTGAATCACTTTGAGGTTGTAAGGACAGAAGCCAAAGGGCAATTTAGTGGTTCTTGCATGATATCAGCCAAGTGCCTAAACCCCTTTGCTTCATAACTTCCAAATAACTCCCACTTGACTCAAACAAGGTAGCAGGGACACACTGGATACGAATTTAGAAACAATAAAGAAAAGAACTTTTCAGGCTTTAATGCCTCAAGATAGATTATCACTCACTATCTACATAATCCATTTGATCAAGTTTGATTCTGCATATGGTTATTTTTCCAGAGGTGGTACAAGGACCCAGCATCAAAACCATCTGAAATGAACTCCCAACACCGAGGACAGACAAGCAGAGCCTGCACCTCCTTTGCACGATTCAAATGAGATCTTTCCATACACCGTGCAGTCACACCATGCTCGAAGGGGTAGGTTTAAGCTTTGAAACAGGCAGGATCCTGCAAACCTTTCCTGCAAAGTGAACTGGTAACAGTCTCCTCCAGGTCAGTAAGCAGCACTTATCTCCTTGCAGTGTCAGTCAGGGCGAACAGCAGATACCGAATTCAGCCAAGCTGGCGTGAGCGCTTTGTGCGGTGCTCATGCACTGATGATCCATCATTCATAAGCTGGTTTTGTGCTGAGAAGTTCTCAGGGGCTCTTCTGCCTATTGCCAGACCTGCGATGCACTGTGGCTGTCATGCCCGGTCCTGACGGCACCAGCTGGGTGACATGCCCTATTGTAGCTGTCACATCTGCTTTGAGGACCTGCCACTTGTGATGCAGCTTGATCTGAGACAGAGGCATTTGCTTTCGGAAATTGCAGACTTCATGCCTCAGTGGGGAAAGAGCCCAAGAAAGAGGAAGAAAGCACCCGGGGCAGCGTAGATTGGTTTTATTTTACAGCCCCACCCATTAAGAGAAGGTCCAGCCACCACTAAGACTGACCAACTGTCTCCTTGTTAAGAACCAGGTCAAGGAGCAGTCAGATCTGCAAACTCACGTAGAGGCCAGACTCTGTCTGGGTGAAACCACAGCATAAGGTCTTCACTGCAGGGTGCAGCTTTGAGAGAGGCAGAGGAAGCACCAGTACAAGGTTGCTCCTTGTTTGCTTTGGACTCCAGGTAATTTTCCTCTCTTACTGAGGATGCTTGGTCTTACTTGAAGAGCAGAACCATGCTTGAAGTCACCCTAATGTTGTTATAAGCTAAATTGTCAATATTCAGCACATCAGTGGACAGAGAGAGAAATGCACCACTCTGGAAGTCCCTGTACAGCACTGAAGCTTCTGACAAGCTCTGTGGAGCTGATGATGTGATACAGCTGAAGATGAGAGTACACAGAGGATTCCCATACTGCTTACTCCCACACAATAAGGGACAATCATAGCAACTCAGTAGCTTAAATAAAATGAATTTCACGCCTCAGGTCAGCGTGCAGTGAATGGCTGCTCCCATCTCCCTCATGCCAGTGCAGTGAACCTGGGACAAAGATGCATTGCTGAGATAAACCAAGACAAGGGGAATTTTTGTTTCAGCTCTTGCTAAAAAAATAGCAGAAGTAGCTTGGGAATGCTACAGAATAAAGGCAGTGCTTCCTGCCTTTCTTTTCCCAGCAGGAAAATAAAAATACCAAAACCAAACCAAACAAAACAACAATCCAGCTGAAATACATCTCAACATTTCCTCTCTTATTATGGCTTCTTTTCCAAACTAGATTCAGCACGTAGCATTAAATCCATTTCAGAGCAGCTAAGTGCAATACAAACCATTAACCTGAAGGTGAGAAAAGCCATAGCCCATTCCAATGGGCTATTAGGTGCCCCGTGCTGAACACTTCAACAGCGATTAAAGTGTTACATTATTGAACATCACTTCTCCTACAAGAGTTATGCCATGTCATGTTTCTTTAAAATACCAGAGAAAGCCATACCAAAAAAGGCAGACTATAGCCATGGTGAGGAATAGAGTTAAATACATGCCAGGGGAGAACCAAAGCAAACAACAAGCCACCTTTCTCATCACTAATTCTTGATTAGATTTCTTTGTCATTTGCAGATGTGGTTCTCCAATTTACCCCATCACCACCATCAGTTTGTTTTTTGCTGAAATAAAGAATTCTGAGGAAATGTCAAATCCCTGTGGAAAAAAAAAAAAAAAAAAAAAAAAAAGCATAGCAAGAACTGAACTGCTCCCAGTTCAGACAGCATATACAGGGACCAGCTCCTATTCTGTATCTGCTTGTTGACAAGGGGGAGCCTGGTGCACTTTATTGACTTAGCAACTAGGATCCTTCCATGCTGTGAAATACCCCAAGCCTTTGCTGCAGCTAAAAAAGTCTTATTTGTAGCCCCGGGACACAGGATTACTCATTTTTAGGGATCAGAATTCCAGGCTTAGCTGACAAGAACCACCACAGGGTCCATTTGCAGGCAGGCCATGTCCTGATGCACTGGTTATAGTGTATTTGAATACGGTAGGACTTTGCTGCAATGAAAGAGCAGATGCAAGCCTTGACTTGTTAATAAGGCTAAAGTGACCAAAACCAGGGCTCTGCAGACAGTGCTCCATGGACGAGCGACTCTCCAAAGGGCTGCTTGTCACCCGGCTTTCTTCCATCAGCAGAAATCCCTGCTAGCAAAGCTTCCATCTGAGGAAGACTTTTGAAAGATAGAAACGGGTCATCTTCTCTCCTCATGCCTTTCCTGCCCTGGATAACCACTTAAAAGCATTAAGTGACAAAGGTTTTGTAGCCAAGCACTTCAGAAGGTTCATGGGACTTGTCTTCTGACACCTCTGCTGGTAAGTGACCAAGTGGCATAACAAAATGACAAGGGATTTAAAAAAATTAAGTCTTCCCAGGCACTGCCTGGGGGTGCTTCTACTATGATATGCAGGCTGGCAGTGCTGCTGCTCATGAGATGACATATTCCCACTTTTCCTTGTTTTACAAGAAATGGATTTCTCTCGCTTATGAATCTTTAATGTGACAAAATGAATGGACACTGTAGTAGTGCTGGGATTCCTTTCTTGGACACTGCAATGCAGAAGGCTGCCTGCGGAAGAGTGTTCACATTGTTACTGGACCTGCCTTTATGTGACTAATCACTTAGATGAGGAAAAAAAAGAAAAAAATCACTTTCAGAAGGAATAGAGTGTGAAGGTTTTGGTTGTGGACTTTTCATGCAGGGAAGTGCTAGGAGAGAAAATGAAGTTGGAGAGGATGGACAAGACGGGTCACCTGGACAGGATGGGACAGGCAGGTGCTGGTCTCTCCCCTCCCAGCTGTTTGAAACAGCAACACTTTCCTCAAGAACACGTAGAAGCCCTTCAGCAGCAGCCCACAGCACGTTTCAGCCTCCACCAGCTGAAGCAATGTTATCAATGGCTGTCTCCTCACTTCCAGTACCTGCCACTGTAAATCACACCCCAGAGCAATGCTTAAGAGAAGGCATCTAAATCACAAAATAAAACAGGTCAGAGCTGCAATTATGATCAGTGAAGCAGGTATCAGTATGTTGTGCATAATTAAAAATGACTGTAGGTCTTCTCTATAAATATCAGCCAGAAAAGTGTCTCTGTGTGTGGGCATAAAAATGAGATGCAGGAAACAGCCTGCTCTGATGTGACAACATGACCTTGGAACAACTTTGTTGCCTCCACACACACCAGAATTACTACACTGTTGAAATGTCTGATTGTGTCCCTCTTGCCATCAGCAGCAACCAAGCCTTTGCAGCAATAAATGTGTAACGACTAACAGTTCAATAACAATCCAGAGATAGACTAATTTTGCAGTGGTTACTGCTCCTTGATGTTCTCTAAAGCTGCAGCTCCAAGAACAAAAGCTCTTGCTTTCTCCTTTAAAAGTCTGAACTCAGCTTGGAGATGAAATCCACTCAAGATGATAAATGGATACCATGCAAAGCTTGTCTTACACACGTCTTTAAATATTTTACTTACTGCTCATCAATCTTCCCCATCTATGCAGCATTCTCAACTAGTTTGCAGTAAGAAAGCCAATTCCTTCGGGGAATTTGGGAAGCAAAATACATTCCCACTCTTCTCAACATTATGATGACAGTAAATATGGAAATGTTAATGAAGAGCAGAGAGCTGCTCCAGATCACTGTGTTATTGCCAGACTGAGTTGTAGAGCAAGGGCTGGCCCTTGCTGGTTCCACAGGTCATGGGCAAATCCACACAGCACATTTTGGATCTCATGAATCCCAGTATTTGCACAGTTTCTTTGGGAAGAACTCAGTCAACAAATCAAGTCTGAAATGCTATGGGCAAGCTCCATTACAAAATTTAACAGGTGAATAACATCACTATTAATGGGCAACACATAAGGAGTATTTCTGTTATCATAGAGACAACACAAAGATTTGTCAAGTGACAACATGCACAGTATGTTTTTATTCAAAGCTATTTCAAAACACAAATACTTCAATCAATAATCACTCATCTCCCATTCAATAACCCAGTAATCCCCTTTTGTCCAGCATAATGCCTAGACATATTTTTATTGACCCAGTAGTAAACTCATAGGACGTACCATCCTTTGACTACTAATGACCGGGTATATTTCTTCCTGCAGTCAAGTATTTATCAGGCAGAAGGCAAATTTGTGATTCATTGACTCATAATACATTACAGATAAATAATAATGAAAGACCTATGCATCATTCTTGTCAATGTGCTGAGAAGATTTGCTGAATGCACAGAGGTTGGGGGAAGGAGAAAAAAAAAAAAAAATCAAGTGTTAATCTGCAAGAACAGGGAATAAATATTGTGACATAAGCTTACTAGGGGGCTAAAAGGACCCTGCCACCAAGACCAGACTATTAGAACTAGTCAATACACAGCCTGATCTTGTGTCCAAAAATGTAGCGCCATTACATGCTCCAACTATAATGTTCCAAATTGTCCCACAAGTCAAGATGTGGTTACAAAACATATATTGAGGGGGAAAAAATTATGGGATTTAAGAAATTTAAGGAAATATTTGTGGATCTTTCACAAGTTGAATGAGAAAAATAGTACTGAATAAATTAACCCATATAAATGTTTTTCCATATGAAATATTAATATACTGGCCAGCATTCAAAATCCACAAATTAAACAAAAGCCCACAATGAACTGGAGTACTGTGAAAAATTGGAAAAAAAAAAAAAAAAAAAAAAGGAGGAAACAGTTGTTATTCTCAAATCACTCAAATATAGATCTTCTTTATAAAGAATAATGATGCATCCAAAATGGTTATCTCCTTAAAATAAGCTATATAAAGCACTATAAGGAGAAGCATATAATACATGACATTGTTGCAGCACTGTCAGGTCACCATTTTCTTTTTAAGGTGTTATACTGCTTGAGCTTCTGTTGGGAATTCTCCCTAATAAATTCCCATTTTATGTCCCTTTTCAAGACTGCTATTTAAAGGATGCTACAGAAAGATCTGGAGATCTGGAACAACTACATGGAGCTGGAAACCCTCAGCAGAGAGGAGCACAGCAGCTCCCTGTCAGAGGCTCCACTTGAACAGTAACTAGTTTTGGTGCAGGGCAGCAGTCAGGGTGTCTAATGAGCCATCTGGATGCTAATGACCTCCAGGTTCAGCTCCTCTAGTGCTCTGGGGAGCCCGAGAGGTGACTGGGGTCAAACTGGGGAGATAGCAGGACTTCAGACTACTGCAGTGGAAACTGTTGATAGGGCACAGCTACCTTTAAGAGTTTGTCCCCTATAGAGGAAAGAATCCCTCTTAAATCATTCCCAGTGCCTTAAGCTTAGACCTGAAGGAAACCTATTCTATAGCACAGCAGATAGAGAATATTCTGTTTTCTTAAAGAATTAATGCTACGCGGTTTGAATTTGTTCTTCTCAGATATAGATACACAATGTATGTATATAGATATGTCAACATATACATCCATATGCATGTGTACACATCTCTCATACCTTGACTCCACTTTACAAGCCTGGTTATATATGTGCTCTTGGCCCTCACTCGGGTCAGCACTGGGTGCTCCTCCCTTGCACACACACACACACACACGAGCAGGCAGCCAGCACTAGCACCACAGACGTGCCACATTTCAACCCCACTGTGGTGGGAACAAAGATACAACATCCCAGGGAACAAACTAACACGAGTTTGCAAAATACTAGGCCAATGCCATTGTAACCTAGTGCTGGGCTAAATAAAGTGGAAGAAATGTTCTTAAATCTCAGCCTCCACGAGGCATGATTTCCAGAGAGCTGGCTGGTGTTGCTCACACAGCAGGCTGGCTGGGCTTGGCTGTCTGGCAGCGCTGCCTGCGTTTTACCAGGTCACCTATCTCCTGTTGCTCAAACTCAGAGGAAAAATGAGATCTGTCTGCTAATACATTCCTCTGTCAAAGCCTGTTAACTCCCCATCTGCCCTCCTCTGTATCCCTCACCCTTGCAGGAGACAAACTCCATTCGAGGCAACATAAAGAAAGCTCATTTCCTTTGAACTTATTTACAAGTTTTACCATTAAACTTGCCCACATTATGCAAGCAGCTTGCAATCTTCCCTAATTCTCTGACTTTAATTATATAATTGAACAACCTAAAAACTCATTTTTTCCAGGAAACATTAAACATTACCATCTTAATGAAATTCTTAATGAAACGGTCCTCTCTGCATGCAAATGACTGGCACTGGATTTGCTTATCACACTGATAGACAAAAGGACAAATGCCCTTCCTTTTGTCACTCATCAAGAGTGACAGCCCTTTCTAGATGATGCTCTTCCTAGGTGGATAGATAACACAGACAGAAAGACAGACATGAGGAAGATGTAACAGGGAAGGGTGAAGAAGCAGCTGGGGAAGGTCGCTAAGTGTGAATAAACCAACAACAGATCCACCATCAATTTTCTTAAGCTCAGTTAAATTCAGAGGGGCTTTGCTTCAGCTGGGCTTTAATGCCTGGGAAGGGAAGAGTCACAGCTGGGGTTGGCTGGCTGGAAAAGCGAGTGGTCTCAGCAGGGGTCCTGCTGCAGCCATGCACTGTGCTGCTGCCCAGAGTAGGGAAAAAATATTGGACTTTCTAGATACTTGACTTCTATGAACTGTTTCAAGATACGTGGGTCACTTTTGCCACCTCAAACACTCTCCTTGTGATGCCTTCATCTGACGGAGTCTCTTCACCCCAGGCCCCTCCTGCTGCAGACATGGCCCCAGCAACAGCCCCGTGCTGGGAGCCCTTGTCCTCCCTCATACAGCTGGACATATGCCCACCACGTCTCACAGCACAGAGGGATGCTGGCATACCAAGCAGCTGTAGTGCAGGGACCCAAGATGTCTGCAAGGGTGAAAACTCCAGGACAAACAGCAAAAGAGCAGGGGGAATAAACAAACCAGTACGAAACTTCCAACATACATCCCATCACCTTTCTTACTCACCAGTCCTCTCTACCATATCAGCTGTGTGGGAGAGGAGCATCCATCCCCTGCCAACAGCATGGAAGTAACTTCTCCAATCCAATGTTCTCTTTTGGTGTCTTCCAGTGACACAGCTGCTGCTGCTCTCCACAGCAGACCCTTGAGATACCAGCCTGGCCATCACTCTAAACACAACATCAGATTTAATTTACATGCTGCAGTACTGTTGTCCTAATACAAATCTCTTCCACTCCCTTGGAGTGTTTTCTTGTGGGGTATTTTTACACAGCTGATTTCTTGTGCAGTGCCAAGCTCTGCCCAGTTGAAGAAATTTTTGTCACAAATATTTTGGGTGCATCCATTCCTTTACTGTCACTTTGTGACCTCTAGTTCTAGTTTCTGATACCAGTTCAAAGACACCAGGAACATCTTTCATTTTTATTCCCATCAAAAACATGTGTAGTTCAAAGACATGACCTTGGTGTCTGTGCTTCTGCAAACACCACCAGCCTCAGTGCTACACCAAAGCCCATGTCACCGAATCAGCTTGCTCAAGTCTCTTCTAAATCTAATTCTTTCTAAATCTAATTCACATAGATGAAGAGCAGAATAGTTTTATTCAGTAAGCATTAATTAGTTATTTTTTCTCCACTCTCCTGCTTTACTGCACTTTTAGTGTCCTACACCTTTAGCCCAAAGATACTCCTCACTATGTTGCAGCTCCCAGATTCTCCTTATTATTTATTGACAATAAAACTCAAGCCCCAGGTGCCTTTCCCTTATTTACACTCAGATCTGAAATTATGTGATACGTGGTCACAGTAAACTTTAAAATAAGCAGAAATAGTTGGGGTTAGAGGGAAAGAAGTAAAACCTGAAGAGGTGTCAGCACTATGCTAACCAAAAAATTGAGGGGGTGGTGGTAGGGAACCAAAACTCGCAAGAGTTAAAGATCCAGCAGCACTTTGGAGATGGGGGTCCAAAATTGATCCCTGTGTGGTCTCTGCTAACAGCATTCTGCTGCCTCAGATTCCAACTACCATCAGCTGAATGTCTGGCATTTTTTAAGACATGAGGGCAAAATGGTCTTTTCCATTCAAGGCTTAAAAATATAAATGTTTTGAGTCACCTACAAATATTTGACAAGCTAATTTCTTGGTATGATTAGCAAATAAAATAACTAATGTTACTTAGGTCATGTGTCTAATCTGGGTGAATTTCTTATGTTGCTTTGAAGTAAAAGGTTGGGAAGTCTTACTTTGACAAGTTCCCTCCATCAGTCTTGATTTCTCAGCTAAAAACATCTTCTGAGATGTTTTTAAAAACATTTGCAAATAGGTTCTGTTTTCTAGCTCTCCATCTTTCCTTTAAATCCCCCAGCTACAGCCCTACCCAGTGTTGCACCAAGACTTTATCCATGATAGTAACAGAAATCCTTTCTAAAACTCTGGTAGGCAAAGAGATTCTTGATACCATGGCAGCTTACCATCCTAAGCAACAACAGGAATATCCTAACTCACAATTAACACAGTCTTTGTGCTCAAACAGTCAAGCTGAAACCAATTGATATATTTGCCTGGTAGAGTAAGAAAACATCCACAAAGCACAAGGGATCAAAACATGGCCCACGAGGCCCAAATCAACTCATTAAAAAAAAATAAATGGAAGCAATTCCAGGGGCCTCAGTGGGAATTCAATCCCTTGTACAGCTTATAAAGCACTTTCAGCAAGTGCCTTTCATTTGAGACTCTCTACAGGAGAGGTGCATCATTATTTGCTGTAACCCCAGAACCTTCCCCTGTTCTGTTTTGTTTTTCACTATATGATTCATTCCCCTCTCTCAGCGTATTCCCTAGTTGTGAGTTTTTGTCCTTGGCATTGTTTTCTGTCCTTTGCATCCTGTGTGCTGTATTCCTCAGCAATTATTTATAGAAGGGACTCATCCACCCCCAGATCCATGCCCCCAGTCGTATGTCAGCACAACTCCAGCTGTTTGTCTCCCAGGAATTCGATCACCTTTCTGCTCACAGGCTGCAGCTTGACATTCATGACAGCTCATCCTCTCTGCAGAAGCAGAGCTCCATCCTCCCAGATACAACATTTCCATTTAGCCTCCACAACGGCCATTTCCACATGAAGGTATGAACTCTAAGTGGGTAAATATGGGGTCCTCAGAACATACTTTTTAGGCTATTAAACCCAGCACAACATTGAAATTCTACCTTACTCTAATATAAAATTTGGCTCTTTATTCATCTCAACAAAAAGCCTTACTATTTTTATCATGGTGGCATTTCTGATGACAAAAAAAAAAAACAGCTTGAAGTGCTCAAAATCACACATGCTTGAACACAGGGACAGATTCTGTCCCACTTTGCTATATAGACTGTGATTTGTTCTGTCTTGTTTGATTTTCTCTATTACCTCTTCCTTTTAATTTCTCCTCTATTCTTCTTTTTTTGTAAAGGAAGGAACAATTTCTGCCCTCGCTGATGGGAAGTCTGCAGTGACAGGGTGGGGAAGGGAATCCTTTAACAGTGGGAAGGGGAGGACAGCCAAGTGCCTTGGAGATGTATCAAAAGTGCTGACTCTGCTCCTGAAAGCCAGGAACAGCCCCCAGGTCACGCTCTGTAGGTCTGACCAAGAAGGATGTCCTTTCCAAAGAAAGGATATTGATGATAAGCAACCATCCCACCACCACCCTCCTTGGCAAGAGGTCACTGCAAAACTTCCTCTCTTCTCACTTCCATCCGTCTCGTTGACTCTGCGGAAATTCTGCAGATTACAGCAGAGCAACTGTATTATTCCGGCTAATGAGCACATAATGTTTCATTGCTGACTTCCACACTCACTTAAATCTATCCTTATCTAATTAATTTTGCAAAACAAAAAGTGACTAGCCAAATAAAATCCACCACAACTTGAAAGCCAGTAAAATTATATGAGCTAATGTTTGCTCAGAAAACAGACGAAGAAAGTGTAAGGGGTGTGTGTGTGTGTGTGTGTGTGTGGAAAGAGGAACAGATGAATAAACTATTCAATACATGACTGACTCCTAAAACAGTGCAAAAGTTGGGGAGGGCAGCCATGGCACGCTTTGGCATTGGTTTTCAGTTAACGAGGACAGCTGCCTGCGGGGGTTGGCACAGCAGTTTGAGCCCAGGTTTGAGCACAAACACCCAGACCTTGACCACTGGCATTACAGGGGTGACTCGGACACAGCAAAAAGTTCCCTGTCCCATGGAAAATCAGTGTCCAGCTGCAGAGGCAACACATGTTGGGCACAGCCGCTGGCACCTGCTGCTACCCACATGCTGGAGCACACAGAGACATGGCAGAAGTTTGCTAGAATTACTTTTTCAGTAATTTACTTGCATAGTCTTGAGAGAAGACTCACTGCTTCTTGCTTCATCCTTTCTCTTTCCAAAGAAATATTTTGCGTGCTTCATGCACACAAAAAGACATCAAATTGCTAGTCCTACCTTTTCTCATTTAGAGAGAGGCAGCACGTCCAAAAGCACTCAGAAGTCAGTGAAGGGAACAGACTTCATTAAAGGGGTAATTAACAAAACTATTCCCAAAAACTTTGCCCTGAGCCTGGGATGGGTAAGGCAGGTGGATGTGCAATTGCCTATTCCATAAGGTACCACTGTGGCATTTAAGCAAGAAGCAAAAGGGTAACAGATTAGGTTCTCAGTCCAGCAAGTCTTACTTGGATAAAATGAACTTTTATTTTAGCGAGGAATGCAGCCTGACATCCAAAAAAGGGCAAAAAAAACCCCACAGCTGACTCACTTTAGCTCTGTAAAAGTGTCACCTCTGTCATCCTGCTTTTGAAAAACACGGAGGCTTACAAATTACAAAATTAATATAGCTGAGCTACACGGACCTAAAACGGCCACAGCTCATCTCAGAGAAACAAAATTGAACAACATTAGCAATGACCCATTTCCTCACTCGGCAGGGACTGATGGAGCTAATCTGGCACTGGGAAGAAACATGCTGGGGGTTTTCCCCGCACAGAGATTGCTCACCACCAGCGCACACAACGCTTCCAGTAATCCACCTCACCCCAAAATGGTTAACCATTTCTGTTTAAAGAAATAAGTGGGCATTAAAAGGAGGAAGCCTGCAATCCAACTGACTTGAAATTAAACTGGCAGGGAAAGTGAGCTGCTGAGAAACAGCCCTTTGCTCTGGAGTAGAGACATGCAGAGCTGCTGTGGGTCGGGGGTGGTTGTACAGGTGGTGTATCCCAGTGACCCCCTCACCAGCATGGGGGTATGCTTATTTTTGTGGGTGTTTTTGTTTTGTTTTGTTTTTTAAGTGAAAAATTAATTCCCTCCTGGTGACCTCCAAGGGAATGAGATTAAACATAACTTTAGGCACACAGACAGATCTTGTGTTGTGGGTAAATGTTCTCACTTTATTAAACTGCAGTGATGTCTGCTTCGAGTGTTTACTATCACCCTCTCCTCCTCACTCCCCCTGCCACACTTTTACTTGCCTTGCCTAAATCTACAGCCATTTGTATCCTATTTGCTACCAGTTATGTTTGCCTACATTTTCCCTTAAAAAACTAAAGCCAGCTCCTCAGCCCATGCTGACTGGCAGAGATCTTTGACTGTAATCAGAGCAATGCTCATTTATACCAGCTGAGGATCTGACCCCAGGACTTCCAGTGCTTGAGCTGTAATAGAAGTAGAATGAGACCAGGTCATTACATGTTTGGGCAATGTCCAGGACACTTTCAGGTGCTACAGAAAGCAGAGCCAGTAATTCTGCAGTTCGTAAGGTTTCTGCCCCCTCCTCTGAATCAAATGAGGGTAATCAGTACAACGGCTATGGTGCACAGGGATCTTACCCAGAAAGCTTACTCTTTTGATTAACATACATGCCAAGATCTGCCATAAGGTTTAGTTGTAGGGTTAGGAGTCCAGGGATGCACACCAGTCCATTTTACAATTCAAGGCTTACTTGCATTCAGGTTTTTTGTTTTCAGGCCAAAAAGCAAGAGAGACCCTTTAAGTCAGACAGTCTGGTGTGGTACTGCTGCACAGGCCAAGACACTTAATATGTGTCACTTCTGGCAAACAGAGCTAACTCCAGATCCAATTTGCACAAAGGTTAAATTTAAAAGGAAGTTAAAACTACACAAAAAATCCAACCAGACCAAACCATGGAAATGAGAGGGGACACACTTCACATCCAAGCATCCAAAGAAAGGTGGGGTTTTCATTCTCCCTTTCTTCCTTCAGATTGCACAACTTTATTGTGGTTTTTCCCATTTCTCTGTGGGAGAGACTGCCCAAGACAAGATGAAGAAAGGACACCAGACAGACACTACCTGATCATATCTTGAACAACCACATTTCCAATAAGAACATGTAGCAACTACATTCAGGACCCTGAAAGGCTGCCTTCCTTGATACACGTGGTCCAGTCCATAGTAGACTATTCTACAATATTTTCGGGGTTTGACCCAGATAGAATCTTTGGGGCTACTAATGATAATCTTCCCCAAACACAATTATGTCTGGCTATGGGACACTGCATATTCTGCCTAACCTCATCTACATAGAAGTCAGAAAACCCTCCCTGGAATATTAAAACACTTAAAACTGCCACTTAAACTCTACTTGACTACCCTCACTACAATAGGTCACTACTGTTTGCTTAATAAGGTGTTTTGCAAGACAAACGAAGAGCAGCACGGGATGACAGTAACACAGAAACCAGCCTCAAACCACAGAACTGTATCAATATGTCACTGCATACACATATCAGCAAAAAGCCTGACCCAGAAGACACTGACAACAGTTTTTCCTTACAGGAGGAGAATTCAGCCAAAACGTGACAAATATAATTAACAGGTGAGGAAAGACATGTCCAAGAACAAACCAATTTATTTGTATAGTTATTTTTCCATCAAGATGATGTCTCCTGACATAACTTGCCATACCCACAATTTCTGCTCCTTTCTTTAACACCTCTACAAGTCTCCCTGATAGACCAGGAATAGGAATACAGGTTTTTTCTGAAAAATCTCATTTCTTTCTTTCTTTGTCTATCACTACTAATGTCTTGGGTTAACTAATTGAATTCAAGTTGCTTAATTGAAACATGTTAAGTGCAGTGCCTGTTTCTAATGCATCAGGAGGGGGAAAAAAAATAACTCACAACAAACAAACAAACAAACAAACAAACAAAAACGAGTTTCAGAGCTGTCTGCATTTGTTGACAGTATTTTTTTTACCTTGATGTAGAATAGGATGTTCAGAAGAATATTATGGAGACTATTTGAATTTCTACCTAAAAATGAGAGAGAAGATACTCCTTTTGTACAACAACATTCCTGTAAATTGTTTAGCTTGTGTGGGATACAGTTAATTACAGTAATTTATCAAACTGGCACAAGGTAGTATTTACACACAAAGTTTTCCTGCAGTCAGAATCCTTAGTTTTATATGAGACTGGTTTGTGCTAATTGAATTTTCACTTCGGTAGATAAAATCTTTAACAACTCTGGAATAACTAAGTGCTCTTTGTTCAATGATGTGGATCAGAATGATTTACAGCACCTTTCACATAATCATGCTAATTTTGCTTTCATATGATTAATTAAAACAATATGTTCATTCTTCGTAAAAAAGAATTAGAGCACCCAAGGAGACAGGTTTTATTGCAAACTTCTTTTTCTGGTAATAAAAGCAATTTTCATGCACCATCTTTTCGGAAAAGTTAAGTAAACACGCTTAAGTGGGCAAGAAAACTGCAGCTGGGGTCAGATCCTTTTGTGGTGTACCACCAACAGGTTTAGCAGATTGCACCAAAGATGGTTTAGCCCCATCACTGTGAAGCAGAGAGTAGCCAGCATAAAGCTGGCCTGGACATCCTAAAAGCAAAAGTCCCTTCCCACTGCCACAGTTTCCCATAGACATGCTCTCTCACATCACATCTAGAGCCAAACCAAAGGACATACCTGTAACAAAACAGAAACTCAGATGCTAAATCGGGTCATGCCTGTGGTCCAAGCTCCGGATTCAGCACCAATGTGTAATCTTTCAGCACCATTCAAGCACACCTAAAAGAATCAGATTATCTGACTGTGGTGGTCATGCTGAGTCTGACCAACAAGTTGAAAAAAAATAAGGCTGACTTAAATGGCCCTTGAGAAATCATCTGGTAAAGCAAAACTTATGTGCTGACTCCTTGGCTCACTGCTCATCTGTAGGGATGCAAAACACCACTGAGCCCTACAGCTATTGATGGGTCCATGGGTCACCTCAGATCTTCTACGCCAGTTGGCTTTTGGTGCAATACTGATATTTCCCAGTGAGACCAGCAAGCTCAGAACATCGAACACTGTTGGCATCACTAAAGTGCCACACCTCATCACATTGGTGCTGGGTAACAGAAAAGAATCAGCAAGAGGGGAAAAAAACAGTAAAGAAAAACTTATGTGAAACCATGGGATATGTTTTCTATGATCTATCTCACCACAGTGCCATGACTCTACTCCTTTAACCAGAGGCTGTGCAAGCACCACTGTGTTAAAATTCACTAAAGAAGAATGCAAATGACTTTCAAGTCTGATCAGGAACACAAGGAAGCAGGAAGGAATCACCTTCTCCCATCCATATTCAATTCAACAGCTTCCCCTGAACAAGGCTTTCCCACCCTTGATTAAATGACTACTGGGAGCCACCAGTTAATCTTACACGGGTGCAGTGACTGATGGTATGAACGAACGACAAATTTTAACAGAGATACTTGGCAAAGACCTGAAACCATCTAGTTGCAGATCAAGTTCAACACAGGTTAATTCACCCAGAAAAGAAACCATGCTGAGCCAAAGTGTCAGGCAAGAGCAGCACACCACATTATTTTACAGCCTTTAAAACAAGAAAAGGGGTTTCTGCCTGGGGCTGTAACCTCACAGGCAGACACATCACAAGCGCCTCACACTTTCCTAACAGACATGAAAACCAGAACCTCCCTCGGGGTCTGTGGCAAGTTCTGTGGCATTTAAGTAAGAATTGGGATTCAAGCAAGAAATTCAAGCAGCAACAGGGACATGACTAAGTGCCTGTCATCATTGCCCTGCATGGTCCATGAACTCCTCAGTTAATCTCTGCATGGAAGCAATGGACCACTTCACAACAAAGCCACTGACTGCTACAAGAGTGGGAATTTTGGACAATTCTGGAGATCACAGAATGGTTTGGATTGGAAGGGACCTTTAAAGATCACTTAGTCCAACCCCTCTACTGCAGGCAGGGATGTCTTTCACTGGAGATGCCCCTAGGCAGCTCTTGCTGTGCACAGATCAATTGATGGACACCACTGTTCACCTCAAAGGCACAGATTAACCCCCCGGGTGGACAGCCTGGCTGTCCCCAGCATTTCCTGCTGCCGAAGTGACCAAATTGTATATAGGCAACTAAATTGTCGGTAGAAACTGTTCCTAGAGATATAGAGGTGGTCCCTTAAGACCCATGTGGAGGATGTGAGTGAACTTCACAGGGCTTTGCTCTGTGTATTGGGTACCAAAAAAGAAACTGGTTTATAGTTATTTTTTATTTTTCCTTCCAGTTTTTATTATTGTGCCATGGCAGGATTATTTAGATCTTCTCCTTAAGGTAAATACTGATGAAATACCCCAGATAATGAGACCTGTTAAGAGAGACTGGTGAAGTGGATCCCGTGGGGGGCTCTGGAGGAGAAGCAGGTGCTCTGGCTAATGGCAAAAAGAGAAGAGGGATCCTCAAGAGATGCTCTAATAGCACCAAAGGGGTAATTGTGCAACGTGATGCATGCGAATGTAGATTCGCAACCATCATTACTATTAATGGCAATCATGTGGATGGCTGAACTCCCCCCACAGAGCACTGAATATTTACCTCCGGGTGCTCCCTCCTGTCTTAGTTTACTTCAAGCCTGGATCGAGGTACTGGACAGGAAATGTTACCTAGCTCAAAGTTTCAAACGCACTAAGGTCATGGTATCACATCTCTGAGTACAGACCTGGGTTTAAGACTTCCTCTAATGCATGAAAGTGAAGTGAGGCCTATAGCATTCGGTTTCATTTAGTTCACCAAGTAAAAATATTCAAGAGAAGTTTATTTTTGTCCATCACTCAAAGAATCTCAAGTCACTTTGCCTGAAGTATCCATGTGTACCAGCAAAAAGATGACCTCAACTGTCAAATGTCAAGGAAAAAAAAGATTCAGGTGCCATTGTTTCTTAAAGCAGATATTTTAATCACAAAAAGAGTATAATCCATTCCAGACAAAGAACCAATGCAAAATCTAGAGTCGCCCAATTACACCCAACTTTGAGGACTTGCATGCTTCATAAGATTCCCTGCAATAGAGGGGAATTCCAGTAGCTGATTAAGTAATTCTCTTGTAATTGTCTGTTTGTCATGCAAAACCTTCCGTAACTGACGTGAAGAGGTTGAGGGTTTCTTCCCTGTGCTGGAGCATACCTAAGTGTTCAGAAGTGAAGTACACTGTAAGAGTGAATGGCCAGACACAGTTTTTCTGCTTGGACCTGTCTTACTCGTTGGCACTGTCAGAAACTGGAGAAAGAAAGGGAACCCAGAGAGGTGCACCAGAACCCTACGGTGCTCCAAGAAACACTTAGAAGTCCTACAGTTGGCTAGTGACATGGAGCTACTGTGCCATTCCTCCAAGTAGCTACAAACAAGGTGAACAGCCTGGGAAAAACAACAAGTCAGGTAGGGCTACACATACGTATGTCTAATCCTTGGAGCTCAGGTGTCAAACACCATCATGGCAGAAAGCTTTTCAAGAAGGTAACACATCAACCATACCAAACAGAGAAACCTGCATAGAGACATAAATATAAGGAGAGTGAAGATCAGTCACAGCAATCACTTGTGGGGGAGCAGGAATCAACACTGGACAGATTGAAACAGAATATAACTAGTACTTGAACCTGACATCAATGCTAAAATATAGCTGCAAGTGCTAAGCAGAAAACAAAATGCCTTCTGGAAAGCAATTTTGAAAAATTTAGGCATCAAATACAGACAGTCCATCAGCAGGCAAAGAAACTCAAGAAATCAATCAAGCTTAGGACAAGCTGAGTATAGATGGAAAAAGCACATCCACTGGTGCAAGGAAACACGAGCACTCCCAAAGAGCCTAGAAAAGCCACCTTCTCAGGAGGGCAGTGCAGTTGATATGGATATTGAAATGGGAATATTTAAACACAGTTCTGATTCCTATAAAATGGTGAGATGCAGAACAAGTCAGCAAAAAAAAAAAGGAAAAGGTTCACATACATGTGTTTCTGTACCTATCAAAAAATCTCCAAGGATGACTGTACAGGTTCTCTCTAACAAAATAAGTAGTAAGCCCAGAGATACTTTAGCTGGAAGAGAACCTCTCAGCACTAGAGTAAGTTTCACAATTGCAGGGAGCATAGCTTCCCTTATTCTAGTAATCTGTGAGCTAAAATAGTCATATTGATTTTTAAATAATTAGAGAATATCTTTTACCCATACTGGTACTTTCTGCACCTGTCAGACTGTCACTGTTTTGCAGAAAGATAGATACCCTACCAGGGTCAATGAAGTATCCATGATTGTGTTTTAAAGTGATATTTGAGTTCTAGAGTGAATAAACTTTTTAAAACAAAGAAGCAAGCACATGTCACACGTGTATGGCTTTTCCAGGAGTTCTAGAAAGTAAGTGGTTAAAGACCAAGGCGCGTGCAAGCCTGCAGTGTCTGTAACTACCTTAGCAGCCACATTGCTTTTGATGGAAGAGCCACAAGCTTTATGGAAAATACATTTATTTTGTGGTGTTAGGCACAGAAGACAGTGTCTTCTCAGGAACTGATCAGAGTCCATGAAGTAATACAGCTTTTGTGCGATTAAAAGACAATCACTACACTCTCTGCTGCAACTATTTCCACATCTCAGCTTGCTTTCTCCAGCAGACAGAAGGGTGTATGGTTATTTTAAAAAATTCTTACCACTACAAATAACTTATTGCGCACACAGTTGTCTCCAGGGCAGAGAATGAGCAAAGTAGCAAACTGCATGTGACAGGACACTTAATGCATTTCATGGCAATGCTTAAGGCTGTAGTCAAACTATCTACTATCAGACTCTAATTTAGGTGTCATGACTACTTCTCATCAGCGACTGATGAGCGAGTTGTTGTCTGGGAGCCCTGGCTAGTTCCCAGGCTTAACCCCCCCGTGCTCTCCGGAGCTCGTGCAATACAGCAGCTGTTGCAGAGAGGCATAATCGCTTTGATTATGCCTCTCTGATGCTATTGTCCCGAGGGCACAATAAAAACCTCATCTAGAAAACCTCTGAGAGAACAAACTAATGGGCTGCTTCTAGCTAGGGGTGGTCTGGACACCGCCAGTGGTCAGAGCGTGTGGTCGGTCTGTCTGTCTGTCCTCTCGCTGCCTTCACCACAGTCCCACTAGAGACAAAGCAGGCTGTGTGCTACACACCACCGCCACTTCCTCCCGTGACTGGCATTTTCTGCTTTTGAAAAATTAATTTGATGACTGAATTAAACTAATAATTGCTGCATTTTCAAATATGGTCTCCGGCTGCACTTGACTTGGAGCGTGCTTCTCTTGGGAGGTACCAGGGAGATCTAGTTGTACTACTTGTGGAATCTGGGCTAATTTAATTAAATTTTGATGGAAAGTGCTCGATTTTGCAGACAGTAGCTGTCTGTTTCTTCCATAGCCAGGGCCATACACAGTTGCTGATATGTTTTCACTTTCCCGTGTGATATAAGAGATGATAAAGGGCCCAATTAATAAAGTCACCTTGAAAGGGAAACCTTCTGTTAATGGTAGAACCAAAAGTGATTCACCATTTGGCAGAATTCTGGTTTCCTTATTTCTATCCTATCAACCACTCACCCACTCACAATATGCCTCTTGAAAACAACTGAATGCTGAGGAAGTCCATATGTCCACGCTTTCACAAAATCTTTCAAAGCAAGGTAACCCTTACAAGCATAATTACAAATGACATCTTGAAATTGTGCCATTTTCCTCTTTCACTGAGCATCGCCTCCAGTTTCACATGCTCCCATCAGAGCTTGCTGGCCCCTGACCACCAGCCCTACAAGCAGGAACAGAGTGTTCACATCCTGCATCAAGAGCCTGGGAACTTGAGTGCTGACAGTGCAGGACTAGTACCAGAGTAAATAATAATAAATAGTTGTTTCAAAAGTAATACTGTTCTGCTCAGACAATTAAATTCAATTTTCCACTCCCCCCCAACCAAGGCAAGAATCACAGACCTCCAACCAGGACCATCGCACTGACTTTCTGCATTGCCACCAACATCCAGAGTGGCCTCGAAGTCATTGCTAGGGCTTTTAGCAAGCTCCCCAGGGAAGGCTGCTCCTATTCTCTCCCTCTCTTAATTTTCCTAAAGAAAAGGGCACATATTGTTGTTTCTTGCCCTCCATCTTGGCTACCCAGATTGTTTTTTCCTGCAGGCCAAACCACTGTTCACTGTGGGTACATACAGAACCCAGTCCTGCAAAACAGAGGCTCTGATTTCACATAGGATGAGATACCAACATGACACAAGCAAAGTCAAATTGAGCCAGTCAGCACTGAATGACTAGTGCCTTGTCAGCATGCTGAAGTGAGGTGGAGAGTATCATCTCATCCCCACAGCTCACAAGAAATCCTGACGGGCACTTCAGCCCGTAGAGCATGAAACACAACAGTAAGGTGCATCTTGGAGTCTGGGATTTACTCTCAGGGGCAAAGAGGTTCTGCTGAACCATGCCTATCTTTAAACAGCACAGAGAATAAGTGGACTCACCTTGGCTGCTTTCTCCAGAAAAGATGTACCAGACTTAACTCATTGCCTGTCAGTGACAGGGAGGAAATCTACCCAGAGAAAATTAGCCGAGAGAGGAGAAGGAAGTTAAGAAGTCAAGGTGGAATACTTCTGCAAAAAATGAAAAAGTAAGGGAAGAGCTCTCCAGAGCTTTGATTCATTCTAGAGATGAATGAAAAGATGGATTCTGGTGCCACTGTGAGATGGTGAGTGGTTTTAACCCCACTCCCAAATGTTGGTCATTTTCTATTATAACTGATAAGACTATCATTCCCATTTAAATCTATTCTACAAGTACCAAACCAAGATTTTTAGGGTTTTATCTCTCCAACTCTCTCAAAGCACTGAATGGAGGAGTAGATGCAAACGGGACCATGCCCAAGTCTGGCCTTGGAAACTCAGGCGTCCCCCCCCGAGGCACCAAGGGAAGTTTGCCCTGGTCTACCAGGGACAGAGTGCGCAGCAGCAGAGGGAGTTCAGGGTATCTCCATGGATTCTGCTGCCTTCACAGCAGAGTACCTCACCATGAAACCCTGGCAGTAACAGATGATTTTTGCACACAGTGCTTTCCTATTTATTAGAGAGTCATAGCACAGTTTGTGTTGGAAGGGACCTTTAAAGGTCATCTAGTCCAACCCCCTCTCCCTGCAGAGTCTTGAGATAAGTGTTCATTCTGGACATTCATTTCTATTAATGAGGCTCAGGACCAGGAAGTCCAAAGCCAGAAGAATGAATGCACACACCCAGAAGCATCCACACACATTGACAACAGCCAGCCTGGTATCTCACAACTCGCCTCAGGACACCGATGAGGGTTCAAAACAGAAAAGCTCAATTTGGCAGCACTGACATTATAAGGTCTCTAATACAATATTAAATTAGAGGCTTGGTGCTCCCTCT
This sequence comes from Tyto alba, assembly GCF_018691265.1. Lineage (NCBI taxonomy): Eukaryota > Metazoa > Chordata > Aves > Strigiformes > Tytonidae > Tyto > Tyto alba. The sequence continues at coordinate 9,519,581 of NW_024881279.1, read as the reverse complement.
AGGACCACATACTGTTATTTGTAATACAGTTGAGCTGCACTTAAAATGAGGACTTGTGAAAGGAATAGACTACCATAAAAAGAATTAATTTTCTGTACTCCAGATCAGAGCTGCAGCACTCAAGTGAGTCCTTTGGAAACGAATAACCGAAAAGCAATAAACCTATTAAAAGAATAAACTTTTACTGCACCAAAAGGGTGAAATAGTGACCTGTCGCATGAATTGCTTGGTTAAATGAACATATTTTCTGTTTCGCAAATCAAAGCACATTTCTTAGGGAAATGGATCTTTTTTGAACAAATGCTTCTTTTAGGATTAGGCATGTTGGAACTGCAGCTTGACTTTATAACATGGCTGTGCATTAAATAGATTTTTACTAGAGCAAAGTAGTTAGAGGTAGTTCATCAGCAAAAATTAAAAGAGGATGATCAAAATAGTTAGGCATTAAAAACCAAGAGAGACTATTCTGCATGCAAAATGCTCTGGAGCTGCAGCTTTCAGTCCATGGCAGAGTGATCATGTGTGGTGCTCACTGCATTAGGTGGAGGCACAGACCCTGTTTAAAGGCAAGTGCCCCATTTCCCAGTGCCTCTGCTGCTCTCATCTGTTCTTTGCTAGTGACAGCTCTAGAGCTTGCACTATGGTAGGTTGCAGCAAGGGCACATCCAGTTTGTTTAAATCTCTGTCCACTCTTCCCCAAGTTTCACATCAGGGACTGACGGCCTTCATCTTCTGTTGCAGGGACCTCCATCAAGTTACATAGGTCCTGTGCATCAGCTGTTCATCCACTCAGTATCCTCAGCTCCACTGGTCTGAAAGTACATGTACTTAGATAAAAGTCCTAGGGTTTGATGACAAGAAAAAAGAAAGTTTGGCTTTCCTTCCAGCCTGATGCAGACAGGTCAGATATTTGTGATTCACCTATGCAGATGAAGGTAGGAGGCTCACGCCTTTAAAAACAAACAAATCAGACATTTTTAGGAGCTGCAGTCTTCAAAAAGACATCAGGCAAGGACTCAAAATTAAAGTGACAGAATCAGCAATGGTTACATGTACCCAAAACACCCCTGTAGTGATGAGAACGAAATCTGTCTCACCCACAACTCCCACAAAAATTCATCCAGTCCCTCCATTCTTCCACAGTGACAAGGTTTTATTTACCTAAAAAAGATGTATCTAGATTTTGATGAGCTCTCGCTGCTTTTTAATCTATCATTCAGGGAGTTGCTCTTGCAGGGAGTACGTGGCAGCAGTGCCTGGCAACACCTGACTTGCCTATTTTTATGGAGGCTGGGTTTGAGCATCCATCAGGTGTGCTGCTCACACAGCCCAGCCAGACACCACTCTCTGGCAAGTTTGGCAGACATCACAGCACTGTCTCTCACTTAGAAAGAGTGCTTTTTCTTCTCTCGCTACCTGGATGAAGGAGAAACCAAAGGAGACAGTTGTCCTTCTTTCTCACACCACTTTTGCACGTCAGAGTTGTGGCATTGTTGAGCTCTACAAAGTCTCCTCCTTTTCCTTGCTCTGAATGTTGTAAGGTGCAACATTTTTTATTCTACCTTTAATAACATGGAAAATGGCATTTAATTTTTAATGTTAGCTTAAAACCCAGGTGGTTGCTAGGCTTTACACATCAGCAAAATCAATCTTCTTTTGGGTCATTTAGAGAGTTCAGGAGCCCAACACTACTGCCTGCAACTAATCCCTTCCTCCCCCACTTCCCTTCTCTCTCAAACACCCTTTCAATTTTGCTGGACTAAAGGCAGGGGTAAGGTCAGACGACTGGCAGGGCTCCTGGGGTACTGCAGTGGCCATAAACCAACAGGAATTAAAGCAGGATATATATGCCAGGTTATCAAGCCCATTTCCTGGCCAGCATAGTTTAGTGGCCCATGATACACTACCTTGTGCTTTATCTACAGGTCTTAAACAGAGCTTGCTACTCATTTCTGGTCACTAGGACTTTGCAGCTCTTAAGATGACCTGCAGGCTAGTTTGATCCTACCTGCAAAGTCTGCCTTGCCTAGAAAAAGAAGGAAAAAGAAAAGAAAAAAAAAAAAAAAAAAAAAAAAAAAATCAATGTATAAAAGAATAGATAAGAACATATTCCTGCAGAGTTGAGTCCCTGAGGTTTTAGGGTTTCATGCACTACCAGAAAGTTCATTGCACTTGTGAGATGTGTCCATACCACCAGTGTTTTAAAATCTACAATAGAGAACAGACTTCTTTTTCTTCTCTTTGGATTTTCTAAAGCGAAAGATCAAGAAAATGGATAGGAAGGCGGGGGTGGGGGGAAAGCCTCAAATAGGACCAGGTCCAAGAATATCAACTACTTGTCAGCTCTACAAAATAGCTGTTAATTTATAGAGAAGTGTGTAGGTTCTTTCAGAGCCATACGTCAAAGCTTTCTCACCATGATACCTGGCTTTATTTGGCCTTCATATTATGGACCAAATTGGATTTCTCTGGTTCTGGATAAGCTGCACAAGGGTGATGTACACTGTGATTTATTGCTGTAAGTGCTTAAAATGCCTCCCACTAAATTTGTTGTGACCTTATCACACTATTAAAACCTGAAGTAAATAAGTGCCCTGAGTAAAGGTTAACAACACACCGAATAAAACAAACAGCAAACAGAGGGGATAGGACCTACTCACTCACATCGCTGGCACGCTCTAGGGAGTGAAATGCTGCATGTTCTGGCAGGACAAGGGAAGAGTCCAGAGGATGCAAAGCAGTACAGAGATGGCAGAGATAAGGAATTTGGTTTAACTTCCCAGACCAACCCTGCAGCCCCCTGAGCACAACAGCTTTGCAAGGACATGTTTTCATCTCCATAAGCCCCTGGATCAGGCCCCATAACAAACAGCAGCCCTCTACCTCCAGCCCAGACATTCGCAGGGATCCCTCTGCACAGGGAGCCTGCATCTAGGATCAAAACCCAAAAAACACTGAAGAGGACCATTTATAAAAACATTAAGAATTACTTGTACTGCCAGAAGGTGAGCAACTAGCAGCCTTCAAGGGACTGTATGACTGACTTGCCTGCATCGGCTGGATCCCTCTTCCCAAGGGGCGAGATGCTCCCCCTTCCAGTCTATGATAGTCAAAGCAGTGAGCCCCAGCAGGTTCATGAAAACCCAGGTACCACAGAGATCTCTTCCCCTTCTCCTCAAAAAAGACCCCTGAGCTAGAGGTTCCCCATCTTCACACCCTCCTCTAGCTAGCTAGACCCGAAGTGCGGAACCGCTTACACACCAGAGGAGAGAGGGCAGAGCTGCACATCCCTGGAGCAGACTTAAACCAGCAGATAACAAATCAGTAACACATTGAAGTTATCACTGTCCCCATTTTCAGTGCACCAGTCAGTACCCCTCTCCAGACAGAGCAGTAACTTTTTAAGCAATAGCTCTGCTGCCTCAAGAAGATCCTTTAGAGAAAGAAACCACCGTGGTCTTAAGATAGAGTCATCAGGGACAAATCCAGCCCAGAAGGGCACGGTGTTTTCCCTATAATAACTGTTTTAGGTTGATTTTCTAAAAGACTATGCCTAGGTCATGCCTTCTATTGTGTCTCACAAAGATTTACAAATTTTCAGATCTCTGAATAAAGTTAGTATCAGGAAGTAGCTAAGTCCTTGGAGAAACATGAACAACGTGAACAAATGCAGACACTGACCCAGAGAAAGAAAAACAATCATCTAAATCACAGGTTTAAATAAATTCCTTTCTGTTTTGTAGAGGGAGATATTCTCATCTCCAGGTGCTCATCGTTACAGCCAGAGGTAACAATAAAGCTTTGTGCAACTCAGAGCAACAGGACACACCTTTCCAACATCAGAGCTTGCTCAAATTAAAAGCAGAATTGGGGGAAATGGGGGAGGAAAGACATTTTTCATTAGAGATCCTCAAAAAAAAAAAAGTGTTTGAAGTCCTCAAGACAAAAGGAAAAAAAAAAAAAAAAAAAAAAAGACAACCAACCAAAAAACTAAATTTCTGAATAAAAGCTAAAGCAGGTTTTATTAGTTTGGCCTCTGCATTCAGCCCAATTAGAAAAGCCTTTTTGTTCCAAAGTAAATATTAATTTCACATTTCAACTACGTGTGAAGTTCTGAAAGTTTTTCCCCAAATATTAAACTGCTTGAATATAAAATCTAGTACTCCAAACCACATTTTTTCCTGATATATCAGCAAAGGCAAGTCAGGTCACTAGAATCTCCTTCCTCCCTGTTCCAATATCAGTTGTGATAAATTCATTATTTTCATAATTGCTCTGTTATAATTTAGTAATAGGTTCACATTAATTTAAAAAGCCTCACTATGAGGCATTATCCAAACAAAATAAGAAACAATTAAAATTAAATTTATCTAAAATCCTACTTCCGAGGCATTACCCAAACAGAGTAATACGCAGCATGAAATTTATCTAACACCCTATTAAAAATGATGACTTAAAGACCCCAAAAAATTTTTACTTAAAATAATACAATATAGTTGACTTTTACCTGCTGTATTTTTGAAGTGAGAGCAGATAGCCAGTCATAGTGCTAAATCAAACAGGGATGCCAGACAGCCACAGAGGCATCACCTCCCCAGGGCTGATCCCCAAGCCCTCTCCTCTCACCCAGCCAGTCTCACCCTCCCAAATATTTCCCTCCAGGAATTCAGGGATGTTATTACAGCAGTCACTCACTTTTGCCAGGGCTCCTAGGGAAGCTGCTTTGCAGGCTCCTGCTGCCTTCAAGGCTCAAGGTTAAGAGATTGCTCCTCTCTTGTTTCAGGGAAGCACCACAGCTGATGCCTTCTCCCTGCCAGCCCCATCAGGGACCCACAGCCTCACCTGTGCAGTGCCCCACCCCCGCAGAGCCCATTACCTCCACACTGTGGGGCACCTGTGGGGAGAAGCTTTCAGCCCTTCATCACAAACACCTTTTCACCTGGCTTGACCCAGGTCCCGCTTACTCAGAACCAGGGTATTTCAAAGAGCAAAGGCTTTTAAACAATAGGCACCAGATGCGCCTCTCTGCTTTGTTGAGTGTTCCTGCACACTCCTTGCAGAAATCACAGCAGATTACTACTTGTTCCCTAAGGCTTCTGTGATCTTTGTGGCACCACCTACTACCTTGAATCATAAACTCCTTTATTGTTTGCTGCTTCAGGGGAGTGTGTAACTAAGTCCTGCCTTGGGCTTCTCTTCTGAATGACCCTCCATTAGGTTGTAGCCACTTTTAAAATAAAATCCTCATAAGTTTTTGTTTTAAGCATGTATTGAACGGTTCTGACTGGAGAGATGTATTTTCTCCACAGCAATGGAACTTGTATTAGTGCAAAACAACCTTTTGTGTAACATATATGTGGTAACCCTAACATGTTTCTATAGTATGTCTCAGTAACTAGGTCATATACAGCATTAAGGAAAGTGCTACAGATCAGATTCCCATTTGCCCTGCCCCACAAGGGGATCTAACAGCATCATTTTATGTAACTTGATCTCAGCATCCAGTTTTACATTTGAGAATGTATGTCCATGTTCATAAACATATTAAAGCAAACACTTACTCCACCCCTGTATGCTATCTCCTGTCTCTGCCTTCCTGAAATGTGTCATTAACTACATTTCATCAGTTCGGTTCCAAAATCCTCAAATTCAGCTGCAAAAATGGAACCCCTTTGATCTTAGATTGCCGCTAATTCATAATTGATAACCCAGTCTGGAAGGAAGGGAAAAGTTTCGTCCCCATTAGTCGTTCCACTTAATATGTTCTGGTGCTTCAATTATGCAAAACCCAACTCCCAGGGTCTGACTGCCTTCCAAAATGTGAGTCAATGGGGGAAAGAGAAAAACCCAGATCAAATTATTCCAGCTGTAAATCTTTGTAATAGCATAGAAGTCATGCGAGTGATATCCAACACTGAACAATTCTGTTTGTTTTCCGAGCTGTTGCTTTGTAGAATTCCCAAGGCATCCATCAATGACTTCAGAGAGCTCAGCAGAGAAGGATTCATTCTCCCTTATATTGTTTTGGTCAGGTCATTAGGCTGGGTGCTGTAATGACCCTTTTTGGCCCAAGGCACTAAAAGCCTTGGAGTAATATATGACCTGGTGAGTAAGTAAGTGTGAAGGAATAATTAACACAAGTCATTTTGCTCTTTATTTTTTAGAAGAGAAACTGTCACTTCTTTCTGAAGATTTGAATTATAAATGTTAAGAATATGAGCACTGTGAACAAAACAGTAACATGCAGATATCACTGGGCCAAAGTATGTTCTTCCACTGGAAGACTGAACAAAGCAGGACTACACAGCAGGGAACACAGCTGAAAAGGCACATATGCCTACATCACCTCATATGAATAACCAGCAATCAAAAATATGTATATGACTGTACCTGTGTCCTGGCACCCAGGAGATTGTTGAGCTTAAAGAAGAACTACTTGACTTACATTTCTCTTAGACAAAACTGTACAACCATGCAGCAAACTCACAGGAATCAGTGGGAAATTAAAGACTGTAATTGCACAGGTGCTGCTCAAATGAGAACTGATTTTAAGCACAGGACATCCCACTGAAATCAGGTGTATCACCTGTTCAGGACATTTCAGCTCCACAGTTCTCCAGAATTCACCCACATTAGCACAAAAAGAAAAAATGTAGCTTGATTTTCTACTTGGCTTGTCAAGTGACTGATGGACTTCATGCTCTAGGAAGATGTGAACTCCAGTTGAAAGTTTTCCTGGAGGATGAGGACAAGGTCTCTTTTCTGGAGGTCATCACAGCTTTTCTTTTTCAGGTGCTTATAGGATCTCTGCTCTACCTGCCACTGATTTTCTATAAACTTAATTCTCTTCCACAGTTGTCCTCACCTGCCAAGCTTGGTCAGAAGGTCCTGACACTTCTGGGAAGTCTGGGAGATACAGAGTGCAAAGGCATAAGCTTTATTGCTGTAGTAAACTATGCGAAAGAAAAACACAAATACGTTGCAACAGAAATTCATATCTTCTTTTCTCTTATGTACAGTGAGTTGCCCATAGTGACAGAGTAAAGTCAAAGGCTTAGAGAAAATTGAGGAAACATCTTCACATTGTATTTATTGCCGGAATACGTCAAAGCCATCACATAAACCTCCTTGCATTTTCTGGTACGTTTTAAGGGCTAAGCCATTAACCTCTTACAAGGCAAAATCTATCGAGTTCTCCAGGCTTCCCTTGCTCTGTTCTTCCCTGATGAAACCCTTTCAGTACCTGGAAACCACGGGGTAGATCATGTCCTTTATAAACAGACAGATGCTACCTGTCTCACAGACCATCCCCTTTTCCCTCCTTCCTCTTTGTCATGTTCTGCAATGCACCCACTGTTACTTTTTCCCTCCTGGCATTCTTATTCCCTCCCAAATATCCCCTTGTTTCTCAAGAGAAAAATAATCCTCAGCCTGACACAAGTTGATGAGAGCAATAAACTGTCAGTTTGCTTCCTCGGGCAGTGCAGACCCTTCCCCACAGCCCAGGGTAGGGGCTGTCCTGCAGGTGACGGGGGTTCAGAGCTCTGGGCTTTGCTGGCAGACTTTGGGAACCCTGTCTCGTGCCCCTTGATCCAGGGCCAGTTCTTGCCTCACATTTTGCCTCTCCTGATTTGCTGCATGTTCTCCTGTTGCTTTTATTTTTCAGACACCTGGCAAAAGAAAAACAACCCTGCACCTCACAGATATTTTAATAATTCATATTCAACTTCAGTTACTGCAAGTTTAATAAACAAGTACTTATTAGAATGCAATCATTTCTTCTTAAAGCGGGCAGTTTTTAGGAATAAAATCACAATAATTACCTCTAAGAATATGTATGAATAACAAACATTCAGTCCTCCTGTTTTTGCTGTTTCGTTCATTTGCATGTAAGCCTTCTTCACTTTTCCCCTTGCCTTTGTTTCAGCAGAGACCTTGCTTTTAATTGGACTGAATATTCAGCTGGGTTCAAACCCAAATTTGTATGTAAAAAAGCTATACATAGCAACCAGCTCATCCTGGAATCCATTAAAAATAACAAGAGGGATTGAAATGAGATTATTTCAAGAGCTCTCTTGCATTCATAGGAAACAGGATTTATTGCACTTGCAGAGAAGCTCTCCCAGGTAAGGGAGATGTAGGCGATAACATTGAGTCTTCCTGGTTTTTCCTCTTGTCCACAAAGCAGAACCATCTGAATTTCCAAGCTAATTTCATACCTGAAAAGCAGCTTGCCACGCACCAATAGCCTGCTATCCACTTCTCTGCCAAGGCTGTTTTTACTTTAAGCACAGTGACATACCAACACCGTCCGTTTCTGCAGCCTCCTTCCTTCAGCCCTCCCTCGGGATGCTTTGCAGGCCCCCATGAAATTCAGCTTAGCACTAAATGGAAGCAATGGAGAATACAGTAGCCTGTACACAATTAAAATAAACCAGATGTTGTTAAGCGGCAGCTACAATAAACACACCTGCAAGAGCCAGGGAAAGCAGGTGGAAAAGCTGATTTACGCCTCCAGAGAAGGTAAGCCCAGCGGCCTCAGCATCATGCTGCAACAGGGGATTGTCCACCTCCCTACCACCCACCCCAGCAAGCACAGCCATCTTCTCAAGGGACTCCAATGAAATTTGGGCTCACCACTTAAAAAGCAGCGTGTTGCCTGAAGAGCAGACTGCAGTGCCAAATTGCAGCCTGCCACCTCAGCTGCCACCCCTCCAGGAGGATGCTGGCTGTATTTTCATTCCAGTGGAGGTTTTTTATTATTTCTCTCACTTAAAAAAATAGCTATTTTCATAAAGACCATCTTTCCTGCACTCCCACTCACAGTAAGTAATTGGAAAAGTGATCCAGAGACTTTAGGTTTCTCCTTCTAGCAATTGACTGGGGAAGTTTCCCAGGAGGAAAAAGAAACCCCATCTTAACAAGATAATTATTTGGTTTTGGGGACATGTGTTGTAGGACTGTTTAATGGAAGAGAACACTAGGGGAGGACAATTTTGACTTTCTCAGCAGGGAAAAATAATACCTTTATAAGTCAGAGGCACACACCCGGAGGCTGTGGCTGAATTTTTGAAGGGCAAGTCCTCCACTAAGACTTGCCTTGCTGGTTGCCCTGCAGTGACCTCATACAGGCCTTGAAATCATCATCTCCAAAGGCACAGGCTTGGATGTGCATCCTCTGAGATAGTCTGCCTCCCTGGGGAGGACATACATTTAACTCCAGGGCTATAAACAGAGGCCAGGGTGAAGCAGCAGCATCTTCTGTGTCAGGTACAGTATGGCTTTTCAAGCGGCTCTTCAAAACAGAACATCTTCCTCTGGAGCAGAGAGGCATACGCAGCTCCAGCTTCGGTTACTGGTAAAAGGTCTGTGCTCAGAGAGGCTGTGATTAGAGGCCAAATGAAGCAGGATAAATTTGTAGTGTATTTGAGAGCATGTTTTATTGCCTGTCATGCACCCTTCAGTGTTGAAAGTCCATTGATCCCAAAAGGTTTGGGCCACTAAACAGAAGTCATGGGAGCCAAAGTGGTTTTCTTTGAAGTCTTGCTTCTAGTTGCTTACAACTTCCAGCTCTGAAACTAAATGAACTGAAGCTTGGCTCTCTGGAGATAAAGGTCTTACATTTGCACTATACTAAAAGAGTTCCCCGAGCATAGAGTAATTCCTCAGCACCATGCAGATTCCTGTAAGAGTTAATCACTGTAAAGCACAGTGGGTGTTTGGGTAAAAGGCATTAAAGAATTCAAGTTCCATTTTTTTCTTACAGATTCCACATCTCAAGTTTGTTTGTGTTTTGGTTGGTTTGTTTTTTGTTTTTTTTTCATAAGAGTGAACTGAAATTAATTGAATGTTAAGTGTGGCTCAGTCTGTAGCAGACCCTTAGCTGATTTAAATTAACAGCTTTGACCCATATTTCTAATTCACACCTTCTTGTCAACCCAGGAATGGATGTTTGGTGGTGAAACACAACCAAGATGACTACAGTTAACTATACAAGCCTTGGCTTCAACAAGGTTAAGGATTCATCAATTTACCTGCATTGTGATAGTTCTCATTGCAAAACTAGAAAAGAGGCTTTTATTTCAGTGTCCTAGAGTTTGTCCACTCTCCATACGAACTCAAAGGCATTTTATAAGAGCCTATGACTTGTGTCTTCTGCCATTTTCCCCAATGCACTGGCATAGAAGCATGCCAGGCTAACATGAAAAAAAAAAACAACAAAAAATAATGACCATGTTTGGATCTAACCTAGTTTGGGAATCCCTGGGATGCAGGGGAATTTGAACTGGCTACCCAGTTCTGGCTGTGTAAAAGGGCCCTGGCTTCTTTTTAAGCTTATTCATGTACAGATCAAACAAACAGACTTCCAAGTGCTTTCATTTAACTTTGATGCCAAACTTTGATGTCTTCACCATTTACAGTAATCATGTTTATGTGCATTTAATATTATTTTTTTAGTCCAAAACACTACCCATAAAAAGACCAACTTCATTTGAAATATGCAGCATTTTTGCTATTTGAAAACTGCATTTTTAATTTGTTTCTTATCAGCAGAGTACTTCTGGGGCAAAGAGTACATCAAGTTTTTAATGCCTTTCAGTTGATTTAAATTAATATTTTATGTTTGTATTCAAAAGAGCTGGCTAATAGAAGTGTGCTGACATTTTTTCACACTCTTTCTCTGGCATGTGTTATATGCAAAGTAATGGAATAAAGCACCAAACACTTGAGAAATAACCATGATGAGTACCCAAAAGATGACATTTCCACACAGTTTAATCCACTTGGATCATTACTCAAAAGCCTTGTGCCCAAGGTGGGGGGTACCCTAAACTCTCAAGATTAAGATTAGATGATAATATATCAACCCTTTGCTTTAGATGCAAATACCTACCTCTATGTGCCTGAAAGCCCTGTCCCCCCAAAAACAACAAAGGGGGAGCATTTCTCTCCCCAGTTCTGTATTTCTGCTGAGCTCTTTTCCAAGAACACAACAAGCCAGAGATAACAGCAAAGCTTTTAATCAAAAGGGGCCTGAATGATTTCTATTGCATTTAATAACCACTTCATCACTGTCACTAGATGAAAGTGCTGTATTGGATTCCATAGCTGACAACAGTGGTGAGGTAGAGGATAGCCTTCAATTAGGAAGCTACACCCCTCTCCTTTTAAAACTGGTGGAGGAGGACAGTATCTGAAGTTACCTTTCCACTGTTGAACACTCCAGCTAGCTTTAATCTAGGTAGCTCAGAGGCTGGTAGCAATCTAGTACCAGCAGGACAGAGCTCAGTTTGTATTTATCATTGTTGTTTATCAGAATTAAGGCCAGAGTGTTGCCATGCTCATATTGCCCAGAAATCTTCCAAGATTCTCTTAAGACAACAGTACTAACTGCTAAGGAAGCTAGGATTCATTTCTAGTAGGTAACTGCTACCCAGAAACTGGCTGAGTTAATTTAGCACAACTTAAAACACTCAGATTTATCCTACAGGATTCACTAAACATAGAGATGAACCGTGGGCTTCCAAAACCAATTTTTTAAGTCGGGATTCTTGCCATGCTACTCCCATTTAGAGCATAACAACTAACCTTCAGCTCACTGAGTCAAGAACCTACCTTCAAGCTGGAAGAATTACCACCCTGTCCCTGACGTACCCACATATTGTACCAAACATTTCCTTTCTTTGTGTTTGCATATATACAGTGTTATAGCCCTAAACTTCCCCATGGGCCTGAGTATTCTGAGAACTTAATGGGCACACAAACTGTTTTTTTTTTATGTTCCTCAGTTGAAACTACTGGAGTCAACCTGGACCAGCTGTGCAAATGAGTCAGCAGGAGGTCACCACCCACTTATGCCAAGTCCTCACTGAGCACCTCACAAGGAGAATTTTAGAAATGCTTCGGAAGCATTAACTCTTCTATCATGTTGGTTAACAGGAAGCAGCTGAAAAGCTCAGAGAGGAGTCAGCAGTGATGCAAGATCTCAGGCTACCCCTGCTACAGCTATCACACAGACAGGATCTACAAATAAAGTCTGAAAAAGGAGGGAACTTAAAGGAGGAATGTAATTACATAGCCAAATCCCACACAGCTAACACAGCACAGGCTACTGCTATTAGCACTGCATTTTTACAGAAAGAAACCACTATCCAAGAGGCTAAAGTACAGGGGAGAAAGTTTTCCTCTCTAGGGCAGATGAAGGAAGAGAACACTGAGAAGCAATCATTAGTAAAACAATTGGCTGCCTGCTTTGCACAGTTGCCACAAAATGTTTACGCTGACAGTGCCATGAATGTGTTGGCTTGCCAGAATTGCAGCTGTGCCAAGGAACTGTCTACTGCTGGGGCTGCTGTTGCATTTCACCTTCTAAGTATGTGATGCACCCCTGGGTCATCACCCTATTCCCCTGCTATCCCAGGAACCATATTGGGGAAATTCATTATTAGCCTCTTTTTGAAACCTAGTATTTTGTCCCCCATGATTGCTATCAGGAACAAATACAACATCTGAAACCCACTTTTGAGAAATGAAGATGCTATACTGTCTGATAAAAGATTTGAATTATTTTTCTAAAAAAGTAGTAAACTGGAAGCTTCTGTGTCTGAGAACAAGAGACCTGGGTTTTTTTTCCTGATGTAGATAGAAAGAAATGTTAATGTCTTATGTTCAGAGACAATGATACTGAATTTATTGTACTGTGCTGGAGTGGGGTAGAAGTGTCACTTCATTAAAGTATTTTTGGTTGCTTTTCCCCCCTCATTTTCCAACTAACTTTAACAAAACACACCTTAAAGAAGGAAGGATGTCTTTGTTTTGTATCAGAGAAGATGGACGTTGAAAAGAACTCCTAGGAGACCCAACAGTGGTTAACTGAGAACAAACAGTCATTGCAAAAATTTCATCAAGAAGTCTCACTTATCAGCACGAAATCATATTAAAGAAGGATATGGTCTAGGAAGGAAAGACATGCACCACATAGTAACTTATTCATATACTTAAGTGTAAAGAAAGCTTTCAAGAGCATAATCCTGAAAGATGCTGCAGGCTCCCTGCAGGTTACTGCTGCTCTCAGTTCCAGTGATGTTAAGCATACTCAGCACACTGCAGGATTTATCTCTAATGGCTATCTGATCCAAAAGCCAAACTGTTAAATGAATAAAATCACTGCATGCTAGATCAGGACACGAGAAGATTGCCTGCGTTGCCGTGAGATTAAGATTATCAAGTGAATAAATCTATCACGTGATAGATAAAACAAATACCCATTAAAAAAATAAATCTCTCAACACTAGGAAGAGAAATGCATTCCCAGCACACTCTGAAAACCTTCAAAAAGACAGGTATATCCAGCATCAGGACCGATGGAGATGAAGATTGCTTTGCAAGCCCCCATCCCCCTCAAAAGTAGTGAGCACAGGCCCCCTAAAGAGACAGATAATAAGAACAAAATCAAAAGTATCTTTGAAACACCTAGGAATTGATGAGAACAGGTGGGAATCTCTGTGCTGAAGTGTGACATACTAGACACAAACCCAGGCATTTCTAGCTACTTAGCCAATAGTTTAGTTGGGATTGCCTTGATCTCAGACAGAATTTTCACTGACTTTTACAGGTAAGAGAGGTGTAACTGCATCAGACTTCTGACCCTTACTCTTGACTCCAGTCAGCCCAAAGTAAATTCAAGTTCCAAATCATTTTGTCCCATCCCTTCACTGATTTTAGAAATCACCTTCTCCTAAGGGCAGTTGTTTCACACTCAAATTTCTCGATATGTCTTGGTCAAGAAGGTGCCATCTGTCTTCCCTCATTCAACTGTCTGCAACCACATTTCTACCTTTACGTAAGGCCCTGGGCACACTCAGGAGGAAACCTAGCAACAGTGTTATTTAAGAGGTTGCTACCTACAGGGATCTCCAGTATTTACAAAAAATAGCTAGAGCATGTGCATGGATGTATTATCATAACATAGTTCTTCCACTGCTGTAATATAAGCTCTACATAGAAGTCATCCCAGGTGACTATTTCTAGCCCAAGGATCAGTATCTCCAGCTTGTCTTTTTCTCACAAGTACCACATTACAGGCTCCAACTCAGGGCACCTCTGTCATAGCACAGTTCATTGCTTCAGCCTGTGCTCTGAGCTGACAGAATGTGAACCCATCCAGGCAACCTTCAGCCACAATATTAACCTGAGTAAAACCCTGAGGCCAGTCCTGCTGGGAGGACCCTGGCTGCTATCCCAGGACTGCCTTCCTCTGCTTGTGCAGGCAAGTTCTTCTTCAGACCGTCCAACATCCATACTCACTGAATTAGTGACACATTTCAGGCCTGAAAGAAACAGAAAATTACTTTTTAAGCCAGTGGAGAGAACCAGAGCCATTAGGAATAGCTGAAAGCTATATTATGATACCACACATTGACAAAAGGCATTTGATTGCTGGAAGGAGAACTACCACAAGGCAGATATCCTAACTCCATTCTGCACCACAGCAGGGTTCAGCTACATCCCCTTTCTGGTGAAAAGTTCCGTCTTCCAATTTACAGCCCTATTAAGAATTTTCCAGTACACCTTGCTGTACTGGAATGATTCAGGGAATTCAAATTCCAGAAGAGAGAAAATAGCAGGACAAGGCTCATTATTAATGACTTGATCAGCCATTTGTGGGGGTTTCTGGTATGTGCCAACTCTATCTTCAGAGTTTTAGAATGCACACTGTGTGAGGGGAAGTAGGACTTCTGTAAGTTCTCTCAAGCGGTTCCATTACACCTGATTTATAGCATGACACTACTTGTTCTAGCCCATAACCTTGAGCTCATAAACTACACAGGGGAAAATTTACTAACTACTGACTTTATCTTAATGCACTATTGGGAATTTTAAATGGGGAAAAAAGGCAAGAAGAATCCGGGCCACCTAGAACTGGTTTTGAAAAACAATCCTTTAATGGCCTAGTGCAGTGCACATCACAGTCCACTCTGTTTTCATCTGAAGTTTTAATTTACATGGCCAGAATACAGTAAGGACCTATGTTTGTCTTGCTCTGAAGGAGATAATCAATAGGAGAGATGTAGACACATTTCATTGCTTCTTAGCTGCATACGTTGATGGAGTTTACCACAATCGCATGTACAAACGCCCTTACTCCACTCTTAGCTAGCCTAAGAGTTTAATTAATAACAGAATTCAGAAAGCTGTTTGCAACTTTTCTATTAAAAAGAATAAATTAATATTAAAATTAATGGCTCCATTAAAAACATGTCCAGATGACCAGAGGGAATTACCTCCCTCTCATCAGCACTGGTGAATCTGTACCTGGAACACCAAGTCTGGTTTTAGGTCCCCCCACTGCAAAAGAGACAGGGAACCGAAAGGATACAGCACAAGGGCTTGAGAACTAGATTTATGAAAGGTTGAAGCTGGGCTTCTTCATCCTGCCTAAAAGGTAGTTAGCAGGGTAATCTGATAGCAACGGGACAGTTGCAATGTGATAATCAACCACTTCTTGGTAGCACCAGGCAATAGAACAAAGGACAAGGACAACAGAGTACAGCTTGGGAGGCTCGGGCTGGGCTTTGTAAGAAGTTTTGACAGGAAGAGCAGCATAGCACCTGTACAGGCTACCAGAGAGGTGGCTGGGTTTCCAGTACTGTTAGACAGAGACACAGGTGGCTTGATGCAGTTGGAACAATGGTCCCAACTCCAAGCTAATTTAAAATAAAGATATCATATGCATACAAATATGGTTTAATCCTCCATTTCATTCTTTTTGGAGGAGAGAAAAAGGGAGTGAATCTAGGATCATAGGACAAATTAGTTTTACCACACAACACTTGATGGCTGTACTACTGTGCAATACACAGAAGTAGCATCCACAGATGTAATAATTATTCAGATGCTCTGACCCACGTTTTATCTTTAGTTTCAATAATGCTCTGTTCAAGCCTAACACATACTTTCAGATTAACTTCTTCAGCTAATACTCTGAGGTGGATGCCTAATTTGCCCGATGTAAAGTTACACTCTCCTTGGCTCGTTCTCTTCAATGGCAGCCTGCCCTCTGTATTAGCATACAACTTCCTTGAAACAAGAAGTGTTGATGTTAGAGCAAATACAAAATTAGTTCTGCATTTGCTGACTAGTCCCAAGAGATCTCTTGTTCCTTACTTCAGTTTAAGTACTCGCAAGTCAGTTCTTGAAACTTTCCCCTCCTTTCAAGTTATTTTCCCTAGGTAAGGCTCCAGCAAACAGTAACTTGTGTAATTATTATTGTTATTACAGTCTCTTATTTTGTTTAATTAGTAACTATTTTAAATTACATGGCTGAACTGCAGCTGGATAGATGTCATTCAGCGATAAAGGCTTGTTCTTTGAAAAGCTAGAAATAGGGGCATTTTCAGCAGGGCTATAGCTCATACAGTGAAGAATGTCACACTTTGTTTCTATGGTTCATTGAGGATATTAGGAGTAACCTTATTTCTATCTAAAGAAGAATTCTGTTTGCAAATGACTTTCCAACATCCCAGCAGTGGATTTTCATAGGGACTGGCAGAAAGCAAACAGTGATTCTTACTGATCCTTCACTCCAGTGACTGAAAGATTTCCCCAAGCAATTCCACAATGTACTGTTACACACCTCTCACTTGGACAAACAGGAGTAATCAGAAGATTTGCACTGCATGCCCTTGGTCTTGTCGAGTTCATGCCAGGTACAGCAACACAGTGGAAGCACTGGGCAGAACAGGCCTGTCTGTGCCCAGGCACCACCCGAGCCCCAGTGCAGTCCACCTCACAACAGCAGTTTCCAGTACAGACCTGAGCAGAATCAGAGGTCCCTAACTCAGAACTGCCCAGTCATTGTCTATCACACATTTATCTTCCATGTTGTTAAAGAGGCTGATGATCACTTTATAACTATATTCATGAGTCTTCTTTACTCTGTCTTTGATGAACTATCCTCTCAATAACTGCCCAGGAGTTTTGAAAAGGAAAAAACATTCACACATCCAAAAAGACATCAGGCTGTCTAACAAAAGAAAGTCCTTTGACTTTCTCACTGGATACTTTAAAATGCTTATGAACAAGCCCAACATCAGGTTTTTAAGTTTTCCTCAATTAAATCTCACACTGCAGAGCACAGCTCACAGTTCTGCTCTCTTCAGATTCCCCTGAAGCCTTACTACACCTTCATGCATACTTGCTCCTTCTCCAGTTTCTGTAATGTCAGCACATACATACACACAAGCGGTGAGTTTGCAGTGCCCCCAGATGTTACTAATAAAATTAGCATCAAGTAGAGGCCTAGGTGCCTCTCTCCCTCCCTTCTGGTGATAGCTCATTTAAGAATGTTCTTTTACTGGAGGTCACAGTAATAAATTATGATCTTCTACTAAAGACTTGTTGCAATTAGCATGGAATTTCCTGTCTGAAACCATATCAAATATCTGAGGTGCAGGTGCACTAATTACCAAGAAAGCACAGTAGAATAAACCCCCCCCCAATTTTATCTGTATATAAAACTTGACAGTACGGAGTTTTATCACTAGATCTTACTGAATTTTAAAAAGGTTCAGGCAGGTTCCCATACCAGTGTTCTGATGCACCCTACCACAGAAACCACTTCAGATACTGTTACTGTCCTACCAGTGACAGAAAGGAATCAAACCAGTTCAAGCCCATCTCACCAACCCTCCCACCGTTGTACTGTTGCTCCACAGCCGCGCCTGTTTCCTTTGCCAACACTATGAGGATCCACCTTGAGTTACGCATCTTTAAGGCAGCAGAAAAGAGTACTAAGGAATAAGAGGAATGCTGAAAAGCATGTCAAAAAAAGAGTCTTCCCACTTACGGTTTTGAGAAAGAAAACATGACAAGTAACAACCTTGCTTCTTGACTGAAACATTTTTAAAGCCCAAGTCTGTTTGTTTAAAGTAGTGTCAGGGCCACCTACTGCACCATAAAGAAGCTGGAAAAGATCAGTCACACTCTCGCTTCTCTCCATGTCTGCAGATTTGTAACTAGAATAAAGTTATATAAGGATTCAACCTTGTCCAGAGGTCCAGAAGGGATCCGAAGCAAAACCTAGAGCATGGAGGAGAAATAGGTACTGGAATATAATATCTAGAAGCCAGGTTTTATATGCTTAGATGATAAGTGCTTATTAAGCTTGGATTATTTTGCAATTCCTTAGTCTTATCCCAGATGTCTGGCCCCAAGAAAGATTAAGTCATTCAAATTTGCTACAACTTGTAAGAAATTCAGCATGACAAAAAAGAGTTTTGTGGCAGCTGGCAAAGCGCAGCTGTGTCATAGCACACCAGAAACAGTTATTCAAACACACATCAGGGACTACAAAGATAGAGTACTTTACCAGGAGCATATCTTTCAGACACAAGTTACGAAATCATGGCTTTAAAGCAAGTAATGTGTCTGTAAGTGCACTGCAGAAAAACAGACTGCAATTAAGCACCCATTAATGGTACTGAGCTATGCACATACTTGTGTAACTTCACAATTCCCTAATAGTCTCTAACATCATGAGACCCTTTCTTTGGTAGCCAGAAGAAACAGCTGTATGACACCTTCATTAAGACAAAGATAATCTGTTTCCTTATAGGAATTGTCCCTTTGCCATCATTCAAGTACTGATTGAAGTAAACACATGTAAGAAAGGCTACCACTAGCTGGTGTGGTAAGAAGACCCAAATGAGGTAAGCAATCTATCACCCGTTCTAATATTCCCAGAATGGAAAAAGAAGGTTCTAAATATCAGACATTTGCATAAACAAGCAACTACTCACTCTCTTTTTATGCTGATCTCTGGCCATCTGAGTTGAAAATTTGACTGGGTGAAATAAGATTTCCCCTACTGACCTCAGTCTTTTTCTCTTCAAAGAAGTCATGATAAAATGGGATCATTTTCAAAGAACTGAAAGCCCAGTTTGTATATGCAACAAGCCATTCCATATTAAGTCCACAGAGCATTTTACTTGCCTCAACATTACAAAAGCAATTTGTTTCCAGACAGTGCAGAATAATTAGTTCACTCTTCACTAAGACAAGCTTTTCTCCATATTGTGCCTGTAACTCATACAGAGTTTCCACAGAGAACAGTCTGAACTCCATGCACATACCAGACTATTAATGCCATGGTCAGAATCAAAAACAGAGTTTCAATATGCTGTAAGCTTTCATTGCCACTTCCCTCTCTGACACACTAAACATTGCCACCTACTGACTCTGTCAAAACCTGAACTCTAAATGATTGTTTCACTCCTCACTCCCAGACACAATGCCCAAGATGCACAACAGAGGCTGTAAAGAAAGATCATTAGAGTCCAGATTTTAAAGAAACCACAAATAGATGCCTGATAACCTCAACTATTATTGTTACTTGGTTTTTTTCCACTGTTGTAGCTATTTTAAGATGTCAAATTTTAGTAATTTCAGTCCTTTAATCTTGCAATGTGACTGTCAAGCATGTGTTTTTACAATAAAAAAACCCAACCACACATAACAGAGACAGGTGTGTGAATTTGAGGACAACCACAGTTCCTTACAAGCTTTGTAACAGCAGTGTATGTTCTAGACTTGATAGTCCAGGGT
Source organism: Tyto alba (assembly GCF_018691265.1). Taxonomy (NCBI): domain Eukaryota; kingdom Metazoa; phylum Chordata; class Aves; order Strigiformes; family Tytonidae; genus Tyto; species Tyto alba. The sequence goes on along the minus strand of NW_024881279.1, from coordinate 9,499,976 downwards.
AAATCTTGAATGCTGTGTTCCAAGTAACTCAGAAAAAGCAACATCTGTTGCTGCTTTTCCAAGATTTTTCCATACCTATGGCTTGACAAATAAGAAAAAAAAGATCATCATTTTTGCATCATCCAGCTCCAGCAGCACCAAAGATATAACTAAAACAATATTTTTAATTATTCTTTTATATAATTACATTGTCAAACAAGAAATACCTATGTAGTCACAAAAGTTTGTCACAGTGTATTAACAAGGGTTCTGCTTCGCAGCTGCTGCACGTATTCTTTTGCTTGGTCAAAACCAGTCCTTGGTGGCTCTGGAGGAGGAGGAGGACCTTCCACCAACTTCACAAAGTAATGGCACCTGGAGATTTTCATGATGCCAAACATGCCTTTGCCATGGTAACGAATCCGTTTCACATAGCTGCCTCTGCCCGTCATTGACACAGCTGAAGGAAAAAGGCGGGGGGGGGGGGGGAAGAAGACCATTCAGTCAAGAATAAACTACTACGCATCTGCAACTGAAACACTGCCTTGCTAGTGTATTTTTCATGACTGCATATGAAGAGTTAATTCTACTTGGGATTCTCTCCATCTTTCTTCTATTCCATTTAGCAGATTACTGCTATAGAGGAACCTGTGAGTTGATTAACACTCTTCAGGAGCACCAAAAAGGTGAATTTAGAAATCATGCATGCAAAGATAAATATGCAGTAACGGACAAATCCAAAGGAAGCTACACTGAGCACTTACTAGATTATATAGCTCTTCTGAAGGTGGTATTAATTCCACTGCTTTTCAGTAGTTTGTCTCATGAATTTTGGTAGAAGTCTTATAGACTACATTTTCCCTCCTTTCTCCCTTTATTGCACTCATCATAGGTATTTTCGTTATCTACACATCCAGTCCTGCATTAGCAGATAAACCTTCTTACGGCGGAGGCCTGGAAGGTTCCAAAGAATTCTTAATCAAATGTGCTCTACAATCCACGTTACTTTAAGCTTATGAGGTCAGCTTACTAACATTTATACCATATTTGGCAAAATGAGAATTTTTTAATTTGGTCCTAAAAACAACTATAAGTAAACATTTCTCTAACATTTTTCTAGGCAGGAAAGTGTAGTTATTACAAGCTTATCCTGTAATCATCTATAACAAAGCCTTTTCATTAAGAAGATTACTGTAAATATTTATTTACTTTTACGCTGTTTCTTACAGAAGTTTAGATTCCAATCCTACAAAGCTAGTAGTACTAGTCACGGACAAAGCTTCCAGCATCTATGTTCACTGGCAATATTAAAAAGCAGTAACAGTTTGCTTCATGTTGTCTAGTCTTTCATAATCATGTCAAACATCTTCCTCTGCAGGACTTTCTGTTCACACAGGGAGCAGAAATTCCACTTTCAATGCATCTAGCAGATGCCACAAGAACACCAGTCAGACACTAACTATAACAAACTGATGATGGCTGAAGGCTCAACCACCACACTAACTTCAGTTGTGCTACAAGTTGGAAGCACATGCCTTTTATGTTTTGGTAAAGATAACCTTATTAGAAACTATCCGTTTCTGCTGATTTGAAGCAACAAAACCTTATTAAGGACAAAACCTTTTCATAGGTTGGATGACATTCTTCTGCACTAGAATAAGGAAAAAAATGTACCTATATGTAAATTCGATTTGAATTCCACATTGTGATTTCTTACTGCCATTTCCTGCGCTTCTAAGAGAACCTGTAACACGAGGAAAAGAAGCAGAAATACTGAGTAGGAATTGAAACAATGTTATTTCTTATTTCTACATAACATGGAGGAAATTGCAAGTGTTAGTCAGTTACTGAAAAAGTATTTTATAGAAATCAGAATTATGTAAAATATGTTTGTCTTAACAAGTATGTTCTTTGTGTACAGATGAAAAAGCTTTATTACATTTTTTGAGAGGAAAAGAAGTGGAAAAGATGGTTCTCACCAGCATTTGTCACCCTTCCATCCACAGACCTTTGTGTAAATAGGTATCAGAGTTAAAACCAGTTCCAAGGTGTGCAAAATGAATTTAGGCTATTCAGTATTTTCAGCTAATACAGGATACTTTGTCATTATTATGCCAGAAATCAATGCTCTGGCTAAGAAAATGAGAAATTTGAGACTCCTAATAACTACAGTGTACGAAAAGCTTTCAAGCTTTTACAGAACTCAGTCCCCTCCCTGATGATATCCTTCATCTCTTACAATTTTAAGAACCAAAGCACATAGATGTAGCAGCTGTTAGAGACACGGATTCTACTTTATCTACCATGGACTTAACACGAAGCACTGTTAGAGAGGGTACCCACATTTAACTTGTAACGATAATAAATTACGACAGCCAGCACAAGTGACCTTGGCATGTCCATAAGTCACATTACATGACTGGTACAAAAATACGCTGTTTGAATGTGCTCTCAACAGGCTTAACAGAAGCATAGAAAAACATAGAAATAGAAACATCTCCAAACTTCTGGTGATAGGTATTGATTTTAAAGTTTTCTTGAAACTAGGAGTGTTAAAGAATGCTACTACGTACCTCTTTGATCACCTTTGCTCCCTTTTTATCACTGAATTCCAACTGAGCAAGAGCCTGATCAATGGACATTCCTTTTATCTGCAATCAAAGTGTTAAAGTTGACTTCTGTAATTACAAATACTTCTCTTATTCAGAAGACAGTGTTTAAATTATTTGGCCATTATAAAGAGCAAATCAAGACTTTAGTCTCCTTAATTACCATTTCCTCAATGTAATATCTTACTTATAGAACTTCTGAGCTAAATATTGAATAAATCTTGATAAAACATTTTATTTTCTTAAAGAAAAAAAACAGCCCATATCTACCTATTAAAGTTCCCCTTGCCATCTACTGCTAGGCAGAAACCAACACGAAAATTCTTCCACAGTGCATAATCTGCATATGATACTGGATACACATTTGAGAACATACTAGGATAAAGCAGCTAAACCAAACTATGAACAACTGTTTGCCTGCACAGACACATGCTGTTCCCCGGGACTCTTATGAAGATGATGATTAGACTATGATTGAACTAGGCTATTAAGGTAAATACAGTAATTAAATTTTGCATTCTAACAAATACAGTACAAAGTACTTTTTGCTTACCAGTTTTGCCAGATACCACATCTTATCTTTGCTATATTTTATTTCCCTCCGACAATGATATATTTCCTAGGTGCAAAAAAAAAGAAGTTAGAGGATCAGTAATTTTGCTGTGAAAACAAGAATGGAGCATACATCATCTGTTCCACAAACTATTTTTGTACTAGGAATAAAATAAGTGTGACTTCCCCTACTATGCCATGAACATAGCAAAGCAGACATACCTTTCACATTTAAAACTGAAAGCATTAAAAAAAAGTAGCTGGCATACAAAAAATTTTAATACAATCTTATGAGAATTAGTTTATAGACAAAAGTCCCTGAAAAGGATAATCAGAAGATTTTTCATTATCTTTCCCTTTCCTCCACCCCACATTTTGAAGCAGACTGATATGCTCATTCAGTCTTAAAAATATTACTCTGCTGTTAATTCAACTGACTGGGATAGCAACTAAACAATATTATCAGAATTAACTTAATTAGCTCTTCAGAAGTGAAGAGGGTTTCAAGTTTGACTGGCATGAAGAGCTGTCTCCAAAGACCTATTTAGCATTATTACTGTACCAACAGGGACCAAAACTAGCTAGTAAACTTTAACATCAACACAAATTTGGAAGAGATGGCATTCTTTATGAACAGCTGAAAAAACAATTTAATAAGTGAGTTTGTCAATAATTGCATTTTCACATACATTGCATGAGTCAGCACAGTACACAGCACATATTTCTATGTCATAGGCCATAAGGTTCACAGAAGCAAAAAATGCTCACAGTCCAAAAAAGCACATGTCCAAAACCCCCCTAATTCTTCTGAGATGCAAATACTTTACTTTTCTGACCAGTAAAGAGGCCACAACATATTATCTCCCAACAAAGAACTATTACTAAAGTAGAATTCCAAAATATCAGTTCTCAAGAGTGAGGAAGTACTGAAGAATTAACCTAAAACTCTTCGAGGTTGTGCTGTAGAGACAGTGGCACCGATTAGTCCCTTCAGTGATCAAATACAAAACACTTAGTTTTCACATGCAACAAATTAAGAGGCTTGTTTCTGTTCACATTTAACTGTACGTCCCAGTTATAAAATGATCAATATGAGGAGAGAGGAAAAAACAGGCATAAACCTGCTGATATCAAAAACTAATCTGTTATGACCGCATTTAAAAAACTCGACCACGTTACTCATGCTGACTTCTCCAAAAGTTGTCTTGAAGGGCCAGCAGACAGCCCTACATTGACCATACAGGTAACAAAAGGATTTTAGATTCTTTGCTTCAGTTTATGGCTTAGTAAAACACAAGTTATTGTACAACATAATGAAGGAACAAATCCACTGTACAGCACAAATAAAATGGTTTCCTAAGAAAAAAAACCTGCAATCATATGCCACATCTTAGACTCCCACATAACTTCAGAGCCTCTCAGTCCATATTAAACATTTCAAACAGCCACTATGACAGAAAACAACCTCTGAATAGTTTCATTAAGGGGAGGCCACAGCAAGAGGCAACACATTATCAAACCTCGGAGAATCTATAACACATAGAAATTAAGAAATTAAGAGTGTGCACTCCATTGTACCTACATCAAACAGGCACCACTAGTTCCACTACCCAAGGAAAGTTACATTTATATCTTTGTACTCAGAAGCAACAATGTAATTACATTCTTCTCTAGAAGGTACAAAAAGAACAAGTGTATAATGATACATCCTTGGTAATTTCTACCTCCTTGTAGTTCAGAGACTTCTACAGAGGATGGTACCTTTGCAGTTTGCATCACATTACAGGGGATCAGCTGCAAGCAACTTGAAGCTCCAATATAATTTAGAGGTGGAAAACATTCAAAGTAATGTTAATTGCTACAATATAAATACACCAAACTGACTAAAATCTTAAATAGCAGATGAATAAGCTATCAAACTAGTGCCTTGTGAAGTCACCCAGAGACAGTGATAATCTGTTCAGAAATTGCTAAACATAAGTAGGTAAGGAAATTCACAGGTGTATCCTTACAGCTGGTCTGCGAGGTTCTCCAGGCAGCTGCGGCGGGTAAACAACCCTGTTCTTTTTCTCCCACTTCCCAAACTGCAGAGATGTGCTTGTGTGGATGCATGACAGAGGAAAAAGGCTACCAGGTGCTAGCCCCCTGCAAGACAAGATTACAGTTTTGCTGAACATAAGAGCTCTTTATCCCCTGCCCAGTTTATCTAGAAAATTGTGAACTTACCTGTCTTGGTAAAGAGAACTAACACACTTGACTACTCACAAAATAAAACTAACCAAGTCCTCTATGGTTTACATTGAAATGGCTTTTTACTTCAATAAGAAGCCTCAGGCTTCCTAAAGCAAATTACGAGCCAAAAGCGACATTAATATAGCATGAAACTCCATATTAAGCATCCCTGGATCATCACACAAAGACACAGTCATATCTTTGTTCTTACGTGAGGTTCATTACTCACATGAGTAATTTTTTATCTTTTCCAAAACTAGCCAATACTTATTTAACTGTTACCAACAAGATTGTTAGCTGTGAAAATTTCTAGTTTTTCAAGGGACTGAGTATCAACAGAGTATCAGAAGTTTATAAACATTCTTAAATTTGAAAGGAAAGATAATCTAAGCTACTTTCAAAATGCAATCAAGTCAATATAAAACAGAAATAGCAAAAAACCTCGTAGTTTTCAGTCAGTTTGCTCACCTCAGATTCAGAAAAAACAGGCTACATTTTGCCCCCTGCTGACTACATCAAGCAGCACTGAGCAGCCTCTCATAACTACAAGAAACAGATGAGTTCAAGACCAGATATTGTGAGTTTTACTACAGCTTGAACAGCTCCATGTAGGTAGCCAAACTGTGCAAAGCATTTTAAAAATTACTGCCAAACAGAACATGTTGATTAGTTTCAAGAGGGCATTGTACACCTTAAAGTTTTCACATCCTATCGGTAGGGAGTAGCATAATACACAACTTCAAAGTTAGGGAATATTTTTTCAGCTATTTACCAAAACCAGTTTATTTGAGTAATACTTAAAAATTTCACTCATCAAGATGACAATTCATTATCACCAGACATAAGATCATCAATTAATACGGGAAAATATTTGGCAAGCATGTGAATATCATTTTGCAATTTAACAACTTAAGCATCAGTGAACTACATATTGTCTTCCTGGTATTAGCAAGACACATTAATACATCTGGCAGAGTAAGGAATCTTACATTCCCTCTGTCTTAACGTCATGAGAGTAGCAACCTCACGATGAGGTCAACCTCATGTGAGGAGCAACTCTGTCATACCGTTAGGAGAAGAAAGAGGACACGAACACATTGTAAGCAAAAGAAAACATTAACAAGCAACAAACAAAAGGACGTTATATACGGGTAAGTAAGGGGAACAGGAAAGAAAAAAGCTGAGCACTTTTTCTGAAAGAATCATGCATAAACAGCAAGTGGGAGACATACAGGCCGGAAGAACTGAGTAAAACGAACAATTAGCACGTAACTGTCCAACTGCAAGGCAGTAAGCAAAGTACAGGCAACATAAGCCTATTTTTAATTCCTTCAGTAACGCAGGTCTCTACAATTTACCTCCACAGGCTAGGAGACCAAAGCTCTGCACTTTAAGAATCCGCATCAGCCTTTCTTCTGAGGCCAGGGAGACAGTCAACAGTGACCCATACTCCCCCAGCACAACTTTGTCATTTCTCCAGAGTGAGAAGGACCAACAATTACAGAAAAGCAATGACTGAGGAAAGCACAGAGGGGAGCAACAGGTGCCGTGTTACTGTGACCTGCACCGCAGAGGCAGAGAAAACCCGGATGCCCGACAGTATGGAATCGGGAAACACCTCCACCACGCCGCAGTCTCCAAGTACACAGAAAGACACTACGGAGGCACAGCGCGACCTGTTACCCGCAGCTCCGGGGCAGGGTGAGAAGTCAACACAGCCGAGCCAAGCGAGCCAGGCCCGCAGCCCCAGGGAGCGCCTGGGCACAGCGACCCAGGGCGCCAGCAGAGCCGTACTCACCTCTCCAGCCGCGCCCAGCCGAACAGACCGCGCACCCAGGCACCGCCTGAAAGGAAACAGCACAGTGAGCAACGAACAAGCAGGCGAGACCCTCCAAAACGCGCGCCCCGGCTCCATCCCCTCAGGCTCACCCGCTGCCGCCGCCCACCGCGCCGCCATTTCCCGCCGCCTCGCTTCACGGCGAGGCGCGCCGTTTGCGACGCTTTACGACGGCGTGCGCGGCGCTGGGCGGCAGCGCGATGGCGATGGCGCGGGTGCTGCCCGCCTCGCCCAACTGGTACAGCAGCCGCTGCAGCGACGCCAGTAGCGACGGCCGCCTCTTCGGCTTCGCGGCGAGGCACCGCGTCTGCCTGCTGGACGTCGGTGGCGCCACACCTGCGTTTTACGGTACCGCGTTAACCCTCTCCCGCCGGCGGCTCTCCCTCCTTCTCCCCCTCCCCGCGTTTTATCGGAGCCGTTCGGGCACGCTGGGGGAGGCGGCGGGACCCCCCGGCGCGGGTGTGGGAAGGCACGGTGCGCTCACGGGTGGGATGTCCCACGACGGTCTCTTGCTGTCGGTGCAGGAGAGCTCATCGGGCACGCGGACAGGATCTCCGGGTTCGCGTTTTGCCACAGCCCGGGGCAGAGCGGCCTCTGCGCCAGCAGCTCCGACGACGGGAGCGTCAAAATCTGGGAGGCGGCGGCGCTGGCCCCGGTGGCGGGGTACAGCCTGCACCAGGTAGGGAGCGCGGGGGGGGCGGCCCCGGGAGGGCTCGCAGCGCGGGGGGTGCTGTGGGTCTTGCGGGCGAAGCGAGGTGGTGTTGCCTTAACCGAAGGTGAATTGCCAACCCGGTGAAATTAAAACCGCTGAACGCCTCTGGGCCAGCTTTTTGTTCCAGCCTGAGGGCTGCCGCGTTGTTGCATCACCTTAATGAGCGGGTGGTTACCGCCAAAACCTGCTGGCAAGGCGTAGGAGGTGCCACTTAACCCAGCTGGCTTAAAATCTTTTCAGCAAGTTACTGTTCCAGACTAAAACCATACATTTGAACAGTTACTGTCACTCAGGGCAGCATATCAGCAAATACAGCGATCGTGCCCAAGCCCAGAAGAACTGAAATGCTTTAGAACTGGTTCGGCCGGTGCTGGGGAGTACTCGTCATTTATTTTCTGACTGTTATTCTGTGTTAGATGATGGTGGTAAAACAGCTTTGAATGTATTTAATTCTCTTTCTTCAGAACGCCATCTCAGCGTTGCATTGGTCACCCCTTGTGAAAGATTTGATTGTATCTGGTGATGAAAAAGGTGTAATTGTTTGTTACTGGTACAACAGAGGTGACAGCCAGCAGTTCTTCCCGGAGCCCCGGACAATTTTTTGTCTCACTTGTTCTCCTCACCATGAAAACTTGGTGGCAATTGGGTAAATATTCCTTACATTTTGTTTTCCGTTCTTCTTCTGCAAGAATCTTACTGTGAATTTTTGCTACACTGTTGTAAGGTTTTTTTTTTTCTGTTTTCTTCTTCTGGCATGCAACAATTCAGAAATAACATTTAGATTTAGTAGATGAGCTAAACATAGAAATCCATCATAATGTGAGGGTCCAGGTTTGGTTTGAATCCTTGAAGTTTCTTAAAACTGTTTTTTTTTTTTATTTAGACTTGACTGGTGTTTGTCACATTCTAGGTTACTTCATCTGAAGAGGATTTCTTAGTTTGACTAGGCCTTTGTTGACCACTGCTATTCTAGTGCTTTAGGTACCCAAGACGGCACTAAACAGAGCAGGAACATGAAAGCCCTTTAGACTTAATGATACAGTTCTCTTGAAAGAGAACAAACACAAGAGGGAAGGAGAAAGTGATTTGTGGTAAAGGGAAAAGTTTTCCGTGTGTAAAAGCCACTGTAGTTTTTTAAGTCTCTGAAAGCTATATTACTAATGAATCAGTGTCGTTCTTGAAGCCAAATGTACTGGTTGCACTTCCTGAAAAAGCAGCTGTAGGTACGCTGGTGCTACACTGGAGCTCCCACTGGCTGTTAGTCTGATAGTCCTCTTGCTGCTTCTCTGTCCGTAATACAGAGATAGTGATCCTGCTAAAGAGCTCAGAAATAGTCAGGTATTATTATCCAGGAATCTCATAATTAATTTAAGTCTCTATTTTTAGCTACAAGGATGGCATGGTGGTTATAATTGATATCAGCAGGAAAAGGGAAGTACTTCATCGGCTGCGAGGCCATGACGATGAAATACATTGTCTGGCCTGGTGCCCTGTGCCCGGTGAAGACAAGTTACCTGCTTGGCAAGATGAGCTCCAAGGTATGTAAAAGTGATTAATAGTTTGTGAAGTAATTTTTAATTCATATAAATGTCCTTCTAGAGAATTGAATTCCTTACAGAAAGTCAGTAAGTAGCTAAGCAAAGACAACTGATAAGTTTAATGAAGTATGTTCTGATACAAAATAATATATTTTCAGTTAATTTTTATAAAGCTTTGAATTTTAAAGTATAACAACATGACTTAAATGGTACTCAGTAGTTCCGTCAGAGGAAAGGAAAGTTCCAAATGGGGAGCTGACACAGGACACGACCACAAAGAAAGGTTGTTACCTGGCTTCGGGAAGCAAAGATCAGACCATACGAATATGGAGCTCTACTAGAGGCAGAAGTAAGTAAGATTTTAATGTCTGATAAACAGTAACAATATAGTGGAAGAATTCTTCTCTACCTGTTGCCTTCATTTGCTAACTTGATAGTTTAAAGCATGGGGAGCATACTTATAGCTTCAGATTCACAGGACTTCTTTTTCTCTCAGGGAATTTTGATGTAATAGGTCTAGATAATCCCTCTTGGTTCCTTAGGTGTAATGACTTTGAAGTTGCCACCCACAAAGAGAAGAGGTGGAGCCGTTGATCCTGCTGTTAAAGAGCGCATTTGGCTGACTGTTCACTGGCCTTCTGGTCGTTCCACAGAAATTATATCCAGCTGTTTTGGGTAAGCAGAGCACACAGCAGTCTGGGTAACTGCAGGGTAATACTTCAGGAAGAACTGGGTAGGAAACTTTGACACCCCCTTCCTTCCCAGTATAACTGTAGAGAAGACAGGCCAAGAGTTAAAAGTGGGAGTTCAGTAGTAGAAAACTATTTGTCCTATAATTTTTCTGATAATCTAACGGAATATTGACTGCTAATTGTAAGTTTGTCCATTTAATGGGAGAAAAAAATGACTTGTCGGTTTTCAGTGTGGCTAACGATATAATTTGTAGGCTGGTGTTTGTGTGTGTATCTACATATAGGCACATGTAGTGGTTGTGTGTCTAGCTGTGTTACTCTTGCAGTATGCATACACGTAATATAGTCGCTATATATAGCCTATGTTACTCTTTTGAAGTGAACAGTGAAGTACACGCTTCAAATTTTGCAGAGGAGAGCTGCTACTCTGGGATTTGACCCAATCTGGAAAACGCAAGTGGACACTTCTAGGATCTTCTGAAGGACAAAATCACTCCCGTATTGTGTTCAACCTGAGTTCTGTGAAGTGTCAAGACAAAGAGCTCCTTTTTTCCATTTCAATGGACAGAGATGTGAGAACCATTTATAAAATTAACATGAAAATAGCGGTACCTGTACAGTTTGACTGAGTGAAGTTACCCCTTTTAAGGTCACAAATTTTCTCTTCAAGTGGGTTTATTGTAGCATTTTACAACATTTATTCTGAGCACAGGTTGTGTATATTTTTGTTAGTTTATAATCGCAAGCTCTTACCATGGTGGACTGAATGGTTACAATATTCTGGACATGAATGGTAAGCATTTAATAAAGGGAGTTTACCATCTCTTTTTCCTGTATGTTTCATTTTAAAAAGGCCTGGTTTTCCTTCTTAAAAACATTTACTTGGACAAACTAAAGCATCTATTGTTTTTATACGGTTTTTTTTAACTTTTTGCCTTTTACGGGCAGCAGGCCGCCTCCAATTTTGAAGTCAGAAGAGGACTGTAGTATTAAAATACAGTAATTTTGTATATTGTATTACAGTCTTCCAACTATTGCAGCCCTGTCTATGACATGTAATCCTCTGGGTGTAGATCACATACTATGTCAAGCCCTGAATTTGACCCTTTGATATTTTTTTTTTGTCTCACTCATTCTTTGTTTTTCCTTGTCATACCAGTCACTCTACATTTAACCATTCCTTCTTCCTTAAATATTCCTCAGGTGAAGTGCTGGGATCTGTCAACTCTTGATTGTAGCTGGACAATGCCCTCACTTGGGGGATTCGTCTATAGTCTTGCCTTCTCCCCTGTGGACACAGGCTGTCTTGCCATCGGTGTTGGAGACAGCATGATCCGGGTGTGGAATACTTTGTCCATGAACAATATCTATGATGTTAAAACCTTCTGGCAAAGCATAAAGTCCAAGGTTACAGCAGTAAGTATGCTTTTGATTTCCTTTATCTCTTGTCTCTTTTCTCACTCCATCTGAAGAACATTTCTCTTTGAAGAAGATTTTTCCCAACTCGGAAGCTGTAAATCCAAATTGTTCCTTTTGTACTTGCTTCTTTTCACATTCAGTGCACTTCAGAATCAGACAACAAATTTTTAGACCTTTTTACTGCCCTAGGTACGTGCATTACATCTAATGCAAATGGGCTGAAGTCCAGCTGGCTGTCATATTACTTTTTTGCTTTTATTCTCCTTTGAGATGCTTCCTTGCTTCATCCATAGTTTCCCTTGCTCTGCTAGGAAGTTTGACATGCACAAAAAACAACATGGATGTCTTCAGGTTGGGTTTGACCAGTGGTTGGCCAGAGGCTACTGCCTGGTAAAATTGCTGGCAGCGTTAAAACTTGGTAGTTATTCTTGTTCACACCAAAAATTTTTTCACCATCCTACAATATTCTCCACTTCTATTTTGCAACATAAAGTAGTATTTTGATGATTCTAGTGCATTTCATCTCATCTGACAATAGCTGGTAGGGGGAGAGCCTTTGATATTCATAGCAGAGGGATCAAATCAAGTGGCTGTAGTTGGAAGGGTGGATATAAGGGCTGGTGCTTGCTCATCAGTTTTAATGTTTTCCTTTTGCTTATTATTTAGAAATAAAGTGTCTGTAGCTTGTGTCATTATGAGTCTCTTTCTATTTTGCTTACAGTTATCCTGGCATCCAACTAAGGAAGGCTGTTTGGCTTTTGGAACAGATGATGGAAAAGTTGGCATATTTGACACCACCTCCAGCAAGTAAGAAAGTAGTTGTCACATTCATTCGTGTCAGATCCTGGTGGTATGTTACCATAGGTGAGGTGGTCTTTCCCGAGTTATATCTTTACTATTAGACAAGCATAGGATTCAATTAAAACTAGTCAAACAGTTGGATTTTTCAGTGTATCTTTTCATCTCTCCATTATGTCTGGTAGCTTTTAAGGTAATCTTACTCAAATTGCATGACCAGAGGTGGGAGGACATCAGTCAAGGAAAACTTCAGCCAGAAAGACATTTTCAGGGAATGCAGAGTGACATGCAGGCACAGGTCACCAGGACAGTTTTGTTATATTTTCAGTAGTGTCCTACAGGAGATGTTAAAGAAGGCTTTGTTGAGCCATTGCTTTAGTACATTATAGCACCTGCTGTCTGTTTTCACCACTGGAAATATGTTGCTTTGAAATTTTATTGTTTTGTTTTTTTTTTTTTTTTTTTTTCCTTTTGGTGAAATATGACTGCTCCTCCTTCCTCCTCTTCCTGCCCAGTGCTAAGAATAAACCACCTCAGATCTCCAGTACTTACCACAAGAAGACTGTATACACGTTAGCCTGGGGACCTCCAACACCTCCTCTGTCTTCTGGTGAGTCTTCCTGCGCCTTTTGACAAAGTAGTTCATCCATGCAGATCACACAGATGTCAGGAAGTTGGTATGCCCTACCTTCTTAGGCAAAGGAGCCCCATTTGCTTGGCCACAATCCTTTCTAACAGATAAGAATGCATTGTGCTTAACAATTCCTTAATAGTTTTGCAAGAGAGCAAAACAATCTCTTCTAGCTTTTGAATTCTGATAGGTTAAGGAAGTATGTGGGTGCGGAGTACCACACCTCTGCACTTACTTCAGGGTATTACGGGCCAGTAACTGCACAGGCTTCCCGCAGTGACCATGTCAGATCAAGTACAGGTTCCTTAGCTCCAGAAGTATGCTTCTACCAATTGAACTAAACATTAGCTCTTACGCAGCTTGAATTTTTTTCAGGACCAAAATTTAAAGAGAATTTTAATGCTTGCAGTGATTGTGCTATGGAGAGATCTATTGGTAGAAATTAAAAGTCCTTTCAGAGGATTATATTGTGAGAATTTCTTGCTGCTGGATCACAGACGACTGAAGCATGTATAGAGCCTGTTAAAATATTTTGTTTATAGTGGGGGTGATTACTTCTGGGAAGACTCATAAAGAACATAGAATATTTGGCTTTTTTTCTCTGCTGTATAGGAGGAGAAGGTGAACAGCCCTCTGTAACTTTATATAGTTGTGCTGGAGAAGGTATTGTTTTTCAGCACAACCCCTGGAAGCTTAATGGAGAGGCAAATGACATCAACAAAGTCATCCGAGACACTAATTCAATCCAAGTGAGTATGATTTTGAGGGTGTTTTATGGTTTCATGGTAACCGTGTCATAGTTTCTATGGCCTTGTAGTTGTAGGTCTCTCGTTTTGTCTTCATGATGTGTCAGTAACAAGTAAAAATACCTGAAACCTGCAGTATCCACAGATGAACTTCAGAGACATTTACTGACTCAAACTATTTAATCAGTTTATGTGTTTGTCTCTGAAAAAGAGTCTTTTTTTCTTTCCGCTCAGTGTCAACATGTCAGATTTGTTCCTGGCATGAGTTACTTAATTTTCTACTGTGTAATTTACTTAACTGGAAAAGTTAAATTGAAGTATAGAGTGTAGTTTTAAAGCTGTGTGTGACTGTTTAAAATAATTAGTTCATACAGAGCTTTCAAGTTTCAAAGCACTTGAAATAATATCCTGAATAATATCTTAGCTTAGATCATGTAGTGGGCGTGCATGAGTTAACTACCTCAGTGTCTCTATTTCTGTTGTTTCAAATGTTAAATTGTTATTTTTTAAGTAAATGTTGCAGTGAAGGAAGTCATGGTTTTGCAGGAGTGTGTTTCCATTTACACTGCAGCTAACACAAAGAGGCAGGCTGGTGATAACTGACCATAACATCTTCTCACATATGATCAATCACTTAGTTGAAAGTACAAAATAAGTGAAGTGGGTTAGCTCTCCAGTTGAGGATCTGCTGGGGCTTTCCAAGGAGCATAAGGAGATCAAGCATCAAAGTTCTGCTGGAATTCAGACAAAATTCCTTTGACACATTTCACTAAATTGATAAAAATAATCACTGGTTCTTGCATCAGCTCATTCAGTCTTTCTTAATTGCTCAAGCTTATATCACTGCTACAAAATGCAATGGACCCTTTTGTGACTTTCATTTTGAAGACTAATTGCAACTTTGTACAATTGCCAGTCTTGCTCTGTTGAATGTATCCAAGAGATTTAAGAATTTTTGGCAATAGTTATGTCTTCTTTCTACAGCACAAACTGCCTGCACGTACAGAGATCAGCTGGAAACCTGATGGCAAGCTCTTGGCTCTTGGCAATGAAGATGGGTATGTTTCACTTGCAGGTTAAGGTGGTATATGTGCTGATCTTGACTAGAACCACTGTAGTGAAGCAAAAGTACTTTTTGTTGCCCTGGTTTGTCTGTCTTCTTTCACTGCCAATGTATTTGAATTGTGATAATACAGCATTCCTTGCTGTTCCTTGGTTTAGGTGCTTTTGGCACGGAGGATCCACGTTATCATGTTAAATTATTTTTCCAGGATCCACTCATGGTTGAAACGCACTTTTGCTGATGTACTAAATGAGGGCTCGAGTTGAATCCAGAAAAGAAAAACTCATTTAATTAATCTATTTCATGATCTGTAGTTCTGCTCGTGCGGGATAACAAAAAAAATCCCATTTTCACTGACTGCTGGAATTCTTACACTGTTGTTCTTGCGTTTCAGCTCAATTGAAATATTTCAGGCACCAGACTTGAAGTTGCTCTGCACTATCCAGCAGCATCATAAACTGATAAACGCAATTCGTTGGCATCATGAGCATGGGAGCCAGCCAGAGCTGAGTTACCTGATAGCTTCAGGATCAATCAATGCCACTATTTATGTGCATAATCTGAAAAGCGTCATAGGTAACAGTCCGCAGATTATATTCCAAGTTTTATCATCTTGTTTTGGTTCACTCCCAGTTTGTCTTGCTGGCCATACTTGATCCTTTTTTTTTTTTCAGAGAGCACTTCAGAAGGTCCTCTGACAATAACAGAGCCTTTTCGAACTCTGGCTGGGCACACAGCTAAAATCACAAGTCTCTCTTGGAGCCCCCACCATGAGGGAAGATTGGTATCCGCTTGCTATGATGGCACTGCACAGGTATTGTTCCACAGCCACTCGTAAGTGTATTTCTTTTAGTTTCAAATCTTCCATTTTACAGTGCTTTAGAACCAAGCTGACTAAACAGCAAAGCTTCTTTTGTGAGATAAACTACTGAAGTGCTGCAGATTTACCCTTGGTAACAATCTCCTAGTTCTGGATACCTGATAGGCAGGTATCTCTATATTTTTGCGACTTGCAAATTGATTTGTAAGTCCAGTCATTATTGTTTTCATATTAGCACTTTTGGATCCTTAAAAAAGGAAGATGTTATGCAGATGTATCAATACAAACAAAGGAAGCCCTGAATTTTCTCCAGTTGCATGTTGGTATTTGAAATACCTGTGCAAACGCTCTAAAAGAGAAGCTCCTACAAATGCAAATCACTGAAGAGAAAATGCAGACTATTAGGGGAAGATGAGACTTTCTGAGCAATTAGATTTCTTTCTTATTTATAAGGTATGGGATGTTATGAAGGAGGAGCCACTCTGCAACTACCGAGGGCACCAGGGCCGGCTACTAAGTGTCCAGTGGTCACCAGTGGATGCAGATTCTGTTTATACAGGAGCAGATGATTTTTCTGTTCACAAATGGCACATCTCAAAGCAGGAGCATACACGGCCTCCTCAGGGTAAGTATATTCAAACAGAAGATCCTTTCCTGAAGATGATATTGGAGCTGGGAAGTAGAGAGTTGCCATGTTGAAATGCTATGAGAAGTGGTTATGCTGAATTCCAAATCTGCCTGCTACCGCTTCAGGAATAAACTGTGTCTAGGTTTAAATTGAGTTCTATCCTTATTTGGAAACTAAATGTTGATCTTGAGAGACAGCTAATACACTGAAAATCTCTACAGATAATATCAGGGTAACTTTTGCAAACTTTTACAGGCAAAAAGAGTATAGAATTAGAGAAAAAAAGAAGTCTGCAACCAAAAGTCAAAACCAAGAAGAAGAAAAAGCCTATAGGAAAGAGTCCAGCCAAGCAGGATCTAAGCGATGCCGTGAATGGAGATGAGAGTGCAAAGGAAACGTTGCTAGAGGAAAATGGAATGTCAGACCATGAAGGAGAAAAAGAAGCTCAGGAGGCAGAGGTGCCTGATAAAGTCTCCATGACTGGTAATAATTGAATTATCTTAGTTCAGTGGTTCACCAACTGTTTAGCCCTCAGAGCATCACCAAGTATAATATTTTCATGCAGATTTTCTCATAATAGAGGTTTATTGAAATAGTCCACTTGAAGGAAATACGGTTCTGGAATGTCTTACATAATTTTCTAAACTAGTTTGGGACTAACTGTCTTTAAGAAGATTCTGGCCTAAGGAACAAAGTTACTGTGTGTGGCTTGAAACAGTGTAATTTTTGATCAGTGTTGACTTCTGGTGATAAATGCTATAATACTGCTGGACCTTCATTAGTGTCTGTTGACATCTTATTTAGCTTTCTGACAGTTCTGTCATGTTCTCTTAATATTTTCTTCCCCTAAAGAGCTGTTAAGTTCTATGGCAAAGCAAAGCTTGGTTTCTGTATATTTCAGAAGTAATGTCATAGCAGCATACTTGACATCATCACATTCTATGGGCTTTTCCATGTATTGTTTTTCTTTTTTTATCATTTAACTCCACAGTGTCCAAGGATACATCTTCAACTGCATATGATTATTCTCCATTCAGCTTGCCAAAGCCTTTTGTGACCCAGAAAGCCGCTCCTGTGAAAAAGGATCCACCTAAAGAGAAACCAAGTCAGTATGTTTCAGGGACTTTTAGCAGTCCTGCATCAAGGCAGAGTTTTTAATTCTCAGTTTCTGTTTGGTTGCAGCTTCCCTTCCTAATGTGACACCAAATAAGTGCCAGAGAAAGAAGAGTGTGCTTTTAAAAGCTCTTAAACGTTTTAAGTTGCTGGTGCTTTTATTTGCCCTGCTTGTCAGGTCACTTGAGTAGTTGTTTAATGTGAGGTTAGATATTGCCTTTTAGTTGCTAGTTTCATTTCAGGCAAGATGGGCAGAAAAATACGCAAAGTGATCAGTACTCGGTTGTCATAATAGTGATGCACGTGTGATGCACGTGGCACTTAAGCATCTGGGTTTTGTTTTCCTGTGCGAGGAGTAGGGGGGCGGGTTTAGAATATGTTGGAGAGTTCTGCTGTAGGACACTCTTGTAACTGTGCAGCAGCGACTAAAACGTCTGATTTTTCAGATCCTGATGTCTCTCTGAAGAAGAGGAAGCCTCGTTCTATTCTACCTTTCAGCACATTCATGGATCACAGATCAAAAGATGAATTATATCAGGACTGCTTGAGGCTGGCTACATGTCTGAAAACCAAAGGTATCAGTCTAAAACTAGAATACTTAAAGGATAGGTGCTGTAAAGTATTCAGAAGCCTGTGCCTAAGGACTTGACTTGGACCACTAGGTACTGTTTTTTTAAATCCCTACCTTTATCAAAGTGTGTGACTAGTTGTGATCTCTTATTTAACGTCTCTTGCAGTGTTTCAGCACTGTAGCCATGCCATACAGTTTTTGAGTAGGATCCTGTGTTGTGGAGATAGGGTAGAATTGTCTGTGTACGTGCCAAGTTTTTCAGAAGCATGGTATGGGCAGTAGAAAATAAGCCATTAGGAAGATGTTTGTATTGTTCCTTGGAGTACGCAAGGGAATGTGATACATTTGATTTAGAATAAATGTTCTGCACAGACATCATCCTTCTAATCAAACTTAGATGGAAGTCCTAAGTATTGACCTGCAAATTGTTAAATCTGCTATACAGGAAAGAAAGAAGACATAAGTATTTGCCAACAGTTGAGTGAAATGGAGTGGTACAGTGACTTGGCAGGTCCCAGTGCCCAGTGTTGTACCAAATCTTAAATATTAATTCTTTTTATCTGGTCTAGATAGTAATGAAGACGTGTCTCCTGACCTCAAGGATCGCATCCACTTGGGTCTGTTCACAGACAGGGCTTCTCTGCACAAGATGATTGATGTGGAAGGTAAGTGCAATAATGAATCCACTTTGCCAGTATGTCCATTGTAACTGTTACATTCAAGGAGAAAACAAATTGTAAAGAATGCTTGAATTTTCTTTACTGTGGATTAAAGTACAGGATTAAAAATGCAGGTCTCTGTGAAAAGAAGAAAAGACATATTTTTCCCAAATAGTTTTTACATCTTTAAGATGCAAGCCTGCAATACCTTAAGCTTGAGTATTCTCACTTTTGCCAAGTTATTTTACTTTGGCAAGTAATGCCATTGCACTCATGCTGATAGGAAGTGTGCTTGCTTCCAACAGGAAAACATCACTTGGAGAATGGGCATCCAGACCTCTTTCAGCAGCTCATGTTGTGGAAAGGAGATATGAAGGGTGTCCTCCAGGCAGCTGCTGAGAGGGGAGAGCTAACAGACCAGCTGGTAGCAATCTCACCCATGGGTATGCTCGCTCTTGTAACACATAAGCAGATGGAATTAGCTGCCAAGGGTAGCCTTGTTCTGATTGTTCCGGGTTGGAAACTCACGACTGTTCCAGACTGGAAGGAAGTTGCTTCTTTAACTGCTTGATAACAAAAATCAAATGCAAAGCATATCCTATTTATGACAAAGACCTGGGTGTTTCCGCAAGCACCCTTAGGTTGGGATAGCAGGAAATAGAGTGGTTTCCTTTGGGACTTCTGCAGGAGCAGGCTCATCCTTCCAAGCACAAGATCGGTCCTCTGTAGTATGTAGCAGTCCTTCCAGTTTGCTGTTTAAATATGCTTTCAGTTATTTTACTGGTAGTAAAGTCCTACAGTTGTATTCAAGCCCTAGCTTTGCCCTGCTTCATTGCCTCAGTGACTTTTATTAGAATGGTTCAGAAACAAGAAATAAATGTGGGGCAGAGAATGGATACGTGTTGAAAAAAACAGTGATGGTATCATTGCACAGGAATTCTTCCAGTTTTAAAATTTTGCCTCTAATTGTATTGCCTTCTCTTTTGCAGTTGGATATCAGGCCTGGGTTTGGACAGTAGAAGCCTTTGCAAAGCAGCTGTGTTTTCAGGAGCAATATGTGAAGGCTGCCTCCCATCTCCTGTCCATCCACAAAGTATACGAGGCTGTTGAGCTGCTGAAAGTGAACCATTTTTACAGGTTGCTGTATATGTTTAGGACTTGTTCCTGTTTTCTAGCGGGGTAGATTTGACATTTTGGTTCACTTTTTGTACACAGTCAACTAACTTTTCTATCTGATTTCCTTTATGTGCATTAGGGAAGCAATTGTAATTGCTAAGGCCAGGTTGCGTCCAGAAGATCCGATTCTGAAGGATCTGTACACTAGTTGGGCAGCTGTGTTAGAGAAAGATGGTCATTATTCCATGGCCGCCAAATGGTGAGTGTTACTGGGAAGAAGACAGAATTGGTTCTGTGCCTGAAACAAGGAAGGTTCTTGGTTTTGTAGCAGCTGAAATCTGTTAACTGGTATGGTTGCTATTTGTCTGAGGTGCTTTCTGAGCCCGAGCTCCCTACACTCCCTCTAGAAGCTCCAGAAGGCTGTTCAGAGCAGAAGGTCCAAATGCCATACTGCAGTGGAGCCATCTCTTTCCACAGATATTACTGGAAGTCTTCAAAAACTAGTCTAGCAAGACTTAAGATTGGGATGGATACAAAAAGACTATGTGATGTTTCCAACCTTTCCACTGTCTATTTGTTTCTATTTCTTATCCAAGCTGTGTGTGGTATGCATACCACCAGAGGTTTCAGTCCAGATTATTAGCCTGTGTGACGCCCTTTGTAGCTTTGCATCAGATGTCTGTAGTAAACTTTGGTAAGGCGAAGTAATGACAGTTCTGAGAACCTGCAGAAAATACACGCTTGCCTCCACTTGTATGTTTGTGCTATTGTGTTGCAATACAATTTAAAACCAGTATTTTAGTACTAATCAAGTTGATTTGCTTTTATCTCTTTTCAGTTATTTGGGGGCTTCCTCACCCTATGATGCAGTTAAGGTGTTGGCAAAAAAGGGGGATGTGACATCCCTTAAAATTGCTGCGGAGCTTGCGCTCTTATCTGGAGAGGAGGAGTTGTCAGCAACTTTGTCTTTCAGATGTGCCCAAGACTTGCTTTTATCCAGGAACTGGGTGGGAGCTCAGGAAGTCCTTCAGCAACATAAAACTTTATTTGTGAGTCTGGTCGTTTCCTTTCCACTTTCTTTAGCGTTGTCTCTCTCCAGGTTAACTTGATTAACTTCCCATATGTTAATAGCCCACAGGTAGTCCTTTGATCAAGTTCTGCCTCAAAATCTTTTTCTAGAAGCTTATTGCAGTGACCCTATGAAAAAGCATGTGCATTTGCAGATGCAAAGGGGCCATGGTGGGGAGGCACGTAGGCTCTGTGCTTGTTAGTTATGAGGAGGTTGAGAAAAGTGGAATTTTTTTTCAAGTATGTAATACTGATCATAAGAAGAAAGAAGCAAAGGAAAGGATTCACTGTTTACATTAAAGGAACAAATGAACTAACTGTAAATCCATCTTATGGAGATTTAATCCAGAAATTTATTTTCATGTGGACTGAGAAGAAGGCTGGCTTAGCTTGTTCTAAGGTTTCCTTCTGACCCTAGAGTCTCTATCTGCATTATTCTTTGGTAGCTGCAGTTGTGAGACAGCCTATCACCAACAAGCTGCCACTAGCCATGATGTTCTTAAATTTGCCTACTTGCTGTGGTCAGTAAGGGATTGGTTTTCTTTTAGCAGCAGGTCAGTGTTCTCTTTTTTTTTTGTCTTGTTAAAGGGACAAAGACTTGTTTTCTGCCTTAACGAGCTGCTTTGCAAGTGCCTTAGTGAAAGAAATCCCTGTGACCGAAAGAGCCCCGTGCCTCCCTGTTACCACAGCTGGGAGCTGAACAGAGAGGCCTCGTTTTTGGACATGGTGATAGAAGTGTGGCAGAAGGTATTGGGCATGGACACCACTGAACAAGCCACATGTGCGCAGGAGCAGCTGCGCCGTATCGAGCATCTTCCTTCTACCAGCAACACACACCCCAAGCAGGTAAATGAATTTAGAGCTGTATACACACTGAGCCTTTCTATGGCATATGCAGTAAAGCGCAGCCATTTATTGGTGTTGTGCTAGCGATTCCCAGGGAACTGATGTCTGCACCCGGCTGCAGGATGAGGTTATAGGCTGGGAGAAGTAGATGACAGGCAGCTGGGACAGCTTGTGTAGCCACCAGTTTGTTTCTGCATTTGTTTCTGTGCAGGGTAAGAACCGACATACGGTGTTGGTGATGAGCACTGAGATGTGCTGACTGGGCGGGAGTGGTGGGCATAGCTGAGTAGTCTCAGCAGTGATTCAGGGTTTTGTGTTGAACTGTTTGGAGAGGCAGGGCTGCTTGTTGGTAAAATATCCTGGAGTTCAGAAGGTCTGTTCGTAGCCTGGTGCTCCTGCAGCTCTTCTCTGACCACAGTGAATCACTGACCTTTGACACTCTCCCACTTCTCATCCATTTAGTAGGACACATGCAAGCACAGCTGCTGATTTCACAGTTAAAAGTAATGTAAAAGTGCTCCATCTCCTGCATGAAGGAAACTGTAAATTGCATTGTCATTAAAATTGGTTTTGGTTAAGTCGTGTTTCTGGTCTCTTCCACAATGGTCATAGTCTGTAATTCATACTTTGCAGTAAAACTGTTAATCATGCTCTCTGGTGCTTCCTGTAGGTGCTTTTCCATATCTCCCATGACTTGACCCTTGCAGCCCTGAGCTATCAGACTGCTACCTGGGATGAAGCAGTGAAAAGTATTCTTGGAGCTGTGGCCCGCAGTTATGATGCTGGTAATTTCACTCTAATGCAAGAGATTTGCAGTATCATCCTTCCTGAAGGTAAGTCTCTTCTTGCGTCTGCTGGCATTGACAGATAGGGGAATCTTCCTTGTAAGCACAGCTGTGTGTCCATTAATATTACTAGGCATAATAATGTTCGGAAGGAGCAAGATATACCCATATATATGGCAACCTGTCAAATCTGGCTAGTGCAAGGGCCATTGGGCAATAAAACTTTGTGGCTGTGGAAGGAAGCTCAGCAGTGCCAGCTGGTGTGGGTGATGGAGGAAACTGAGCAAATTCTGTTCTGTAAGAGAGGTGGGGACATTGGAAGGCTGTGTTCATCTCAATTACAAATCCCTCCAACCAGCCCTTCCCCTCACTCTCTGCAGAGTATACAGGGCATTTACTTTGCAGCTCTTGATCGTGCAAGTATCTTGATGTGCAACTTGTGAGCAAGCAAACTTACTGTAGATGATGAGAACATGCAGTCTCATGCTAGTTAGAGCTGAGTATTGTGTTTAAAAAGATTTCAAATATGTCTGCCTTTGATTTTCTGCTTCCTACTCCATTCTGCCAGCGTCTGAGTAAATCTCTGCTTTGGGTCTCCACGATAGCCATTCATTTACCAGATCTGGTCTTCTTCTTTGGAATTCTCTATAAATTATTTGTAACTTTTTTTTTTTCATTATTAGGCTGTGGTAACCTGAAACACAAACTGGATAGCACAAATTCTCAGAGTATGGACGCATGCAGAAGTTTAGAGGGCTTTGTGGCTTATGGACTGCTGTATGAGCTGTGGTGGAACCCACCCAAAGCCACCCTTGTCTTGCAAAAGGCTGATTTGGATTCTATGATGGGTCCTAGTGAGCAGACAGCTCTTGAGAAGCCTTACGTTTCAGATCAGTCCTGCTCTGAAGAACCTCCTGATCAAACTGCAGTTGAGATGGATAAAAACCTGTCCAATACAAATGAAGTTCATACATGTGAGCCAGAAAGTGATTCAAGAACTAGCTCAGTTGATTTGGTAGAGAGACAGTCAAAACTGAATGGCTGCAAAGTGCTTCTTTCAGAAGAGATTGCTGCTTTACAGAACACCCAGAGAGATATAGCCGAGGTCCAGCAGATTTTAGCTGACATGATCCGCCAGCATCAGCAGCAGAGGAACAATCTCCAGGAAAACACAAATGGAAGCACCCAGGAAAGCAACCTGCAGCAGAGTTCAGAGACTGAATCAGACAAACCGTGCTCTGACAGCAACCACGTGAATTGGTAAGCTTCAGAACATGAATGAATGGATTGAAAAGCATTGCACTTTTTTGAAATGTGCTGCACACGCTTGTTTAGCTCAGATTGCCTCTCATCTCAAGCTTGTCACCCAGGGACACTTCAACATACATTGCATTTCCCTGGGGTTGAACTACCATGAGCATAAACTTAATACAGCTGAATGATTTCCTGATACATAGGGTGTGTTGGTACAGTGAATAAACAGGGCAACTTGAAAAAGGGAGTATAATGGAAAGCACAAGCACGATCTAAGAGGTCTGTCTCTTTGTAGAACAATTATTTGGGACTTTGGCAAGAATAAGCTAGAGCATGTAACACCTGTCCAACTTTCCTGTGGTCCCTCTACAGAAGGGAGGCTATGCAGTCATTTAAGCAAAAGTTACAACATCTGCTCTTTCCTTGACAGTAAAGATGAAGTAAAGGAACCAATTACGCTCCCTGAGCTAACGAAGCAGCTTCTGAAAGCAAAGCAGAAACTAGCCGAGTTTCCAGACAATTTAAAGGTAAGTTTTCAGAGGGCCAGTGTGGTTCTGGAAAAATACGGTCTTTTTGTAAGGGCAGCCTCATCATAGAATCCCTTTCATACAGAAAGTAAGGAACAGTGACTTTCTTTGTGATTCTGTAGCAATTTTGAGAGAGAGTGGGTACATGGCATCAGGATGGTATTTTTATTTCAAGCATAACTTTCTCCGTGCAGTTGCAAAGTGTAGGTGAAGCTCCTGCATGGGAAAAGTCAATGGGATATTCTGTATGAATCTCTCCCATATATTTTAAAAGTAATCCCTTGCTACTAAGAATTATATAACCAGTTTTAATAAACAGTGAAATCAGAAATTTAAGGCATAAAATGGCCTTTATAGATTAGGAACTATAAAAACTATGCATTGCATGTTTGAAACCCGTGTTTCCTAGGCTGTCTCATCCCCTCTGTTCTCTAGTCTGTAATCTAACTGAAGGTAATCATGGTGATTGTGCAAGAGGGGGCAAACCTGGTTAAACATGCACTGAAAGAGGAAAAAATACATCTGACTCATGACTGACTATCTGTTCCAAAGATACTGCAAAGTAAGGTCTTTAGAGAGCTGGCTGCCTGAATGTGTTGTAGTCGAACAGTTAAAATTGAGAGAATAGACATCACCTCAGGTTCCTTTTTTTGCAGGTCTTCCCGTTCCCTGACGTGCTGGAGTGCTGCCTTGTTCTCCTTCACACCGGCTCCCAGTGCCCTCCTGAGCTACGCGAACAGGCGTTGGATCTCCTTAAGAAACAGGGTAGCACTAATATTTACAAGAAGGCTGGCAGGAGGTTCTTGACATGACATTCTGAGACCAAACTGTCTCTATTGAGCTGCCTGCAGCTACTTAACACCAAGGCTGTTTGTTCTTTCTTTGAGTGAAGGCTTGTTTTGATGGCCATGGTTATTTTGGATAAAACTACAAAAAATCAGGTTTACATACAGACTCACTTGTGGTCAACAACTACTACTACTCAAGGATATTGTGTTAGAAAATTGAAAAGCAGTAGGTTGTGGCCTTGAACTATATAAAAGATTTTTGTATAGTCTTTTTTTTATTTGATGGAAGTTATGCTAGTGAAACCTCTTGCTGTTTACATGTAAGAGAAACAGTTTTGAGCAGCTGTATCAGTCTTTCAGCAGAGGAGGAATAGTAGCTGCCCTCAGGAAAATCAATGGTTTCTGTAGGAAAACTGACCCTTAAACCAGTATTGTTCTCAAAAGCAGTGTGAGTTTATTTTCCCTCCTTTAAATAAAGTCTCCTACCACTCTGAATTGGCATTTAATTTGATTGATAGAAATCAGTACCAATCAAGGGCAAATGCGTTAAAAATAAGCCTGATTTGCTGGGGGTTTTTTGTTAAACTTTATACATAAATCATATTCACTAGATAAAACAAAGCAAGTACTTTGCATTGGGAAGCCACCTGTACAACAAAAAAAGGGAGGGCAAGATCTTTTTGTATTTGTTGCCAGCATGACTAACAAGGTAAAGCATTTCTCCAGGTCAAGAAAAGTCCCAGCTTTTGTCAAAATCCATGGCAAAACAAACTGCTTTTTGGTACAGTGATGATAAAATTGAGGTACTACCACATTCTCTAGAAAAAAGCTGTTCTAGATGTGCCAAAAATAATCCTAAATTCTGGAGTCTTGAGCATGCAACACTTTGACCAGTTTTGCAGCTTACCTAAAGGCTTTGCCTGTCTTGTTAGAAAAACTAACTCTACCTAATCAAAGAACAAGGCTGTATAAGCCTTAGCGAACGTGGCATTTATCTTAAAAACATGCTTATAGAAATTTCCAAATGCAGCAGAAAAGTTTATGGTAGGATGGGGGTGGTCATGAATTTAGTAAGTTTGTAAGTACAATAACAATAACTAAAAACAAAGGAGGAATGGATTTTGTTAAATCAAGAGCTATTCCAGATTCTTTCAGACACAATGCAGATGTTCCTGCTCCAAGGTAAGTAAAGCCTCAAAACAAGTTGAAGAGTAGTAGGAGAAAGCCAGAGGTTATACTTCAACACATCTGCAGAAGGATTTTTATCTGGTAAACTATTGCCACTAAGATGAATTTGATAAATTCTGTACAAAGGACTTGAAAACCAGGAGGGGGAGCCAGAGCTTAACAAAACAGTCCTGATTTTAAAGCAAGAACCCCTAGAGTTGAGGTGGAGCAGGAAAACTTCATGCAGGACAGAAGAGCAAAATGACTTGTCACTTTAAGTGGCTATGCTGCACTGAAAGAATACTCCACAACACTGCTAGCTGATCCCAGAGACAAGGAAGAAGAAAATA
Source organism: Tyto alba (assembly GCF_018691265.1). Lineage (NCBI taxonomy): Eukaryota > Metazoa > Chordata > Aves > Strigiformes > Tytonidae > Tyto > Tyto alba. Next base: position 9,473,476 of record NW_024881279.1, on the reverse strand, counting down.
CAAGTTCCCCCAAAGAGATCTTATGCTCAAATTTTATCAACTACTATACCGTAAGAACAAAAGCAGATTTTACTAAGAACTATCACTGTAGCGCATCGTAAATGGTAGAAGAAGGAAACCTGAGCATCTCTGAGCTTGTATCATTCGAATTCCGATTCAAAATCCTGAACTTTAGGAATTCTAGTGCTTGATGGAAAATCCAAAACAAGGCCTGGTTTAAAAAAAAATTTATTTTACAAAAATTAAAAACAAGTATTTACAAGCATTTTCAATACCAGCTCTAAACCTCAACTCCTAATAATGGATTGTTTAAGCTTGTTTAAAATGTAAGACAAAATACTAAAATTTTAAGTTTGTGATGCCCAAAAGGGGTTGTGGTGGTGTTTGGTTTTTTTAAGAAAAGTCATTAGAGCTGTTAAGAAAAAAAAAAAGACTGTAGAATAGCTCATTTTTTAAAAAGCCAGAATCCCAAGCTGTTCTTCCATCCTCTAACTGCTTTTCAGATGTTTGTAACAAAAAGAAATGGAACCATTTTGTTTGTTGTTAAGCATATAGTAAAAGCAGCAGGGGGAAAAAAGGAACAAACATTTATCCATCTGCTAGACTACTTGTGTTGCAAGGAGAAGAATAAAATTTGTAGGTTAAATTGAGGAAAACTGAGGTCAGAGTATTGGTCCAGTCCCCTGTCAAAGGTGAACCTTTGGGCCTCATCATCTACTTCAGAACAGTTTATTAATACCCATAAGAACTAAGCTGAGGCTCAGTATGGGTTAAACCTGTACCATACAGAATTAGAAACTGTGGAGAGCTGATCAAATCAGCTTCAGTAATAACCATTCCCATTGTTGTTAAAGCAAATCTCTGAATATTTTTAGCTGCAAGGACCATTTTTAATGTCATCCATTCCCAAACCTCTGCAGTGGTCAAAGGGAGCAATTTCCACAGACGACACAAAGATAAAATAAGAAAATATGAGGTGAAGCAGTCACCCTCACAACATGCAGAAGTTTTAAAATAAGCTTTATAAAGCACAATTTGCAAATTTGTGTGCATGTCTGTCCATTTTCAGTGGATTTCCAGACCCTTAGCTCTACTGAATATTCTACTGTTAAGTCTTCCTTGCAGATTCTGTACAGTATAAAGAGGAAAAAAACAGAGGTATACACAGTAGGTTCTGTCTTTTGCCCTTGGTATTAAAAAGATGGCAAACCACAAATGCTGGCATTAGGAATTCAGTCAACTCTCTTCTGGATTTCAAATGAAGATGCAGCTCCAGCAAAACTGCAGGCCTTCTGCAGGCTGTATACTGTAGATGCCTTTTGTTTGAAACACTATTAAGGAAAAATGGTTGAGGACAGCAGCTGCCAATATGGTAACCATGTTCTGCTGAGGGGTACCGCTTATCATGGCTGCATGTTGTTGATAATAGCCAAAATGCTCATTTTCTCTTGGGCTGAGTCCACATCTTCATTTTGTTTCTGAGCCACTCCTGTGCCAAGGCCATACAGCCGCCCACAGTACTTTGCATCATCAATTGTATCCTCAAAAAACAACTGCAGATTTGAAAAAAAAAAAGGAAAACACAGGTATTGTTTAATTGTGCCTCTAAATCAGAAAGCACCTAATGTGAATTAAACAGTGCATTTGAAGCCAGCCACCTCTAAGATGCACTGTGCAAATTAAAATAAGCACGTGGAAGAGGAGTAAACAGAAGTCTGTGCCAATATTAACAATTCCTATTATTGACAGTTTGAAGCTGATGGCCACAAGGCTCAAAAAAACAAACCAAAGCAAAAAACACATCATGCATGCTGACATTTATGGCTAGGAACTGGAGAAAGAAGAACCATAAATAAAGAATACTGCAGTACCTCTTTCATTCTGAAGAATGCCATTCCCGTGAGAAGAGAGTCCGATCCTGCCTGGTGTTGTCGTCCAATTCGCTGCAAATCCAGCTGATCTGCCACTTCTTGAAGGCCACCCTGCAATGAGAACAATTTTATTTTGGAAGATCCATCTCTTACCAAAAATGCCAAGCTTCTCCAAAATGTGAGGCTATGATGAATCAGTGCAGATTCTAGCAGTACACACACACCAGCTGTGAGTGAAACAGAGTGGTAAATACTGTGGTAAATGCAGAAATACTCTTCTCCAATTTAGGTACCTTGCTTTCCTGCTGCAGATACCTGAGATGACTTTGGGTACATTCATAGGTTACAAATGATGGACCTTTCCCTCCCTTTCCTCAAACAAGGCTGTGATTCAGTAGCTAAATTACTTTCAACCCTCCAAGTGTCTACCAGTTAATCAAGTCATTTAGTAGTTCATGTAAGAAGAAATACTCCACCTTGCATAGGAAAGATAAGCATGCTGGATTGTAATTACCCTCTGAAATTACTGATAGACAAACTAGAAGCTGATTGGAATGTCCCCTATATAATACACATATTGGTAAGTCTAAAACTGGGGGAGCAGCATCTATTAGATACAAACCTAGTCATAGGTGCTTAGGTGTGACTACTAGCTTTTATACACCCTTCCAGTTTTAAGATGTGATATATGCAGCAGTTCTGTCACTTGGTTTACTGTACATTTACAGTGTTGATGCCCATCTGTCACTTGCTGGGGAGATACAAGTACCTTGAGGTTTTTGCAGCTCTTCATTAAGTACTTTACATCATAGATAGATGGGAAGAAAAGGTTCAAGATATGGAAAAATTCATGTTCCTCTTCTGGTAACCTGGAATCTGTCAACAACTTCACCATGTAGCCAAAGTCATAACCACTGAAAACAAGAACATACAGAAACCAGATAAGCAGTCAACACCTACAGTCAGTTGGTACCAATATCTCATTTTTCACAAGAGTTTACGTGCTGTAGTTTTCAAACCTTAAAATTTTCTAACATTCATAAAACTCCTCTGGATCAGAGCCAGAATTCATCTATGTCCATGGAAGACTTCTGAATGCTCCCTGGGTGCTTCTGCTGGCATCCTGCAGAACAGCTAGGCCACTGGGAAGAACACACTTTTCTTCCCCAACACCCCATGTTTCTGTCACTATGGGCAATATGGAAAAGCAGGAAACCCTCCAAGTATGTGTTGCTACCACCTCCTCCTCCCTCAAGTCACTTCACTTGCAGTGATAACAAGGACCTGAGGCTTTGTAATCAAGTTGCTTGAAACACTACAAGAAAGATACCTTAAGTGCACAGATTACAAGGAAGGAAACACAAGATGGAAGTTGAGAACACCACCAACATTGTAAGAAGAAACAAAAACTTGTACTTTAAAATGCACACAAGTTACTAAGTCTAGAAATCACATTTCAACTTACTAATAACTTCCTCGATAGACTGTGACAGCAAAATGATTTGCAAGCAACGCATACACAAAATTCAAACCACAGTAAGTGCTAGTAGAAAATGAAGAGCCAAGCATCCTTACTTCCTGGCCTTCGTATCTTTAAGCTTATTTTAAGAACTGCAGAGCTGCCAATTCTTCTTAAAATCTGCATCAGTCTCCATGAACAGCAGCAGCAGTGTTTCAATCAAAAAGAGATTTCTCACTTCACAGTCAGTAACTATCCCAGACGTACCTGTGGAAGGACAGCCATTTCACACTGTCACTAAGGACGACCCCAGATGTCATAAGCAACTCAGCAAAATGCAGGGTATCGATCCCTTCTTCTTCATGCTTCTGGAACTGCAGCCCAGAGCTGGCAAGAAGGTCTATGGAATCCTGAGAGTACATGTCCTCCCTGAAGGAGAAAAGTAGCTTTGCACTCAAGGTGCTACCAAGTCAGGCTCATTTTAGAAAAATTCTCCCCACACTGGATTTCAAAAATTGGAGTGACCAGTAGGCTATCTCTGGGTTCCACATTTGTCTCTCTAGAAAATACAAATTGAATCAGTTTTAATACCACTACTGCAGCCTCCTACATCCGTAACAGGCTACTCTGTGACCGCAACTAGTTAATAATTCTGTTGATAGTGCAAGATCCAAAGATCCCACCTCCATAGTATGGAATAACATTTTGAAAAATGTCACTTCTGCAAGGTAAATGGAAGCACCACAGATGAGAGCATGGAGAAGAGGGAAGTTCTCCCAAATAAAATGTGCGACTCTCAAGCACTGAGCATCATTCCTGTCTACATTTTTCTTTTTCACTTCACAGCACATACCATTGTATCATCATCTCCAGTTCCATCTCTGGGAGTGAACAAAATTGTGTAATACTTGACTAAGGAAGGAAGACAAGGAGGAGTGATGATATGCTTGGTGGAGAGCTGAGCAGGAACCCGATGTCTGCACTAGTTTGTTTCATTTGGGGGGTGTAGGGAGGGAAGGACATGACAACACACAGAGCAAAATTCATGCCAAACATGGTAACTGAGTGAAATGAAGTTATCACACTGGGAAAACCACTTCACTCTGATTTCAATACTTTCAAGAGGCTCACAAATTTGTGGATGTATTGCAACTTTTGGGTTCAAGAACTGTGATCTGCACATAGCAGCTACAAATTTTGGTAATGTTTTCCAATGACGGTTCCATAAACACAGTGACTGATTTCCAATAAATGTGTGTTTGTGGCAGATAAACCCTCTCTTTATTTCCAGGCAGCTCTAGCAGCAATTATGCTGAGTTTGTCTTTACACTTACAGGGGAAGGGATAATGAAACTTGTTTCAACTGTAACCCAGGATATGGCAGTATGGAGGAGACAAGAACTGCCACACTCCATTTTACAAGATTAATTCTCCTGAACAGATGTGACAATTACACCAACATTTTTTTTAGATCCCAGTTTGTATTTTGGCATGGATCTGTAAAGAGGTATTTTACCTTTTGCTGCAAACAGCACATCCATGTATTTTTAGCAAAAAGAGATGGATTTTTATATATATATAAAAAAAAGTATAAAGTTTCACATATACTTCTGTACATCTAAATGTATAACATTCTTCCAGAAAAAAAAGTAAGGCACATAAAATTATTGGTGATAGGCAGTATCAAGGGAAAGGGTATTATGGATAGGATTTTAGCATGGCTTTGACTTCCAGAAATATTGCAAACTCCTGTCATGTCAAAATAGGTTCCCACATAATCTGTATTGGAATCTAATTTTTTATTGCTCCGAACCACCCAGCAATGATGAACATACGGACACCTGCCAAAGGAAAGCATCACTTCAGCAGAGAGATTAGGCAATTATTCCCTAGCTAAAGACTCACGTAAGGTTGAATTTAAAGTTAAACTGCCAGGTGTTGATGCCAGAAGGATATTCTCCCTTCTCATTTGTGAAAGTCAGGCCCAGCTGGATAATTTTCAGAAGGTCAACATTACACCGAAGAAGCTGATATTGATAGTCTATGGAACTCCGGAATTCACCAATTGGCCTTACAACAACTCCAGGAAACTCTGTGTCCTAGGACAGAAGGGAAAATCTTATTTCATCATTTACTCTATTAGAAGTCATTATTATCACTCTATTGGGAGTCTATTCAGTTCCACACTTGCAGGTTTCAGCATCACATTCTGTGAGTTCTTCCGTAAAAATCAGTTTGTTTGTTTTTTTTTTTTCTTTCTCCTTTTCTATATTCATACAGACTTTAAGCTGCTACAAGTCAGACACTAAAAAAAAACACCCTACACAATTTGTTAACTGTTGCATTCCTTCATTACAGGTACCCTTTCTTTCAGCTTTGTTTCATTCCCAAGTCATCCAATATACACCACTGTATCATCTAAACATCTCTTTCTCACAAAGGACTAACCCTCTCATTTTCCCTAAATTTCCTAAAATGGACTTTTACTTATTTATTCAGTGTTCTTTCATGTTCTAATTACAAGTTAAATTTAGCACTCTGATCATCTTCATTCAATAATCCAGACAGTGATAACCTGTTTTGAGGAACAGCCAATGCCTACACTAACGAACACTGCTGCCAATCAAAACAGACCTTAACAGCAGAGCAACCATCTATTAGATGAAGAACATTTTTACTTGGCCAGTGATTGTGTGCTATCTCTGCTGAAACCCAAACTTCCACACTATTTTTAGTCTCAGTTAAGGTCATACGATTTCTATCGACTACAGCGTATGCAAAAACTTTCATGAAGAATCCAGTCCTGGGTATCTGACAAAATCTCTCCGTTGCCCAAGATCTTTTTGTGTCCACTCTTACAGCACAGCCACTAAAACAGGTCATAAGCACACTTCCAGTAAGATCAAATAGAAACAAGAAAGCTCATCTCCCATTGACATAACAAAAAGTCCCATTCACTTACACAACTGCATTCTACACTGCAATATTACACATTCTGCAGGGGCATGTGCTTTTATGCCACACTTTTATGAAGGACTTTTCACATCTTGAAGTTTAGTGTTGCTAAGCAAAGTTGGCATAACTTACAGTTTCATAACTAAAACCAGTTATTTATGTACCCAACTGGCTCCTGCCAAGTAGATACAGGGTTTCAAGAACAGGAAGAGATTCTTCCCACCTGGGGAAATTCTAGTCATCTTAAATAAAACTTTCTGAACCCATTGTCCTACCTACAGCCAGAACATTTCTCTAAGAATTAACACTGAAACTCATCAAAAAGCAGGCAGCCCAGCTGATCAGTTGTCACTTGCAGGTCTTTTGTCCTACAAGACATCTTCCATAATCAAACAGAGAAAGACATTCAAAGGACAAATACAGTGGTGGAAAAATAAAGATTTAAACCCAACTGTACATCTGTTTCATTGTTCTGTTGCACAAACTAATTACGAGTAGCTAAATGTTTTAAGGTGGTCTTTCTTCCCCATCTTTCATTCAATCCTTACTCAGCACTACGTGTATTAAATTCTGGAAATTTTCTACAGAACCACCTTCTAATTTTTCACCACCTAACTTCCAGCTCAGTTTGACTGGGGGTACAGGGAAATAATTTCTCACTCAAGAATCAACTTATTCTGCTACCCCAAAAAATCCCTTGACTAAGGCAATTAGGACAAGTATAAAATATTTACCATAGCGATGTAGCTGTAACTTAGAACAATCTCTCGAATCTTCCTCATCTCTTCTTCCAGATTGTTCGCCCATACTTCACAGATAACCTGGCTGTTCTCTGCAAGGGCCGCTGGCATCTTGCAGGCACCACAGTAAAGACAGCTGATATTGAATTCAGATGACAGCGTAGAACAGCAAGCTGTGTGATCTTATCAGTGTGCTGCATTAAACAGATAAATAAATAATGCTTTATATGAAAAAGATCTACATATAAGAATTGAATGCTCTGTTGGAGTCTGTCACACTTCCATTTTCAGCTTCAAATAGCCCATTTAAAGTTTACACAAAGTTTTTTCTTGCTTTTATCACCTCCTATAAACGTGCTGAACAAGAAAAAAGTCGTTTACAAGAGCATCTGTTCTGGTGACCAGGTGGATGCACAATTAACAGTCTGGTTATTTATGAGAAGAGTCATTCTCCCTGTCTTTCTTCTTCTCTGGCATAAGCCCTGAAACTCTGGGCGTACGATGCACAGGCAGGGAATCCTCACATTTAATACTCAGCCACTGTGACAGCCTTTACTGACAGTAACAGAATGCTTTACAGACTACATTTAGAGATGTGAGCTTCTCTGACGTAATTCATGAAACAACGAAGTAAGGTATTTCAGCTCACACTAATGGCAGCTTCAGCAGTGCTACACCGAGGATAAAGCACCGGTTGTTTACCGTTTCCTGCAACAACACGGGAAAAACGACCCCAGCTTTCCGCAGGCAGGGGTCAAGCGCTCCGACCGGCGGCCGGGCCCTGCGCGCCGTTACCCGGGGCTGCACGCGGCGGCCGGAGGGCCGTAACGCCACGGGGGGGGTGTCTGTGTGTCCGTCCCTCCCCCTCAGTCCGCCGGCGAAGGCCGCGCTGCCTCAGGCCCCGGGCCCGTCCCGCCGCCGCCGGCCCCGCGCAAGACCGGGGCCGCCCGGACGCGGCTCATCCCGCTCGGGAAGCGGGAGGGTCCTGGCACAGTGTCGCGAGTGTCCCGTGTCGCGACCACCCCCCCCCCCGCCGCCCCCTCAGCCCCTCACCGCGGCCCCGCCCGCACCTGCTCGCGCGCTCCCAGTCCCCCCCGCCACTCGTCTGCTCCGGCGCTCCCCATAGCCTTCCCCGCCCACCCCCTTCCCCCGCGCGCGCTACCTGCCCGGAGGGCGGGGCCGGGCCGCTCCCCTGCGCGCAGGCGCGGCTGCGGCCTCCGGCGCGGGGGGCGGGACTTCCGGGTTGGCGCTCGGCTCTCGCGAGAGGTCCGGCGGAGCGGCGGCAGGGCGCGCGGCGAGGCGGGTAACGTTGCTGCGCGCGCCCTCCTCGCGGCGGGGCGCGCGCCCGCGGTGGGGCGGAGCGAGGAACGCTCACGCGTGGGGGGGGGGGGGTCTGCGCCGCAGTGCGCCTGCGCAAAGCCGGTGGCCTTGTGATGAGTTGTCACACACCACCAGCACCACCTCCTACCCCTCCCCTCCCCCCCCCCCCAGTGCGGTTAATGGACTCGCCCGGGCTTTGCGCTCTGGGAGCGGCGGGCGAGCCCAAAGTGCACGGGCGGGGGGGGATGAGGGAGCAGGGCCCTCGGGGCCGGGCGGCCTTGGGCTCGGTGGGTTTCCAGCATGCGGGCGCGGGGTGCGGCAACCCAGCAGGCAGGTTCCCAGGGGCAGGAGCAGGGGCAGGCCCTGGCTGAGCGTCCCCCGAAGAAATAGTTGTCCGCCCCTCCCTCACCGGAGGGCGACGGGCGGGTCGCGGCGGAGCCTCTCAGCGGTGCTGCTCGGGGCCCGACCCTCCCCGCAGGCTCACGGGCCTCGGCAGCGCGGCCCGGCGGGACGAGGGTGGGTTGTTCAAGGCCGTGAGGGCAAACTGCTGCTGTCCTGGCACGTGTTGTGGTCCGTGGCAGACTCCTTAGTCGAGGAAGTTCTGCCTTTTCCTGCAGGAGCTTAGAAGTCCTCGTTCGAGTGCCTACTATGTCTGCAAACTTTTAGGCTGACTTCTCCTTTTCCGGAAACGCTATTTAAATTATACTAGCAGCAGAAGTTTGTATCCGGTAAAGCAGCATAATGTAAATTCTTGTGTAACACAGCTGCCAACACTTGCTTTGCTGGTTGATGCTGACGGCAGATACTGAATTTATTTGGAAGCTTGTCTACTAAACATTTAGCTTAGGCAGTATGTCCTATATTTTAGATTGCCAGCCTTCTGGACAGGGTTGCATCTGCTATAAATTACTGCAGTTCTTGTACTGATACAGAATTGTTACCTGCCCACCATTTGGGAGTCTTTCACTGGATCTCAGCTACTTGCCTACCATTTGGATACCAGTATCTGGAAAAACAAAATCTTGGTATCATTTACACTTAAGACATGGTTTATTGTCCCAGGTTTAATGTTCATACCTCAGCAGAAACATAACTTTTAGAAAAGTACTGCTCTCTATCAAGTGACCTTGGTGCTGTCAGCATCTTATGACATCCCATTATTGAATGTTATTTTGATTCAAAGTTTATCTTCAAAGATGATAGATAGTTACCATTTTGCCTTCTCAGCTCTGCAGTCTCTTGCATTGCATAATTCATATATTATGCAATGTGCTAGATTGGCAGAAAGTAATCACCTTTCTTCCCGTGGTCACTTGAGTTTGGAATTTTGTGCAAGAAAACATACATTGTTAGCAGGTAAATATAGCAGGTTGAATTACAGCACTCTTTAGAGTTCTAGGTTAGATTTTTTTTCCTAAAAGGTTCAGACTAAAATACATCATTTTTCTTGTTCGTAAACCCAGTGCTTGAAAGAATGCTGAATCTAGGGAAAAAGGGAGGCAGAGTCTTCTCAGGACACTAAAAATATGTGTGCCTTGCTACCCTAATAAAAAAAATATTGCAGGAAATAATCACTTGCGATAAATAATGCTTGTAATGTTTAACTGTTTGCATGTAGTTTAAAAAAAAAAAGGCTATTCAAGGATGTTTACGAACACTAGTGGTAAGAGCTGGAAACATTTTGCTTAGGGAAATCAGAATTTTTTTAATTGTGGCTAATTTTGATCATGGCTAATAAAGATGAAGAATAGCTGGAAAAGGCACCCTGCTCTTTAAAAAAGCCCATAATTCTTGTATTTGGAAGTTACCAAAGTTTCTTCCAGGCCCAGAACTCTAAAGCAGGTTCTTGAGTCCTCACACACTCTATATGGTTCTGTTAAGACCACAGCAACAAAACAGTTTGTGTAGATCAACTACATTCTAAGGTGGAAAAAAGGGCTTTAGCTCAACATTTTCACATAAGTCAGCTGGAGCCACACATCCTGGACCGTGCCCTGTTGAAATGGCTGTGCGTTTCCTTTAGAGCTTAGTAACAGCATCACAAATGATAGAAAACTTACGGAAATCTTAAAACATGAATTGAGAGGTAAAAGATGCAGCTATTGCTGAACATGTTTGAACCATAACAGCAGGGCCATAATTTACACTTTCCTAACCCTTCCATTGCTCCACAGATGTTTCCGAAGAATACCACCGGAGTACTAGGTGGTGCCACATGTGTGTCCTGGCAGATGGTTAGAAATGGAGTTCAGAATGCAGGGAATTACTGGTTGGGTGAGGGGGGCCGAGTTCAGATTCCTCTTCGACATTAGAGGAACTATCAGTGTGGGTTTATACGACCCTGATGGATAATTCATCGTTTTTCTCCTAATGTTTTTTGTTTTGTTTTTTTTTTTTTTTTCAAACAGTGAAACAAACTGACTGTTACAAAAACTGTGGAGAGTGAACAAAGGGAGGTTATTTTATGAAGTGCCTGATCAAAAAGCCTTTCTGCTGAGATGAAATCAGACTTCTTGCATGCCTCAGCAAAGACTGCACCAACGCTGGAGTCTTTGTGGTGAACACACCAGTGCAGGGCACAGGCGAGCCAACAGGCAGAAGCCACTTTAGGTTACTGCCAACCTGCGCTAGACACAGACTTGCAGCAGAGAGTAAATTACGTTTACAACCTTATAACTAACATGCTGAGCTGTCTGTTGCTATTGAGTATAAATATTTCAGAGATAACCTGTGTCAGGATTGAACAGCGGTTAGAAAGAAACACTGAGGTCTGTGAAATTCACTGGTTTATCACCTGGTTTTGGGTATTGGATGAGCAGTCCTCCCAGTGCAAGCTCAAGTCCAAATAAAGATCAGCTCAGGACAGAATTTATATGGGACTCCTCTCTTGAAATGCCTGTTTCCACTTCCTTCTGTGCACGTGTGTGTATAATTTGAAGGAATCACATTCCTCCCTGTTGAGTCTGCTGTCTTTGATAAATAACAATTAGTAGCAATGGCTAAGAAGTACAAACTTTTTCCCCAATAAGGAATAGTTAGGATTAGTCAAGAGAAAGTGTCAATGAAAACAGTAACACAGTCTTAAATCTAAAATGAAGCCACAGTGAATGTTTACCACACTAAGAGGTCAGACAGTGTGCAGTTGGGAGGGAGTGGAGTTCTGGGAATATTCTCCTTCTGGAAAAAAGTTAATTGGTAAAAATACAGATGCAGCAGCAGGTACAAGAAACCAGGTGCAGACAGCGAGGCACCGCTGTTATTCATGCTTGCAGATCTCTCTGTAGCTCTAACTGATAGCTTGAGATGTTGCTTACCAGACAAGTGTGTGTGTTGCTTCACCTGTGAATGGCCACACAAGGCTAACTGTGAGGCAGAGGTGATATTCCTTGTTTTTCTTTGTGTGGAAATATAAATCTGGGAAGTTATGGCAAGTATCACCCTGAATTCTCAGAGCTTAGTTCATAATAGGGCACTGTGTATTAGGTAAGTAACATAGATTGGGGCCACATTTGCATAATAAAGACCAATGCTTCTGCAAATCACATCTTGCTCTCTGCAATACCATAATTACAGACTTTATGGTCTGTAAACAGCGTATTTAAAGACAACTGAGCCCAAGCACATGCTAACCTATTTGCATCTTGTCCTTACAGATGGAACCAGTACCTGCAACTGGCTGAAGACACTATGTAGCTACAGCGTTGGTGTAATTTATAGACTTATAAATGGGTCAAATACACCTTTGACCCATTCAGTTGCACCGGCACTAGGCACTTTGTGCTCAAAACATGAGTTGGTGCATTATAAAAACTACTTATCTTTAAGGTGTAGATGACATTTTTATTCTCAGATACAGCTGTTAACTCTTGATGAAAAACTCCTACCTGCAGAGATGTATTCCAGACACTTAACCGAGTGACAGCATGCGCATATGCCCAGGGAACGCTGCCAGTACTAACAGTGTCATGGCACTGGCTTCACATGACTTGTCTGGGAGGGGACAGCCAGCTCCTGCTTGGAAACACACCCCCCTCGCCTTGCCTAAACCCTCATAAAGTTTCCACAGCAGTAGTGAAAGGTGAGGAGTTGAGCTGTGGGCTCTGAATAGACACAAAGGACCTCTCCTAGGCTATCAACAGCAAGAGGTGAGCAAAGAACGGGCAGCCAGAGTTCAGGGGTGTAGTAGCTTGAAAAGATGATAGAAACTTTGAGGAAATCATGAAAAGACAATGTCATGTGTCTGTGTAAAGTACGACCGTAAGCTTTTTTAGGAACTCTGGTTGCCTCCAGATCTGTGCAGTGCTTGGCACAGTAGGACATCCACCAAACACGACGTCTAGTCCTGTGTCTGTCCACATAGTGCGGCTGATATGCAACTTTTCAGGTGACCGGGTAAGTTGTCCTTATGTTTTCCTTTCTATACATTCTATACTTTCATGGATAGTCCTAGCCTGGTTTTGTCTCAGGCGCAGTTGTTTTCCACTGTCCATGCACTATAAAGGTTGATTCCAGTGAAGTAAGGTCTACAACAGAAGGTTCAAGCAGAATGGAAAAAGGAATACCAGGACCCTGTGGTAGGGAGCCAGTCGTCCCAGCAGACGTACCCTGTCACCCAGCTGTGCCTGCCAGCAGCAGGACTCCGGCTGGTGTTGGAAGAAGGATCCAGTGCTGGGTACAATACTGGGTACGAAACAGGGAGAAACGGGCACGTGTGCAGCCTCAGCTTGCAACTATCTGGGCAACAGAAATGGTAGGGGACAGCAGGGATGGGACATAAGAATGTAAATGTTAAAACAAACAAAGAATATGGCAGCTCTTCCCTTTTCAGATTATGTTGAGCATTTTAAAACATGACTCAGACAAACTAGCTTTTTCTGATACCTGAAGTGGAAAATTTGGTGAACACAGCTCTGTGACTTAATGAACAGTTGTTGGACAAATGGTGAAGTACATGGAAATAATAATTTAAAAAGTATTAGAATTCTTTATTGACTAGTGTATGTTTCCCCTTTAACATCAAGAGACTGACTAGAAAAATGATTACATTTACTTCAGGGTTTAGGATTTGGTTTGGATCAAATTTGGTGTTAACTTATTTGAAATAACTGAAAAGGAGCTTTTCTTTTAAAACAGCACCAGTTCTAGCTAATATTTGGAAATAGCTGCAGGCAGCTGAGATCCTCACTGGTTGATTCGGGGCTGTATAACATGCCAACATGAGATCAGTGCCAAGCAGTTGAATGGCTTTTTTGTTTGCCGAAACAGCCATGGTTACACGAATGCTTTTTAAATGTATTTGGTGTATTCTGAATCAGAAGAGACGTTATCCAACAAAAAAAGAGTAGGTAATGAGATGTTGGGGAAAACCTAATCCATCAAAATTTATCTTGTTTTAATGTAAATAGTATAAAATTTTGTCCTGTAAATGTGACTTAGTAGTGTATTGAGATTTTGAGGAGAGGGAGGGTGAGCAGACATGGCAGTACTGTTTTGAACTGGAATTCTTTGCCCAAGCAAGACGTCTATCATAATTTGATTATTTTAAAAGGAGCACTACTAGAAATGTGATTATAATTTTAATTCTTTCCTAAACTCACAGAATAGGAGGCTCAGTCAAGCAATGGCTTTTTCTCCTCCTAAAAACTAAAAGCAGAGTCACATTTTCTACTGTGCTCTGCTTTCTACTCTTCACATGCCAAGATTGAGCAGAGTTTGACTCAGCACTACTGTATGGAGGAACAATTCTGAAGCATCAGCTTTCCAGCAAGCAGCTGAGATACCCATTTTATGTCTGCCTCTCTGAGATCTAATGTTGTCTACTTCAGGGTCATCAGAGTAGAATAATCTCTTTAACCACAGAAAACTATGGCCAACAATGTTTACTGCACTGACCTAGCAGGATAATTTCAGATTGCTGTTTTCAGATCCCTACTGGATGGTCGTAGAGAAGACAGGGAGGTGCACAGCAAAAGGGCAAGAGCTGTGAGTTATAACAGGGGACATTCTGATTAGTTACTAGGGGGAAAAAAAAAATGTAGAGTGAAGGTAGTCAAATACTATAATAGATTTCCCACAGAAGCTGTGGAATCTCCCTCCATGCAATTACTCAAAACTGTTCAAGGCTCCAAACAACCTCCTAAGAAATCTGGAATGGAGTAAAACCTCAAAAAGGAATGGATTATTTAGCTTGACATATTGCAAGCATTAGTAGTGTTTTCTTGGAGACAGTGGTCACACCTGCCTGGGGAGGACCTGTGTGACAAGATGGGCATATAGTGCGTGCTAGGTAACATAAAATGCATCACTCTGATCAGAAGGTCTTTTGGAAATGAAGATCAATTTGTCCTGTATCAAGTTATTTGCACTCTTCTATTGAGGCTAGCAGGTTATTTGTGACCGCTAGTTACAGGTATTCATCAGATATGCTGGAGCCCAACCATATTTTTTCAGTAAGGTTGTGATTGGCAAACTTGATATGTCAGAGGAAAAAAAAACGTACAGAAGATCTCATAGACTGGCTTTAGGAGCTCGCAAAGTCTAACAGCAAGGAGCTCTAGATCTGGGGAAGGACAATAAGTCCTAGGACACTGTGGCTTGCTTAACACATTGTCATTTTAAGAAATAGCACCTCAGGGCACCTCTCACCCTACTTTTTGCCTTTTTTTTTTTTTTTTTTTTTTTTAAGGCAGCTACCAAAAGTTAGCATTTCCCATGGGAGTACATACAACCCTCGTGTCGAAACAGGGAGTTGGGAGTTCAGGCTCATGGTTTCAAGTTTCAGATCACTTTTTGCCTGATTTTTTTTTCTTCTCAGAACCATTTAACATCAGCCTCTTCCACTAAAGTACATAGTTTGGTGGATTGGCCTTGTCCTTTTCTGTCCGTGAGTAAACAAGAATCCAAGCAGAAAGAAGGTGTCCAATTTTTCTGTCTTGTGCCCCTTGACTTGCATACTAACATGTAATGTAGGGAAACAGAGCTGGAAACACCTGTAAATAAACAGAATTGCATTTGTAAGAACATATCCAGAAAGCTGTAATTTCAAAGCTAAAATATAACTTCCTGGCTAATATGGGGACTTCTTTTGGGCAGTGTATTCTTCCTTTTTGAAACACTGTGAGAGGAGTACTCCCAAGAGGCTTGCTACCATCATAAAGGTAACAGAATATCATCTTTCTAATTAATAATTTTCCAACTGCTTTTCTTTGTTCCTTAGACAGGTACCTTTATACCTTCTTTGTGCTTTCCTTTGTTACGCTGGGTAACACAGTTTGCCTGTGTTTGAATATTCTTCTGAATATGAAAAGCAAAATGGATTGTACAATTGTCAGAAATCTGGCCTTCATATTTTTAGAATTTGTGTGTTTAAGAACAAACACCAGGTGAAACCAAGAAAACCTGAAGGAATATTTTGTTAGCTTTTGATAATTATAATTTATGATCAGAGTGCAGCAATATAAAAACAGCTATGCAATAATCCCTAGGACAGCCACAGAATGTTCTGAAATATAGAGATCTTTCCGTGGCCATGGACAGCAGTGAAGGGCCAGCAGCTTCTTAAACCTTGAGTTTGATGATTTTTTTTATTCTTTTTTTTTTTTTTAATGTTTTGTTAACAAATGACAACATGTGACAACAAATGGTCAAACCAGAGCCAAATGCAAGGAGATTTATTATGCAGTGACCACCTGTCCATGTAGGGCTTTAACCCCTCAAATTGGCCATAGCAAGACTTGAAGCAAAGATGATTTTCTCACTTACCATGTGCTTAAGCTGTAATTTACAGTTCCTCTGCCACATAAGTGAGGGCTGTGTGGGGCTCTGCTGCATTAATTCTTCATGGCACAAACTCACTTTGTTGGATTTTTGTTTTCATCCTTGTTAGTTTAACAGCATGTCATTGTTACGGAAGAGCGCATGTCATCCTTTCCTTGCAGTCTGCGAAGGGCTGGAGTTCTTACTGCTTGCAATGTATTCCTGGGCCAGATCAAGGGAGGCAGCTATGCCACAACACACCAGTGCCACGATCAAAAGCTTTTATTTTGGCTGTTCTCCCATTTTTCTTTGTTACCCTTGCATCCTTATTAGTCTTCTGGGACAATACTAACTCACTGGGAAATAAGGGGATTTTTCTTCTCAAGAGCTCAGTTTTGCTCCATGTCCAACATGAAGGAGGGAGCAGGACAGGACAGAGAGTAAATATTTTACAGTTTTGCAACTGAACTCGGAAGTTGAGGGGATTTGCCGTTGTCAGCAATGTGTTCTTCTACTCTGTAGCTGTACAAGGTTCACTCACTTAGATCACCTTTTATTTCAGATGAAAAGAGACTCTGGATATTCCACCACGGCTGAGCAGCAGAAGCAGGTAAAGGCTCAAGGTCATCTTTTAAAGGAAGTGTTATGGAGGTGCTTTGGAAGGCTGGATGTGTTGAATCATCTTCTTTTACAAGTGACTGGCACATCTATGCTCTGATCATTTTAGCACAACTAGGAGCTTATCTCTTATCACTACAGCATTTTCCCAGCATTTTCCCCTTTCAGTGGACTGCAGCTACAGTACCAAGTAGTGAAGGGCCTGTTATCTCTGCTGGCATGGCAAGAGACTACAACACTCCCCTGTAACGAGAAGCTGTGCCATCTAACTGGGCCCAGTCTTCCAAGTGGTCCTGCTTAACAATATGTTTCCCAGCTGATGTGCCTGTCTCTTTACCCTGCAGGCAGTGACCCTGTTCTGCATGTAAGGAATTTTCCATCTTGTACAAGCCCTTTAAGGGCAAGATCTCAAGTGATCCATGGATCAGAGTGTGGAAACTACCGTGTTGGAGCTGTTGGCATGAAGAGAAACAGGGTGTTAGCACTTGGACTTGATGAACAAGATTTTTTTTTTCTATGTAAACTTCTCTGCTTCTACAGCTCACGTAATTATACTGTGTGGGATTCATTCACGTAATCACTTCATCGTGTGCAATAAAAACACAGCCTCAAAACAAGGCAGTTTCTAGCCAAAGGGCTTTTAAAATAGCTTATATACTGAGCTTTAGTGTCTCTCTGTCCTATCTCAAAGCAGGACATACACAGTGTTTGATGAGTATTAGCAGTTACTAGTTTTTGAAACTCTTGAGTTCTTCAGCTGGAAAACGCTAAACAATCTGAAATACTATTTGGTCTAACTAAAAATTCTGACACTTGTAAGTTTTTCTTTGTTACGTTCTTCCTTCATCCCAGGAGAAAGAAAGGTTTTATAGGATATAATTCTGTTAAAAAGCTCTAAGCTTTTTATAGCTTTTGTAACCTTTTTTCTGAAGAATATGCAGATGGTGTTCCAGGGTCTAAAGATTAAGAAAGTCTTATCTCATGCCAGCCTACATGAGGTATAACATGGATGTAATTGGAAATACGAATCTGCTAAGAGAGCAAATCTCCAGCCTAGAATCCAGCCTGCACTATCTGAAGCTGGAATAGAAGGCTTTGGTCAGCCTTGGATTTGTAGTTCAGTACACCCAGTGATAATGCCAGCAACTGATTGCATTGCTTCTGATATAAACCTGTAGGGTTCACAAACATCAAGCTGTAAGGCAAGAGTCCATTAAATTACTTCCAAACCACATGCTAACTTGATTTAAAAAAAAAAAAAAAAAAAAAAAAGATGATAGGAGGAAACAGTTGTTTGTTTTAATGAGGAAAGTTTCAGTGCTAATGAGCAAAGTTCTGTCCCGGGACAGATAAATATTGCTGACAAGTCCTGGGCAATATTTAATGTTCTGTGGCTGTTACAGAATCTTAAAGAAGCTCTTAGCACTGAAAGCCATGTAGAGAGGATTCCTCTATATTGCATTACCCTAAACACACCTGCATTCAATCTTTATTAGTGAGCTGTCTCTCTTGTTTGTCCTCTCTGACAGGAGACAAGAGGACAGTAACTATGAATCATGCTATTTTTACTCCAGTCTGTTTGTGCAGCACAACGCCACAGTTAAAAAACAGGAAGGACGGAGTAATGAACAAGACACTAGCTGGTTATTATACTATATTATTTTAGAATGTCATTGTTTGTTTGTTTGTTTTTTTTTTTAAACATTTATCCTGCAGATAAATATAATGCATATTGACCCAAGAAAACCCAAACTAAGATTGCTGAACTTCAGAACCAATTCAGACTTGGGCTACTCTAAAAGACACATAGTTAATTATATATTTGTCATATATTTGCTAAACAACTTGGTTTTGAATATTTAAATGCTCAAATATATTGAACAGTGTTTTTTGAATATATTTACTCCTGGAATCAAAAGGTCTCACTGGTAATTTTCTGACTCTCTTGCAGTTGCTTTGTATAGTTAAAATCCTTACTAAGAGTCATGCTAACATCACAGGTGCCCTTATGCTATAGATGGGAATATTTCTTCAGTAGGTAACATTTCTGTGACTGAGAGCAGGGATTTAAAGACCTTTATACTTTTGAGAAGTTGAGTATTTTAGCTCCTTGTTAATGTGCAGTTGTTCTATCCAGATGGCACATGGTACCTACTAGCCAACTTGTACTCTCAGTACTAGAACTGAGTTGTCCCTGTGATGGCCTAAAGACACAGCAAAGTGAATTATGCAAGGAAAGGTAATAGCCTGTATTAAACCTCTGTTATCCCATATAACCTCTCCTCTATACTCTGTATATAGCTTCTGGGCACGTGAGCCTGACTTCAGAATCAGTCTTCAAAGCAAAGAAGAAAACTGAGAGGAGTGGTTCTGGATTAAATGGAGCTGTTAATCAGATCATCTGAGCACAGCAGTTCTTGCCTACTGTGGGGAGAAAGCACACTGCATACTGGGAGGGAGAAAATACGGAGGGAGGGAGGTGTTGAGACAGAGCACTGTTTCTTACCCCCCAGGTCTTGCTTTACTACTGCTCTGCATTGTCCAGAAGCCCCTTATATTATTACCCTTCAGGTAATACAAAGCGTGCCAAATAAAAACAGAGGGAAAAATCAGCGGTCCTTTCTCTCCCTTTGGTTATTCCAGAGAAATTCTGTGTCAGTGACACTTCAGGTCTCTATAAGCATGGCAGACGTTCATGTGTGTAGTCTCCCCCTCAGTTACGCACCATATCCCATAACAGCTTCATTATTATGTTCGTTAGAGAGTTTGTGAAACAAAACAGGCCATCATAGAACTGCCTTTACCTCCTGCATTTCAAATACAAAAATGCTAGTGTAGGACACAGCAGCACATGCTCACTCTTGATGTTTGCTCACAGGAAGAGAAGCTCTGGGATGCCGTGAAGATCACTGCCTGCGTCCTTGGTACAGGCCTGCTCATATTTACTGTCTTGGTGAACTCTGTTTCTTGGTAAGATTGTTCAAACAAGGGGGCTTGAGGAGAAACTTTTCTGTGGAGAGGGGGAAAAGGGGATGATGAAAAGATGGGCAACCAAGAACGTTTATTCCCACAGGTACATGCAGAATATCTGGGACACTTTAGGCCATTTCTGGCAAACAGCATGGCTAAAGTTCTACTACTTGTTTGAGGGAAAGGAGTGGACAATCTTCCTCCTCGGTGAGTTTTAACAACTCTCTGCTGTAGGAGGAACCATCCATGTATTACATCTAAAATGGGGACATAGACGTGCCTTCCCAAACTCACTAATCCTCCCACTGAAAAAGCACATGTAGGCTTCAAAGCCAGCCACAGCTGATGTAGTGCAACTGTGCTGCCTGGGGACTGCTTCACCATTAGACCCCCCATACAGATTGAAAATTTAATCTTTTTGCTGCTGCTGAAATGGCTTCCCTGTGAGGATATTTTGCTCCTGTGAGAACTAGATGATTCAGTAAAACTAATTACTGAAAATTAAAGTTAATGAATTTTACTCTTTCTGTAGCACCTATAAAACTCTTCTCTGATTAACAGCTGGTGAACAGGCCTAGTAGGGACCTTACAAGGTCCCAGGGATCAACTCAACCTTATCTTACTGGTATTTAAAAACCACCCATGACAGAGATCCCCAGCCTCCCAGAAAAGCCCTTTCACTTGTGGCAAGTTTCAACTTATGAGACATTTGTCTACTCTAACCTCCCCATTCCCCAGGTCTTACCTTTCCTCTTGAAACCACCTCAGGGTAGGGGATACATACCTGGCACATCTGGGTCCCAGCAAGGTTCTCTGGATACTGTGCCACTGTATTTTGTTTCCGATTTAGCCACAGCTCTCAGTTTATTCCCACATCTCTGCCCTTTCCTCACACCACAGGGACTGGAGTGGTGCCTAGCCTTGCTTTCTGGGGCTTCAATGGAATCCTTATGGTGGCTGATGTAACAGGAAAGCCAACCTTCATTACTCGCTATCGCATTCAGCTGGGCAAGAATGATCCTGTAAGTATTTCTCACTCTGCCTCTTCTGCTGGCTAAACACTTCCTGCAGTCTCTTAGTCTAGGATCAGGGAGAAGAACCTGTTATGCCTTTCTCTCTCAACCAGGTAGGATTTGAGGAGAATCAAGCTGAGTCTTGTCTATCCACTGCAGAAAGGAAGGCAGTTCTTGTAATTAGGCTACTAATCAGATCTGGATTGACTGCTTGTTAAAAAGTTGATCCCAAAGCTAATGTGGAAGCTGCCTACAAATGTTAAAGCTCTTTATCCTTCCAACTCAAAGCTGCATTGCTTCTGACTTAGCCTCAAGTCCTGACTTCTTTTTTTCAGGTGGACACAAAGAAATTGCGCCAAGCCATCTGCACAGCGCTGTGTAATCAGTTCTTTGTCTCTTTGCCCATGCTTGTGCCCATGTTCTACGTCATGAAATGGTGGGGCAATACCTTCAGCAAGGAATTACCCACCTTCCACTGGTTTCTTGTGGAGCTGAGCATCTTCACCTTAATAGAGGAAATTCTCTTCTATTATACACACAGGTGAGCTGAGCACAGGAACAGGACTCCGTAGTTTTGCTCCATGCCTTTAAGCTTATACCCATCTCCTGAAACAACAGGAGTCCTAATTTCCCCTCTTCCACCAATCTTGTATTTATATGGGAAGACTTGCCGGTCCTGAAATCCATGCTTACAACATGAGGCTTTGGTGCTGCCAGTAACTGCAGTAAGCAAAAATGGGTAAAATTACAAAGGTGGAGCAGCTTAGAAGCTAAGAAAGAAACAAAACAGGGAGCTTTACACAAAAGCTGTGACCCAGCATTATTTGAAAAGAGAAGAACAAGACTGACTATCCTGAAAGAAAAAAGCTCATGAGGTCAGTGACTGATCTCCCATTCACTTGTACAGCACCTACAAAACGGGGCCTGGCTGCTGACACTGCAGGCTTTCTAAGCACTGATACCAACATTAGAGGAAAAAACTAAAGCAAAGAAGAAAAAAGCCTGCAAAAGACCATGCAGCAGCAAAGCACGGCATTCTCAGAAATATGTATGTTTCCCTTTTGGACAAATGCACACAAAAAAAATAAAAAGCCACTTCTTACAAAGGACCCGCAGAACCTAAAATTCTGAATCTAATAGTTGCCAGTAGGAAAAGTCAAACCAGTGACAATTTAAAGCGAGTCTTCCCCTAAGTAGTACTCTCAGGTTTGAGCAAATGAGTCATTCAGGGACACTGATTTGTGGGATTTATGGGGACTGAAGTTTAACGTGTGCCAGTGGACACATCGATCAAGTGAGGGCTCAATACTAAAGAAGGAGAGAGCGAGGGAAGCCAGGAGTCCTACACACTTACACCCAGCTGCTCTGAAATCTTTATGTAAAAGGGGGGACCTAAGCAAGACCACAGCAGAAATTCTGTGTTATATTGTTGGATGTTCCTTTCTTGCAGCACTCCAAACCTTCTCTTCTCTGTTTTCTCTGCTTAGGTTTGTTCACCTCCCATTCCTGTATAAGCACATTCACAAGAAGCACCATGAGTGGACATCCCCCATTGGCGTGGTCTCCATTTATGCTCACCCGGTAGAGCACGTAGTAAGTGAATTCTCCATGGTCCCTCTCTGGTTTCTGCACGGAATGTGATTTCCATGGGATGAGGAGGAGTGCTAAGAGAAGAAAAGCAAATGTGCCCTTAGACTCTTCTTTCTTAGGAAGAGGAAGCTGAGCTGCATTGCCAAGAAGCTTGGCTGTAGAAGGGTTGCAGTACCTGTTTACACTGCACTCCGCTAGCTTTAAAAGCACAGATCCAAGGGCCTCCAACGGTTAAAGAACTGACTGAATGGTGCTTCCTGGAGCACAGAGAGGGGTGGGAGCACAGACGGTGCTTTCAGCATGAGATGTGACACTTACACAGTCTGGGTTACTGCACGGACTCAGAATTTTGTTGTGATTTTCATGCTGTTGGCTGGGATCAGTGTTTGCAGGAGTGTCTCCCAGCACTGCTCCAGCTGCGACTTCTCATGAAAACACATCCTGCCTTCAGAAGATTCCACTTACAAGTACTATCTATCTCCTGCTAACAATAGTCCTGGGCTGCAGCACCAGCTCTGTGAGTCTCCCTAACTGACAGTCTTTGGGCAGCAGGATGACTTTTTATATTCAGGTGCCCAGCTAAGCCTAGCTGGTGCAATAAGCTCGGTCTGGGAAGCGACAGCCGTTTGTGCCACTGGTGGGACACAATGAAGTGATGCAGCTGGGATCATCACATCGCTGCTGTGACTGCACATGTCCCCAGGCCATGCCCTTGTACAGCTGGGTTTCCCAAGAGCAGCTTCAGCATTATTCAAAGGTGAAGCTGAAATTCAGAGCTCTGACCCCGGGATCATTTACTGGAATCATGCTGCCCTCACACCCCCAGTTCGGTCACATGTCTGACTTCTACTACAAGCTTAGGGAGCTTGGGTTGTGACTATGTTTTGCAGTGAGTAAAACTCAGCTTAGAGTAAACTATTTCTCTGATGATTATGTAATTTTAGTAAGGTGTTTGCAGGGAGATCTTCCCTTTATGCTGGTTGCACAAAACTAATGCCATGCACTACCCACATGAAACAATTGAGCTCCTAGAGGAGAATCTCCTTGTTGTGGACTGATTAACGAGGTCAGTTTGCTTCTCATTTCTAGCTCTCCAACACGCTGCCTGTCATGACTGGCCCGATGATCATGGGGTCTCACATTGTTTCCATCGCAGCATGGTTCTCCCTTGCTCTCTTAACAACAAGCATTTCTCACTGCGGCTACCACCTGCCCTTCCTACCGTCGCCGGAGTTCCACGACTTCCACCACCTCAAGTACGTCTGGGCGCTGCTCAGCTTCCCCTTGCCCTCCCGCCTGCGCCCCGGCACTGCCGATGGGCAAAGCTCCTTCCCGAGGGTGCAGTGGGTTTGTGTAATGCAGGTACGGGTGGAGAAGCCTGGCCGGTTTGCCCGATAGCAGGCTGGGTGCTGTCAGTTCTTAAAGCGGTTCAGCAGAGATGGGGATTTCAGAGGACTCCATCCCGCTGCCGCCGGACACCTCACTGCCACTTACCCTCCTCCATCAGCTGACGTGGAAACTTTCTCCAAAGCACAGACGGGGCAGCTGAGGCTGGGCGTTTCAGGTTTCCTAAAATGACATGGGGGGAAGCACATAGATTATGTAGTAGCAGGTATCACCTGGACTTCCCCCAGCATGAGCACAGGGTCAGAGTCGGTGCTCTTCAAGGCTCTTCCTAGAAATTCAGAAGACACTGCATGTGATCTAGAATAAAGACAGAGCAAGGGCAAGTCACACAGCTGAAATAAATTTGCATGGAGCCTCCCAGTCTGTCCCTCTCCCATACTCGAGGATTAGTAACACTGATCAGATAACACCTTGCCCAAACACAATTAACCCTTTCTGGCAGAGATTCCAGGCCTCCTGTGCTGGAGAGCAGTTTCAGCAGGTTGTTCAGGGATACGTACCACAGCAGTGGAAGTGTTCCCACCTGGCTGTGCACTAAATTCACAGACACGCTCCATCCAACATTTCACCTCTCCTGCAGAACCGTGGCTGCTCTGTTGCCACCCGAATGCTGGGCAACACCCAAACCATGGTGCCAGTTCTCACGAGCAGTCATCCGCCCGGCTCAGGCCGGGACACGGACGCTCTCCGGGCGGAACGGCCGCGCTGGCATCCCGGTGCTGGCAGCTCGGCAGCTCCGCGGCTGCTGGTCAGGGCCACCACGTCTGGGTAACGGCAGCGCCGGAGAGGGAAGTGGCGGGAGAAGTTTCACTCAGGCTTCGTTAGGGCTGCGAGGGAGGTGGGTGCAGTAGCAGAAATCGCGTGGCCGGCTTATCAGGGCTCTGAAGGAGATGGAAACAGGAAGGGCGAGGCAACCTCAGTAACTTCCAGTGATGTTTATTCTGTTTGGTTTCCAGGTTCAACCAGTGCTACGGAGTCCTGGGAGTGCTGGATTATCTGCATGGGACGGATACAGTGTTCAGACAAACTAAAGCCTACGAGAGACACAGGGTCCTCCTCAGCCTGACGCCACTCTCAGAAAGCATCCCCGAGGCACCCAGAAGAGCAGAGTGAACCAGCCCAGCAGCCCGTGGTCCTTGCTGAGCCCAGCGACTCACAGAGCGAAAGACAATGATTTATGCCAAATAGTATTTTAATTGGGAAATGAGTTATTATTCCCACGTAATGAAACCCACAGCTAAACTTAAACATGCTACTTGAGATGAGTGCACTTTTGCTGCCTGTTATTTTCTACCCAATGCACAAAAAACCCCAACTGCTCTAGAAAGCTATTTTTAGACAAAGTTTAAAGTTTGTTTTTTTTTTTTTCCTTAATTACTTGCACTGCTACTTGGTTCTAGCTGCCTGCGCATAAGCCAGATGTGCTCAGGGCCACGTGGCTTTGGGGAGCTCCTGGGGAGTTCTCATTATAAAGGTTTTAACACTTCAGTTCTCACAGGCCATGCTTTGGCCTCTTTCAGCAGCACTCTACAGAAATGCCAGCAAGTTCACCAGAACTACATGTGATAGGATTAAACCCACTATTTTTCTGAGACTCAGAACACCTGGGATATGGGATACACCCCATGGAAAATCAGTGGGGCCAGAGCTTTAGAAACACTCTCCCCTGCAAATGCAACAGAGCCTTGACCTCCCCCCAGCAGTTTTTCATGCGAGGTCAGTAGAGGTCTGAATTAAGGGCTGTCACGCCCTCATCCCCGCTCCACAAACCAGTGTCTGCCAACATAAAGCAGGCTTCCCCCTCGTGGGACAGGGAAGCAGAGCTGGGAGCTGATGGGCTACGTGGCACAAAGAAGGCCTGGTACATCACCTCCTCCTGCTGAGCCTCACCTCACTCCCACACGCCAAAAGGAGGCACAAACCAAAATTCTGTACAATGATAAACTACAGACAGAGACTTTCCAAGGAAAGAAGAGTTGCTGCTGTCCTGAGCTGTGTGCTCAGTGAAACCCTGTAATAAAGGACCCAACAAAAAGCACCCACACCTTGATGCACATCTATAAGCACCCACACAACCAATCTCAAGACATGCTGCAAAATTTCTCCAGGATCTTCTTAAGTCTCAACCCTGCCTGGGGGCCTGGGACAAAAGTGACAAGTCTCTCACCACTGCTAGACCCTGGCTTCCGAGGAGAGGACACGCAGGGCTGACCTGCCCTGCACTTACCTGCTGCCTGCCCAGCTCCGCTCATGGAAGCCAATTCTCTCCCCTCACCCTCCTCCAGTGCCTACAACCACACAGGGATGAAGAATCCTGTTCACCCACCCACAGCGCCCTGGGGAGGGCAAGTCAGCAGAACAGAAGACCCAGGCTGCATTGTCTTTTGAGGTTTTTATTTTTATACATTTTTTTTTTGTATTAAAAAGGAAAAAGCATAATTACCACAAATTACAAAGGACTAAAGCATTACTAGAATAATGAATCACATCAGCCTAGAAAGCAGATACTCTGAATAATATTAATGTTATAATACAAGCTCTCATTCAAGTATTTTACATTTTTCTCTTTTCCTTTTATATGTGATGATGATCCTAGCACATGGGTCAAAGATTATGTACTATCGACAGAAGATGGATCATGTACAGCGGGCCGTATTAACAAGATTTTCCTCCCAAGTGATACATGGTCTGTGATGAGTCATTTTAAGTTTGTCTCTACAATAAATGCAGCTGAAGAAGGTTGCACACACTTTCTAGTTTTGGGAAACAGAAGGCTGAGGTTGGGACACACAGGGTTTGAGAAGGGCCAGCACATGGAACCATCACCCCTCTTTGCTCCAGGCGAGCGAGCAGAGGGCCCCCCTCGCTGGGGCTTTGAGCCACAGATCCAAAGGTTTCCAACCCCAACGGGACCGGGACAGGCTGGGAGAGGAGGAGGGGGAGCGGGGCTGCGCCGGGAGGCTCGAGGGACCAAGTGGTGCCAAGCACCCCCTCCCGCAAGGGGCACCCCCGGCCCCCGCGCGGGGCCGGCACCTGGAGAGCGAGCCGCAGGGGGACGGCGCGGGGACCCCGGGGGTGACCCCAGCAGGGTCCGCAGGGCGCTGGCTGGCACCCAGGGCGCTCCCCGCTCCTCTGGAGCTTCCCACCAAGGGGGTGTGCTTGTCACAGATACGTCGGTCCTATGTTCAAGTGTCTGCAGAAAGTGAAACTGTAAACTACTCATTGAAATGCTGCCCTCCAGCCACTGGCTCCATGCCACCAAGACGAATGTGGGTTGTTTTTTTTTTTTTAAAAAAAAAAAAAAATTATCTATTACCTGTATTGGAAACTTTAAAAAAAACAAAAACAAAAAACCATAGTCAGTGAGGAATTTAACATCAAGTGTAGCAACCCTCTCTTAGTAAAAACCTAGTATCCATTTCAAAACAGTGACAAAGTGACATAACCAGTCTCAGAGGAGAGGGGAGAAAATAAGCATTGCAAACACAGCTTGCTACATTTACAGTTTTCTTTCTTTTTCTTTTTTTTTTTTTTTTTTTTTTTTTGTTTTGTTCCTTTTGATAAAATAACTGGAAAGGCATTAACAGCTAGAAGGCCCCCTCTGCACTGCCATGTGAAACGTGTACAGACACGTGGCAGGATACTGAGGTTAACGCATCATTTTGTTACAGTACGGTCGACCAGTCCCAAGCAAGACGAGCAGTTGCCGAAACTCGAGGGACCCCAAGGGCTACAGTGACAAGCCGCCATCCGGGGTGTGAGGGGGGCAGCAGGAAGAGGGACAGACAGGCAAACAGAGCAGCAAGATTATTACTTTTTTTTAATTTTGAGGGTTTGGGTTTTTTTTTTTGTTTGTTTGTTTGTTTTGTTTTTTTATTCTCCCTCAAACGATCATGGCAAAGCAACAAAGCCTCCTCCAAAACCCACCTTCCACCTCCGCTCCTGACCCCACGCCAGAGCTCTGTACCCCGCTGCAACCGCCTGCGTCCCGCAGACAGGCTGACCTCGGCAAGGGCCCCCCGGCTGCAGCCGCCTGGGACCTCCTGAGAAGGGGGGCGAGATGGGGAGCGCTCCCCCCGCTCTGCCTGCGGGCCCAAAAGCAGCCGGGGCTCCCTCTGGCCGAGCCGGCGGCTGGGTGCCGGCACCGTGCAGCCCTCCCGAGCTGCGGGACGGATCAGTGCTCACAGAGGTACGCGCGACCAACCACTCAGACCACTAAAATTAGAAAGAAAAAAAAAAAAGCAGAAAACACGATCGTGGTGAAGCATCCAAACTAAAAGCAAGGCCAAACTCCCTCCTCGGCAAGAGCTTCCCCAAAAGCCAAACCCCTCTCAGGACAGCCGTCCCGTCGCCCGGCGGTGGAGCGAGCTGTGTGCGATGCTTTCTGCGTGCAGCTACGCAGCAAGAGGCCGGCCGCCTCCGCAGACGTGTCCCCCCCGCCCAGGGGAAGCCCCGCTGCCACCAGCCCCTCCTGCACGGACCACACGCTCCGCAGCCCCGGCCTCCCCCCAGCTCCTGCTGCCGCGCAGGGCCGCGGGATGCTGCCCCCTCCCCAGGGCTCCCTGTGCCCGGGCAGAGGGCAGCAGCCAGCGGTCCCGTGTTCCCTCCGGCCGGAGGAAGACAGCGGGGAGCAAACAACTGCTGCCTCAGGTCCCTCTTCCCTTCGCTCCCCGGCTACGCTGCTGTCCAACAGAGCGTAAAACAAGGCACACGGTCCGCAAATCCGGAGGGCAGCGGGACCGCTGGGATTGCTCTTCTGACCCACCTTCGGGGGGGGGGTGGGTTTTCAAACGGGGCCCTCAGCCACACTGATGTGACAAACCACTGACTCAGCAGAGAGGGGGGGAAAACTCTTCTGTGCCAAGACTAGAGTCTCAGCCTTCGCAACTAAAAAAATAATTGAAAGTCAATTAATATTTTGGGAAATTCTCACCTCTTCTACCACATAAGCAATTCCACAGTCTGCTCCACACACAGTAACTCCACAGCAGGAGCTTGTTCCTCTTAATTTCCTACTTCGTTTGTTGCTAAAACGCAGACAATTGGCTTCAAAAGAGAACACGCACCGATGACAGGAGCATGGGGACACAGCAGCAAGGACCACCCGTGGCATGTCCAGACCCGCTTCCACTTGCAAACCAACCAGCAACGCATCTCCAATGCCCTTGATCAACCCCCACCTCCAGCCTCCAAGGCTCCTCCTTCCCACATCGGGGTTAAACCCAGCCGCATCCTTAACCTCAGAGATCTGACTCCAGCTCACGAGAGAAGGGAAATCCAGGGATAACAGTCACAGCCACAGCACTGTACAAGTGTTATTTGCCCGTCTTGCCCAGTTACCACCCCGCAACCCCAGAGCACTGCTGCTGTAACGGAGCAAGCTGCGGACTCAGGCTGGCATGCCGGAACGGGGCCCGCGAGCGGTACCACGCTGCAGGGTGATGCGGCAGGGGCGGCCGGGCCAGGATCACACCACCAGGAAACGGCAAAGTAGCAGCCACCCAGCCTCACTCACACCCAGCTGTGCTTTCGATTCTAGCAGCAGTTCACGAAGCTGCTCCACGCGGACCAGCCCACCCCCACCCCAACCACCCCCCCCACTCCCCCCCCTCTCTACTAAAGCAGCATCTTCAACGCAGTGTCAGTTCGGGAAGGTGGTAACTGCAGCCAAGGCCCTGCGAGCACCCGCAGCCACTGCTGATCCACAACTTGCCCAAGCTCACCCTCTTCATCTCTGCTCTTGGCTCCGGGCTGCTCTCACCCGCCAGCCCCACAGCTGCACTGGGACAGCCCTGGGGACACGACTCCTCCCAGCTATGAGACGCAGCTCTGGATCAACTGGATACTTTGGGAGAACACTGTTCGTTACCAGGCTGTGATTTGGCAGGGAGGGGTAATGCAATCAGCTGCATCTCTGAGTAGCCCACTGCGGTGCCCTTTGCAGGAGCGCGCTTTGGGAGTGCCGGAGCCACAACCAAGCCAGCTGCAAAGCAGGTATCCCGACACCACAGAGGGAGCACAGCGGCAGCAAAGCAAGCGGCTCTGGCTGAAAAGGAGGTTCTACCCTTATGGCAGGAGCACGACTTTACAGGGCTCCTTCTGGGCCCCAGGAGCAGGTCTCCCCCCTCTGACATATGCCCCCTGCAAGGGAACGCAGCTCATGAGCCTGGGGAGGGTCTGCCCGCTGAAGCCCACCCAGTGCTGGGCAGAGGAACCAAGTAAATGCCACAGCAGCTCTGCAGCCATCCCCCTGCTTCAGCCGAGCAAGGAGCAGCACGGTGTTATCGCAGCCCTGAGAGCTGCACAGGGACAGCGCCCTGAGCAGGAGACTCCACACAGCCGCCTGCCAACACACGATGCACAAAGAAACCCAGGCGAGAGCCCTCCTCTGCCAGGCAGGTCTTCCACTCGCACCCAGCACAAGTCCCACCAGCACCCCCAGGCCAGTGACGGCTGCAGGACACTGAGTTCGCTGGGGCTGCGTCGCTCCGTCGTCAGGCTACAGCATTAAGCGGCACCGGGGACACGCCAGCCCTCCCACTCGCTCGCAGCAAGGACCAGTCCCTCCAGCTGCTGGGACAGATCTCCCCACTCACCTCCCCACCACGCTGGACTCACAGACTGGAGCAGACCGACCTCCTGCCCCAGCCTGCCTGGGGAGGGCGCGGGGGGTCCGAGCGAGGCCGTAAGCATGTACAGTCGCTGTCGCGGGGAGGATGCTACAATGGAATATACACAACGTAGCGGCTTCAACTACTTTGTGAGCACAAGTCTTGGATTTGACTGCCCTTGGCGCCTTCCCTCAGCAGAATCAGGGCTGGCAGGGGGTCTCCGCGATGGTGGGAGGCATCCGAGCGAGCTGTGGGGTCAGGAAAGGCCGTGGGGAAGATCAGCTCGGCAGCAATGCCATGAGGAGTCTCTGGGCCAGGGGGGCCGAGAGCCCAGCACACCCCAGGGCGCAGGAAGCCAGAGAGCCTCCTCGGTCCAGCTCCACCATAAGGCAACTTTTTTTTTTGTGTTTTTTGTTTTTTGTTTTTTTGTGGTTTTTCTTTTTTTCTTCAATAATATTTCCAAGGAAGAAAGCAAAGGGAGATGTGTCTTTTTAAAGAGTTTTTGTTGTTGTTGTTTTAGAGGGGTTTGTGGGGATTTTTTTTTTCGTTATTATTTCATTTCTGCAAGGGAAAAGGAAGAGAAAAATCTCCTTCAGCAAAGTCCCGTCTTTGCGTGCGATGGGCATTCCTGGGGCAGTGGGGGCACCGTCCAACACAGGCTTGAGTCCAGGTGCCTGCCGGCCTCCCACCAGCCGTCCTCGCAGGAAGGAGTCAGAACAAGCCTATCCTTGGCAAAGGTCCTTTGGTTGACTTCCAAATTGTCCACGATGGAAGGGAGAGGCGGGCAGAGGGAGAGCCAGACCCTCGGGAAGGTGAGAGGCGAAGACGCCGGGGAGGAGGGGTCAGGAGGACGAACAGGGCCATGCTCCTGTCGCGGCGGTCGGTGTCGGAGAGGCACCGCCGTACGTGGAATGGGAGATGTCAGCCAGGTCATGGAGATCAGAGGCTCCGCAGCATCGCGACACGCTGCGGCTTCGGTCCCCCAGCGGGGAACCTCGCTCCTCCGAGCCTCCCGAGCGGGCTGCCCTGCGATCCGAGGGGAGACACAGAGGGGAGTTGTTGGGGCCGCACAGAGCAGACTTGTTTTGGTAAATCCAGACAAACTTCTAGCAATAATTTAAAACTTGATATATATATATAATAATAAAAAAAATCTCCCCTTTCCAACCCAGCCAGAACATATTTTTTTTTTTTTTTCCCCCGAAGAGACACTAAGACATGAGTGTGTGCACAGGAGGGGAGGGAAAGCAAAGGGTGGGTCTGCTGGGAGCGGGTCTGGCTCTGGTCAGGGTTGTAATAGCAAAATGGTGTTTTAGATACAGATCGTCTTTGCTTTCCAGCCACAAGAGAAAAAATCATGTGCGCTGAAGTTTCTCCCGAGCAGCCTATTCCTGGGTACCCACCTTCCAGCTCCCTTCCTGTCCCACCCCCTCACGTCTCCCCTTCTCCGAGCCATTCCCCCACCAACCCACCCCATTCCCCAGCAGGAAGCAGACGCTGCAGCCTCTCTACTTCCCCACTGTCTGCGATTCTGCAGCTGACAGGGCGGGGGATTGCTGGCTCCGGTTTTTGGCATCCTCTTGCGCAGGCTGGCTGGGTGAGGCGTGGGCTTGGCTGGATGGGCACTGGCTGACCGTTTTGCTGGAAGACTGGGATGGGTAGCGCTTCCTGCCATCTCCCCCTGACGTCGTAGGGTATCTCTTGTGTCCACCTTCCTCCCCCATGGGTGGCTGGAAGAAAAGCACCCCAGGATCAGCACAGCCTCCTCCAAATGCAGATGCCCTCCCCCTGGATCAGGGGGACAGCCTTCCTGCAAACCTCCTGTTGCAACTTCTCTCCCTGACCCACAAAGAACTCGCCTCGAGCACACAGCTGTCCTCCTCTCCAAGTCTACCGCGGACAGATTTGCTGACAGAAAGACTGACTGACTTCCAATCAAGCCCAAGGGTGACAACTTGCTCTTGGGGACCTCCTTCCCACACAGGGGCACAGTCCAGAAGCCAAAGCTCCACACAATGCTGGCTCCACTCAAGCCATCGGGGCTCACTTCCCTCCTCAGCTCACCAGGGAAGATGGGCTTATCCAGTTCCCCAGAGCCGCTCTGAAGTGAATTTGCAATATTCAAACGCTGCAGCTTGTTCCTGGCTTGGCTGCAATGACAGGGCATGACACTAGGTGTCACTGACTTCCCCTGCCTGGCACTGCTTGGGGACAGCCCCCCAGATCCTCCTGCCTTGAAGGGGGCCAAGGGGTGTTTGCAGGGGCCAGTGTGGTGCAGGCTTTGTGTCTACTCACATCCACTCGGAAGTCCTCGAGGCGCTTGAACTTGCTGAGGTATTCTTGCAGTTTGCTGTTAATGTCCAGATTTTTGGCTTTGGAATATTTTAAGAAGGCCCAGAACTTCTCCAGCCCATAGAGCTGTCCTGGAGGGGTAGAAAACCAAACCAGACGTCAGCAGGACAAAAAAGAAAAAAAAAAAAATCAAACCAGATGTCAGAACACTTTCCTCCAGGCTTCCCCATAGCTTGCCCCATAGACCCTCCTGTCCCACTGGTGAGCACAATTGAGGCAAGACAGAGAACCTGCAGGGAAGCAACCTACATCAGTAAAGGGCAGCCCTCTTGACAGGGGATGTCCCCAGGCTCAGCTGACTTGGTGGTGGCAAGACTCAGCCACTGCACAGCCTTAAGAAATCCCAGAGGAACTGGTGTCCCTAGAGACAATGTTTTGGGAGAGCTACAACCTCCCATTACCCTCCTCCATCCCCCCAGCAATCTTCAGGATGGTGAGCATTCACTCAACCTTCTCCTGTGAAGTGAGCAACGGGACAGCCAGCTGGTCCCCATCACACGTGCTAGTGTACAGCTTCCACAAAGTCACAAGAAGAGGCCCAGGAGCAGCCATGCAGCTGAGGCTACATCGCTGCCAATCCCAGGGGGGGCCAAAGGAAGCACCTACCAGCTTCGTAATCCTTGATGGTCTCTTCTTGAAAGTCCTTAAATATGTCTGGCCGGAATTTCTTCTCCAGCCCATAGCTGTAGTATCTGAAAAGGCACTCCAGACCGTACCTGGGAACAGAGAAGCATGTGGTGCTGAGACACCAGTGCACGCAACACCCGGGCAGAGAGGCTGTTGAGGCAGGAGCCCAGCTGTGTACCAGCATCAGGAGGTGACTGCAGGTGACCCCAGTCCTACCTGCCAGCAAGGCAGAGACGTTGCCTTTGTTTTGCTGTGAGCCCTGCAAAAGGCTGAACTTTTCTCCCCTCACTTCCCTCCCAGAAA
This sequence comes from Tyto alba, assembly GCF_018691265.1. Taxonomy (NCBI): domain Eukaryota; kingdom Metazoa; phylum Chordata; class Aves; order Strigiformes; family Tytonidae; genus Tyto; species Tyto alba. The sequence goes on along the minus strand of NW_024881279.1, from coordinate 9,439,885 downwards.
AGGCCACTCTGCCCCTCCTCTCCTACCTGTATCCCTCCTTCCCGTCCTCCACAGCCAGTTGCTTGAACTCCTCGTACATTTTCTTGTTGAAGTGATCACGGAGGAAGAAGGACCAGAACCGGAAAAGCGTGTTCATCTCCTGGGACTGACCAATACCCAGCCGTTTCCGCTCTGTTTTGGGAAGAGGGAATGATTATCAGGCTGATCCTCTCCCAGGGAGCCAGCTCTCACAAAGGGGCTCATGTACAGGAGGGCCCTGTGACTGCACCCAGCCCCAGTGCTCACCACCCCGAGCCACAGCTCACACTCACCACAAACTGTGGGGAAACATTAGCTACCAGCAAGGTTGTCCTGTAGGACCCTGCTTATCCCTGTGCGTGTGCTCTGTGGCCTGTCTCCGGACGCAGAGGAGCACAGACACCCTGCCCCACACCTCACAGTGCAGGCGTCCCTACCGTTAAGGCAGCGCCGGCGGTACTTGTGGTAGACATGTTGCGTGAAGCCATTCTCCTTGAGCAGCTCGTGTGAAGGATGCTGAAATTTGGGCAGGGACTGCGGGGTGCAGCCGTAGCTTCCGACGGCCGGGGTCCCCTCCGAGGGGCTGGAGCTGAGCATGAGAGACTCTTGTCAGCCCCCTTGCTTGGTATCACCCAGCTGACAGCAGAGTAGGGTCACACCCCACGCCATGGCACTCGTCTGCTGGTCCCACCAACTCCCTGTGACTGTCTACTCTAGGTTTTGGATCTGAGCCATGGGGTATCCTACTAGGAAGGGAACTAACGTTTCCAACCTAGTCTCATCTCATTGTTCCAAGGCTTCAGATTTTCCTCAGCCCCTTTTAAAAGGGACAAGTTGGGTCCCAGTCCTTTCTGCAGCCACCTAACAAGAGACCTCCCCTGCAATACCAGATGCAGCCCTTCCCCTTCCTTCCCACACTCGCTCCCTTTCCCATTTCTGGCTCCTCCATGACCCCACACACTTGTCTCCAGTACCTGATGGAGGCAGTTCGGGGCCTGTGCTCTCGAGAGTCCATCACCCAGCCCACGTGGCACTCCATCGGGGGGTTTGAACTGTGCCTCGTCTTCCTCTTCCGTGGAGTCTGCAAGACATGGTGCATCAGGGACATGTCCCCTTCCTCCCCAGGCCCCAGCTGGGAAACCCCAGCTCCCACTGTGTACCTCCAGCCCTGGTCCCACCTTGGCATCTATCGTCCTGCCCTCTTTCACCACTGGGTAGAACCGGGGTGTCTGGGTTGGGTCCTTCAGCTGAGGCGTGCGAGGGGTCCGGGGGGTCCTGGCGTTGCGGTAGTTGGGTGATTCTGGTACAGTTGTAGGCAAAGACCGGGCAATGGTTGAAGGCTCAGGGACTCCAAACAACTTGTTAGCCAAAGCGTCTGTAGGTACTGCAGAGAGAAACCCCCCCCGCACCCTGGGTCAAGCTGAGCTCTGAGAATGAGAGCACTACCAGAGCCAAGGAACATCCATCTGGGAGACGGGAAGCAGCAGGGGCAGGAATGCAGGGACACATCCCAGCACTCTGAGACAAGCAGCTTCAAATCCAGCATGTCACCAGCTTGGCCAGACAGCCTGAAGCCTAGCAGCAGATCCAAGGACTGAACTTCCAGGGACCTCCCAAGGTAGTTGCTTCCTAGTGGCTGACAGCAGCAATAAATCCCCCATCCCCAAGATGGGGACAGGGCACCAGGTGCCATGCGCAGGCAAACAAGGCCCGGCAGGCAGCTGCCTTCCAGGCACTCACAGAGGGTCCAAGAGGAAAGTCACAGCCACGATACTACATCTAAGTCTGCTAAGGTTTCCTCACTCAACTGGGATACCCCCACTTTCGGGCCTCCTCTTTCAGATCCCCAAAATGTACACCTGGAAGCACAGCATTGCTCTGGGAAAGCTAATCCCACATGCTTGTGGCCCCAATTCCTTTTCCACAGCTGCTACAAAACCTCCGAGTACCTCTCACCAGGGGGAATAGAGACAAATTCAGTTCCACCCATTTGTGCCCCATCTCTTACCTTGCTGGAACCTGGGGGGACCAGGAGGGACTTCCTGGTTTGGATCCACAGGGGGCTCTGGGGTCAGAGTGTCAAACTGCTCCCTGCTGATCATATTCACCTTCTTGAAGTTCTCCACCTCTTGCTGCATTGGAAGACGAAGATGATGAAGCAACCAATTGCCCTCTTTTCCCCTCATCCCATCAGCTTATCATGACCACCACCTCTGCTTGTGCAACAGCCACAATGCTGGGCACCAAGTGCAGCCACAGGGCCTGGGTGCCCAGAAGGGCTTCTTTCTGTGCAGAGGTAGGAAGGGAAGATGCAGCAGACAAAACCAGGCACTGCATGGGCCAGATCCCAGCCACTGCTGCTCCAAAGGTTTCAGGGATCCCACACGGCAGCTCTACTAAACCATCACTTGCTTCTTTCAGGTTTTTACCCACCCAGGTCAATGCTGGTACAACAAGATTCAAGGCAAGCTCAGTGACCCACACTTGGCTAGGACCCGACTGCTCCTGCTGCCACCTTCTTGTGTCCCTAGATCCTCCTCCCTGCATTCTCACAGCCATGCCAGCAATGGGGCACAGCACTCCCATGTATGTTAAGGACCCATAACCCCAGTACACACTGTCCCTCTGACACCTGCTCTCCCCACACCCTCAGCTTCTGCCACCCCAGGAAGCAGCACTGCTTCAGCAATGTGCCAGGTACCAGACATGGGAACACTGAGCCCAGCTGGTAGCTCCAACAGCCCATCCCACCTCACAGCCAAAATAATTTCCGTCACTGAATGAGTCTAGGCAAGTCCCCAGCTGCGAGCGTCACCAAGTTGGGACTCAAATGTTTCAAAGCAGCAGATGGGCTTTCTATAAAAAGCCCAAGTCTTTGCAAACTGGCATCAAAATGGAGAAGAGCACAGGCCAAGTGCAGCCGAGCCATCTATTAAACCTGCCCCCAATAAGTGCGGTCTCCAAGGGACCGTGCCACGGTGCACTGGGCACTGTGGACAGCGCAGAGACACCCGGTTCCCCCACAGATCTGGCACTGCCTGCCAATACCCTGGCAGACAGCAGAGCAATGGGCCCCATGTTCCAGGTCACCTCATTACTGGTACTTTGTTTGCCTGGCTGCAGCCTTACGCCATGTTACAGAGCTGTGTTTATCCCTGATGCAGCAGATTGTGATGCTGGGAACCAGGAATCCCAAGCTCTGCAAGAGGACTAAGCCTGACTTAGCTATACCCCAGGAGTGGGCTGTAACCTGTTGTACTGCCCTTTCCATCTCACACCAACAATGCAGCCAGCCTGCTGCACGAGGCTCCCCATGCCCCACACGCATATTCTTCCTCAGATCAGCCGCTCTCACCTTGATCTGCGAATACTCTGGCTCAAACTGCTCTGTCCACAGGTCCTGTTCATAGTAATACAGCCCATCGTTGATCACCTTGGCCAGCTCTGAGCTCATTTTAGCCCTGGATGTGTGGTTGCCAGTCCTGTCCCCACCAGGATGCCGGCGCAGGTAAGGAGGCGTCTGTGTCACGATAAGGATCTTGTTCACATCCCGATCGTCAATCTCGTAATCCGAATCTTCATCTGACCAGTCAGTGAAAGTGTTCTTGCGGCCATCCATCTGCTCCATCTCCTCATCGAAGAGGAAGTCTAGCTCCTCGGGTTCATCTTGGTCCTTTTGCTTTTGCTGCTGTGGTGTCTTTGACTCCTCTGGTTTCTACAGGTAGAGGAGCAAGGGTAACACAGGGTAAAGACCGCACAGCGACACAAGCCTACTGCCTGGAGACCCAACTACTGCCCCTTGTTTCCTTATCACAGCCAGAAGCTGCTCATCTGGGGAGAACACCTTATTTATACCACACTGAGGAGCAGCTCCAAATGGGGTCTCAAGATAGGGCCAGGAGAAACCAGGATATCACTCCATGACCAACAGATCCTATTTGATCAGAAACCTGCCAACTTACGATTCAAGTCACCCAGACACGTGGGAGACCCCCACCCTGACAGCTCCTACACGACCTACCTTGGGCCTGGCTGGGGAGGGCCGCGGTCTCTTCTTCACTTCAATCCATGTCTCTGAATCCAGGTCTGGCAGACTTGCAGACAGGCCCTTGGGCATTGTCTTCAGGTTACTGACCTCCTCTGTTTTGGTGGGGACTGGGCTGGCGGGCCGTGGGGAGCCGGGAGCAGACTCTAGAGCCAACAAGAACCACAAGGTGCTTTAGAGGGAGGGAAGGAGCCTGGGGGGTTGTGTACTTTAGGCACCCAACCAAAGAGGGAGTTATTTTGGCAACATAGCACAGCTTGTGGGACTAGCTAGCATCCAGTGGCCTAGGCATACCAGTAAGTACTGGGAGGAGAGAAGGGGGAAGTCTCTGGTTAAGGCTGCGATGCCGGTGGTGGCCACAGAGCTCTGTAAGTGACAGTTTCCCAGACACACAAAGCCCTAAAGCAGGTGTCTCCATTGCTTTCGGGAACTTTCCCAGGACAGTCTGGAGCCACTGGATACAGATCTTCTCCTGCCAAAACTAACTCTAATGACAGCACCAAGAAGATCCTCCACTTGACCTCTCGGGCTCAGCCTGGGCTCCTGCCAGTCCCCATGGGATGGGGTGACAAGAGCAGGGGGCCACCCACAAAGGACAGCAGACCCTTCCCCAGCACTTGGCTGACAGCTCCATACCTGCTGCCCCATTTTTGCCCAGGATCTCCTCACCCATTAAGGAAAAGCTGGGTTCACAAGTGTCCTCTGCTCTGCCCGGAAGCAGCAGAGTATTTCCAGGCACAGCCAAGACACTTTCAGCAGGACTGACCCTCCCTGAATCCTTTCAGCTGCCACAGAGGAAGAGTCAAGAGTGTATTTCATGCTCCTCCTTCTACAGAGGTGGCAGCGCTCTGGGTGTCTGAGGACAGAGCCCATACCAGCTTCCACCACCAAGCTGGAAGTAAATTGCAGAGCCCTACCCCAGGGAACATCCCTGACCTACAGGGTCTCATCCCTGCTTCAGTATCAACACTGCATCCCACACCTCCTTCCACATTCCCCCAGTGCTCACCTGTCTCTTTCTGGAAGCTTTGCCGGGGCACAAACTCAGGGCAGTTGATGAACTGCGAGAAGTCTGTTTGTGTGTAGTCTGCCATAGGAGGGCCAGGCAGAGCCCACTTTTCTGGCTGTTCTTTTCTCCTGATCTTCTCATCCACAATTTCCACCACCTTGCTGTCCTTCAGAGCCTGCAACCAAGTGATACCCAGTTAACTTAGGGCCCTGTCTTGGCACACTGAGTCGCTCAGCCCCAGCCCTTCCTCTCTAGGAGGACCAAGAGGAGGAGGGAGCAAGTCAAAAACAAGGGAAGGCTCCACTTGCATCTCACCCATGGCCCATCTAGAAAACAGGCCTCAGACAGGGGTGGTGAGAAGCAGAACAAGAAGGAAGTTCATCTTTCCCTGCCCTCACCTTGATGATGAGGCTGATGTCGGTGGTCAGCGCCTGCACCCGGTGGAAGCTGGCGATCAGGGTGATGGGAAGGAAGCCATCTGAGTCCATCTTGCGACGGAGGAAGAAGTCTCGCTCCAGGTTGTCCACACTGAAGTAATATTCTCTGTATGGACAACACATTGGTGAGAGGCAGCTCTAACGCACCCTCCTCTGGGCACCGTGAGGAAACAATCCCCCCCACACACTTCTGCTACTGCGAGGCTGAAGAGAGACAGACTGGGGAGCCCAGACTTGGGGCATGCTGGTGCTGGAAGGTGTGTGGCACAGTCAACACACGGCTCTAACCCTACGCATGGAAATAGGCTCCAGGGAGGGTATCTGTGAACATCCCACCAACAACCAACACTCAGACAAGGAGAAGAGGCGGTGCTTACATCTGCCGCTTGATGTAGTCTTTGAGCAGTTCCTGGTCCACACTGTAGAGCTCGGCGCTGCTGATGTTGTCAAAGTAGTAAGTGATGTTGCTAGCGTACTTCTGGGTGCGGGAGCCATCCGAGCCCTCAAATTTCCGGTACCCATACTGGTAGTCGAAGTGCCCTGTGGGACACCAGTAAGGGTCAGCACAGAGCCCCTGGGATCTGCTAGACAGGCTGCACTGCCAGATGAGGCAGGACTCCCGCACAAAGACCTCCCTCTGCACTGTTCCTGGGGCCCCCATGGTTGCCCACATTGGGGCATCACTGCCCCCCCATCCCTCATCCTCCTGCTCTCAGAACTTTGCTGAAGAAGGGATCCCAGTAAAGCTTCAACACACCACACCAAAGAGAGGCCAGGAACAACTGAGCAGCTCAGGTGACACATGAAGGCTCTACACTGAAGCTGTGTCAGGGTTAGCACAGACACTGCCCTGTCAAATGCCAGTGCAGATGCTCTTCGCCATCCAAGCCATGACTCCTGCTTGGCTCTCAACACGACATAAAGCCTACGCAGAGTATCAGCATGCTTTGACTCCTGCACACAGGGGTACTGCAAGGGGCAGAAAACAGGTGGAAGAGCTTGGCCCGAACAGCAGAAAAATATCTGCCTTTATTAAAATACTAATAGAAATAACTTGCTTTTATTAAAAGCAGCTCAACTTACGAGCTAGGATGTCCTGCCACAATACTCCCCTGTATCCCTATAGTGCTCTGCCCTCCCCAGCCCACTTTGGAGCCCCAGCTCTCACACATGCACACAGAGAGCCCTGCACACTTTGACACATGCTCTGTTCTCTCCCTACTGTCACAAGGCCACACATACAGTGATCACCTCCTCGGCCACGGCCCCGGCCCCGGCCCCGGCCCCTGCCTCGGCCCCGGAAGGTCCCTCGCACGGCTCCTCCCTCACTCTTCACGCTGGAGGTTTCATCGTGGTCCTGCCAGCTGCGCTCGTGCTTGTTGTCCGGGTGCCAGCCTGCAGCAGATGGGGAAGGAGAGGCAGGAGGAGTGTTATGGGATGAAACCACCTCCCTGGAGCAAGCCTGCTGCACCCAGAGCCCTCTGAATGCAGGAAGCGTGCCCACCGCCCCATGCTGGCCCTCAGCCCGAGCCCCCACCTTTCAGCTCGCTGCGGTTGTTGGAGGGGTGCCTGTGCTGCTCGTTTTGCCGGTTGTTCCGAGAGGCCGTTTTGTCCCTAGGCACCTCTGACTTCATGTCTATCTGCAAAGGGACCCACTTGTGTTTGTTGCCTGCAAAAGGACAGGGTTTGGGTGTGACACAGGTTCAGAGAGCAGTCTACTTCCTCCCCTGCAGCCCCCTCTTGTCATGCAGCCCCCACACATGCAGGAGAGAAAGCAGCAGGGCCTTTTGGACAGATCCTGTCTTCAGATATCCCTCCAGGCCCAGATGCAGAAAGGCTCCAACTGGGGCTCTCGGACATGGAGGGACATGACACAGAACTCCCCTGTTGCTTCACAGAGCTTGTCCTTCCTCTGCCCCTTTCTGCCCGCCAAGGCTCAGGCCAGAGTCCACGTGTCAACCTTGGCTGATGCAACCCACAGTCAGGGGCTATTCTGTGCCACCACGGAGTGCACGTGAGAGGGCAGACTACTGCCACGTTCCCAAGACATACAGACGCCCCTACCTGGTCCTTGCTCCACCTACTCCCAGCAAAATTACATGTTGCCCCCTTGATGCCTGCAAATACCTTTTCACCACAGCTATGCCCACGCTGGGACTGTGTCCTGCCAGCAAGGCCCTCAGGAAAGGCAGTGGACGCTTCCATCTGGCTGTGGGTCACAGAGTGGGGAGGCAGGCTGCGCCTGGGGGACTGTCCCCACAAGGTCCTGCCTTACCTTTCTTCTTCTGGGCTGACTTCTGGTTGTCATCGTCACCATTCTTCTCCTCCCCAGACTCATCTGATTTGGTTTTCAGGCTCTCTTTGCCGTCACTCCCATCCCCTTTCTCCTGCTCTTTCATGTCTTTCTTGACAGGCAGTTTTCGGAGGGACGGTGCTTTGTGCGGCTGCTGGAGACACACCAGTGTATAAAATATGTGAGAGGTGGGAGAAATTAAGAGCTGGAGGCAGACCCCAGTTGTCCCAGCAGGAGCAGGAACAGGAAGGAGGACCTTGCCTTAGGCTGGGAGCATCCCTGCTCTGTGTCTCACAGAGCTGTCCTGTTCCGGGGAAAGGGCTTATGTCTGAGCAGGGGAAGGGCCTCTGCAGGTGCTGGGAAGTGCTCAAGCTGAGACAAAAGCCCCAGGCACAGAAGTTACCAGGATGGACTTCCAGGGTGGCCTGGTGCTCCTGGATGGGGATGGCCTACAAAGGACAGGACTGCCCCAGTGGCAAGAGGGTGACTGACCCTCATGCCCTGACAGACAGCCGGAGCTGGCAAAGCAGCATCCAAAAATAGGAAGGTCTCAATGACACGTTCGTAGCAGAGTGGAAGGCCATGCCCCTCGGGCACACCAGCTCTTTCTCAGGCATTTTCAGTTTCTACTGTGGAAGTCTTGACTTTTGATCAGGCCCCTTCTTGCACTGAGCAGCCCCAAGGAGAGCAGGTCTGGGAGCTGCTCTACCTGCTTCATGCAGCCCAGGAGGGTTTAAACTGGGCTCCAGGCTCCCAGAATAGCACTGAGGGAGAGCGCTCAACATGAGGGGCAGCCCTAAAAGGAAATCCCCTGCACGCTATTTCTGGCTACCTCCGCACTGACACTCAGCACCCCAAATGGCCTGGCTCAGCCAGTGCTTCCAGAGGGACAGGAAGGTCTGCAAGGGCCTTATCCTGCTCACCAGAGTGATTCTGCGCTCTCACCTGGATGCTCTTGTGGGCTATTTCTCCAGGTGTTGGCCAATTTGTGGCATCACCGAAGTCACCAACCTTGTATCCAAAGAGAAAGGTCTCATTAGTGCACAAGTTGTGGGTGCCATTCCCTCCATCAGCAGCCAGAAGCCCTTCCAGCCACACTGCCACATCCACCAGCCACCGCTGTCCTGCAGATGACTGTCCCTGGGAGGTTTGGGGGCGACACCCAAGCTGCATATATACAGCCCCTCTCCCCACCCAAGCAGGGTCCCCAAATTAATCCCAAATAACTGTAGACAAGGTTATGTCTATCAGGGATTGTAATGAGGCTGCCACCAGCCCCGTCAGCTACCAGCTTCCCAGCTCCCAGCTAACTTTTTGCCCCAGCAGCAGCATTTGGCACTAAGCCGCCTGAGGTAACTCACTCACTGAGGCAACTCACTCACTGAGGCACTGTCCCTTGGACAGGGAAAGCACACAGCATTCAGCATCCTCAATCCACCTGAACCAGCTACACCCCATTCAAGAAGCTGCCTTCATCTAGTGACAGGTTACAGCAGGCATAGCTTCGCTTAAGTGCCCAACTGCACCCAAGGGCTGGCCACGACAAAGCAAAGGGCTCATGTAGAACTGATGGGAAAATTCAAGCAGGATCTGATGGTGATGGGAGATCCCTTGTTCCAAACATCCCATGACCACATGGAGGACCACCAGTCACTTCTCTGATGAACAAGTGAGCTGGCCACTACCATCATTTCTACCTCCTCCAGGTTTCAGAGAGGAAAGGAGCCAAACAGCTGCCTGGGTACAAGACAAATCATGGCTGGGCACTGATTTTAAGATTATCTGGGCACAGAAACTACTCCGTGCCCTTGTGGGGTTATTATTTCTAAATTAATTTGGAGTCCTCCATGAGATCACATCTCGACATTCAAGTGCCACGTTCCTCTCCCCAGGAGGCAGGTTTCCTAGAAAAACCACCTCCAGTGCAAGACCATGCCTGTTTCCCAGACAGAAGCACCTTCCATTCCCAGGGCCCCCCTCTCCCCAGGATGGAACAGTTAAGGAAAGTCAGATCAAGTTTTAGGTGTGTCTTCACTGGCACCTGGGAGCCAACACCAACAGCCCATGTCCCTAGCTGTGCCCCAGCTGCAAGCAACATCCTTAGAAGCAACTGCCCCTCCATCACGTGTTGATCCTCTGGAACAGATTGCCCCGGTTCCTCCAAAGAAGTCTCTTTGTTTGAAATCAATTACCCTGACTCTCTGTGTGTCAGTAAAGAACAGACTGCACAAGGAAGAAAGTACCTGTGGACACACTGCTCTATCATGCCACTGCCCTGCCTGGACTGCGAAGCAGGGCACTGGCTAAGCCCACAAGGGACTTGGGGTGTCCTTGGGTGTGGGGAGAGGCTTTCCATATCCAGTGCTGTGCTCCAAGTGTCTCCCTGAAAGAGGGGCTGTGAGAAGATCTCCCCTAGCCTAGCTGGGCAGAAAATCAGTGCAGGCAGCATGCAACACCACTAAAACGCTGAAGAGGAGATAGAGAATCAGGATGTTCTCTCCACACTCTTTCAAGTGGTTAGGCCAGCACACCAACCCCTCCACAACCAGGCTTGCGAAGGAAGCGGTCTGCTCACCAGACCCTCAGGATGCTCACAGAGTGCTGACAACTGCACCAGAAGCTGGTGGCCAGCAAGGGGGACAGCAGGCACAGCCTTACCTTGCTCCCTTTCCGCTGTCTTGGGTTGGCAGCCCTCACCACCTTCGCAGGAGTCGTATGTTCTGCAAAAGGAGGAGGAGGAGAAGAAAACTTAAAACTAAGCTGAGGGTTGGGGAAGGGTTGGAGGGAGCGGGTGGGAAGCAAGTCAGCTCCCCCTTCAGCAAAGGAGGGCTAAGAGGTAAAGGTGAACAGAAAACAGAGCCAGCTTCAGACCTGGGTTTCAGAAGGGCCCCATCAGGATCAGACAACTCCTGATCAATCCAGGTGGCCAAGAAATGGACCTTTAACCCCGTCCCACCACAGGAAGGCACTCCCTGACTTAGCTCAGCCCTCCCCACTTGGCCTTGACAGCCAGGGAGGAGGGGTGGTGAGGAGTTAAGGTCGCTCTGTAAAGCACCACACAGAACTTGATCTGCTGTTACGCACAGCAAAACAAACATGTCCTTGAACAGGCAAGGCCCATCATCGAACCAATGTGGCCAGCCCTCCCCAGGGAGTAGAGGAGAGCTCTGACAGGGACGCACGAGCCTGCGGCACACGGGTGCTGCTCGTCTCATGCTTTGATCTCCCGTGCATCCCAGCACAGGGCAGCAAGTTCACAAGACAGAACGTACAGAGAGGCGGCGGCGGATCTGGGATGTGCCTAAATCCTGCTGCAGCCAAAAGTATTTAGACACTCGAGTGCCCCTGGGGTGTTTTAAGGTATCAGAGTGTAACTGTTGGGGTTCGCACCACAATGGACTTCAAACAAGACCTCAGCCCCACCATGACCTGTCTTGGCTCCTGCTCATACACCACCTCCTTACAAGCAGAAAAAGAAATTTGACTTGTTTTCTCCCTACCAGGTTTGGCTTGCGCAGGACACGCACGGAGTCCAACAGAGCAGCATGCTGTTGCCTAACACAAACCAGCCCCAGGAGAACCACACAGTAGGGTCTCCTCTCCAACAGCAGTGCTCTGCAGGGAGAGGAGGGAACTCGCCAGCCCCTGCCTCGAGGGGCAGCCCGTGCCAGGTGCCATGCACCCGACAGGAGCAAGCATTTGTGCTGACTCCACTGGCTTTATTTCAAAGAAGAGCACCCCAGACTAGGGTGTGGGGTGAGGGTGGGAGGGAGGTGAAGAGAGCCCCAAGGCACAGCAGAGGCTATCTTGGGATGCCCCAGGAAACACCCTGAATAGCCTCCTACCCAGCTTCACTGCCTTTGATCTCCTGAGTTAGGAAGGACAACTTTGCCTAGATGATCAAAACCGGTCCCCTTCCTAGCCTTGAAACCTGTGATTCATCCTGCTGGCCCAGCCTTGCTCAGAGCTGGAGGCTTTGAAGTGTCAATAAGGCAGAGTCAGACATGGCATGACAGAGCCACGTGCGCCCCTTTCCCAAGGCTCTTCCATAGGGATTTCACCTCTGAGAGAGCCCAAGCTCTCAGCTGGATCCCCAAATCCTCCCCTTTACCCCCAGGACCTCCCCAGCCCACCTGCACTGCCTCCCCTCATGAGCAGCAGCAGTCTCACATGTCTCTCATTTATTCCACGTGCACCTCATTGAGAATCCTGGTTCCATGGCACAAAGTTTGCCACAAGCCTTTTAAACTTTCCTGCTAGTGTAGGAAGAACAGGCACTTTCAAAACAGTCCCTAAAATCCTCCACTCAACGCCCACAGATGTCACCAACTAAATATAGCTTCAAAAGGCACCAAGCACTACACAGCACAAACCTGCAGCCAGCCTGGTTTTCCACCGGTACGGAGCACCCCTGCCTGCTCTGACAGCACTGACATGCCTGGCATCACAGGAAAAAATAACTGAACTTGCTCTGCAGCCTGATTAGGCACTGATTTCCCTGGTTGGGGGAGAGCAGGGCTCCTTCTCTCACTGCGAGCATCTCACCCACGTGCTTCCTCCCACTGCACTGCAGCCCCAGAGCTCGCGGCAATGGCATCCAGCCCTTTCCTCCAGCTGCTTCAGCTCAGCAGCCTCATGGCCATAGATGTTCTTGTGCTTTTCTGGGGACCAGTAGAAAAGAGGTCCCCTTACAACCTCTAGTGAGAGGACGCAGGGGCACAGGCTGCCGGAGTGGGTGTCTCAGACTCCATCTTTGCAGGGGAGGGAGGAAGGAGATTGTTTGAAACAAGTTTTGCTGCTTTCCTTATCTGCAAGATAGGAACAGGGTTCCCTTATCTAGCTGAGGTGCTGAGAAGACTAATTAGCATTTGCAGAGTGCTGTGGAAGACAAAACATGCAAAGCAACGTGCTGCAGCCTGGCAGGGAGGCTGCTCCAAGGAACACAGCTAGGCCAGCACCACAGCGGGAGCTGCAGGTGGCTCTCGCCAACATAGACGGAATCGAGATCTGCAAGTCACAGAGGAGACTGCTCAGACCAAGGCAGGAGACCGAGGAGGTGTAACTCTGATAGCAGACAGACAGACAGGGCCAAGAGCCATGGAGAGCATAAGCTGCACATGCCTGGCACCCTCCACGGCACGCCAGCCTAACCAAGGGCTCCAGCTCCAATCCATCAACGATTCTGTAGTCAAGCTCCTGGACATCAAGCCCCAAAATGCTCTTCATGTTCTCCTGCAGAGACTCTAGCAAACCCAAGCATTTAAAAAACCAAACCCAACCCACACAAAACACATTTAGGCCAACTCAGGTCCTAAGGTTTCAGAAGAAAACCTTCCTACAAGGACAGCAACATATCTTGTGGTAAGCAGCTGAAAAGACCCCCTGCCAAACTCCACTGTGGGAAAACCCCATGCCCTCCATCACTGCATCAACCTGGGAAATAGGGAGCAATTGAGTGTTGCTCACCCCACGCAGGAGCTCAGGACAAGCAGTGTTAGCGAGGGATAACAGATACTGCTCTGGTTGATAGCCGAGTCCTTAAAAGCTGCTGACAGATGTCTCAGACCTCCTGGCATTTCACAAATCTCCTTTTGCATTTATATGGTGGCAGTAAGTAATTTTCAGTTGTACTAGTACTGCCTGACCAACCTCCCACCCCAGCCAAAACACAAGGTTCCTCCATGCAAGGGGACAGACAAAACAGCTGCAGCAGGAGCCAGGGCTTTAGTGGTGTGACACTGGCAAGGGGGCAGTGGGCAGGGAAGGAAGGAGAGGCTTTGCCTGCAGCCACAGAGCAGATGCTGGCACAGCCAGGAACAGATAAGCAGGTCTCAAGTTTTGATCCACTGCCTGCAGCCAGAACCAGATTGTTTGCCCGTAGGGTTGCCCAGCCATGAGGAGGTTATTTCTTAACAACCAAGGGGACAAGGCACAAGTAATGCCAGCCAAACCCCTCTCACGTGGCCAATACACAGCCACAGAATTCACTGGCTTTTGATGCTCGCTCCCCAATGTACCCAGCGAGCACCAAGAAGGGCAAGGCTGTGCAGACACCTTGTTCTTTCCTTCCAGCCCGTGGCTGGCTGTGGCACAGAAGCCCTCAAGGTGGGAAGCTTATGGGGGCATCCAGGTGAGCAAACATCTAGTACCTGGAAGGAGAAGAGCCACTGCACAAGGACCAGACAGCCAGGGCAACAGCAGCTCCACAGTTAAATGTTCCCACCCCAAGAGGGACATGTGCCACAGGACCACCAAGCTCAGCCTAGGAGACATATTTGCTATCTTACCCGGGATATCCAAACCCAACGCCCAGCTGCCTGGTTCCCTGCCTTTTCTTATATCCAGTGCAGCCTGTAATAGATTTTTAGAGAAGACAGATGCAGAGGTGGAATAAATCTGCAGGACTGGGCAGAGACCTGGCATTATACTGCAGAAATACCTGCACCTCTAGCAAGAAAGCTGAAGTGCCTGCTCCTGGTATACCACTCATATGCAATGTAGACAAGTGCTCAGAGCACCTCAGCACTAGCTGGAACAGCCTCAGAGGGCAGCCCAGGCTCCCAGTAGAGATGCAGTCCTCAGATCCAGCACACGCTCCATCCCTGACACAGCACACCCCTCCTCCCCCGGCAGCCAAGTCAACAGAAAGGAGCTGGCCTGCCCCTGAGCTGCTCCAGCCCACACCCCAGCACCTAGGAGAAACTGCTGATGAAGGTGGTTTTGAAGCCCAGAGCCCGGACTTTGCGCTGGAGAGGCTGAGGCAGGGGCGCATGCTCCATGCCGCAGGTCTTGCTGGGGCTAGAAGTGTCAAACTGGTATCCCCAGTTTCCTCAGAACCCTGGCAGGGGCCCGAGGGTGCCGTGCGGGACAGCCGGCCATGCTCCCAGTGGTCCAACGGGATTCACTTCACTACTCAACAGTTTCCAAATGATACTCCCTCCTTCCCATGCTCCATGGGACAGTCATGGTGCACGCAAGGACCACAGCTCATAACCAACACAACGGACACCCGCTCTGGCAGTGCTTCTTCAAGGTCTCTAGGTGACAAAGAGCAAAGGTAAGCTGAGCCCTGAGCAGCCTGGGGGTCTGGGCAGGTTGCAAGTGAAAGGGGGAATAGTAACCCAGTCAAAATGAGACAGCAAGGAAAAGGTATTGCATTAACCTCCTGAGAAACCAATGGACATCCAGGTATGACAACTTCTGAGAAGAATAAAGTCAGAAACCATTAAGACAGCTTACAAAGTGGACTACTACTTGCTCACGCTATTTGTATACACACGCTCATTGCCCAGGCAGAGAAAAATCAGCCCGGGGATTAGCTGATTCCCCTGGAGATAGCTAGCTCCTTCAGAGTCTTTCTGGGGGGGCAGGAGACCTCCTCCTGGGGTACAATACACAGGACAGACATGGTGGGACAGCACCAACCTGCAGATCAATTCCTGCAAGAAAAAGGGACTCAGCAAGCAGCCTGCCATAGCCAAGCCTGCCAAGACCCCACTGTGGCTGCAAGAACCCTCTTGCTGGCCCCAGAAGGGACTTAGGGAGCCAATGGAGAACAGCTGCACAAAGGTGTGTCGCAACCTCACCAACACAGGAAACCCAGGGCACTAACTCCATCCATGTCCTTCTTCCAGGCCCCAAGCAAGCTCTCTCCCAGGGCAGCTTGATTCACACAGTATCAGGGGCAAGACACTGGTTCGGAGGCTCTCCTGTGGCATTCATCACTGCCCATGCACTTAATCTCCATGACTAGGAGTTTGAGCCTGACCGAGCCATCAGAGGACACATCTGGCAAGCTTTGTGCCCACTAACACCACACCTTCTCCAGAGACATTTGCAGGATCAGTCCTGCAGGCCAGACGTGACCTGCAAGCCGACAACAGCCTTCCCTCCTCCCACCAGCAGCCCACCTGCTGCAGATGGTGCTGAAGGTTTTTGTTGTTGAGAGTCTGTCCCATGGAGGACCCCCATGAAGCTTCAGGCAGAAAAGCCTTGAGGGACAGGCAAACGCTCTGCCCATGGCTGCTGCACCCACCTCTTCATCAGCAAGACAGCAGCGGTGGGCAATACACCCTTACTGTAAAGGGGCTGGGAAGCACAGGCAGAAGGAATTGGACCTCGGTCTCTCTGGGGAGCGATTTGGCAGCACCCCTGTATGTAGAAAGAGGTGCAGATACCCCCAGAGAGCAAGTAGCAGCTTCCACCTCTGCGTGCCTCAGCCATGTATCAGAGCTAACGCCAGACTGAGATGAGAAACGCTTGTCTCTGCAGCTCCATGCACAAGAGGAAAAGCCTGGGATTCATAGCACCAAATGCCTGGCATGCTCACATTTTGCTGAAGACATCATACGGTATACAAAAACAGCAAGGTTCAGGGCAAACTGGGCATGCAGGCTGCACCTTCTCTAGGTTTGCAATGTTTTATAGCTCTACCTCCCACCAAATCGCAGTTGTAGCTGGAGGTGCATGCATGGAGGGGGAAATCAAAGGAGCACTGGATGGAGTTCTCTAACAGCTTTAAATGAGATGTTATCACAAGGACATTTTCCAGCATAAAGGAGTGAGTGTCAACAGGGGCTCTCACCTGCTCCTGGGGACTGTGGAGAACCACAGCTGGCCCCACCACTTGCAGCATGTGGTCTTATGGCTCCCAGCTGGCAGCACAGCATCTGGCCTTGTTTATAAAGGTAAGAGGGATATTTGCAAGACCTCTGAAATATCAGAAGTTTCCTGCACATGCAAGAAAAACTGCAGCAAAATGGGTAAGGTCAGGACCAAGCAGAAGACCAGATCCTTAAGCTACACAGCTGAGCAGGATTCAGGCTTGCAAAGCATGTGGGAAGCCTGTTCAGCAGGAGCAAGAGACAAGCTGCAGGCACCATGGCTCAAAGCCTTCCCAGCAATTTTGTGCAGCTCCTCAGCACGCAGCTCCACCTTACAAGCCCTACTGTAACAGCAAAGGAAGCAGGGAGCTGCCTACACTTCTCTGCAATGTAAGCTCTGCAACTGCTGCAAAGATCACTCGCTAAAAATAACTTCAAAAAGGGCATCTGACAGCTCCACAGGGAGCATGAGAACACTTCCACCTGGGTGTCCTAGGCAGGCTCCAAGAGTTTGCCCTCAAAAAGTGCAGGGAGAGAGGCCAGGGGTACAGGCAGGTTCAATACAGCATGCCGGGACAGCACCACCACCGGCTGGGAGTGTGGGCACCTGAGTTATATTCCCAGCTCTTCAAGCCCTGGCATCCTTCAGCTGATACTCCTAAAACAGCCCCAGAGCAGGGGGAGGTAAAGCAACTCAAGACACTTGCAGAGCCTGTCTCTCTGCGGACAGCACACTGCAGGCAGCACAGACCTGCACAGAGACCTTCAGAGCAAGCAGGGGCACCAAATGTAACACAGCCCTGGTCACTGCGAGCTGATAAACAGTATTGCTTCTTAAATGCATGTAACTGTTATAAGCTCTGCACACACAAGTTATTTGCAGGGTCTGACTTTTCTTTCCAGGGCAGATGAGAGGCAGGAAGGGTCTGAACTTAGCAAAGATGCATAACCATCCTCCCTGTGGCCTCCCAGTCCAAGACAGAAACCCTTCAAATTGTGGCCAAGCTACACAGGTTAAGAAGTGCCAACAGGCATTTCTAGCGTTAACAGCACCTGTGAGGGCACTGTGGATTCTTCCTGGCACAGACACTACTATTAAAGGTAGCAAATGAACTCTCTCAAGGGTGACTGACATCTTCCCACTGCCTTTTCAAGCACCACTCTTCCCTGAAAAGGATTTCTAGGAAACTTTTGACACACGATCCACGCTCACACCACCACACCGATCCCTGAGATACCAGGCTTGTGCAGAATGAGACAGCACAGGAACCCCCCTGGTTTTCTGAGGAAAACCAAGTCTCAAACTACGGGGTCTCTGCTGGGAAAGCCAGTGGTTCCCACAACCCAGAAGGCATCACACTGGGGACGCAGACAAGGTCATCCGGCTGACTGGACTCCAGGAACTGTCAAAATGAAGGAGCCAGGCTGGCTCGGGCCCCCACAGTTGCTAGGCCACCCTGCTCTCCCTGAGCAGGGAGAAAGGCACCCATCACCCCACCACCCCTGCAGGAGAGGCTTCTCCAGCACCAGTGCCTGACCCAGCTTGTCTAGTCCAGTCAAGTCTCCAGCTGGCAGAGCATTTAGCCAGCAATTCCTCTACCATCACACAATACAGAAAAACCTCCGAGGACACCTGCAAGCACTCCATCGGGTTCAGGGGAGAGGGGCTGGAAAAGCCAGCAACGTTCCCAGTCAAACACCACATCAGTCCGTCACAGGCAGGCTGGGGCCCCTGAGAAAAGGCGCAAGTTGATCCAGCTGCTGCTCAGGGCGACAAGGAGCAGCAAGGACACCTCAGAGCGGGGAGAGGAGGGCACCTGAGGCAAGGCTGCAGGGGCCCAGGGCACGCAGGCAGACCAAATCATGGAGAAGCCGGAGGGTCAGGCTCTCCTCCAAGCTGGCTCAGAGAACAGCTGATAGTTCATGACCTAAAAAAATAAAAATCAGTGGTGGGGAAGTAGGAGGGGTGACATGAGCAGGAACTACAGGACAGCAAGGACAGACACACAAGGCATGGCAAGACTCGCAACTCCTAATAAAACAGTAAAAAAAATCCCAGCCCACTCACCTTTAGGGGCAACTGATTTCCAAATTAAAGGGGGTTGTCCACCCTCCAGGAGGGACCAGGAGCAGTTTTCCTCTGTTCCTGCTTACCTCTGCTGTACTGCTCTGCTTGTTCTGCCAGGCTCTAATGAAAAGCTAGTTAACAGTTAATTATTACCCATTCAGACACACGATCCCCTACTCTGACCGACTGCCTGGCCGGGAGGGATAAGACAGTCACGTGATGCAAAAATCCTGGCCTTATGAAAGCACGGGCAACTATATTTAGTTGGAAAAAAGATGACCTAGTGAGCCCGCCTCTCCCTGGCCCCCCCTTTGGAGGAGCTGACCTGCCACCTCCGGAGATCCTACCTCCATGTCACCCGGGAAGTCCCTCATCCAGCCAGGAGTTTTAACACCAGGATGGGGATGCCAGGCATGGACCAAGCACGGTGTACATGCACACACACAGGCTGTCCTAGGGGGGCCAGACCAGCATGCAGCCTGGGCTGGGGGCACCTTCCCTTCCCATCCTCAGCGCTGCCCAGTGGGTCACCCTGTCAGTGGCAAAAGCTGATAAGCACCAAGAGTAACAAACACGGCCCAGCCCAAGGTCCTGGACCTTATCTTGAAAGCTGGAGGCACACAGGGAACCAGTGTGACCAGTGCAAGGGTGGCATTCAGCAGCAATGCTCTGGCTGCCAGCCTCCGCGTGCCCAGGACTGGGAATGATCAGAGCTAGAGATGGGAGTTTGCCTCACCTGGATCAGCCCACCCCTCTCTCTGCACAGTGGCTGGGAGAACAAGACAGACATGGCCATGCCGAGAATGGAAAGGAAGCAAAGGCAGCCATGCAGTGGTCACACACGTGTGCCACTGCTGTGGAGAGAAGGTCCCAGAAAAAAGGTGTGCGGCAACAAAAGCCAAGAGCATCATCCACTCCCCCTTCCACTGCAGTGGAAGAGCTTCAAAGGAGAAGGGGAAAAAAAAAAAAAAAAAAAAAAACAAAGCCAGAAAGCCTGAGGACCAGACATCATTAATCTCTTGTCATCAGCAGAGGGGTGCTCTCCGCCTGCATCCCGCTGCAGCCGATGAGACAGCACAACCGGCGGTGCCCGTAGTGTGAGCAAGAAGAGGTCACTGCGTCGCTGCCAAACACAGGGCGTTGCACTGATGTGATCCCTTTAATGGCCATCAGCCTCTTCTGCAGCTGCATCTGGGGACTTGGAAGATGACAAAACCCTTCCTGGGAAGCATCTGGTACATCTCACTGTAAACATTTAGCAATGAAGAGTCAGGAATTGAGAGCCAAGTGCCTGCTGCGAGATCCTCCATCTGAGCGTTCACACTGTCTAGGAGGGGTCTGCACAGCTCCCACTGCCTGTGCCAGTGGAGGGGGTGAGGGGTCATCCAAGGCAAAGGTGCAAACTGCATAAAACATGCCTCTGGAAAACCCATCATCTTAAAGAAGAGAGCCAGAAACCAGGTTTCTAGAAAGGAGACCGTGATGTAATTCAAAGTATCATTCTTAGTTCCTCCCCGCTGTGATTCCTGTACCTGACTTTGGCTACTTCTGCAGCGGGATCTGCAAAACCAGCGTGTTCCCTGTGCAGTGGCCACTTGCAAAGCAACTGCTAGACTCGCCCTCAACGCCTGCACCAGGGCAGCTGCAAACCTCCTTACCCGACTGAGTATAACAAAATGAGACCGAGCAGCAGTTCAGTTTGTGAGGCCATGTAAGACAAAGCCACCAACAGGCAGAAATCCAGCCCCATCCCCTGGGACGGGGGAAAGCAGTAGCGATTTGGTGGGAGGACCAGGTGCAGCAAACATTCCCAGGAATTTAGGGAGGCCAGGCCTAGGTGACCCACTAAGCAGGGTGTCTCCAGAAATGAACTGAAGAAATCCTACAGTCCTATAACCCCCTGGATTAAATAAAGCACAGGTATAGGGGCTATTGACAAATCCAGAGCATTAAAACTGTAACAACAAGAAGGCAGCCAAATATCCTTGCAATCTCTGAGAGCAGGCAGAAAGGCTCCTTTTTTCCTACTTAAGGATTACTGAACCTCAGCCAAGCCGATTTCAGGGTATGCTCTCCAAGCACAAGATAGAGCATCCTCACTTATGGTCTCTACCTTATGCCAGACGCAGTGAAATTCAAGACTTTTCTAAATAACTTTGATACAACAAATGCTGCCAACTTCTTTCCTGTGTGCAGTCACATGGATCCTGCTGCATAAATCACTCTCTCCAATCCAGGTAATTCCAGTGCTACAGGTGGCTGCCTCCCCTGTCTCAATGCACAGCATAAAAGAGTAAAAACACCCTAAACAGAGCGAGCCTTCCCAAAGGAGTGAGGAATACCCAGTTACAAAACAGTGCAAACACAGCACTTTCTCTCCTAATTTAAAGACCCATCTCTCTTCCTTTAAAATCCTCCATCAAAAATTGCTTCCTTGCAGTGGGAGCATCACCCACATCTCGTTATGGAAAACTTCACAGCATTTAATTCAAAGTAGCATTTGTAACTCAAGAAAGATATCTCAATCACTGCTGACAATTCTCCAAAATAATTAGCTCAGGGTGCAGCAGAAGATTAAAAAAAACACATCAGGAGTAGTAAGACCAAGACAGAGCATCACTTGCTGCTCTGTTGAACACCAGCGCATCCACAACTGCACCCTGCAGTCAACTCTGGTCTCTGCATTTCAATAAGGGCACAGCAGTGTTATAGATGCACAAAGTAATTAAATTGCCCAAAGGCAGCCCCTTAAGAGGTGAGACTAAAAAAATCTGGGATCTTCCACCATTGAGAGGAAGAGGACTGGCTGCAGTGAATGCCAAGAGGCCACAGGAACAGCACACAAAGCTAGCAGGAGATCCGTTTTAAAGCAAGCAAAAGTATTTCCTTAAATAGCAGGCAAACTTTACCACCCCATGTGGCAGCAAGTCCTGGGAGGTGAACAACAGCAGCCTTGCAGAGGGGTTAGGTGTTCGTTGCCAGTATGTCCACAGAGCTCCAGGTGGAGACACCGCCCTCAGAGCCCTCTAACAGCAGAGGTGGGGAACAGAGTCAGTCCCTCTGCTCTGCCACCACACCGCCAAGCCCAGCCCCACATTTCTTAAGGGTCTCAATGTCTCCCAGCTTTCCACCTGAACTCCAGATCACAAGGTTTGAAGTGGCTTCTTCTGAAAAGCACCCTACAGCTGCCAAATCCTAGTCGCTGGATGTGGGACAGGAGAGGACCGAGGAACTGCTGTGCCAGACAGAAGCAAAGCCAGTTGCCTCTCTCCGAGAACAGTTTTATTTCCAAACACTGTTAGGTAACTGGGACACAAACACTGCTGCCCTTCCACCTCCATAGCGCTTGCACATGACAACAGGCTGAGGGCAGAACGCCTCCAGCATCCATACGCTAACAAGCAGGAACATGCTTTGGGGCACACTACAGCTACTGTGCCTACAAAATGGTTGATTTTTGGCTCAGGTTCCCCACCTATGCAAGTCTCAACTCTGTTACCGCAACTCATCATCCTCCGTCATTATGATAACTGCTTCCTTGGGTGGAAGAACAACGGACTTCTCCCCGAGAAGGGAAACCAGTCATACAGACCCACCTGGCCTTACAAGATTAACCTTAAAAAATAGGCACTGCCATAGATATGGGAGTCCTGGTGATTTGCAGTAACAGACTTGAGCAAATTAACTTGTTAAACAACCTCAGCAATGAAAGGGAGGTGAGAGAGTCAAACCCAACAGCCTCAGGAATGCACAACAACTGATGCTAGGAGCAGGTATGCTCCAGGCAAGCCTGCTGCCCCCTGCCAGCGGTGCTACCCTGCCTTCGCCTGCTGCATTCACACTTCACTGTGTTTTGAGATAGCAGGGCTTCCAGATGAGCTTAGTGCATGGGAAGAAAAAGCATGACACCACCTTTAAAGGCTTTTCTGAAGAAGGCATAAGAAAGGACTGTCCAGTGTCCTGTGCACCTACCATTAAGAGGAATCCTGTTTAAGCTTCCATTTATCTCCCTAGAAATACAGAATTGCAAACAAAAAAACAAGCTTTGTAGGTAATGTTTTCTGCAACACTACTGACATGTAACACACACTTACTACAACGCTATCATCTGCTGCAGGCACATGCTCATGCCCCACCCTGGAGGCAGCTGTGAAGGTCCCCAACCAGCTGGAGAGCAGAGGATGGAGTTATGCCAACCAAAGGACACCTCTGAGTCTGCAGCACAGGCAGACAAAACCCAACATCAAATGAAGGCAGGTCTTCAGCAGGGTGGAGAAAAGCCTCTTAAGAACAAGACATGGGAATATACCTTTGCTGTTTCAAAACCAGTCTTAATATTTCACTCTTACATGTTCTGAAAGCAAAAAAATCATTAAAGACTCACAGATGCATTGGGATACTATTTGGGTTACTTCTCCAACACCTACAGAGGCATTTTCTGCAACACGCCAGTAGATCTAGTTATGTACCATGGCCTCTTCAGCTGGCTAAGAGTTCTGAAAACACATACACACTCACAACTTATAGCCCTCTGGTTCAGCTCATGAAGTCTAATTACACTGTCTCCAATGTTACGCCAGACCTCTCAAAACCAGTGAGTTATTTTTACTGAAATCAGCTTTAAGACAATGGAGCCAATTTCCATACTTCCAAATCCAGATCAATGCCTCCACAATCAGCAGCAATTTACCCTCACACTACTGCGTGAACTGGGGAAATGTGATCCCATGTAAAGCCAAAGATGCAGGTAGGAAGTAGACATAGTGACGTGCCCGAGATCACACAAGGTCAAGACAGGCACTGACCTCCATTCCCAGTGCCTTTGCTACAGGACATCTCCCTGGGACACTACAGCTCTGAGACAACAAGATCTTACTGACTGGAATTGGTATCACTGGGTAAAACATAAACCTTTCCTTCAGTCTCAGAACTTCAACACCAATCTGGATGAAGAGTTCCCAGCAGTCTGGGAAAGGCAAGAATTGAGATCATAGATGCCTGCTTTTAAAAACTACATCCCCCTCCTGATTTGGGACCTGTCCAGAGTAGCCTCCTCTCCCTCCCTAGGACCCCAATCCATTTCTGCAGGGTCCCTCCTAGTGAGGCTGCATGCACCACTGGGGCCAGGAAGTTTTCATGGGTCCTGCACTGATGGCAATGCAGTGTGTATCTCGGCTGTCTTAACAGCGATATTCAGCGGCAACACACAGAGCAGTCCAAGGAGGAAGTCTGCATCTTTTCAAAGTATTGCAAATTCAAATATACATCTTCAGGTTCATGGACACATCAAGCTGTATACAACTAACATACAGACTAACAGCAGCAATTCTGAGTTACATCTGCATCTTGACACATCAATGTTTTCGGTTATGTGTGATGATCAAGGCCTACAATTTCCCAGACTCTTTTCAGCCTGGACACCCAAATTTGACATGCTACCATGTATGGGAGGAAAGTAACCTTCCAGCAGTTACAGTCATCACTACAGGAAAGCATAAAACATGTCATTGACATACAGGAATGGCCAAATAAAGGGGCTTTTTTGGTTTGCTTTTTTGAGTTTTTTTTGTTTGGCTTTTTGTGTGTTCTAGGGTTTTGTTTTTTAAATTAGTATCTGTAACATATTCCTGTACTAGTCTTCTAAACCTCGTTAGTACTGACTCTGCAGAAAGAAGGGCAGGAAAGGCATGGGGGAGGGAGGTTTGAAGACTCCATTTTTAATTAATACATACCAGACTGGCCATCAGTTGGAAATATATCTGTAAAAGAGAAGAAAAAAAAAAAAAAAAAAAAAGTCAGTATTGGTTGCAGCTGGAGTGCGAATCATATTTAAAAGGTCCCATCTCTCTTGATTTGTTTGCTTTAGCTAAACAGAGGAAGTATTTTCTTAGTATCCCAAGTTAAACATCAATCCAGCTTGGAACCCACCTCAATTCAACCACTTGTTGTGAGAAAGATTTTGAAGGAAACAGTGTTTACCTGAATGTATTGCTGTCATAAATAACCTAAATTGGCTTCTAACAGACAGCTGTGAGGAATAAAAAGCTCGTTAAGATGTACAAAGATCCACACAATGACCTAGTCGGTGGCACCCCCACGTTCCCCCTGGCCAGCATTATCAAATGAAAACCTGCACAGAGAACACCTAATATGCTGACGGGCTGGGAAGTGCAGATGGCAGCCAAAGCAAAACGAGCATTTTCCTGATGGTTCTTGATTTTTGTAGCCACAAGGGACATCAACAGCTGTGGCTGACTCCGACACGGCACCTATACCAGAGAACAGGCAGCCAGAAGCACGCACCCACCACCCCGAAGATGCCCAGTGCCTTGGCACATCACGCATCACCCGGCAGGAGTCCTTCCCCTTCCCATCTCTGGTGGCTCTGCCAGCAAGCATAGCCCATCACGTATAGCTGCTGGAGTCTGAAGGGTTTCAGATGCCGAAACGGATTATTCAACACCTTCCCACCCCACAAACTCCTTCCAGTTAGAGGTATAGGTCCTTCTCCTGATGGACCCTATTTATTGCTAGGAGGAGGACACTCACTGAGGTAGCAGGGAAGGATCAGATGAAAGACTCACTCTTTTGCGGAGCACACACAACGGCACGTGTGGAGAAACTGTGATAAAGGCTTCCCCAAGCAGCTATGAAAACAGCACTTTCGAGAGAGCACTACATTATGTTTTCTTCAAGGAACTTGGAAGAGGGGGTAGGGAGCCTGCCAGAAAGCCAAGGTCCTCCTAGGACAGGGGCAGGCCCCTGGCTCCTGCTTATCAGCTGCCCAAAACACACATTCAGCTGTAAAGTCACAAGAGTTGCAGCAAGGACTACCCCTTGGACAGGACAATGCTCTCTGTCCTGGGCTCAACCAACACAGAAACAGCAAAACAACACCTCTACCAAAGAGCTCCTATTTAGCTACCTTTAACTGCGTTCAAGGCGTCCTCAGGCAGGGATGCTTTCATCCCATATATAAGCAACAGAAGCAAGTGGGGGCAGAGGGGAAAGAAATAAAATCAAAACTCCCTCCGTAGTTTTACACAGGGTTATGGTCTGTGGCCATGTTGAAGGCATGATCTCAGGGAAAATCCAACACATCCGGAGAAGCCTCCAGGCACCAGTCTGGATCCTTTGCAGACTGCATGTTCTACTGCAGCCCACCACCAGCACATCACCCAGGTACATGTAAAACATTTTGTATTTCTGTGATGGTTGCTGATGAGGTCAGGCTCCTACAACGAGTAGAAACACCCTGTACTTGATCTAACAGGTCCCAAACAAGAGTAAATTTCTTCATTTTTCTACTTTGGCAACTCCCAGACAGCTTCTCTGCAGAGGAACAAGGTAGAAGCACTGGGTAATGTATATCCCACCTCTTTGGATCAGCTAGCTGTACCAGCTATTACCACAAAACAAACTTAACAAATAATAATATTACTACAATGGCTGAGAAAAGGAATTTCTTTGTGCCAGCCAAGAGCTACAGACCTTGGCAACCATTCCCCTTGCTATACCCCTATCAGGTGCAGTTCTCCAGTTTGTATTCCTGCTAGGCTGTCCAACCAACTCTTCATCAAATACATGCTGCAGCCTGGCCAGCCATCTGCACAACCAGCCACCCACAAGAGGTTCAGGCTACCCCCTTCTAGAAACTACAGCAACCCAACAGATTTGCCACCACATTTGCTAGAAAAGCAGTGGAAGCTCCTCAGATGCCTGGGTCAGTAGAAAGCAAGGGCCACGCATGATGACCAGGGGCAGACATTGCTCACATTCACCAAGAGGTTTGCCAGTGCAACTCCTGTTGAGGAAGGACACTTGCATCCAACTCCTCAGCCCTCCTGTCTGGGAGAGACTGAGCTTCTCTAACTCATGACACCTATGATTAACACAGATGTGACTGCAAGCTCTCCAAAGCAGAGACCCAGAGTGCTGGGCTTGCAGGCAGCTTTCCCCACTGCTGAGAACAAGAACAGAGCAGTCTGCAGGACTTGCTCTTCTGAAAAGTAGGATTGCTGGGAGGACACATATGAGGCAGGGCTGGTCAGGTAACAGCAGGCACAATAACCCTTTGGGATGCCTTCTCCTCTTTCAAGCACAAGTGACTAGATTAGAAATTAGCCTGCCAATTAAGGGCAGCACCTGAGGTGCCCAAGAGAAGTCTAAATCTGGCAACACTTTCTTTTCCCAAGAAAGCCACGGTGGGGAGGGACACAGAAGGGTGTGTGGCTGGCAGGGCAAAGATAAACCCCTAGGGCTGCTCTCCAAGGAGCCCATCTAGCACACTGCAGGACTGAGTCTGGCTGTCCAGCTCAGCTCCCTTCCCAGCACTCCCAAGGTTAAAAATCAAGCACGAAGGACCCAGGCACAGAGACCAGGCTGGGATTTTGCTCAAGCAAAGTCCCAACACATAAAGCTGAAGACAGCAAACCAGTCTCACCAATTCCTCCCAGCGCACATACAGCCTTCCCCTCAAGGCACCCTGATGCTGGGTATCCTGATGCAGGCCAGACGCTGCAGAGGATGATGCTCCACAGCTCTCCATCATCCGACCGGCTACCTGCCCAGCAGCAGGCACTCCCCATGCAGGAAGAGCCAGGCAGCTCTGCCCCTGCCTTCACCACACCTCCCAGCCAGATCCAGCCTGCGGCGCTGGGTCAATATAAAATAGCCCCCAGGCAGCCAAATGGGAAGGAGCAAGAAGTAACAATTTCACGATGCAATCAAGGAAGACCCATGAAACTCGGGCCCTGTGGTCTCACATTTCCTTCCCCTGCTTGCATGCAGACACTGTTTCTCAGCATGGGCCCAAAACCAAAGAATTGGTGTCTAAACAGAAGGATTATAATTGTCACAGGAACCAATGACCTCTTCATCATAGCACCAGCCTCTGCTGAGACAGGTATTTCCCAAGCCCTTTACCATCCTCCTTAGCTCTGTACATACATTATCCATACAGACTATGACATCTCAGCAGAAATCATGTTTCACAAATTATCAGCAAAGGGAGGTGGAAGAAGGAAGGAGCAGGAGGAGGTCAAGGGTGCGTGTGGCAGCCAGCAGGATGTCAGGACAGGCATGGAGCATCCCTTTCAGGGCTGCCACAACAGGGTGCAGACACGGGACAGAGGTATTTGCTCTGAACACCAATACCCAGAGTTGCTGCACAAAAAGCCCAGGAGACATAAGCAAATTGAGGGCAGTCCTCCTTATCTGAGGCAGTGCTGGGGGGTGGATACAGAATCCCAATTTTTGTCTGATGGTATTTTTAAACGCGGGAGGAGACCATAAGCTAAAATGGGGCATCTAAAGAGAAAAGCTGGTGCATCCACACATGTACCCTCACCTCAGGGGCGATCTGGCCACCACTGCTATTCAGGTAACCAGGACAGGTCCAGAAAGGCTACCTCATTTACGAGCCTGTATGTCCCCTCTGCTGCTCCCCTCTGCTCACTGCAGAAGCATGATGCTAACTGGGCTCCTCAACCAGCCACACTTTAATATCAAATGCAACCCCCCTCACAGGAAGCCTGCCTTCTCCCTGCTCAGGAGCTGTGGTCAGGAAGAAACCTTTACCACCCGCTGCCTGTCCCCAGTCTCTCTGCCACCAGCACCCCTCTTCTGCCACGGATGCTGCTTCTTCCCAGCAGGGCCTGAGGAGCAGCAGCTGAAGAGCAGCTCATTAGCCCTGATGCAAGAGAAACGCTGACTCGTTATTACAGCAACCCGCAGCTGTAACTGCCGAGAGGGGCAGCACAGCCGCAGGCCGAGTGCCAGCGAGAATCAGCTCCCTGCACCCTGCTGCCCACCGCCAGCCCCCTGCAATTACCCTTCTGCTCTCCAAACTGGGGGAAAAACGACTTCAGGGTGCTTTATGTCACCTGCCAGTCACCAAAGCACACTGACTGGTACCACTGCACCGGTGTGCTGAGCGAGGGCTGCTCCTCTGCATGCACAGGTACAAGCACACGACAGCATGCTCCTTGGCCACTCCCAGTGGGACATGGGGCTCATCCACACTGCCACTGCTACAGGAAGACACTAGCTGATTTGTTCTGGCTTTTGACCCATTAAGTTGTAACAAAATCATCCCCCACATTTTGAAGACAAAAGACTCAGGCGTCAGCAAAAAAATGACCTCTCCAAGGTCACACAGGGACTCAGCAGAAGAGACGTGACCAGAACTCAGTTGCAATGGCTTGAAATGCAATGGCAGCTCCAGGGCTGCACTAGCTGCCTGGGAGAGGGCTGGGGAAGGGAAATGCTGGTGGACAGCAAGATCTCCAAGGATCTCTCGTCCTAAACTGACCTGCCGCCCTGCAGGGACGACTCAGTTCTGGTCCTCTGGCTATGACAGCAATCCTCCCAGTGCAAACAGCACAGGCAGGGAAAAGGTCCAAATTACATAGTCCACATAGTCCACTGTCTGCTGCAAAGAGACCAATGCTGCTTGAATCTCTTCACCATCCCCAGGCAACTTTTCAGCTCAAATCTATCACCTGGCTCCCCCTCAGAGGCCAAGGTAGTGCCTGCACAGGTTCCCGAGACAGTTACAAGCCTCTTCAAAGCAATGCTCAGTAGAGAAGGGGGCGAGGTCTGGTAAGAAAAAGTAGCAAAGCAAGAAACCCCAAACCCAAAGATTAGCATGGACAATTATGTCCCTCCTGAGATCTTGCTTGCTTCCTCCTCCCCTCCTTCATTACCTGCCAAGCAGGCTCAGGGAGGGTCCAGCTCTCAGCCACCCAGATCTTCCCAACCCTTCCCAGCTCCCATGCCTCTGGACAATGCTGAGGTACTATAATAAGAAGTATCTTTACCCCCTCGAAGAGAAGCTGAAGCTTGAGATAGGTAAAAGATCCTAGCCAGATGGATCAACCCTAACCTGCTGTTGGTAAGGTCCTACAAGTCTGTGAAATAAAAAGGTAAAAATCTACAGAAGTGTTTATCAGCTCCCAGATCAGTTTCTCTTCTGCTTTCCAACCAAAGGATGTTCCTTCTCAGACACCCCTGTCACCTACATTAAGAGGCTGAAGAGCTGCAGCCAGTGTGAGCTCTGACATTGATTTCCCATAAACCATGTGGAAACAAATGCTTAAAATAGGTTTTCAGTGTATAAACAATCATGGTTTTAGTGAAGCTCAGTTGGGGTGCCCCTGCTAACTACATGTAGTTGAAAGGGATGAAGGCTTCCAGCACCACCAAGCTGCAAGATGAATACCCCTAGAAAAAAATCACCTACTCCAGAATCAGAACATTACCTGCCTAAGACAGCTCCCTACCTTTAACTTCTCATCATACACTAAATCAATACCTTAATGTTGACATTCAGCCTCTTCCAGACAGAAGGGGAGCAGAGCTGACCAAGCAGGGCTGTGACTGCGGCTGAAGACACGGTCACCACCGGGACCAGCGCAGTGCCTGGCAAAAGCACCTGTCAGAGACCTGCTTGGAAGAGGGTCCAGATCTCTTCTCCGAGCATCGGAGATGCCAATGGGGTTCTGAGGAATGCATCTGGTCAGCCTGACCAGGAAAAAATGAGAGCTCTCCAAACAGATAGTCTTGTGAATCCAATACTCGCATATGCGTAGGCACACAAGGAATAACTGTAAGGTCACGGCTGTTTTTGCTCCCATCCACTTATCAGTGCTTGCACTGGAAAGAACAAACATTGGGTGTTCTATCCCATTAACCCCTTCTCCCTCCATCTCCAAAATGAACAAGCAGCAAAGCACTACTGCTGCAACCACAAGCCC
Source organism: Tyto alba (assembly GCF_018691265.1). NCBI lineage: Eukaryota > Metazoa > Chordata > Aves > Strigiformes > Tytonidae > Tyto > Tyto alba. Next base: position 9,409,656 of record NW_024881279.1, on the reverse strand, counting down.
TAACACTCCTATTCACACACCTGACAAAAAACTGCACAGAATGTACAAGGCACCTTCAAGGTGCCTGATTGCTCTTCCCATGAAGCAGCTGGTGAGCCAGCTCTCTGCCACACATTCTTTAATAACCAGTAAGCCTGAAGTGATACCACTGGAAGTCTCCAGCCTTCCAGGAGACCAACCTTAGATGAGTCTGGGCCCAATGATTACAGTCACCCTCCACAAACTGTTCTTTAAGCTACTGGATATTGAACACGCAGTAAGACTTCAGATATGATCAAGCAAAATTAACATGTGTCAGAGACTGGTGTTGAAATACAAGAACCGTTTTGGGATGGCCCAGAAGCCAACTGGATCCCAGACTGTGGAAATCAGTAAAGGATGGCGTTTCCCTTTGACAGGGTTATTGCACTCTGCAACATGCTTCTCTACATGCACATCAAGGACAGGCAGTCTCAGACGCCACCACAAAGCTTTGCCTTAGGACAGCTCAATAAGCAGTGAGCAAGACAGATCCTTCTCCCTACAGTGGAGAACCCATTACTGTAGCAGAAATTCAATCTCTCCATGAAAGAGGATCCCCTCCACCTCCTCAAAAGTCCCAGTATCATAGGTCTGCCCGGTAACATCAGGCAGGAATGCCATAAATCCCTGTGAAAACCCCAGGAACTGAAAATTGCAAGGCGCTCTCCACCTTAGGGCTGTGGGCAGATGGCCAAGCACTGGGTCCGTAGGACACACAAGGCAGCACAGTGAAGACAACATAATTTAATCTCTTAACTGAATTAGAAATCACCAGACTCACAGTCTGAGATGTTCCCCCCCTCCAGTCCAGGCTATTTGGTTGGTTTTAATCAAACACACAGCTTTTCCAATCACTCTCCAAATCCCATCCTTGCTTGGTTCCACTTCTCTGCTGTTGATTAGATTAACTCTGATTTCAGCTCCAACTGAAGTTAAGAGCATTGTCCACTTGTAATCTGGCCCATCTCTTTCAAATCATCCTCACAGTTGCATTTGCAGGTTTAATTTTACATTTTAAAAATATGGGTCACTTACAGCAGATTTCTCCCTGCAGAGCATGCAAATGTCACCTTTGTCATTCTCCAATTTAAAAAGGGGAGATAGAAGAGCTCATCTGAGTTTGGGGAAGCCAAAAGAAATCAGTCTCCCTTTTGAACAGTTAGGTGCAAGACTGTCTGCAGTGGCAGAGGATTTCTGAGCACTCAGAAGATGCATTAGATCATATTAGGTATTCCCCCGAGCTCTCAAGGTTTATCTGGGAAGTGAAATTTAATATGATTACAGCCAGCAAAGTCTCATGCTTTGTCATCTGAGCACATGGTGAAGACACCTCCGTGATTCGCTATTCTGTCTGATTGGGTGGTATCTTGTGCACAAATATCCTATCGTTTCAGAGTAAAACCTCCCAATAACATTTCTGGGATGCATTTCTCCACATTTCAGTATCTGCTGCTACAGTCAAGTAATTACTCAGCATCATGCATACTGGTGTCACTCTACACTTAATTCTTTGCTCTATTTTTCCCTTGCCCTCTTGCACAGCCTTGTAGCTGACTTGCCAACATGCGCCTGTCTGGAGATACACAGGTAGGGTGAAGTGCTTCAGCCACTCCTCTAAATCTCTTTTTATGCTAGATGATGCCAAGAGCATTGCTATTTGTTATTATGGTCTTTATTTTCAGTAGGCTTGTTCTGTGAGTCTGAGAGAGCTGACATAAACAGACATTGCTCCTGAGTTATGCTGTTTTTGTGACTATGTAGAAGGGCTACAGTAAAATATAAAATTATTGTTGTAAGAATCCTAAGTGTCTTGCAGGAATAAGCTCTGTGCTTCTTCTGCAACATTTAATACAAAAAATGGAATATATGACCCTGGAGAACCCTTAGAAAATAATTTCTTGTAGTTCAAAGTGAAGTGAATGTTGGCATATCAAACATTTGGATGTTGCTTATTAACCATAAATTCTCACTATTTCATTCCATTACTAGCTTCATCATCTCTAACTGTGCAAACCAGATAGTTTGGTTACTAACATTTGGTAAATTAATAATCACTCATTTGCACCATTGACCAGAAGCTTTCAAAAGCACAGTTATAAAGGGGAAAAAAAAAAAAAAAAAAAAAAGCAGAGTGAATTTAGTGTGAAGGCCGAATATATATTACAAATAATCTGCTGGGGGACATTGCCAAGTATTTAGCAACGTACTCACCTTCTGGCAGCACCTCTGAGTTACCAGGCAGGTAAGACACCCATCTCCCCACACACCTTTTCTCTTACTTTCCCATCAAGAAAACTCTACCCTTTCCTCATTTTTGTGGCTTTTCCAATTTCATACTCGTTTCCCCACATATTTAGTCAGGAAAAACTCACCTCTTTTCTCAGTGTTTCAGACTTCTTAAAACCTAACATATCTAACCCTGAAAACCCTCTGTTCTCTCCATGTATGCATCCGGCAGCTGGGTCAAAAAAGGCAAATGACTACCAGGGAAGGGGAAGAGATAAGCAGCCCCCTGCGCCCTCCCTCTTGCCGGCGGATCCCTTCCAGCATGCAGCCATGCCCTGCAGACTGCAGAGTCACTCTGCAGGAGCACGGCACACGCTGCCGCTCAGCTGGAAAAACGTGCTCAGCAGTGTGCTCTGGACGGACTCTGCTTCCTCCCACCACCCCCCCCCGAGCCTCTGGGGTTGCACCCCCATACCTGAGCAGGGAAGAATGGAGCAGCACTGGGCTCCCACCTGTGCGCCGCCCCTGAGGCTTACACACTGGTGCCCAGTGGGAAGGACACACAGCACATTTCCGCCCCCTCCTCCCCCACTTTCCAATCACAGTTTAACTCTGGCTTGTGTGTCAAGGACATGCAAGGTTCAGAAGCCCCATCCAAGCCCCTGTTTCCCCCCATTCCCCCCCTGGCTACCACTCTCACCAAAGGATCTCTGCAGAGCCTGCCAGCAACTGAGCAAGTAACACTGTGGAGCACCAGAGATGCTTTTCCTCCACCACCTTCCTTGTGGGGCAGAGATGCCTCTCCTGGGCCCTGTCTGAGGGCAGGGCCACTTTGGAGATCAAGTCAGGAGTGGAGAGAAGCTCCTGCAGGCATGTGGCCAGGTCACGGGCCAGCTCTGCCTGCTAAAGGAGCACGCTGCAGACCTGTTTCCAGCCACTTCAAGGGGTACCCGGCAGGAAGCCAATGTGCTTCCTCAAGAGAACAGGTTGGGGCAAGCTGTGTGTGCCACGCACGCTTTGGAGGGAAGTGGAGTGCCATTTTCTAGATCAAGGGAAGAAAGCACGCCCGTGTCACCTCTGAGTGTCACCTGAACCAGACTGAGCGGCACTGACAGACCTGTGTCACACCAACAGCCACCTCCACTGGCCATTTCTCGAGCTAATGGAGGCTTCCACTTGACCTGTCCTGCCAGAGCATCCAACCCAGCCAGAGCCACCATGGTCACCTCCCACACACCATCAGAGCCCCAAGCTATCCACAGCAGAGATGCCTACCAACCATTCTGACTTGTGACCATGTAAAGGAACGGGATAACTCAAACCCCAAAAAAGCAAAAATAAAATCACAACCATTGCAGAGTACTGAAGACCGCTGCACATTCTCGTACATACTGCAACACATGGAAGTGTCGAGGCAAGCTGCTGCTCCTGTCAGCTTTACTCTAGAAGGACACTGAAGGTAAACCACTGATAAGGCAGGTATTAAATCATCCAGTTCACAGCCTTCCTCCCTTTCCTTGCACATCACAGAAGAATATCCCCCAGCACATGCAGTTTTAATGCTGCAGGAAAAGCTCTTGACCCTGACAAAGTCCATAGCCAAGTGCCACATCGAAGCTGGGCCGCACGACTTGCTAAGGATGGCTCTGGCAGCTCAACCAGCACCAGCAGCCCAGTGCAATACTGAAGCCAGCAAAGCCACAACACATCACATGACAGTTGGCTCAGAGAAGGCAATCCACCCAGGCCTGCCCACAGATGCCCCCCAAACTGTAGCACACACACATGCCCCGACAGAGGAAACTTCAGTTAGGAGGATCTCCTGGAAACCTGCAATTACAGGATGAGCCTCTGTGTAGAAACATGCTGACATTTGACTTGACCACTGTTTCCACAACCTTTCCCCCCAAAACAGGTGCATCTTGCACAGTATTACAGTGGCCATCAGCAAACCTATTTTCACCAAATGCCTCATGCCAGTTTTTACTCCATGGCTGCAGGACCTTCACAAGCACACCCACTTCTTCCAACCAAGCAATCCAGACCACCCTGACCAGGGACCCTCCCCACAAAGAATTCTGGTAATTGATTTATTTCAAGGCCAAATTCAGCTCCCATTTGTTCTGGTCACCAATTATTGTTTCCTAAATACACAAGCAGCTGCTTTAAGATCTCACAGCACTGCATTAACTTCTTCAAAGCCTTTCTTTTACCTCTCCTCTGACCTGCTCAAGTCTGCAGCTGTATCATTTGCTACTAGATATTCAGATTAGCCAGTTATTTCAATGCAATGAGAAAAGTCCCCCAACTCCACTCAGAGATCACTAACAAGGACCTGGACCTTCAGAATGAATTTGGAACTGAAGCCTGGTCTCAAGTGAAGAAAGGGACAAACATGCAGAGGTGGCCATGCCAGAGACCAAACATTCACACAGAGTACCCAACGCTTTACCCAACCCCAGGAGATGACTTCTAGCCCATGCAAGGCTCCACCTAGACAGCAGCATTACCACCATGAGAGATCCCAGTAGGTATCACCAAGGCTACACCACCTTTCCCCAAGAGCCCTGTGTGCACAGCAAGCCAGGGATTTGACAGAGCCAGCAGTGTGGAGACTTAAGCCCTTGGTAGGAAGTCAGCAAAGATTCCAATGCCAAAATGACCAGAGGATAAATAACATTTTAAAGACCATAATGTAAATGTGTACTGTGGTTAGGAATGAACAAAGCTCACCACTCCCAGCTGGACTTAAGGTAAGCGCAGAGCAAAAAGCCTTCCCAGCTCTCCTATCAGCTATCTGCCAGATCTACAGCGAGGTCACCGTACCTCCGTTTACCTGGTCACTGAGATGGGAGCAGAGCTCCTCTGAGAGGTGCACTACCATAAAGGCCACAACAGTCCTTTGGCAGCATTCAAGTGTATTTAAATTCTCATTAAGAAGTTTGGGGTTTTTTTAAACGCTTGCTGTTTGTAGCTGTAGTAACTGTAAGGATTAAAACATTCAACCTGGTCTAGACAGCATGACTTTCTACTAAAATGCACATTCCTTATTTAGCCAAACAAGCACAACCACAGAGGTGGTGTTGGAGATACATTACAAAGTAGTTTCAAGTATGCAAAGAACAACCTAACTCTATCCAAATCGGCATTTGGTGTTCCCCTGAGGATAATTTCACACTATTCAAGCACAGCAAAAGGATCAGGTGTCATAATTTGGAGAGCAGAGCATTGCAGCCCCACTGCCCCCATTCCCAGCCTTGCTTTTTGCACTTGCTTTGTGTTCACATCTGACCCAAGTCTTTCTGCTGCCCAATCCAGTGATCCCAGATGCAATCCCGCTTGAAACCCCTTTGGCACAACAGGCATTAAACAGCTTAAAAGAGCTGTGCACGTAAGGAGGCAGTGAGAATCCTCCGGCGACACCTCAGACCTGGCAATCTGGAACTGGAGGTCGCAGCAGAAGCAACCGTTGAAGCCCAGCAACCAGGGACAGTGAGTCAGCTCTCAGGAGCTGCTCTGCATTCCCCAGCCTGCCCGAAACAAACAGTGCAGAACAGGGCAAAGGTCCAGCACAAAGCTGAAGGGCAAAGGTATGCAGGGGAGGGAAAACACCGAGTTTCATGGTTTTTTTGGAGCAGCAGGCTGCAGTTACCCTCATCCTCCCGGACGAGACGGGAAAAGTTACTCAAATGCAAGTTGTGGGATCGGAACAAAACAGTATTTCAGAGAGGAAACTTGGGGCGGGGCAGAGGGGGGAAGGACTCCTGCTGCGATAGCAGCTCTGTTGCAACAAACAGCCAGGAGAGCTCCACAATTACATGCCACGACAGAGCGAGAATTGCCCAACATTTTGGAAATAGGTGTGTGCAGCACTACTGAGCTGGATACCCAAACAGGCCGATGCGTGTGTCTACTCCAAACGCAAAGAAATGCCAAAGGTAAAATAAGCTTCCCATACATCTTATCTCCTGTATGGGAGGCTGGTTTCAAGGAAAGCCCTATGGGGAGTTAGTCAGCCAGGGGTGAGAAGCTAATGAATCTTCCCCTAACTTCTCAGTACCAGTAGCCAACCCAGACTCTGCTCTGGCATAAAGCAACACGCGCTCTCTCTGAACAATAGTCAGCTAACCTCTGGTGCTTGCTGCTAGCAACTAAGGTGTGCCTTCTGGAAAGTACTTCTTATCCGCCCAGTGCATTTGCCAAACGGCAAGCAAGAAACTAAAACACCTCCTGCATCTCCACTAGGAAATACATCGCTTTCTCCTGGCTGAGCATTTGCAACGAGAATGAAGACCAGCATAAAAGTTAGTGCAGGCAAGGCTCGGCAATTGCAGTGCCAGTCATTAAAACCTGCATGTTCTTACTTCCAAGATGTAAAGGGCTTTAAAAACTAAGAAGTGCCAAGTGCCTTGATGCAACATTTCTTGAAATAAATCCAGCAGGTTTTCAAAATGGGGTGCTGTTAACACCTGTCTGCACCAATGCTTGCATCAGCACCAGCCCTGGTGCAGGGCACAGCGGAGGAGTACAGCATGTTCCAGAAGGTCGAGCTGTCTTAACTGCAAGCCACACTTCTGCTCTATAGAAGAATTTGAGAAAATACTTTGAATCTGGTTTATAGCCAAAAATGCAATACTGTTTTTGCCAGAAAATGTTTCCTTTGCTACTGCAGACACACACACTACCATCATGCCTTTGCCAGTCAGGCTGCTGGCTGCATTTATTTACATGGTAAGAAGAGAAGGTATAATAAAGAGGGGACAGTCACACAGACCTCGTTACTAGATCATTAGAGAGTAAAAATGAGGCATCATTACCAGCTCTCCTGGCGTCCCTCACAAGCAGTAAGCAGTGTCAAGTACAAGCCTTGCAACACAGGACAGGACTGCGTGTTATCTCAGAACTCAAAGGATCCCCTCTGCTCCCTTGCACTCTAATTCTGAAATGCATACGGACAGAAATGTAATATGCATCTTGTCAAGACACCAGGAAGATTTTCTGGCGTTCCACTCCAGTTGAGCCTCTGCTTACAGGATCAGCAGTATCGCTGTTGTCTAACTCAATGTAATGGTTGCTCCACTTACTGCCACGCTGTTGTGCTTTTGGGAGGAGGGGTTAAGAAGCAAGGAGAGGCTTTGCTTCAATAGTCCTCCTTCCTGAAAAAGCAGTAACATTGAGTCAACTACCCTATTACAGACCCCACTGTCAACCTTGAGCATAAAAATGCTGCAGCAGGTAGGCTTCTGAAGATAAATCCTAATCCATCAAGAAAGAACACAGTTCTTCAGTCCCTACCTCAGCCCCCCAATGCATTCAACTTTCCCAGCTGCAGCGAGTCAAACAGCTCAGAACAACCAGAGGTGCGTTTGTTAAGCTCTTTCCTATCCATATTCTGACAGAGAAAGCAGAAACCTTACAAAGATCTTGAAGGTGGCTCCATTTTCTCTGGGTGAGAGCTCAATGCCTTTACTTTTATCAGCATCAATTCCAACACAGATGATTGCAGAATGGGTGAACACCTAAGGAATAGGTCTTGTCCATTAAATCTGTACTATGTGTCTATAATTACTGTAATAGTTGTAAAAAATTAGGGCTTTCAAAGCCTGTAAAACAAGTCATAGAGGGATCCCTTTAACTTTACGGAGCTGTCTTCACTAGGCTTCTTGGTCTCCTCACAACCCCTAGCAGGATCAGGGCTGGAACATTTAATATCTCCAGCACACAAGCACTGCTCTGGGATCACTAATGGATCGTGAGCCATTGTTTTCTAAGCTCTGCTGAAAAACCAAAACCATCCAGTGGTGACTTTCTAGAATTCAGAAGCTCTCAATCCTCTTCAGGCGTACAAAGGAGTCACTCTCCTTCGGCAAACCTCCTGGAGGTCACTGCAACAAGACAACTCACCTGACCAGCACTGCCATGCACACAACCCCATGCTACAAACCTTTTTTTGTAAGCATCTGCCAAAAGGAATCCTCCACCCAAAGCAGCAAAGACAGACCAGGAGCCTGCAAACTCTACAAGAAGGTGCTCAGGGGAAGGGCCGCCAGGCAAGGTCAGCTGCCAGCCTGTCCCTCGTGGGAGTTCGTCAGCCGTGTTTATTTTACACGTTTTCTCTTCTGCTAATGAGCAGGCAGCAAAAGAAACAATGACCCAAGAGAGGAGAGCGAAGCAGCAGTGTCTGGGGCACTGCAGGAACCAGTCACTGCTGCCAAGCATCCCAAAACACACTACTAACCAATTCCACTATTTAAATACCTTCGGGAATACTGGGATAACTGTGTTAGGACCAAAAATCTGAGTGTTGCAGCATTACTCCCTTGCCCCACCATAGGTTGGACACACTACTGACACACTCTCTCCCTCAAAAAGTCACCACAGGCGTTGCAAGGGCCCCCTCCCTGTGTTGGGCAGACTGCCCCACTACCTCCTGTTTGAGGCTTACTGCCTCTTCTGCTCGCTCTGACGAGTCACCCACCTTTGCAACAGGCCTGGTAATGAACCTGGACATGCCTCAGAAGCGAGCCACAAACAGGAATGTTCCATCTTGCGGTTTTGCATCTTTTGGTTTATTTCTAGGGAATGTTACTCGAGAAGGGAGCATGAAGGAGTGAGTGAAGCTTTCACACGAAGGAGCGATGTGACCAGTTTTATGCCATACTACAAGAGGCAAAGGCAGACAGCAACGCTGTCCTGGGTTTCATTAAGCTTTACTCATGTTGATGTGTACAGTGACAAACCACCAAACAATCCAAACATGGACTTTTACCTGGCACAATTAACTTCTCCTCCATACACCCCATTAAGACAACAGCTTTCCAGGTGGAAATTGCAGAGCTGTCCATCTTCCAAAGATCAATAACTCTGATGAATCATCATGCCAGGCAGTAACAGTTCTTGCAAAACAGTAGCATGTACAGTAATTGGGAATCTGATGTCATATCTGGCAGTGCGATTTGAGAGTTAACAGAGGCAGGCCACAAAAATTAAGTCTTTCCCAAACAAGACGCTTAGTGAAAACTTGTGCGTTTTCCTCTTGGCACCGATTCAGTTGAAGCAGGTACGAGGGATGCCCGGCTGGTAAAGGGAGCCCCTCTCCCAACTTCCGAGGAAATGGTGTTCTGCAATTTCACCCTTTACTGACGGGTTTAACAGACGCGATTTGGACAGCGTCGCCCCACCGCTACCGCGGGACGCCTGCCCCTCCGCTCCCCCACGAGGCTCCCTTTTGGGGACACCCCCCCCCCCCGCTGAGAGCCCCCACCGAGGGCCGCAAGCGGGCAGGGGCAGAGCCGCGCTCGGCGGCCGCCGCCGCAGCCCCCGGCCGCCGCCATGAGTCGGCAGAGAAAGGCGGCGCGGCCTGCGCGCCGGGGGCAGCCGCCGCCGCACACACGTGGGCAGCGCCAGGCCGCGGGGGACGGGGAAACGTCGTGTGTGTGTGTGTCTGTGTGTGCGTGTATCCCCCCACACCTCTCCCCACGCCATCCCGGGGCGGGGGGGGTGTGGGGTGTGGGTGGCGGCGGCCGCGCTCCCGGGGGGAGCCGCTGGCTGGCGGCGCCCGAGGAAGCGACCACGTTGCCTGCGCTGCGGCGGAATGCTGGGAGCGGGGGGGGGGAACGGGCTCGCCGCGTGCCCGCCGCCAGGCCCCGGCCGCCTCCAGGCCCTCAGCGTGTCCGTCCCTCCGTTTCTCCCCCCCCCCCCCCCCCACTCCCACTCCCCGCCCCGCCGCCGCCTCATGGCCGCTGCCCGGGCCGCGCTCCCCTCCCCCGCACACGCGCTCCCCGCCTCATGGCCCACGGACGGCGCCGCCGCTTCCCACTTCCACCGACACCCCCCCCCCCACGCACACACACACACACACACACCACCCCCCACAGCCCCGCTCCCCCCTCAGCCCCGGCCGCGGCCCCGCTCCCCGGCAGGGCCGCAGGCGCGGCGCCGTCCCCACACCGTGCCGCATGGCGCGGCCGGCCGGGGCGCGGTCGGCGGCTCGACCAACCGCCTCCCCCCCACCCTCCACCGGAGCACCCACCTGGAGGCGACTGCCCGTTCACCGCCGGCGCGGCGGCGGGCGCGTTCTTCGTCCAGGGGTTCACCTTGGGCGGCGGGGCCTCGATGAACTCCCGGCGCCCGGCGCCGCCCGCCTCGCCGCCGTCCTCCGCCTCGCCCCCCGCCCTCAGCAGGCTCTCCTTCTCCTGGTTGTTGCTCTCCTCCTTCTGCTGCTTGGCGCTGGGCGGCCGCGGCGCCGCGGGGCCGCCGTCGGGGCCCATGGGCGGCTCGCCCTTCTCCCGGCCGCCGTCCTGCGGCGGCTTCAGCACCAGGGCGCGCTCCTCGGCGGGCAGCAGCGGGGCGCCGGGCAGCAGCGCCTCCACCTGCGTCGCCATCTGCGCGCCCCCGCCCCGCCGGGGAACTCCCCGTAGCCACCGCCGCCGCGCTACCCGCCCCCCCCACCCCCCCCCCCCTTTTTCGCCGCCGCAATATGGAGACGCGCGGGGACCACGCGACTTGCCGCGGGGGCGCGCGCCGCCGCCGGCCTGCGCGCGCGCGCGCGCCGCCGGCGAGGGGCGGGGAGGGGCGGGGCGCGCCCCCGCGGGCCCGGCCGGCGGCGCGCACGTGCCTGATGCAACGCCCGGCTGAGGGGACACAGACACACACACACGCGCGTTTAAAGGGGCCGCCCCGCTCCAGCTCCGGGTTTCCGCTGCCGGCTCCCCCCCCCCCCCCCCGCAGCGAAACGCTGCTGCCGAAACACGAGTGGGGAGGAGCAGAGGGTCGGTCGTGGGAAGCGGGGAGGAACGGCTGCCGCGGGGGGGGTGTCGCTGCGCGGTGCAACCCCGAGCGGAGGGATGGGGCTGCTGTGGGGTACCCACGCCCGGGGATAACGATAACGCGCCGCGGATGGTTTCGTCTCCAGTGGAAGGTGCAGGAAGCGACTCGGGAAATAACCCTGTCCTGGGGACCCCCCGCTCCTGTGTCCTGAGCCCTGCAAAACCTACTGACGTTTATTTGAGAAGGTTAAAATAGGTGATCGATGTCTAGCTGATGGGATGTCTCTCGCTCATCATCCTCACTAACACCCTCGGTGTTTGTCCCCTGATTCTTACGGCCGGCAAGAGAGTCCGAGCCCCGTGTGTTACTGCGTGCAAATTAGACACACTTAAAAGGCAACTTGCACTGCCAATACCGTTTAGCACGATCTGTCTAATTCACAGCAGCCCTCAGTCTGTGCCTTTTTTTATTTCTAAGAAGCCTCCCCCAGCCTTTTCTCTCTCACAGTGAGCACACCGCTCCGCTTTGCCCCGAAAAGGTTCATCCAGGAGCCCCGGCGGGTCCTGTAGCCCCCAGGGGACATCTGTGCAACCCCCCCAGGAGACCCGCCAGCGTGACAAGGCGCTGAAGATGTAGCTCCCAGCTGACGGTGCGTGGAGAGGGATGAAAAGCTGATTTCACAGCGGAGCTGTTGGAAGGCAAGGAGGGGGTGAGCGGCAAACAGGAGCTCAGCATTTCATTTGGAAGGGCAACAGCGTCACGGGCCTGGCGGGTCTGCAGAGGGAGTCTCAGGCTGCCAGGGATGCTCCACTGAGATAATCTTGGCTCTCTTCGTCCCTCGGTACCCAACCCCTTGGCTCAGAAAGCAACACCCTCGTGCGCTGCCGCCTCCAGGATTGCCAGCATGTGCCACATCCTGAATACATTTAAGCATTTGTCTGGTGAAATTCCAAAAGGAAGTTTATATGTAACTCCAGAAGAACCGGCCGCTGGCCTGGCCACCTGGCTGTATACCCAGGGGTTACCTGAGTTGCAATAACACAAGCTGTGGTCCTGTACTCCATACAGCCCCGTCCCCTCCTTGCCAGGGGTCACTGTGCTCCTCGCAAGTGCGGCTCGGGGGCTGCACAGCTCCCACTGGTTCGGGCCGCCTTCCCCTCCAGCCAGGCTCGCACCGTTACCCTCTCTAGGAGCAGGTCCTTGGGTGGTTGAGGAAGGTGGCTGCAGCCAGGGGTTGTGCAGCCCCGTGGGGTCCCTGTCCTGTCCCCCAGCCCAGGTGCAGCGTTCCTGCTCCTTGGTCCCTTTAGGACACTGCTCTGCCTGCTGCCTGAGCAGGAAGGAACCTGTGGTGGCCAAGAGCCAAACTGGCTCCAGAGCTGTTGGGCAGGAGAGAGACAGTGAGTCTTGCTCTCCACACTCACTTGGTGGCCAGCCAGGCCAAACCTCGGCAGAGTTTTAAATGTTAGAAAATAAATGCATGGGTGAGGGGGGAGAAAGGGAAGTGTCTGTCCAACCTTTCTGCATCAGCCATAGGGACAAATTTCCTTGGCTGGTCAGCTCTTAAACACCCATCCTTCACATGAAGGGAAGCTGAGTGTGTACCAGCTCCAGCCGGTGTAAACACACCGGCTGTATCTAGCAAGCTCCACGTGACCCACTCCTCCCTCGGTGTCCTCACCTCTCCTGGACCCATCTTGCCCAGCATCTGTGGCACTGGGAGGTTCTGCTCCCCAGCTCCAGGGCTATGCTGAGAAGCAGCCAAGAAGTCACCCCATTTCTGCAGCACAATTCACCAGGAAGTAATCCAGCTCTGCTTTCCCTAAATTCAACAAAAGCACCCTACCTGTTATCCCCAAGCCTGCTTCTCCACCTCATCCTTCACCCCAGACGTGTCCCTGTGCCTGCCTGGGCCATGCCAAGCAGCTCTGGGTGGTGCCACCCAGCTCTGTGCTGGCCCCACACAGGCTCTGAGGAAGCAGTCTCCCGGGAAACTCCTCTGCCAAGCAGTGATTTGGGCAGGAGCTCCCCACCTCCCTTGCTCCATGTACAACAGCTCACTTGTCTCTCCTTGCCTGAAGTGTGGCTTGCATATTTATCGCAGATGCCTGGTTGCTTTGATGCTGGCCTGGAGGTCTAAAGATTCTTTGATGGTGGCCGTTAACCTCAGCATCTCTAGGTGTTGCTTGGCCATGAATATCCTGTTTGATTTCTGCCAGTCTGGCGACCTCACCCGGGATCCTGACCCTCCCTTTGGGAACTGCTTTAATTCAGTGTCCTGGAGCAAGGGGGATACATGGGGGAGAAGCACAAAGCAGCTGATGTCACCCCTTAGCTTCACCATTCTGTTTGGATGGCAGCTCAGCCCCTTTCTCAGGTTCCACTTGCCTAATTTTGTCTGGAACTGGGTACAGGATATCACCATTATACATGTCTCCTACAGTTTTACTTTTCCTCTAGTCTGGTCCCAAGGACTGAATGCCCATCAGCAGTTGCCACACACTCTTGGTCACTTCTTTTTTCCCTATATCCAGGAGCTGTGCTGACCTCAGAGCAGGAATATTCTTCCAAAGGGAATCTTCTCTCCCCAGCACCTCCAGACCAGCTTGCTTGCTGCCTGCCGGTGCCAGTCACGCTGTTCCCTGGTGAGATGTGTAAAGCCTAAGATTCACACATGTGCAAGGGGCAGGGGATGGGGGCTGCAGTCAGTCCACCGCTCCTTCCTCCTCAGGGGGAGCACTCCTTGCATTCTTCCCTTGTCCAGCGTGATTCCCTTCTTATGGGAGACAGTCCTCCACAAACTCTCTCTGGTGTGATTCTTTCCCACAGGCCACAGCCGTTTCCATGCTGTTCCAGCATGGGTCACCCTTGCATGTTGCAGTCCTCTCAGCATCAAACTACAACGGTGGGGGCTTCTCCTTCCCACAGAGTCCCAGTCTCCTTCGAGCACAGCTGCCTGCTTCTCTGTGGGCTCCTCCACAGGCTGCAGGTCAGCATCTATTCCACTGGTGACCTCCATGGGTTCCAGGAGGGCAGCCCTGCCATCTCACCACGGGCTGCAGGGGAGATCTCTGCTCTCATGCTCCTCTCCCCCTTCTCCTCTTTTCTTCCACTGACCTCGCTGTTCACATAGGTGTCATCCTTGCAGTTCCTCCTCACGAGTCCCCACTCCTCCTCCCAGGTTCCCCTTCTTAAATATGTTCTCACACATGCACAGCCACCATCACTGATTGTCTCAGCCCTAGCCAGAGGTGTGTCTGACTTGGAGCCAGAGGAGCTTTGAGAAGCTTCTCACAAGGGCCACTGCTGTAGCCCCCTCCCTGTTACCAAAAACCCTGACACACAAACCCAGCACATTTATTTACGTAGTAGTTACTGCTCCATGAATCCTGCCAGGCAGGAGCGTTGTCAGGGACAATGCACTCAAGGTTGAGCAAATTTTCTTGCAGCAGCCGTGCAAGTGCTGCGCTCTCAGTGAACCCAGTTGCTCCAGAGGGGTGTCATAGTCCTGTTCCTGAGGGACTTGCAAATGTAGCATGACTGACCAAACTGCAGGGCTACCTCTGGCATCCACTAGGAAAAAGGTTTTTGAAGGGCACCCAGAGGTCATTCCTAGAAGAGAAAGATCTCCTTGAGAAGAGGGTGGCATGCTGGTGCAGAGCTATTCCTAGGTCTCTGGGCCACCAGTTGCAATCCTAAAACTGAACTGGAAATTTTCAATTTCAGAAAACCTGACAGTTTCCCATTGAAAAATAGCCAGTTTGCCCTAAGGATCCTCATCAGGAAACTCTAACCCAACCATTTCATCAGGTTGGATCAGTTTCTTTCCCACAAAGCAGTGGAAGCCCAAATGCCAGTCCCAGTTTGCAGCCCCAGCAGTGAGTGGGGCTGAGGGCAGGCTGCCAGTAAGTCCCTGTCACCCTGCCATGGCAGGTGCCTCCCAACCCCAGCAGACAGCTACTAGTGGCACATTGTGGCCATCATGAAGGACTCAAGTACTTCTAAAATGAAACACCCAAACCTTTTATTCTGTCACCCCAAATACTGGCATTTCAACCTGCTTTAGCTCAGAACCAGAAGAAAGCACCCATTTCTGCCAGAGAGGTCTTCTCCAACACCTCCTTCTTTAACCCAGCTTTTAACCTCTCCTTGCTGTGGGTTTTTAACCCCAGAGCTTGTGCTCCTGCTCTGGGGAGAGACGCCATGCACAAAATCACTACACGCAGCCCGAGCAGCAAACTCTCCACTTTCCTTGCCAAAGCAAGGGGATGAGAACACACCAAGTACTCCTGGACAGTCCTGTAGGCTTTCTGTATTTTCAGCCATGTGATCTGGAGAGATGGAAGATACTCCCTGGCTTCAAGATAAATGCTCTTGGACCCTTCTAGCAAAGCATATGAACAATCAGCATGAAGAGTGAAGACATTCACACTAATAAGTAATTTTCAACCTGTATAATAAAACAGCAGACACTAACGAGTTCCATTACATCCCCATTAAAAAGTGCTTTCACTTAGCAGGACTCCACAGCCCAGGGGCTCGGCAGTTTGTTGTTGCAGCCCAGCCAAAGGCACCATGCTGCTCAGGGCACTCATGCCAACCAGGGGGCAGAAACCATCTCCCAGCAGCTCTGCAGAGCTGCTGACCCCTCGCCGCTTCCACCCAGCTTCTGCCCACTGGGAAGTGGTGTTGCAAAGGTGTTTGTGTTGAGAATGTGCCCCATGGATTTTCCTGTTATTAAGAAGTTAGATTTAAACGAGAGTAGATATCCCGTAATTAAAAAACTGAGGTCTGCTATGCAGTTTTTTAATGTTTTTAATAAATGGATTGGAGGGGTGAATGATACATAACTGCTTTTATCATCACAGGTTTTTCCTCCAAAAGCCACAGTCCTTGTAGAACTTTCCCAAAGCCAATAAATAACCCTGTCTGCTCGAGAAAAATTCTCAAAACACCCCCATTTCCTAGTTATTGATGATATTGGCTGTAGAAAGCAATACCTCCTCTAGACCAGAATTTCCTACCTTGTATATTTTTCTTTAGATATATTAGACTGAAGTTGCTTAACATGTCCCCTAAATCATTTCAGTTTCCAGGTGTTCATGAAAACATGGCATAAATTGACCATTGAGGCTGATATTTTCTTCGATGGATATTTACCCTCCATGTCACCCCACCACCATCAGAAATTTCAGCAAAATTATTTCAGACATTTCTGCAAAGAGAAACAAGGTATAAGCATTCCAGCACACTTTGTCAACATACCTTAAGCTCTCTCTGCTTCAGATGAGATGTCCTGCATCCCTCCCAGGTCCTGGACTGCCCACAGCAGCCCTGGAAGCCCCTGGCTCAGCCCAGCCAGGGATGTGCCATTCCCACGGAGAAATGAAGCATGCTGGCAATGTGCTGTGAGTCCCAGGAGTTCGTGTTTCTCTGCCATCAGTACCTTGTGCCAGAGCTGGCTGAGGACATACGTCTTTCTGCTTTGTGCCTAATGTGCAGGGAGCCACCAGCCAGCAGCTGTTCTACAGAGCTCAATTAATTCAAGTGGTGGCAGCTTGCTCAGGTGCCCTAAATGCTCCCAAAGACTCAAGGTGAGAATCAATAAGATTTACGGGCGGAATTGCTGGGATATTTTCCTCTAAGCACCTAAGGATAATTAACAGCTAAAAGGCTCAGAGTCAACCACCGCAGTTATGAAGTACTAAATCAGAGGCAGCTCCCAGCAGCTTCATTTTCTCCCTTTGCAGATTGTACATTCATGATAAAACCATCAGCCACACACGGCTGCAAATTCTCTCATTTCCCATGGGACTGCTGCTCCTTTCAGTGGCTTCTAGTTATTTAAATATTGTTTTACCCCTCTGCAGTTAAAGCAAAGCCTTGGGCTTTACCATTCACATCCTAGCCTGACCCACATCACAACTGCATTGTTGCTGGGTGTTTCTCTGGTGGGCATCACACTAGGATCTGTGTGCTGCACCAACACATACAGATCCAACAGGTGCTCTTCTCTTTTCCTCAGGAAACTGAGGAACAGTGAGAAGAAAATTTAAAAGCTTCTTGTTATTTTGTGTGCAAGAGTTCTGACTTCTGTCCCCAACTTTTGAGGGCACTGGGCCTCTTACCTTAATGTTTTCCTTTTTTTTGGCAGCCACATCTACTCCGGTTCCAGGCGTGAGCAGCCAGCAGTGCGGGCTCTGATGGACATTCCAGGTGTACCAGAGGAGGAGGAACTGGGCAGAAACCCCATCAAGAGCGAGTGCTGATCGGTGGGGCTGAGCTGCCTGGCTGGTTCTCCCTCACAGTCTGGGGGTCTCCTCCCATCACCTGCAGCAGAGGGTCTGAGCACACCCGCCTGCCCCAAGCACCAGCCATCACACACGTGGCAAAGGACCCCGGGAAGGGACAGCATGTCTCTCTGTGACCAAGAGCTGCATCGTGCACATAAACAGAGGGGCCAAATCAGGGACAGCTCTATTCCTGGCTGTGCCTGACCCCCATTGTGACTAAATGATCTCCCTTTAACTGTGGGGATGTGCTATGTAGGGCTGTTATGCTCCTAGTGCCGTGAGGATCTTCCTGCACTGCGCATGTTTCTACTCCCATCCCTGCTCCTATTGCAGGGAGGTCCCTGTGCTGAGCTGATTTTCCTGGCTTTTCTCCCCACACTGTCTTTTGGGCAGAGCTCCATCCTCCAGCCAGCACAGCTCTC
This sequence comes from Tyto alba, assembly GCF_018691265.1. Classification (NCBI taxonomy): domain Eukaryota; kingdom Metazoa; phylum Chordata; class Aves; order Strigiformes; family Tytonidae; genus Tyto; species Tyto alba. Next base: position 9,391,928 of record NW_024881279.1, on the reverse strand, counting down.
CTGTGCACCCAGCACCCAAGGTGCAGGGGGTGGCCATGGCTCCAGCCTGCTCTGAGCATCCCCTCCTCTCCCCTTGTGCCCTGCAGTGAGCCAGGCTCTCTGGCTGTAACTCCCACCCAGCCTCACCAGCTTTGTGTTTGCTTTCCCAAATATTTTGCTAGTGCAGAGGAAACAGCAGCCTGCTGAATCATGAGCTGAGCCACCTCCACCTCCGAGCTGAAGGCCCATGAAGTGGGAGAGATGATAAACTGGAAGCAAAGCAATTCCAAAGCATAGAGCAGCACACACTGGTCCTCCCCACCCCCCCGCCAGCCTGTCCTGGTGCCACCAAGCCAAGCTGGGGACAGTCCCCTTAGCCAGGATGCTGGCACCGCAACTGAGCCTGCCGCAGACTCCTGATAACACCTTGTCAGCAGCTGATCAGCGAGTCAGAGGTAAAAGGGCTTCAGTAAATTGCAGTGCCAGCACCCGGCCGTAGCCACCATTGTACAAGCACGGTCCATGGGATACAGGCGGGGGGATTAAGAGATCTGTGTCAGCAGCAGGCCTGTGTATACAAACACAACAGCTAAAAGGGCTAATGTTCAGGCTTTGTCCCCAGGGAGGTCACCGGGGATGGGAATGGGTTGTGGAGGGGTGGACGTGCAGTGTCTGTGTCAGCCCTCCCTTTGGCCGAGCAGCCAGAGGGGCGATGGGGCTGGGGATGATAGAGTGAGGTTGGTCTGGGCAAGGAGAACCCCTCTATCTCCCACTCCCCTCCCTGCAGAGACCTGTACTGGGGATGTCGGATAATGCTGTAGTGCCTGGAAGGTTGTAGGGAGCTCCCTGGCTCTGTAGTGGCCCTCAGGAGGGCTGGAGAACTTCACCTGGCTCTGGAGACGGGAGCAATGGAAAGGAATTGTTCTATCAGTGGTTCTAAAAAGTCAGCCTGAAGCTGTTGCTGTAGGAAAGGCTGATCAAGATTAGCAGCTGCAAAGGCATCAACCAGAGTATCTCTAAATAACCCCAGAATTTATCATGTCTGCTTTCCCAGCTCCAGGGGTCAAGCAAGACTATGGGATGCTCATGAACATGTTCCTGTAAAGCATCCAGGAGGATCCTGAATCCACTGTCCACAGAGAGCCAGTAGACCCAGAGTCCAGGCTGCAAGAGACTGTATTTTATGACTTTATTCTTGCCCTTGCCTCTTCTGCCCCTGTACTTCCCAATGAGCTCCTGAGGCTCTTGACAGCCAAGTGAGCAACAAGGGAAAAAGAGACCCATCCCAGGGACTTGAGACATCATCTGCCTCCAACGCTGTCAGCAGAAATTGATGTGGGATGAGAAGTTTAATTGCAAAGCTGGAGATGCAGTGACTGTTCTGTATCAACGCATTCATTTTTTACAATTATATCTGGCAATATCAGTTATATCAAGCAAATGAAGAAGTCCTGATGATGTTAGCTGATGGAGGTTGTTGCAGTAGTGATAACTACTGACCAGCTCCAGCCACGTTGGGTGAAAGGGATCTCGGGCCAGAAATGCAGAATTTGCAGGTGGATTTTGTTATATTTTGGCTGCCTGATTTCACGGTGATACGAGAGCTTTTCCTCATCCAGCGAGAGGGATGATACTGACCTGTAAGGGAGTCTGACCTCCTGCCAGGCTGGTTGTTAGACTTTGAAGTTAAATCATGGGCAAAATAAATGCAATGTGAAGCTGTGTGCAGTCAGAGCCAGGATTTCTTGCCTGTGTTTCAGTCTGTTAGATTTTCATGCTTCTCAGCTAATCCTGTTTGTTCCTAAACACATTTTCATCTGACAGCAAGCAGGGCCAGGACTTCAGAGTGGAAACAACAGGAGCCAGACAGGAGCTCAGCCTCCCTAGACACCTTTCAGGTCCTCTCCATCCTCAGAAAAAAAAAAAAAAAAAGGGAGGAAAAGCACATATTGCCCCTCTACTGCCCTGCAAGCTGCTTTTAAACTCCTGCTCCCACAGCAAAATCCTGTCTCTGTTTCAGTAGAGCCAGCACACAGTCAGCACAGGACCACCCCAAAGCAGAACTGAGGGCTTTCCAGCTCTCCAGAAACCCTTGACAGCAATTTATGTCCTAAACCAAGATCACTCCACAATTCTGCCAGGCAGGAGAGACCTCTTTACACTTGAAACAGGGGGTTTTGAGCTTGCTTCCAGTCTACAGCCTTATCTTATTATTTTGTAACTCCTCTCCTAAAGATGCAAAACCAAGGCTCGTGCCAAACCAAAACATCTCTGCCTTTTATCTGAGTGGGGAGGAGCACATGATGGTGGCCTGGAGCCGGGAGCGGGATGGCAACTGGAGCCTGCAGAGCAGCCGGGAATGGTTTACACTGCTGAGGCATGAGACCTCCCCAGTACAACACAAGAGAAGGACAAAAGCCACGTTAGAGCCTGCTTTTAACTATCTCTCCTGCCTGGTGGGATGGGGCCATCAGAGAGGGGAAATCCGAGGGCAGCATCAGTCCCTGCACACACATCCCTCCCCTCCTGCACCTGCCAGATCACCAGCTCCCCCGTTCCTCTTCCCAGTGGGTCCTGAAGTGGTTTTGCCCAACACGTTCCCTCTGTCAGGCACGAGCCATCCTGCTCCGCACAGCGCTGCAATCCCTGTGCTGGTGCTGGTCGTTTCTGCAGCTGTACTGCCTTAGCTGTTCATTTAATAATTTACTTTAGTGAGCCTCATTAAGGCACCTCCTGCCTTTCTGCACGTGGTGACAGCATGCTACAATTGCTGATAATATTGGTGGAGGCCAGAGCACTGAGCTGCTGGTGCTCACACTAACTGCAAGAGCACCCAGGCACATCGTCCCCTTGATCTTCTCACACAGATACCCCCTCCCAGGGCTCTCCAGCCTGTCTCCCCCTCCTCATGCTGCCTGGGGGACCGAACACTTCCATGTTGTCCCCTTTCCAAGCAGTGGATCTGGTGACTGATGCAGGAGCCCCAGCTGCTCTTTGGGGACCGTGAGATGGAACTGTCTTATCACAGGGCAGTGGAACATGGTCCCATGGAGCTTCACCAAGTGCTGTCATTTTCGGTGCTTTGCCTAGTGAAGCTGTTCTGCATGCAACCCCTCTAGCAACCTACTTGGTTGTGTGAGAGCCCAAACACCAAGAAAACCCCCAGGGAAATTACAGTGAGGTTGGATGCTCACATTTAAACATTTTCTAACACACTGCATAGCACTTTTCACCCCATCTTGAAGGTCTGCTGGCTGCTGGAGGGGAATCCCACCCCTTCATCCCACTCCCAGGGACAGGACAGGGCTTGGAGCCAGCTCCTGGGCTGGACCTCTCCCAGGAACAACTGCTGGTGTTCAGGGGGTCACAACACCAGCACCAGAGCAATCAGGATCTCTCCTTCCCTGGAAGAACCAGTTCCCCAGGTAGTGGGAAATGGCCCTTTCCCTTGAGCAGAGGCCAGGGACCCTGTCTTGCTCAGCATTGCTTTTCAGATAGGCAGGCTGCAAGCCGTGTGGTTCATGTGAAGAGGGGAGATAGCACAGCCAGGCTCTGAGCATGGGGCTTTCAGGAGCGTCCGAAGGGCCTGAGCAAGCCAGTGGGGCTTTGCCCGTGATAAAACATTCAGCACCCGCATGTGTAATCAGGATAGGGCAGCCCTGGCTCTTAACTGCATCTCTGGCAAACCAGGATGGGTGGGGTGACACAGGCACCCAGGACACAAGTGCCGGAGATAACTCGGCACCCCAAGAGGCAGAGCTGGCAAGGGGGAGAGGGGGCTGCCTCTGACAGGGAGGATTTCCCACCATGACAGGTTTCTGGGCAGCCCAAGAAGTTGTGCAGCTGTGGTGAGCTTCCCTGCATGGTGGGAATGCCGTGCCAATGCTGGTGCTCCCTTTCTTGTCCCAGGCCCCCACAGGAGAAATCCCCCCATCCCCGCTTCTAGGGAGAGGAGAGCCAGGGAGTACAAGAGAGGTACTTGGGGGTGGATCAACACTGGGAGTGACTCAGATCCTCCACCGCCAGCATCCTCAGTTGGTCCCAACCATCTTCTCTCCTGCTCAGAGGCACTTGCAGACTCAGAGACTCACCACTTGCTTGAAGGAGCCTTCGCGTGCTCTACACTCACAAAGCAGATGTTGCTCTCTCCCTATTTTTATTTTATTTTTTTTTTTAAACCTAGTGGGGTGTTAGAGAAGCCCAGTGGGCTTGAAAAGATGCTCCCAGCTCCCTGTCAGGGGTTAGAGTTTTTTCCCCCACTGTTTCTTTGAGGGTGGCATGGCCCCAAGCCTCCCTCTGGCTGGTGGTGCAGCACTGGGCACTTGCCAGCCCCAACCTATGACTCAACAAAATCATCTGCCCCTGTAAACAGGCACCCCAGAGTGTACTGAGAAGGGGGGTGTCCTTGTCCCCCTCCGGCATCACCCTGGAACTGGGTGCCAAGGGAGAGCTTTGGCTGCCTTGGCCAGCCATGCACTCCCATGGGCTCTGGCTGTGCTCCCAGCCATTGGGCAGATGCCATGGAAAACCCACTGAAAACCTGTTTATGGCTCCCACAGTCTTGTGCTTTGCCTTTTTTTTTTTTATTATTTTCCCAGGGAGAGTTTTGATGTGGGGGGGCTTCCCCCCTCTCCCTGGTTCACAGGGCTCTCTCTTGAGAGGGGTCACAAACCACCGCTCGATGCAGTGGGAATTGCTTATCCTTTCCAGGAGGGATGAGACCCCAGGATGGGGCAGGGATAGGGATGTTTGGACTGTCACCATGCCCCATGGAGTCATGGCAAGGTCACGGTGGTGGCTTTGGGATGGCTGGGGATGGGGAGCCACCCAGAGCCAGCTTGAATTTGCCTGTGTATTTCCCCTTTCCTAATGGGAAAGAAGCCAGGGCACGGCAGAACTGGGGAAAAAGTCCCTCACCCTGCAAAGAAAATCAGTTTGGAAGGAGATGTTGTTGCTTGGCTTCTTCCAGGCTAGGCCTGGGAGCTGGAGGGACAGAGGCGCAGCCTGAGCCCGGCTTTGCTGCCATCTGCCGCCCAGCGAGCCCGGGGCTCAAACACCACCCAGATCACAGGGAAACCCCCGATTTCCTCAGCTGGAGGATCTCCCTTTCACTTAAAAACATTAAAATCAGCCCTTTCCCTCTTTCAAAAGGGAGGCATTTGACCTGTGGGGACAAAGGGTTTGCTTGAAAAGCAGCTAGCCCGGGGCAGGGAAAGCTCCCCTGGCGGGCAGCTGCCTGCAGAAAGCCTCCCCCTGCCTGGCTTCAGCCCAGAAATAAATCTCAGGAACACATCAGGACGTTTGCAAGGTGTCCTCAGCACAGTACGGGTTGATACGCCCTGGCTCTGGCTGGGACTGCCAGCTAGTCTCTGAGATAGCATCTCAGCTCCCAGAGCTGGTATCTCACAGTGCCAGTGCCAGGCAAAACAGTGACGCTTTTGCAAGAGTGATAGCTTTTGTGTACATATTGATGCAAATGTATATATATATATATATGCAATAAATCGATATCAAATCCCATTTCCTGTGTCCTCTGCTCTCAGGGCCAGTAAGAACTGATTTCTTCTCCCCATTTCCCCAAATCTCAATTCCACAGACATCCCAGATGCCACCAAACCCAGCTGCAACCTGCAGGGGTGGGCTGGCAGAAACCCGACAGTGAAAAAGCCCAGAGGTTACACGCTCTTTGCAAATTTGGAGAGAATTTAATGGAACAGTTCCTAAACCCCACTGCTTCCTGTGGTGCCCTGCGCTCCTCAAGGAGAGGAGAGCCAAACCTCCCCCAAAACAGCAAGAACCCGGCTGGGAAGATGTGCCGAGGTCTGGCAGGGCTGTGGGGTGGCGTAGTTAAGTCACCCCACAGCACTCTGCATCCAAGGGTCCATCTCTGAGCCCTGGTGCCCCTTTGGGTCTCACTGTGCTGGGAGGTGAGTCCTAGGGGTGCCAAACATCTGCTTTTCCCACCAAGTGCAGCCAGATCTGGAGGTTTCTGGTGCAGGATCCAGGGATTTTCCTATCATTTACACCGAGTGTCCAGGGGGTGGCACATGTGGACTGTGGCCAGTGGCTCCACTCAGGGCTTGGCCCAATCCAGCCCTCCTGGCTAGGCCCTGTGGCCGGTCCTGGGTCATCTCCCGGCCAGGGATGCTGCTAGCCAGGTGACAGTCACCTGTGGTCGGGAATTCCCTGCAGCACAGGCGACACGTGCATCCCACATTGCTCCTTTGAGCTTTTCCCGCTGCAGATGTGTGGGGAGACAAGATGGAGCTGCAGGTGGGCTGAGCTTACCCACTTGGCCTTGAGCTCCCATCACTCAGGGGTCTGACACTACCCTGTGTGGCTCTGCAGGCATCACTGTCGGCAAAGCAGAGCCCTCCCCTGGGGCCCTGCCTTCCCGACACCCTCGGAACAGGGATGTACATGCAGGATGCGCTCGCTGTCAGCCTGTCTGCGCTGCTTGTGCTCTGGGAGCCGTTCGCATCCTGTCCAACCCAGCGCTCTCGCTCCAGTGCTGGTCCTTTCCCTGGCCAGGGAGGGACGAGCTGCCAGGATGATGTACCAAGGGAGGTGGGGGGAATCGCTCGCTCTCCAGGGGTTTGGCCATCACCGAGTAGCTGCCTGAAAACATGCCCAGCCAGCAGCTGCCACGGTGGCAGCACAAAATCCCTGATGCTGGGTTGGTTACTCCCCTCCTGGCTGCCATGCAGGTCCCAGGGGTGTTTCCCTCTAAACTGGAGGTGGCCATGGATTACAAGAGCTCAGTGTGGGGCATCTGTGCCTGGCTGACTCCCATGGGACAGCTTGTGGGCAGGGCAGGGATGGCCATCTCCTCCTCTAAGAAAATTCTTACAGCTGCAAAACCAGCATCTTTCCACATAAAACCTCCCTTGAGCTTTTCTCCAAATATTAAACTACTCTGCTTGTTCAGGGACCACTCACCTGCCAGACGGATGCTATAGCCGCTCTTGGTGGTTGTGTTCAGCAGAGCACCAAGACGTTAGCTGTGCGCCCTCTCGTTGACACGTCCACCCAGCTCACAGGGCCACCATTGCTCTCCTCTGAATTCCTGGTGGGAATAAATCTTCTTGGCAGATCTGTGTGGCACGGTGCCATTTGTAGATGGTGGTATTGCCCAGGGGAGGGCTGTCCCCAGCACATCACGTTGCTGCCAGCCTGTAGTGGGTGTGATCCAGCACTCAGCACTGGAGGGAACGGGCTGGGCTGGGGGGCAGGACATGCAGGTTGGTCCAAAAGGAAGGGGGGAACCATACTGGTGGCAAGTTTATAAACATGCTGGATTGTGGGGTTTGTGCTGCTGGCTGCTGCCTTTCATGGTAATTGGGAAAAGCTTCAAAAGGGTCATCAACAATAAGCATTAGCCCATGGGATGGAAACCATATGGGAGGAAGTCACATACAGGGCCATGAAGTGAGGCAGAAGAGGCTGAAGGGCAGGTCCCAGGGTGGCTTCACATGCCACCTCTGTTGCTGGGTAAGGAGATGTGGCAGTCTCCTTCCCAATCCCCCTCCAACCCCTCACTTCCAGACAGGGAGTCAAGAGGTGTGTGACAGGGCTGTCCCCAAAGACCATCCCCTCTGAGCTCCGTAGGGCCCCAGTCTCATCATCGTCCCTGACACCTGCAGGAAGCCGGGTTGCACCTCCTTGGGCTCCACCACCATGCCTTCTGCTCCAGTTTGCTCCTAAAGATTGCTGCACCCCCAGGGAGGCATTCCAGTCCCAGGGGAGACCGCAGCCCTGCACAACACTGCCCTGCCCTGCCCTGCACCCCTGCACTGCATCTCAGCACTGCACTGCCCTGTACTGCACTGCCCTGCCCTGCATTGCACCGCGCTGCCCAGCACCGCAGCCAGAAATGCAGAGAGCAGCTCTCCCAGCTCACCGCTGGTGCTGGCTGCTGTGTTCGCCTGTCAACAGATGGAGCTAACGACCTGCCTGGTCCCCCTGCCATCCTGCACCTGATCCCCAAAGTGGCAGGGCCAAGGCTGGCCCGGGGATGCAGGAGGGCTTGGGGGGCAGCCAAGGGGCTGGAGTTGCCCCTGGCCGGGCAGCACGGGGGGCTTAGCAGCCAGAGTGGCCACGTCCGACAATCCGTCCCCAGCTTGTCCCATGGCCACTAGACAAAATGTCCCATCAAGTGCCCTTTGCACGAAAAGCGATGCCAAATGGACTCCCAGCCCCAACAGGGTCTGGCGTGGGAGAACTCAGGAGAGCAGCCCAGAGGAGGGTGATGGGCACCAGTCGGAGCCACAGGGCCCGGACAGGGTGAGAGGGTGCATGGAGGGTCCCAGCCAGGCCTGGGCAGGGCCTGGAGGAGCCAAATCTCAGGTCTTCTCCATCTCAAAGTGTTGGGCTCCTCCATGATTAACTGCTGGGCTGTGCGGCAGATTAGCCGCAGGACTGATGTGTTTGATGTATGGGGCAGGAGGCCGGCGAGGGATTTTCTTCCCCTTCTGGGGTTAATCCTTCCCTGCCTATTGCAGCCTTTTGATTGCAAAGCCCTGCAGATAAACCTCCTTAGTCACCAGCAGACAGCAGGCACCAACCAAAAGGATGCAGGCAGGAGCGTGGGCTTGGGGAGATACAGGATTTGGGAATTTTCCTGCAGCAGCTGGTGGTTATGGAGCATGCATGCTCCTTACAGCCTCGGAGTCATCCTCCAAAAAGGGAGGAAAGTGCTTTTCTTTCTATTAATCTTAATTAATTCTGCTTATTTAACCAGACATCTAACTTCACATGAAAAGAGCCATCAAAACCCCAAACGAGCACTGTTTCCCACTCTCTCTTTTTGAATGAAACCTTTCCAAAGTCAGAGTGCTTCAGCAAATCACTAACACACCCGTGAACATGCGGTTTGGGATATAGCAATAGCCACACCACTCTGCCGCTAGCCCCAGCCAATTTTTATCACACACATATAACAGCCATAAAAGCCAGCCTGGAACAAGCAGGGCTGTTTTTGCAGGAGTGGTCGAGTTTCGGATTTTAATAAGCCTCAGCCCCCTCATAATTTTTCTCTTTAAAATGCCAAAAGGCACCAGCCCAAAACAAGGCTTAGAAAATTCCTGTAAAATAGATTGTAAGTGACTAAAAGCCTCTGAGCTTCCCCCTCTTGGGCTTAGAAATGCCACCTCCAGCGTGGTGCCACGGGAGACAGGAAGGCTTGTGGAGGTCTCACTGGTCCCTGTCCCACGGCAGGGCAAGAGCTGCCAAGAGGATGTTGGATGGTCCAGGCTGTGCTGTGACAGAGGGATGGATGGTTTGGGTGAAGCCTGTTCAGCCAATTTGGAGACAGATGGAGCTGCTGGAATGGGGACAGCCGGGGATGTGGGACAGGGACGTCCTTGGCGTGTGGCACTGTTGTGTGTCCCTTGCCTGGACACCAAACTCAGGGGGTTAAAGTCATGCCTGCACCTGACTACTCACCACAGAGGCTTGTCCAGCTTGGTTTTAAAATACCCTTCACGTAACCTGACCCAGGGTTGACCGTCCTCCTGCTGTGCCTGAATTGTTTGTCTTAATATCTAACCTTTGGGCTTTCTCATTGCCAATTACGTTGATTACATCTTGGCCCAACTCCAGCAGACCCCAAAACCAACTGATCACTGTTGTCTCAGAGATCTTGGGAGGCTCTTATCATGTCCCCCTCTGACTCCGATCTTCTAGAGAAAACAAACCCCATCTCTTTGGCCGGGTCGAGCCATCCACTTCGTCATCCCTGCCTCTGTGCCGACTTCTCTGAGCATCTGCATCCCACCCTGAGCTCTATGGATCTCACTTTGATTGGTGTTCAGAGGAGAAGCCCCCAATGCCCTGAAGACCATCCTAGGTCGCTTGCTTTGACTACGCACTCAAGTGCACACTTGAGTTGAAGCGAGACAGGTGACTCGCAGGCTTCAAGTGAGATTTGTCCATCTGGGCTCCCCCCTTGGCACACACCAGCCCTGGTGTGCCTCTCAGTGATGCTGCATGCAGCAAATCACTCTGCCAACTGTTTCACTCAGAAATGCAGCTCTTGTTTCCAGCAAATGAGGTTCATCCATTGCTGGATGTGGGACATGGGCTTCTCAATCCTTCAAGCCTTGAAGTTGAGGCAGGACATCCTGTTGCATCGCGGCTGGGGCTGGAGCAACCAAGCTCCCCATGGAATCCAGACTGAGGGTTCCTTGGACTCTCACCCTCCCTGTGAGGGGCCACCTAATGCACACACACCTCTGTGTGCACATCTGCACACTCAGAGCCATGTGCTGCCTGTCCAGATTTTCAGCCAATGATGCTTTAACTTGAAGGTGAAGCAAACCAACCTGGCCCGCCTGGAGGATGCTGTGCTTTGCCCAGCTGCCTCTTAACTTTACTTATCCTAGTGATCAATGCCCTAAACCCCTCCACATTTGAGGTCAGCATGGCCCTGTCCAGCTACCCAGACTTTAACGCCAGGGATATAATTTTTTTCACCCAGCAATCATTCTTCCCTTCCCCCTGCTCTAGGATTTAAAGAAAGAAAGATCCACTGGGCAAACAGCTCGAAGCCAGAATCCGAGCAATTATAAAAGTGCTTTCTGCCAGCTGCTAGACTCCTCGTCACCAATCTGATCGGTAGACTAAACAGCAAGGACCTGAGCTGATCCCCCCCTGCGCCGCTCTGGCTTGGAAACAGGGGGGGCTCGGGGGAGCGCAATGGTTAGCATCAAAACTGGCAGCAACATCCTAACGGAGAAGGCCAAGGGAATCTTACGGCTGCTTAATGGGGGTTGGTGGGAGGAGGTGGAGGAAGGGCTGAAGGGACCCTGGAGGATGGAGCCTGGGCTATGGGAAGTGGGTACCCCCCCAGGCTGAGGGCTCGCTTCCTCCCCCAGGATGAGCTGGGTCTCCAGCTGCAGTCCTCCAGCATTGGATCATCCCTTCTCCATTGCCAAACCTGTGTGTCCAAGCCCGGTGTGTCAGGGCTGGGATTTCAAAGGTGACTTTTTTTTAACCTTCAGTTGCCCGAACCCTCCTCTTCCTCTTGCTGCCCACACTCTAGTGACAGACAACACAGGCGTTTTTCCCCAGGGTTTGGTGGGCTCATACAGAGCAGCTGGCGCCATTATCTGGGAGTCACTGCCTTATCTGGCAGCTGATTTTGGCTCTGGGGAGTCAGCACGTCTCAGATGAGGAAGGCTGGGCTACCAGCTGCCTGAGCCGGGCACCCGCAGGGGGGTTATCAGCCTGGTCACCTCCCCGTCTGGCCAAGCCCCATCAGATAGCAGTGCTCGGACATCCCTGGGGGTGACAAGATGGAAATGGGACATTGCAGCCAGGCAGCTCCAGGAAATGCTGGCTGCTTCCTAAAAATAAGGAAAGAAAAAAATAATTTGAGCTCAGGTTCCTTTTTCTATTGGTTAGCAGCAATGCACGATCGTGCCAAAAAAAATGAAGCAGTAGTGGTGCTGGAGAGGGTGCTGCAGCTTTTATTGCTCTTATCTCCTGGCTTCTGGAGGAGTGCACTGCCTGCGTGGGGGTCTGGGCAGGGACACAGTGCACACGCCACAGGGAGACCAGCTCCCCTCTAAATCATGGTTTGCCATGATTTACTCAGAGGCTCACAGGTTAGGTAACTGCAGTAAACAGAATAAACAGACCTCCCTCTGGATTTATGGACCGACAAAAGGACTTTAACCACAAAAGAAATGTGCTTTCCAGTCCTCTTCTATCACCAGATCCCAACCAAAGGCTTAAATGCTTATGTCAAGCCCGCAGAGCTCAGGATTTGGGCTGGATTCAAACTACTCCTCCATCCTCCCTGCTACCCGAGTAAGTCATCTCATAGCTCATCTCCTGCTCACCTCTCAGCTGCCCACTGATACACACGCACACATGATACCAGAGGAGCCAGAGGGAACAGGAAGAGGATTTTTCTGTTACTTAGGCTTAAAATAAATTATTAATAAATGCACAAGCAAGCAAAGGTGTGCAAGTGCTCTGTAAAGAGGTTGCTCTCCCCTGGAGCTACCTAAAAGGGGGGGGACATCTTTTTAGGGTGCTGCTGGACCCTTCCTCCCTAGCAGTTACCCACAGTCAAGTGAAGAGCTTCAACTGCTATCACTGAGATAAACCTTCCCTGCACAAGTTATGATGCCTAAAGAGAAATTAAGGGTGGGTTTTTTCACTTTTCTTGGAGTAAAAGAGGTGTTAGATTTTCATGTGGTTCTCAAATATCTGATGTGTTTCTCCCTGTAGATGTGGAAACTTGTGTAATGATGATATTACCAATGTTTCATGCCAAATCAAAGGATGTGTATAAAGGCACGGTGCCCAGTCCTCTGTTATTAACCTTTGAATTATTATTTTTAATGTTGCATCCCTGCAAGAAAGGCAGCTGGAGAAGAGGAGCCTGTCCTTCCCCAGGCAGTCACACCTCGTGCTCCGGGAGCCGGTCTCACCAGTGGCAGGAACATGGTAGGGAGTGCAGGAGGTAAGAGTAAAACCAGAAGCCAGGCTGAAAAACTTTGGAAAATTTGGCATTAATAGGACTTCTTTTTTTCCTATATTCATCAGCTGAGTCAGCCAAAGTGTCAGCCATACAGAGCAGCCCAGAAAACACACTGCTACCAAATAAGTTTTCAGAGCCTGGTGCTACCCCTTCTCTTGATAGCTGGAGAGGGGAAAAGCACCCAGGAAAGCGCTGCCTTCCCTCCATCTTACACATCTTTATTTAATTCAATTGAAAGCAAGCACACATATTTGAAATGGAACAATTTAAATCCATGAATTGTTCTAAATCCAGGACAATTGCCAAACTCTCCGTTTTAATACATTTTCAAATTGCCTTTTCCTCCTGTCTTGGAGAGCCAAGATACGGCTATTTAATTACAAGCACAACCTCCATTTAAGAAACCCTTGTAATGAGGCTGGCGTAGAAAGGCATCGGATTTTTCCATTGTCTGACCGAGGTGCTGCAATTAGTGTGTTTTATCCCAGGTTTACATTTGGCACAGCTCGGTGAGCGATGCTTTGGGGAATGGTCTAGCGGTAATCTCTGTGCCCTGGGCTCTTCATTATCCTGCCTGTTAGAGGGGACCGAATCCAGATTCCTTCCAGGGGAAGGGGATTTGGGCTGGCTGCTTTCTGCAGCTTGAACCTGGGAGCAGAGATGGTTAGTTCTCCATGGAGCAGGTTGGGGAAAAGGGAATGGGAAAGAAATATTAAAGCGAGGTATGTTTGGGTCAAATGGAGGCAAAGAAAAATTGTGGTAAGGGGGAGAAGAAAGAATGGCATTGCAAAGAAACTACAATGTGGTCCTTGCGGTAGCTGCACAAAAATGTTTCCCTTGGCTTGCTTTGAGTCAGGAACAGGAGCTGACCCACGGAGGGAGTTGCTGCAGGTATATTAGCAGCAGCTCAGCTCTGAAAATCATTGCAAAGAGCTTACCTGAAGGCCAGAGAGACCCAGATATGAAGGGATGTGATGGAGCATCATTTCCTGGGTGGGATGTCCTAAACCCAAGGTAGGGACCTCTCGATGCTGGAGCCACCCCACCCTGCCAAAGGGACCGGGGTGTGCTGAGCCCGCTCAGCCCCACTCCAGCCCCAGGAAGTCTAACTTAAACAAAAGCACTTCCCTGGCATGACAAGCAAGGACTATCTGCTTTGCAGGTGTCCCCATGCCATCAGGCTGCTGCTAATAGGTGTGGTGCCACCCCGGCAGCGCGGTGGCTGTGCCCCCCCTGCCATCACCTGCCAAAGCCACCCACTGCCCTCACCGCCCAGGGGGGACCAGGGTGGGCTGCAGTCAGAGAGGGGGACATCTCCCCCCACCCAACCCCTTGCCAGTCTGTGGATTTGGGGCTGCACTGCCCACCCTGTTCTGTGGGCAAAGGGATATGGAAAGGACCCCGGCTGATGGGGGGGGGGGGGGCGGGTACCAGCATCCACTGGTGGGGCTGGTGGTGGGCTCAGCTGGGCAGGGAGCCGCTCGTATCCCGTGCCCGTTCTCCATCCCTCGAACACGCATTCCTCTGGGCTCCGGGAGCACAGGGCCGGCTCCGGCTCCCAGGAAGCAGTCGGGCATGGTGGAGCCAGCCTCCTCCCCATCCATCATCCTTATCAGCCCGCGCTGGCAGCCCGGCGGTCCTGGGCAGCGGGGCTGCACGGACAGCGGGCCGGGGCTGCATGGGGAGAGACAGGAAGGAGGCGTTGAGGTGATAAGCCACGCTGCAAACAAAAACAGCAACTTTCCTCCTTGAGGACTTCAAAGCATTGGGCTGAAATTTATGCGGCCGCAAAGCCCGTGTGGGTGCTGGGAGGGTGGGGGCAGCCCTGGCGAGGGGGAGGTAGGCAGTACATGGTGCCAGGACCACAGTGTGCCCACACAGAGCCACAGCTCCAACAAAGTCTCCTGTGGGATGCAAACGGGATGCAGGCAAGGAACAAAACAAGTCACCCCGCACGGCACCGCGATGGGCACAGCCTGATAAAAGCAGCCGCTCAGCCCCAGGCAGGGTTGTGCCCCGTGGCTGTGGGCTCTCTGCACCCACGGGTTCCCAAAGTATCCCATATAAATGCATTCTGAGGGATTTGCCAGGAGCAATATGAGCCATTTGCTTTTCACATGCAACTGTCTCACCAGGCATAAAGTAGCTTTGGAGACCGGCTCACGGGCAAAAGATTTAGGGCTGTTCCAAAGGAAAGTAAGAGCCCAGACACAGCCATGCTCCACCTGACTTGGAGAGGTCCCACGAGCATCACCCCTGCTCACATTAACTGGGATTTTATTCATCTGATGGTCCCAATGAAATCCGTGAGACCTCTTGTGGCACGAGCTGAAACTCCACACGTGTCGGTCAGACATCCTGTGGGGGCATCGCGGCTCTGGGGGGGGGTGTTGCCACCCCATGGGACATCACATCTGGCCATCACGGCTGTGGTGGGGTTGTTGCCACCCACCAGCACTGCCACCACACTTTCGGGGTCAGCATTTGGGCAGCACCAGGGGAAAAGACACTTCAGGACTAACAGGAAAAATAATTGTGTTGCAGTTGACACAGGGGTGAAAATGTCTCGCACCTGAGATGGTGTTTGGATGATCTACTGCTGCAACCTGCAGGGAAAGAGACCCAGAGAGGAGATCCGAGAGGTTAAAGCCAGGCTGCAGCACAGCGGTGGCCTTGGGGAGAACGGGAATGCGGTATGGAGGGGATGATGTACAGGAATGTATATGCACTGACAAACATGCATGCATCCACATATTAACTTCCAGCTGTACATACACACATCTTAATTTTCAAGTGTAATAATGTTATTGAAACAAAATGACACACACCTCTGCTGGTAATTGCCTGGTTTTAGGATTAAAATTCACTGAGCTTTGTCTGTATGCCAAGTCATGTTGAAAAATTAATGATCATTAACTTTTTAAGAAGTCTGTTAAATTTATATAAGCATTATTCATGAAGGACTGATGTATTTATTTGTCAACAAAATGACTCAAAATTAGAGTTTTTCCTTAATTTGATTTAATTTCCTTTCCCCCAAATTTAAGACCCTGTTCCCTCTGTTTCCTTTCCCTCCTCCCTCCTCATTTTTAGTAAATGAGAAAAGACTTCAAGGGTAAGGGGATCCTCACCAGTTTCATTTGAGTTAAATTTAAGTAAATTAAAAGTGGAAGGATTAGATATTTTTTTACCTAATTCATCACAAACCAGACCTATTCCAGGTGAAGGAAAAAGTGTTTACTTCACCCTGTACCTTTTGTGAAGAAAAAGCCCTTTTCTTCAGCTGCCCCAACAGGAGGTGCAGAGGAAGGGTCCCATCAGAATGCACTTTGATGAAAGGCATCCTGATGCTGGAAGACCAGCATGCCCTGCTTCCTTTCCTGTATTGGGGCAGCCCTTCTGCCTTTCTCCTCCTACCATGACTATGGCCTGGGCCTCCCTCGGCACACTGCTGCCCTTCCAGAGTCCTCCTCTTTGCGTCCAGCAATGACACTGCCTACAGACAGTGCCCACCAGAACCATGACCATCAGTGACCACCACACATCTGCATCGGCCCCTTCACCTTTTATACCAGAGGTGATGATGTCAGAGGTGCTTCTCACAGCCTGATTGGCTGGTGTGTGCTGGGGGTGTGGTCTCCCTGCTCAACTCCTCTTTAAAGGGGGCAGAAGCCCCCACCCCAGTGGAGATGGTCTAGCTTTCGTTGGGAGCAGCCTGGTAGCATCCTTCTCTTTCCCCACCTCTCTGCCAGGAGAGAGCATGCCTACACATATACATACTTACATACATTATGATATCTTGTTTTAATTACATTAGAGCAAATGACTCCTTCCCCTATGGTTTATATCAGCGCTTTGGGTTTGTAATTTATCTTGGCACAGTCTAGACTGGAGCCACTTTGAAGCTGTTTCAAACAGGATGAGAACAAACAATTTTTCCAAAGTGGCTGGATTAAGAAAACTGGCAGCCATTCATCTTTGGGGGAAGGCTTGTGGCAGTGCCGTGTTGCTGCTGGAGTCCTGCCAACCTCTTGCTCCCTACCCCACTGGGACAGAGAGGTCCTAACCCTGGAGAGGGTGGGAAATCACAGTGCTAGCTACTGTGGGTGGGGGGGGTTGGCAAAGGGTGCCATCAGAGGGGTTTGCGCAAGGAAGACCTGAATTATTGCTAATTATTTGCACTTAATATATCCCCAAGTGTTAGAGATGAAGAGGTTGCACTGAGCAGACGGTACTGCAGCAGGAGATGCAGCGTCCAGCGCTGGGGAGCACTGGATGCAGCCAGTCCTGTTGCTCCTCCAGCCCGAGGAGCGCTGAGGTCACCCCGTCCCACACCCAGAGTGTGGCTCTTTTGCCCATTCACCAACCCATCCACAGTACTTTCCCTATAAGACTTACTGACGTCTTCAGTGCAGGAAATCTCTCCTTATTTTCTTCAGATAAAAGTAATCCTGAAAACATCTTTACTAACTTTTATAGTTTCCCCATACTTGTTTCTTTAAAAAACAAACCAACACCAAGCTCTTTTATTGACTGGGAAAAGTGGTTTTCTTCTAAATCACAGCCTTCAACTTCAAGCACCCCAAAAGTTGTAGGCTCATTTCAGGATAAGCACATTATAGGGAATGTGTCTCCAAGCCCTGCACTAAGCTTATATGGATCCCCCAGCATGGGCAGGGTGGGGGTCCCAGGGGTCCTCAGGGCCACTCAGACCTATGAGTGCCCTTGGGCCCTGGTACCCCATCCCTGCCAGCGATGGCTCTTCATCACCTCAGGACCTGCCAGGCTCCCCGGCCGCCCTGCACTGCCACAAATCCAGTTCCGAGCAGCAACAGAGCTCGCATGGAAACACATATGTTTTCTATATTTTTCCACCCAAACGCTGGGTTTTTAAATATTCTAGCAGCACTGTTTCCTCAGCAAAAGCTGCCAAGGTTTATGACAGATCCCTCCTCCTTAAGGCTTTGAAATAAGGCTGTAAACATGCTCGCCAGGCTAAAGTGTTGCCTGTAAAGGGGGTTGCTCCCCTCATGATGTGCCTATTGGCTCCAATTAGCACTGGCAGGAGTCAACCGCAAAGAGAAGGCAGAGCTTATCCCTGGGAGTGAATTGATTTATTTACAGCATTTTCAAAGCAAGATGAATATGGCTTTTCTTTTTCTTTTCTTTTTTTTTTTTTTTTTTTCTCTGTATGAAGCTACCCATTTGCAACAGGAGGAAAAAACTTCAACCATTCCCTAAATAGCTGGAAGTAGGAGGATGCTGACTGCTTTCCTCAAGTCGGAAATCCTGATTTAATAAGGGTGGGATAAGATCATCTGGCATTTCACTGAAGTCTTTCCCTGGCCATCGCCAGAGTGGGCGACAGGGAACCCTGCCCAGCCATGCAGGAGACCAGCACCTCGGCACTGCAGGGTCAGGATCCAAGGGCTGGTTTTACCTTGTTTTGGATGCCTCAGTGAGAGGAGCTGGGTTTTCTCAGAGTACCGCCTGGGTACCAGCGAAGTTCACTTGGGCAGGAGCTGGAAGACCTCAGCCCATCTGGATTTCAGACTCATCTCATCCAACCATCCCATCACAGGTTTAGGTACCATAAGACACCTGTGTTGGGAAGCAGCGGCCAGGTGAAACCTCCCCATGGGACTTTCTGCTCCCGTGCCAGCATCCTCAGTGGGAAGCAATGGGAGGGAAAAGCTGTGTGCCCTGTGAGCTCAGCCATCCTCCCACACAATGCCACATCCAACCATTGCACAACTGGGCACCTGCCTTTCATCCTTTGGACTCCTTCCACCTCTGCTGGCTGCAGCCCAAAGGTCCCTTCTCTGGCAAAGCAGCTGCTTTCTGTCACGGTGTCGTCAGGAAGGAGCCGGGGCGAGGAGGTGTTAGTACAGGCAGGAGTTATGGCCATCGCCTGCTACCGACCGTGCGCTCTGCTTAGCCGGCAAGAGCTGCGAGCCCAGCCATCACTCAAAACTGAGGCTGCCCGGGTGAGGTGGCAGCTGACAACGGGGGGTTTATGGACTTTAGAGGGGACTTTGTTAGTGCTAACCTCAGGGGACTTTGCTGCTGGGAAACACTAGAAACTTGTCGTGCTCATTAAAGGAGGAGAAGGGATGCAGTTGGCAAAGGTGGGAGTGCACTGCTGAGCTCTGTCCCTGCAGCACTTCCCCACAGGTCCCCATGCCATCGTGGCAGGTGGCAGCTCCGGTCCTCGCCAAGGCTTGGAGTCATCCAAGGGGATCTTTCTCATGCTCACCGGGGTGAAGGGAAGGGGTGAAACGCTGCGGGAAGATGAGGGTATAAAATTATGACTCCTTTGGGTCTGCCCAGGGATAATCTGTGCCTCAGTTTCCCTGCAAAACCTGCTTGCGACACGCTGCCTCTCTCATAGCTAAATGTCAGCCGAGGCTTGGGCACCACGCTCGGCTCTGCCCCTTGAGAGAAAAGAGGTGACGCCGAGCCCCGAGCATCCCCAGCACTGATAGCAGGCGTGGGCCAAGGCTCCGCTTTGGGTCTGGGCTCAGCTCAGCAGCTGAATCAGCAAATAATTAGCATGGCCAGAGCTGAGGGATTAGTATCCCTCTTCCCCAGCCATCTAGCCTGGCTTAACCCTTTCATTTGTGTGCCTCTGAAGTGCTGAAGCTTTGGGGTGTCCTGGAGGAGATGCTGCCATGGGACTGGTGCCGCTGGAGAGGTGCCCAGGGTGTCACAGCCAGTGACCCTTCGCCGGAGCAGTGTCCTTGCCACAGTAGCAGCTGGGGAGCTGGTGCATGGCTCGGGGCAAGCTGTCAGTCCTGTGCTTGGCGGCTCATTTGTTCACCTCTGGGCAGCCCGATGACAGCGCTTCCCTTTACTACCAGCTGCAAAAACCTGGCAGCTGATTTAGGAGAGCTCCCGGGGCCCAAAATGTAAACCGTTTTTCACCAGGAATGTATAAGCAAGCCATAAAATAAGGGATTTGAGTCTGGTCACATGGGACAGGCCTCCCATAAAATTGAAGCATTGATCTGTATTTTAGTGAGCAGCTTCGAAGCTGCCCGGATGATTGAAGACCTGAGCTTTAACAAACTCTGTAATCTCCCACCATACATCTGAAGTGGCATGTTTGAAGTCTGAGGACGAGTTATTTATATTATTTGTATAATACACGGTGAAAGGACATTAGCCACAGCTCGAGCACCAGTGGTGGGTATTGCTGCCGGGCAGAGGGAAGCAGTGGCTCTGTGGTGCATCGCTCCACATCGGGGCAGCCCCACACGCTGGCACACGCGTGTGACAGATGAGGTGGCCTGAAGCCACAGGATCTGACCATGCTACTGCACACCAACACCGTCCTGACTGTCCTGTGCCATTTGCAGCTGCTTGGGTGGGACATGAGGCCCAGCCTGGATCTCCTCGTGGGGGTCACCCCCTTCCTGGCATGTGTCACCCCCTTCCCAACAAGTGTCACCTGTTCCTGGCATGTGTCACGCTCCTCCTTGCATGTCTGTCACCACCATCCTGGTGTGTGTCACCTCCTTCCCAGTGTGTGTCACACCCCTCCTGGTATATGCCACCCCTTCCTGGCATGCATCACACCTTTCTCAGCATATGTCACCCATTTCCAGCATGTCACCCCCTTTTCAGGGTGGATCACCTTGCTCCTGATATGTGTCCCCACTGCAGGTGCCTGCCACTTTTTGCTGAGACACTCCGCTTCTCATGGAGTCCCCCCGTCTTGGCAAAGCCATTCAGGGAAAAAACCCACTACCACCCTTTTATTTCCATGGCTCAAACTGTCCTCACCCATCAGCAACAGAAAAATGGTTGCAGAAGTATGTATTCACTCTAAAAAGTGTAAATTTGGGGATAAACAAGATTATTTATAAATTCTAATCAAACTCCAAACAGCTCTGTCAAGGCGAGAGGGATGCCTGGGGTACAGGCTGAGAATGGCCAAGTGTCATTTAAAAGCAGGAATTAGTTTTCCATGTCTGGGAGATGTTTCTTCTCCACCTTAAATTCACTTTCCATAATTTGAAGGGATTAAGCAAAAAATGGTTAAAAGCTGGTAAGTATCCTCCAAAGACAAATCAAACCAGAACTATTGTGGTCACCTAAAGCACATTGCAACCTTTAAATGAAGCGTCTTGGTAGCTTTTCTGCACCAAAATCTCCACATTTCCCCATTATATATATTTGGGGGGGTGGCAGCTGTGAAACCCAAGACATTCAGTAAGCATGTGGGAAAGGGGAGATCTTGGTTTTGGTGGCAGCTCCCAAAACGTGGGGCTTGGTGAGACGCCGGCTGCTTTCCCGCCCTGCTGGAAGACCCCCCTGGGAGTGCTGCGGGGTTGGCCAGAATGGGCCAGCATGGGCATGGGCAGCAGCAAAATCCAATTTTTCCATTTCCTGCTCCTCTCTCTTGCAGTATTACTAATCACAATAATTTGACCCATGACATTATAATCCAAATAACCAATAACCCCTAGAAAACCCTACAAGCCCCCCACCATGCCAGCCACAGCCGGGGCAGGTGCAGCAGTCTGTGCTCAGCCTGAGTTTTCCATGGCAGGCTTCAGGGGTAGGTGGAAAATTGTGCAATACTCGGCCTTCAGCACGTATTTTCCAGAGACCAGAGCTGGGTTCCTGTGCCCTTGGCGGGACAACGGGAGGCTGCAGGTACTAAATCCCTTGCCCACTTAAGGCAGGCTTGGCGCTCCAGCCCGCGGCAAGGCATATTTGAAATGCTTCGGACCAGATTCGGACTCCTGTGCCGTTCAAGATTTCCAGTGGTAGCCCAGAAAAAAACCCTCCCCAAAATAGCCCCTGGCCATCCCACAGTCGGGGGGGAGGTCCTTGGGGTAGGCGCTGCTATACCCATGGGAGCCCTGGGATGGGTAGGACAGGGGGGGTAGGGGGGACGGGGTCTGCTTTGTCTCATGGAAGCAGCCCCGAGCAGAGGAGCTGGGGTGAGGTGGCCGGGGCTGGCGGCCGCTGGGGCTTCGGCAGCCTCACACTGTGGTGCAGGCACGGAGGGGCCCGGGGGGGCCACCATGACCCTTGATGGGTGCATCACTCCCACCTGAGCCATGCCGCGGGAAAGGGAGACAGTTGACTCGGTGCCACTTAAAAGAGGGATTAAGTTTACAAACCTGATAAGGGATTAGGAGGGTTATTTCTCACTCCCTCCCCACTTACCAGATAGGATAGGGGCTGGGGCTGCTGGCAATGGGGCCGAGCCGTGGGGCGGGCAGGGTGTGCAGCCCCCCACGCTTTCTCTGGGAGGAAGGCAGTGGAGCAAAGCTGAAATAAATGCCCAACGTTTCACCACATAGGGAAATTATTAGGACAGATTTTTGGCAGGGGTCAGAGTGTCGGTTAACGAGAGTGTGTGTGTGTGTGTTTGCAAGATGCCTGTGAAGTTTCCTTATCCCAGGGAAATTGCTCCAGTTACCTGCTTGGCTTTCATGGACTAGGAGAATTGGGGTCTGGAAAGGACTGAGCCCATCGCTTCATCCATCCCGATGACCAAAACTCCTCGCAGTCACTTGCTGCTTGACTGGAGTTAAGTCTCAAACTACATCTTGCAGGGAAATAAGACAAATCAGCTCCTGTTTTGAAGACTTGTGCAGGAGAACAGCCTCCGGCTGCGGGGCAGGTTTTACGCCAAAACTGCCAGGGTGCTGTGACTGTGCGAAAAATCAGCTTTTGCTAAAAAAAAAAAAAAAAAAAAAAAACCACAGCATTTTGGAAAGCTTTAAATATGATCACTTAAAAAGGGGTGTGTGTGCGTGTAAATAATTTTAAGTCGGTCTCAGGGGCTTTACTTGCCTGACTCATGATTAGGAGTTTTTTTATGTATCACATCAGAAAATACTGTAAAACATACTTTCAAAGCCTCAGAGGACCTCAGTCTCCTTAGAGTATTCAAAAGCATCAATTACATGAGCATTATGGCCAGGATAGTTTATACGAACCCTGTTAAAGAGTCAACCTGAGACTTGTGCTTCTAAATCCCCTCACTGCCCCCAGGGCTGGAACTGATTTCTGCCCGGGCTTCGGCACTAGGAAATGTTTCAGTTTAAAAAACATTGAAAAACATTAAAACCAGGCCGTATGCACTTATTATTGAGAAAATCCCACACAGATGGACTGCATTGAACCACGAGCAATTATTTTCCGCCATTCTCGTGAGCTAATGAGATGATCAGAAGTCCCTGGCGGCCTTCTTTTGCCTGCAGACCTGTGCATCAACCTCCTCTTCTGCAGCCTGGGGCTGCACGGTGCTGGCATGAGCCCCTTTGCCAGCCCTGGGGCTCCCTGACAGGGGACTAAGGAGGCAGTGAAGGCAGACCCTTGGTTTTTACAGGGCTGGCAGCTGTAAAGCCCAGGACCTGGCGTTTTTCGGTCCTGAACGTGTTTGGGTGTGCTTGCACTCACTGGCAGAAGCTGGTACCCTATGCCAAACCCGTGGCTGAGTGGGGCTGCCAGGGTTTGGCACAGCGTGGGTGACCAAGATGAGAGAAAATATTTTTTTTTTTCCCCATACTAAATCAGGTTTGACGTTACAGTGCCAGTGGGGACCTGTTTGCCGCCACTGCTGAGCGCATCCCCCTTTTGCTGAGCATGGGGTGCTGGTGCTGAGCTGGGCTCTGGGCACAGCAGCTGCCCCCATGGCTCCTCGGGCCAGTGCTAGCCAGTGTGGCTGCGATGGAGAGCCCTGGCCGGGCCAGACCGTGGGTTGTTTACATCCCCCGGTGCCTCTGTGCCGTTGGGAGCCCTGCAAACGGCTGGGTGTGATGCACACTCACCCCTCTGGCATGAGCAGAGCCGAAGGTGGCTGAGGTCTGCACCCTTATCAGCACCAGAGCCCTAATTACTGTCCTAACATCTAATACTCCAGGCTTGGCCAGTACCTTAAGGGCCTGATTCCCTAAGACAGAAGCTGTTATTGTCCAGATGAGGGGTTTGAAGTCTTGCAAACACAAACCTATCCTCAAAGGGAATTTCTTTCGCTGACACTTCCCAAGACAAAGAAACATTTCTGCCTGTGTTTCTGCAGATGGATCTGGCCTTTTTTTTTTTCACCCCCTCCCCATTCTGGATATTTCCAGGGCTGCCTGCTTCTGCTTTCAATAAGGACGGGATATGGGCAGGGGTCGGGACGACCACCTCGGTGTGGGGTGGGAGGGCAGACCCTGCTCCTGGCGGGGCTGCAGCCCATTTTACTGGTGTGCTGAGCTCCATTTTACTGGGATTCTGGGCTGGAGCTCCATCCCATGGCTCTGGGGCTGTGAGCCCCACTGCCAGGGAGAGGGCACGATGTCACCGTAGAGGCTGTGGGCTTGTCAAGGCGGTGAGTGTAGGATGGGGTGGGCTGGCAGCACTGGGAGGGTGGCAGGGAGCTGCTCCAGGCTGTTCCTTGCAGGGCACAGAGCTGCAAGCACCAGCTTCCCCCCTGTCATTCACATGGATCTGGGCTGGATGTGGCCCCCAGCAGCCGCTCACCAGCCCTCTCCCAAAATCTCTATTTATGACAGGGAAATGGCCGGATCATTTCTTTGTACCAGTCACTCACCTCCAGCGGGACGTGGGGCTGCTGGCTCTGGCCGGGGTCGGCCAAGAAAGGCAGCGAAGGGAAATCCCGTGGTCTTCCTGCAATGTGAGTTAATCAAATTGTGCCTCATTAGCAGCGCACAAGGCGAGAGCCGGGCACTTGCCGAGCCCAGAGCAAAGCTCCTGCAGCCCAAGCTGGGATAAGAGCAGGCTCTTATATGCCAGTGGAATCGGCGATTTAAAGAAGTAATCTGATCAGATGTAGCTAGTTATTATAACGGACTCAGCAACTTTAACGAGCTCCTGCACAGACTGGATTACCACAGTCACTCATCCATAGTTCATTAGAGCTTCAGAAAGGGGATCCACAACAAGTCATGAAATACGATCTCCTAATCTTGCCTAAGCGGGAGAAGCCCAGCTATAAAGAAAATACCTTTTAAAAATACCCGCGGAGTGAATAAATCTCCCTTGTGCTAAAAGGCAATGAAAGCGGACCTGCGAGAGAAGGGGATCTGCTCGTGGGATGTGTTTTCCATGTGCACGGTTAAAGAGACTTTGCACAAGGGTGGTGTGCTTGGGTGGAGGAACAGAGGTCCTTCTGATTTTCATGGATCAAAAATATCTCTCTAATGGTTTTCTTGGGGCTCCAAATAAAGGATGGCTGAGTGGAGGGGTGAGATGGGCAGACCCACTGTCCCCATGGGCAGCAGCTGGCAGAGAGCCCAGAGGAGGAAGGTCAGCCTGTCCTGGAGGGATGCTCAGTTTCTGCTGTCCCTCTTAGTCCCAAACACCCTCACCTAATCTGGAGCTGGAAATGTCATTTATGGCCAGTAAATGGCAGCCAGCTGGCACCCACGCCCCTGAGGCTGTCCCCAACCGATCCCTTTCCCAGGAAGGGCAGGTTTAGTGTCACCCCAGGTATCTGCTCACCAGGACATCTCACCAAGGTGAGGATGCTCCTCTGAACATGGCACGTCACCTGGTGCCATCAGGTCACATACGTGCATCCCCAAGGCTGAGGGCATCTCCCAAATCAGTTGGTAGGGCTGGATCCTCTCTGGTGGGGTGAGATGGTGGCCTAGGGCTGGCTTGGGGACAGGAGGACAAGGCGTCCCCTGGGACCTGGAGAAAGTGGGATGGGGCAGCTGGGGCAGAGGTGTCCCAACAGCTGGCAGTGTTTTCAACAGCTGTTTCCGCTGAGATGAGCCATGTCCAGCCCCACCTCGTGTGTGACGGGAAGTGGTAACATCTCTATGAATGGAGGAGAAAGCAGAGCTCCAGAAAATTCAGGGCCATTTCTACTACCCGCACGATGGGTGCAGGCAGGTCTCTTACCTGGGAAACCTGCGTAACTCTATGGGCAGAGGGGGTGGCATGGCAGCAGCGATGTCGGTATGGAGGGATGCCCACAGAGGACTTCCTAGTCAGGACAAGCAAAGAGAAACTCTGAGAATATTCCCTGTCCCATGTAAACCACTCTGGCCCTTATCAGGGAGAGCATTCAGCAAGCGATTAACTGAAGACTTCATTAATACTGCTGCAGCTGGGACTGCTCAGGGGCTTAACCTGAAGCATGTGCTCCTTTGGCTGAGGGTCTTAATGCACTTAGTGAACATCTGGACATGGCCCGCCCCTTCCAGACCTTTCTTCTCTCCACGGGCAATCAGGTTATCTGGAGGGGAAGGAAGCCTGAAAGCTGACTCTGTCCTCCAGGGCTGCTTTCATTCCTTGGCATGCCCGGGGGACGATTTGGCAGTAAGGAGCGTCGCATAAAGGAATGTCCCGTGATGGACGGCGCTTAACGGGACACCTCTGCAGGCTTCCCTCGGCAGAGTGGCCGCGGGCGCAAACTCCAACCCGTCCCCAGCAGCCTCTTGGTGTGGAGAGGTGATGCTGAGGCTGAAGGATGCCCACGCTCACCCTTGCAGCAGAGCGGGCGCTTTCCCTCCAGACACCTCTGAGCAGGCACTGGTACCTCTGGACGCGCAGGCTCTGCAGACTCCAAACGCCGAGAAATGTTTGACAGAGCAGCGTACGTATTCCAAACATTGTTTGATTCATGTTTTAAAGTCTCACTTGCAAGCATACTTCCCCAGCTCAGACATCAATCACTGCAAATATGTTCTTATAAACAAAGCAATACAGACTGACTGTCTCTTCCACCCCTACCATATGCAGGTCACCGGGCAGCGCCCCGAGGAGAGGCGCTTCCCAGCACATCTGGGCCCCCCCCGGAGGACACCAGCACAGGTAGCTGGGAAAAAGCAACGGGAAGCCTGTTACCACTGGCATGGTACCACCCTAGGGCACGTATCCCAAAGGAAAGCAGCTGAGTCCTTCATTGCTTCACTGAGGATGACTCGTTCTTGCTGCACAGACGGTGCAGAAGGTGTCTGTCCTCGCAGTGACCAGCTGTCCCTTTGGTGCCTCATCTTCATCACTCTGTACCCCCCCCAGACAAACATCCCTGCCATTACAGGGATAAGCTCTTGCCAGGCAGGGCCAGGGGGTGCCACAGCCAGGACAGAGTATTTCCCAGCACCCGGGGTTCCTGCATGCAGCTGCACACTTACATGGGTAACAGGAGCAGGCACCTCATTTCATTTTGTTTTAACCTTGAATGTTTGATTATTACTTCTAATACTTACAAGAGACCCCCCTCTGCAGCATCAGGGACCTGCTGCACGTGGTGTGGGCATGGGCACATCACAGCTGTCTGCTCCCCATTGCCACCACACTGTCACCACCAGCACTTCCCTGCCCGCGCTACCTGCAGGAACACGGGGCCAGGTTGGGACATGGTTGTACATGCTTCCCCCCCGCGCCACGAGCATCTCAGACCCTACAAGCCCCAGCCCGTGCCACCACAGGGCAGGGTCCCTGAAGCACACCCAACTGTGGGGCCACCCCTGCTGCCAGTCAGGCACCCCAAGAGACCTTATAGAAAGAGTGAGACAGGACAGGGAGGGTGGAAACAAATGTCTGCTTCAGACTCACAGGTTTTGGAGACTTTTTAAAGCAAACTTCCTTTCCTTAGGACGCTCCAGCAAAGTGCAGGATCCTGCTGGTAGGCGACACTCGCACTCCTCAGCCCTCTGTTTAGGAAAAATAAATAGGAAAGAATCCAGCAGCGGCGCTTTCGTCCTGCTGCGCGAGATGGATCGGCGCTTGCCACCGCAGGAAAACTGTCCCACCGTGATCTAACCCAGCACTTTGTCCTGAAATGCTCTGCTACAGCTAAATAAATGACTCCTCTGGAGCAGGGTGACACATTCCAGCCCCAGACAGTGACACTGACAGATACAGTCAGCCTGCAAGGTTTAATGGGAACATGGTGCTGGAGGAGCTGGCAACGGGAAATTTATGAGGGATGCGGGAGAGGAAGAAGAAAACCAACAGCATTTGCTGGTGTAGGAGGGAGGAATGTCCCAACGGGGCAGCAGCCCAGCCAAGGTACATGTCCAATTTGGTGACAGGGGCCTGTCTGTGGGGAGGGGACAGCAGCGTGGTGGGATAAAAAGGGTCCTGGCTCTTTGTCACTCATGAGAGAGAAATCAGGAGGCAGCATTGTGGCCATCTCCTGCATGGGAAATGATTAGCCCTGTGGTCCCACCACAACTCCCAAATTGAGAAAACCCCGTCTTGCTGCTGAGCACACGCAGAGTTGCTTTTTCAGAGCAGCAGTGTTGCATCCTGCCTGGATTTGAGAAGACTCAAGTTCTCCCAGGCCAGTGCCGTGCGTCCAGCCACAAGCCACATCTACCAGGTGACTCGGGTTCATACAGCCCAGGGCTGAGCAGCAGCCTACTGATGGGAGCCTGCTCACTGCCCGGGCTCCCCGTTTTGGCCAGAGCACTAAGGCGAGGGAGGCTTTGGACACATATACTCTGGGTTTTCCTCCTTCACTATTGCCCTGCATCCCTCAGTGCGGGGCGGAGGGGCTGTATCAGTCTGCATCTCGCCGGAGTCAGCCTGGCACCAGCCACCACGGCCTGAGATATCAGCAAGTGGGTTGGCCAGAGGGCTCTAGGGGGGACAATTAGAGAGGAGACAGCTCCTGCCTGTACCCAGCTGCCTTCCTGTGGCACAGGGCAGGGCTCGGGGGCCTCCAGAGCCTGCTAGGATGCTCGGGGGGGGGGCTGCACAGTTTTGGGGTATTTCCCCACAGGCCGGTGAGGAGGGCAGCCCCGCCATGGCTCCTGCAGCCAGCCCTGTCTGACCAGGCACCGCTGTGAAGACAGGAGAGGGGGAAAAAAAAATGTTTCACTGCTGTAGGGAGATTTACTAGGCTCGTTATCAGCACAGGAAGAGCTGGAGCTTAGGGGCAAATGGGAGATGCTTTGCCTATTGCGGTATTTTTTCCTACTGCTCTCTGACCTTGCCGGCTCGCGCAGCGCAGGCCAGTGGCACGCTCAGCTCGGCCGCTTGCTTGCCAACAAGCTTTGTGCCAGCCCCTTCGCCTCCCGCTCACCGTTTGCCAAAGCAGGGGCCGCTCAGAGCCCAGAGCAAGCCTGTTCATTAAAAAAAAAAAAAACAGTTTGTGTTTAAGTGCCGGTGTCTCTGAGCCCATCAGAGCCACTGACGTGGCCAAACGCTTGTGCCTGGCTCACCTGGCTGGGGGCTTCTCTCCACATCCAACGTGTTTGGGTTTCAGCAGCTGCTTTTAGCTGGGAATGTGGTTTGTAACGCGCAGCTGAGACCAAGAGATGGTGGCTGTGGGGCTTTTGTGAGTCTTCGCATTCCTGCTGCCCACCTGCAGCGTGCACCACCCTCACCACACTACCCCAGGTTGGATCTTGGGTCTTATTTCCACGAGATCTCAGGGCTGTGGCCTGCTCAGAAACGAGAGTTTTTCTCCTAGCGAGAAGGGATGCTTCCTGAGGGTCGTGTTTTGTGCCTATTTGAACCCCTGCACATACAAAGGGGATTGCAAGCGTGCTGGGGAGCCAGTGCATTGCAAGGGGGGATACGTTCACCCACTATAGATGTGTGTGAGACAGAGGGGGAGAAATTACTTCCTTATACCATACACTAAATAATAACATCCATGTGAAGAAAAACAAGGTCTGAGCAAGGGAAATGGACCCACAAAGGCCTTTATCTGGCAGAATCAGAGAAAGATCAGCTGCAGCGCGGGAAGCAAGCGCGCTGCACACAGGAGACCCAGCCCATCTAGGGTTTCGGCTCTGGTTAATGACACTGCAAATTAAGCCTGTCATCTTTAGACATGATGTTTCTTGCCGTTTCAGCTCAAGAAAACAACAACTACCCTCTAAAACTGCGGTTGCACAGCGACATGGCCTCTTCTCCTCCCGTCTCCTCCTGAGGAAAGTGGGGTGCAGGAACTCTTGGGGAGGGGAGGACACGGCACTGGGTGCTCAGTACCAGCTGCAGAGACCCTCCACCCTGCGATTTTGGCATCACGCAGAGCTGATGAGGCTGAGACAGCTTCCTCCTGGAGAGCCACAGCGAGGAGGAGTGCCCGTCCAGAAGGATCCCAGTTCCCCTTATAAACTGTCAGGTTCCCACAAATTCATTAGTAATAATTTTTGCCTAATTGCAGGGGTGTCAGGCCGGGTGCCCCGGCCCGGTCTCACTGGGCTGGGTTTTTTGCATAAGGGAGGCAGCTGCGTGTCAAAAATTCATCGTCAAAGGTCCTGGGATAGAAACATTTGTGCCTAAATTGCAGTCTGATGCCACTAGCAGAAAAAGCAGCACCATATATATATACACACCATATAAATATATATATATTTACATTTTTATTTATCTGTACAAATATATATACTTTATATATATATATATATATAAAAATACCATATCAGGATTGCTGGTGTGTATATTGCTAGCTTAGGAATTAGTGGGATTTTTTTTCTGTGTTTTAGGTGTAACCTGGATTCAGTGAAAAAAAAAGAATTTATGAAGGACCTTGACACCTCATTGGGGAATATTTTTTTGTTTGTCCTGAGGTGAGTTTCCTCAGCTCCTGCATGGGATGGACCCTTTGGAGAGGCCATGGGAGTGCTGGGGCAAGCTTGAAGCGGAACCAAACGCTGGTCCAAAAACTTTCCCTGCCCAAACTCACTCCCTGCAAGTCTTCATCCTTATGGAAAATAATACACCGTGCTGAAGTTGGAAGTTCTCCACCAACCAGTGGTGAAACACCGGTGGTAGCCCTCACCTTGCCAGCACCCACTGGCTTTGGCCATGTCCTGCAAAATGTCCCTGGAGCTGTTCCACCACCAGTGCCGGCAGGCTGCCTTTACGGTGCTTCCCCAGGAGCTTTTGGATTTATGATGTAAAATAAACCTCTTCCTTTTGTCCAAACAAGATGCTTCCTACAGAAACGGCTATTTTAGGTTGTTTGGGTTTTTATTTGTTTTGTTTTGTTTTGTTTTTATTTATTTATTTTAATGACTTCTAAAAGGGCAGAACTGGTTTGCACGAAGCTGCTCCAAATGTTTCCAAGCAAAGTTTAAGAGAAAACTGGAGTTTCACTTAAGTGTGTTTTAATGGGAAAGGCTTGTTTTTCCTTCATGTTCACTGCTCTTCTTGGGAAACAGGGAGCTGAGTGCAGAAGTGTCTTCAGCTCAAAGCAAACTATTTTGTTGCAGTCTTGAGAACTGGGGAAGGATCAGCATTTTTATGGGAGAAATAATTTTCCTGCCAATAATCTCCATTTCAAACAGTTTTATTCTCCAGAGCATGTTAGGAGGAGTCGCATATTGATATACAATAAATAAAGTTGTTATTCTCTGCAGGTCTGGATTTACTTTTCACAGCATGTCCCCATCCCATGACTCCCTGAAAGCAAGACAGAGTGATGTCCACGGTGGCACCACGGACCACACTGACAATAGAACTCTTGGTATATCTGGGCTTTTTTCCCCAAAAATATGCCCACCACCCCCCTATGCCCATGGGTGCTCTGGAGGCACCAGCACAGCTGGGATGGGTGCTGGGTCCCCACTTGGGGTGGGGGATAATGAGCTTTGGGGAAGCAAATTGCCACCCTGAACCCAAAAATCCAGGGGCTGCCTGGATGATGGGGAGTGAGAGTGAGGCAGCTTTCATAAAAAATAATAATTTCCTCAAAAAGACATTTTCTTGCCCCAAACCACCCGCACTCAGAGCACTTCTCTGATGCATAAAAGGACAGAGGGTGGCAGGTACCAGGGTGGGGGGTGACCCCCAGCACAGTGCGGGGCTGGCAGCTCTGCGAGGCGTTTGCGACTGTGTATTTCGGGAGCACATTCCGGAGCCGGCGGACGGACGGGCCAGCGCCGGGACGGCGGCAGCTCCGGCGCAGAGCCAGGCAGCCCAGCCACCCCTCCCAGCCCACGCCGCACCCCCCCACAGCGCGGCCTTGCACGGGCTGTGCTTTTAAAAGCTGGTGTGGCGAGGCGGAGGGCTGGATACGGCCCATGGCCGGCAGCGCCTTTGCGTGTGAAGATGTTGTTTTTTACTAAAGAAACAGCTGCCTTATGGATCTCCAGATTCCCCCTTCCTCTCCTTGTTTTTTTAATTTTTTTTGCGGGGGGTCATACAACAAAACCTAAGGAACCAACATGAATAACTGACCCTCAGCTCCCCACCATCTCCTCCCCCCAAAACTTGCAACCTAAAAAGGAAAATATTTGCATCCTCAGCCTGATGCCGGCTGCACTCCTGCTTCTGCCACCTCCCATTTATAAAACAGGGGGAAAAAGGGTGGAAAAAAGCACTAAAATGATTTAAAACCCCCAGCCCCCAAATAATTTTCAGTTGCAAAAAAAGTCTTAACAGACGCTTGTTAATTTTTAAAACCATCACAATCTGCAGAAAATGAACTCAACCTTGAAAAAACCCCACATCTTGCAAGTCTTGCTGTAACCTGACGGCCAGCCCGGCGGTTGCACGGATCTCTTGGGATGCGACGGGGGGAACCGGGGGAAAACCAGCCCCCCTGCTCCCTTGGGAGTGGAGCAAATCCTGCACCCAGGGAAGAGAGAAGCCTTGGGATTTTGGAGAGCTAAGGATAACCAGGATAATAAGACACCACTAATTGTCCTTATTCTCCTACCCTGGCAGTGCTGGGAAAGCATAGCCAGGCCTGGCATGAGACACTGTGCGATGAGAACTGGAATTGCCCCAGAAAATTTACAGAGAAAATGAATTCAAAATTCCAGGTGGGTCTGCACAGAGAGGAGGGTGGGAAATATGGATCCTGGGACATGGTCCCAGGGAAATGTGGACAAGATGGTGCTCCCCGGCTCCGGCTGCTCCCTGGTGCCAGCCCACGGGGCTGAGCCTGCAGCACAACAGAGCCCAGTTAGAGCATCCCAACCTATTTCAGTGGCCTGGGCCGCGGTCACCAGCCTTCCCCCACAGCAAAGCCAGTTACCTGCAGTGTCATGTAAATACAGTGCGGGGCAGGAGGAGCCCAACAACTGAGCCAGGTCAGTCCCTGCACCAGAGAGTGCCAGCGATGCAGGAGGGAAGCCCCTCTTCCAAGGAAGGTGGGATGGCAGCGTGACCAGGGACTGGGGAAACTCCTCTTGCACGTGGACCATCATGGTACCTGGAGTACCTGGGGTGGGAGCTCAAACCATGCCTCCTCCTGCCGAGCGTTGCAAAGCAAGAGCCTGCGGAGCAAAAGGTGTGAAGGTGAGTCCCAGAGGTGGCACCACCAGGACGAGATGGAGAGCAGAGGGAGGGGGAGAAAGACGCATCTCATGGCACGATCCACCACCCTCTTCCCCACCGGCGCGTATGAGACGACCTGAAGCTGCACCCATGTCCGGATGAGGGGAAAGTTGGAAGCAGCGAGCCCAGCTCTAGCCCTTCCAGATCCAGCAGTTTGTCTCCAGCCATGCCCCAAACCAGATGCTTTAGACGAAGACGCCAGGAGTTGCCTTAATAAGCGCTTATGCAATCCTTCTCGCGCGGAGGAAATGTCTTTCCCAATCCCCAGCCATTAGCAGTTGGCTGATGCCCTGGAGCAGGACATTTTAGAGCCCTTGTAAATTTGCTTCAGGAGTGGAAAGTGGACGGAGGAGGGGAAGGCACTGGTTTTCGTCAGGGACCTGCTTCAGCCAGGAGCTCTTCTCTGCTTCTCCCCACGAGCGGAGAGATGCCACCACGGGTCAGCACCCAAACCCTGCCCCAAGCCAGGGCATCGGGGACAGCGAGATGATGGTGACACCTCCTGTCCTGGGACCAGCACCTGGTCCCAGGGCTTTGGGGGTCAGTGTTGGTCTCAGTAGGGAACCTGAGTGGGAAAAGAAGCTCTTTAGGGCAGAAGCATCACTCCTGCTTCAGTGCAAAAGTTTCTTCTGGATTAGGAGAGGTGAACCAGAGAGCAACCGGAGCAGGTCTCCATGCACATGGGTCACCTGGGCTGCCGGTCACGGCTCACAGACTTCTTTTTCCCATTATCTCCAATTGTGCGTCCGTTGATGAGCAATGTAATATAAGCAGAAATTCCCTTGATGTCAAGTAGACCCTCCTTCCATTGATTTCCATGGCAATCAGATGGGGGAACAGCACTGTTTTAAGTAAGACTCAGGGCACCCATGCCAGCTTGGAGTAATGATTTTGGGGCTGGTTGCAGCGGCGAGCGGAGAGGCTGCCGGTACCTTCCCTTTGCCTATTGTTTGCACCCAAACCTAATTAAGAATTGACATGAGCCGTCTTTGGGGAGCGGCTGCTCCGCTCTGCTCCGTCAGCACAATGAGCCGTTGTTGATATGGCCGCAGCAATTTTCCAGGTTAATTTATGGCCGCCACACCCCATTAGCGGCAATAAATGTGGAGCCCGGTTTTGCCGAAATTGTGAGTTACGATTTTTCAAATAAATACATTTTCCTATAAACCAGCGCTCTGTTTAGTTTGAATGTTCCTCTCAGACACATCCATCTACATAAAATACACAGGAGAGGAAGCTGAGCTGTGACTTTGCTCTGATGACATAAAAACTTTTGTAAACACAATGTCATTTACAGTATGAGCAAAGAGAGAGGACAAAAAATAAACAATGAGTGCCTGGCGCATCCCTTCAGGAGCACATGGAAAATTTAATAATCTTTTTTCCATAAAGCTTTGTTTTCCTTTTGATTTATCCAGACAGGGCAGTGGCTGCTTGGCCATAAATAGATTGTATTTCTGGAGAGGCAATGGTTGCAATCATCATTTATGTCGCCGGAGGGGCGGTGCGGGAGGTGTGTGTACAGAGAAGATGCCACGGATTGCTGCTGGGAACAGGAGCATCTGGGCTCAGCACGGCACAGTCGCCATGGGTACCTTGTTCACCCCCAGTTCCTTCTGCTCCTTTCGTGGGGCTCAGACAACCTGAATCCCACTGGCGGTTGCTCGTGTGAAGTTGTTGTAGGATCAAGTAGCCCAGTGATGTAGTTTGGGGGACTTGGGCAGTGTGTGGGTGCAGAATTACATGAGCATCGACACATGTGAGCTCCCCTGCGTCTCAGTGCTCCCCCAGCCCCTACAAGACCTGTGCTGGCCACAGCAAAACACGTGTGGCAAATCCTCCCGTGGAGGAGGGATGCCCTGAGTGGGTTTTTGCAGCCGTGGTGCTTGTAGCCCAGCCTTGGCCATGACCCTGGGGCTGGGTTCAATGCCAATTAAACTGGCTTGATTTCCTTTACTTCTGCAGGTTCTCTCCCTCCTCACATCACTGGGAGGAAAATAATCCCCCCAGAGCAGCGACACTCATGCAGCCAGCCCCACACACCTCACCTTGAAGCAGACTTTGCTCGTGCCTCAGTTTCCCAAGGCTTTTTGCAACCGTTCCCCCCAGGCCTCCGGGAGCAGAACTGTTAGGAAGGTGCTGAGTGATTATTATTGCATTATTTTGGGCGAGTGCTATAAATACCCAGGGGCACCTTTAGACACAACGCAGCTGCCCGGGGGAGCTGGCTCAGCCCCGCTCTGTGCCTGCGGCGGCTGCCAGAGGGGGGGATCAAAGGCAGCGCCTGGGTGCAGAGGCACCTCGGGGCACAACCTGATGGGGGGACACGGCGGGGAAGCTGCAGAGTGTCAGGGCTGGCACCTTCCAGGCTGCACCCAGGACTGTGGCAGAGCCTTGAGCGGGGGGATGCGCAAGCAGGAGGGTGCCGAGATGCTGCAGGGAGCCGCTAGCAGGGAAGACAAGGGGAATATTTTATGGGGCGGCAATGTAAACAGAGCTGGAGCAGAGCCCCTTTTTATGGAGTCCCTGTCCTGCCAGGGCATCTGCCAAGGCCCTGATTTACGCTCCTATTTAGATAAGGGAGCCGGGGAGGGGGGAGCAGAGCTGGCGTCAAAGTCACAGGACACCCCGGGCTGCCGCTCGCTGGGTGCTGATAAGGAGGTGGCCAAGGGGCCAGGGCCAAAACTGCAGCCCCTGTCCCAGGGCAGGGGTTGGGTGCGGAGCCAGGTGGCTCCTGCTGGGATTGGGGTGCTGGGGGGGCTGCAGAGACCCAAGATAACCTCACCCCCTGACATGCAGCACCGGACCCCCTCACCAGTTCCCGGCTGTGAGGGCAGAAAATCTTTCTCTGGGAAGGATTTGAAGGAAAACAGGTGGAGAGAAACATGGTTCCTCCCGCCATGCCAGCCATAAATTGCTTAATCTGAATCGCTCGGTGTTTCCCCTCCTCCTCCACATGAGCAGGGAGACATGAAATTAAAGAAACTCACCAAAAGTTTGAGAAGTGCTAAATTTGGAC
Source organism: Tyto alba (assembly GCF_018691265.1). Lineage (NCBI taxonomy): Eukaryota > Metazoa > Chordata > Aves > Strigiformes > Tytonidae > Tyto > Tyto alba. The sequence goes on along the minus strand of NW_024881279.1, from coordinate 9,356,214 downwards.
GCCATGACAAAGGCAGTCTGGTTTGATTTAGAAGGTGTCGGCGTGAAAAGGGCTCCGGTTTTATTATTTTATTAAAACACGAAAGATTAGAACGATTTTCCAAAGGAAAATCAACCCGCCCGTCCCACTATTTGCTCAGCTGAGCATTTCCAAACTGTGCGGGGTCCAGGGACCTCCGGAGGCAGGGTGGGGGGGTTAAAGCAAGATAACGCCCGGGCTTGGGCTGGGCTTACCTGGCTAGTTGGCCAGAGGCTGGAGGTGGCTCTGGTGCATGGCTCGAGGTGACGGCTCCAAGCTGGACGTGGCTGTGAGTGGCCTGTGCAATGCAGGGCTATGGGGATGGAAGTTCTTTTTTGTTGTTTTTTTGTTTGCTTGTTTGTGGGGTTTTTGTTTGGTTGGTTGGTTTTTTTGTTGTTGTTTTTTTTTTTTTTTTGTGAGGGTGCATGTTTTTCAGGGATAGGGTTGGGTGGCACAAACCCCAGCCTCACCATCTGCTGGATCAGGGCTCTTGCAGGGTTGGGGAGAGGCTCAGCAAGGAGCCTGGCTGGTTTGTTCTTACAAACAACTCCTCTTGGGAGCAGGGCATTACAGATGGTGCTGTGCCGGTGTGGAGGGGGGGTGAGGCATGAGCGGGACCCCTGATCCTCCCCTAGGCGGGCACTGGCCCCTGCCAGCTCCAAGCCAGGCTCAGGGATCTCACCCAGCCATGGGTGTTTTGGAGGAAATCAGGGACACGACGCCCTACCCAAGGCCTGACTCTAACGGGAGAGTAATCACTAGCAAATGTTTGCAGGGTGCTTGTTTAAAGGGGGTGGGGAAGGGGGCGGGGGGGGCGGGGGGGCTTTGCAGCAGCTAAGAACAAAGCGGGGGGGAACGAAATTGGGCAGATCCGGTACGGACACCCCCCCCCCCGCCCCAGCCACCGGGGCCCAGCAGAACCGGAGACCCGCTTGCACCCTGCCCCAGCCCCCCCTGGCCTCCTGCCTTTGCAACTCGCCTTGTAACAACTAACGATGGAAAATCCGAGGCATTTAAGTGGCTCCCGAATCCGCCCGGGAACCGTGATTGAGAGAAGTCAAATAAAATTTGTCATCTTTAAAATGCAGGAGGACGTTAATGGTGTGTTAGCCCAGATGATTAATACAAGCGCCTGCAAACAACCCTCCAACGTTTCCACCCTCCGCTGCAAGATGAATCGCTGGAAAGCGCCGTTAATCGCTAACATACCTTGGGCCCAAAGCCCCTTCCTGCCCCACCGTGCTGCGATCGCCACCGCCGTGCCCAGCCTGTCCTCACTGGGAGTAACCGGAGCAAGAGCAGGGGTTGGCCCCTGGCCGGGCTGGGGGTGAAACGTGGGGTCCTGGAGCTGTCACCCTGGGGATCTGTCTCCCGTGGGTGCAGAGGCGAGTGGGACTTGCTGCCCACCGCAGGGCCCAGGTTTGGGGGCTGTGGTGAAGTACAAGCTCCCAGTGGGACCCTCCCAGCCCATTTGTGACCAAGCCGGGACAGAAAAATGCAGGGCAGGTCACCATTGCCCTAGGGTAAATAAGTTTGTGTGTGTATGGCATAATTTTTATATATTTATGTATGTGTGTGAGGCATCTGTGCATGGATGTGCAGCATACACATGTGCGTTTATATGCCACGCATGCAATGTGTGTCTGTGTATGCAGTATGTGTGCGCAGCACGTGTGTGTATGTAATATATATCTGGTGGTATTGTGTGTGTAGCATATGTGTGCTGCTGGTGTGCCCATGTAAAATATATGGGCGCACTTAAGGGCATGTGTGTAACGTATTTGTGGTGTGTGTGCACAGCACGGCTGGGTGTGAGGTGTAGGTAACATCTCTGTGTTTGTGGTATGTGTCGGCAACACGGCCGGTGTATTTGTGTGAGCAGCACCCGCGCGCGGTGTGGCTGCACGCGCAGCACGGGTGTATGCTTCACATTCGTGGGCAGCGTGTGTTTGTGCCACGCACATGGGCGCACAAAACACGCGTGGGTTATGTGCCCCGGGGAGCCCACCCCGCCGCCCCCTCCATGCCCAGCTCGGCACCGAGCACCCCGCACCCCGCACTGCCCGGCTGGCCCCGTCACCTTCCACGGGACCGAGTTTTCCCCGAGTGGGGACGGGACGCAGTGGCCCCGGGGCCGGGGATTCCCCCCCACCAGGGACTCCGGCTCTCGGGAAGGGGAAAGCCCCTGAGTGACTGCGGCCACACGGCCCGGCCCGGCTGTCGGGGGTCCGGGCAATCCGCGGTTTCCCCGCACCCATTTCTCATCCGCCGCTGAGCGCAGCGAGTCTCCGTGGGGGCTCGGACGCCCCCGCCCCGGGAGCGGGGAAGTGGAGGGGATCGAAGCGCGATGGGGCGGGAGCTGGGGGAGTCGTTCCACCACCCCCCCCCCTCGGGTCACTGCTCCCCCCCTTACCCCTTCAAGCAAGGAGCAAGCGGGAGGCGAGAGCAAACAGCGGAGGTGTGAGCCCAAATAAACCGAGTCAACAGCGCGGCGCACGCCCCCTCCGCCTCCCCGCTCCCCCCGGGGCCCCCGAGCATCCTCCCCTGCCCATTGGCTCCGCGGCGGGGGGGGGGCCCGGCCCTATATAAAGGCAGGGTTGGGAGGCTCCAGAAGGGGTTAAAAAAAAAAAAAAAAAAACAACCAACAAAAAAAAAAAAAAAAAAAAAAAAAGAAAACACCAACAAACCACAACCCCAGGAAAAAAAAAAAAAAAAAAACCCAACCAACAAACCCAAAACCCCAAACCCCAACCGCACCAACCCACACCCCAAAGCCAGCCACCACCATCGCAGCCCCACGCCGCAGCTGCCGCCTCCCGCGCCCGCCCGGCGGGGAGCCCGTCCCGGCCGGCCGCCGCGGGCATGGAGCGGTGCTGAGCGCGGCCCCCGGGGCCAGCGGGGCGGACCATGAACCTGGTGGGGGGCTACCAGCACCACCATCACCACCACCACATGCTGCACGATCCTTTCCTCTTCGGGCCGGCGGCGAGGTGCCACCAGGAGCGAGCCTACTTCCCCGGCTGGGTGCTCAACCCGGCCGAGGTGACCCCCGAGCTCGCCGGGCAAAGCCCTAGCTACGGCCCCGCCGAGTACGGCCCGGCCGGCCAGGGGCGGCTGGAGGCTCTCAGCGGGCGCCTGGGCCGGCGGAAAGGGGTCGGGGGACCCAAGAAGGAGCGACGGAGGACGGAGAGCATCAACAGCGCCTTCGCCGAGCTCCGCGAGTGCATCCCCAACGTGCCCGCCGACACCAAGCTCTCCAAGATCAAGACCCTGCGCCTGGCCACCAGCTACATCGCCTACCTGATGGAGGTGCTGGCCAAGGACAGCCAGCCCGGGGACACCGAGGGCTTCAAAGCCGAGATCAAGAAGGCCGACGGCAGGGAGAACAAGAGGAAAAGGGAGACGGTAAGAGGCGGGCCGGGCCCCCGCTGCCCCGGCTCTCCCCGGGACGGCAGCGGGCGGGGAAAGCCCCGGGGCTGGGGGAAAGAAAAAAAAACACTAAATCTTCTCGGCCTTGCTGGAGCGTTTTTTTTTTTTCTTTTTCTTTTTTTTTTTTTTTTTTCCCCAGCTTAAAAATAAAAATTAAACACCCGTAGGCGGCACTTCGGCGGAGAAAAGCCCTCCCCGCCTTGCCCGGAGGGCTCTCGCCGGGCCGGGCTGGCTCCCGGGCGCTTTCCCCGAGGGACAAACCCCGGGACCGGCCGCGGCGGAGCTTTCCGCCCGTTCGTCCTTCCCCGCTCCCGGCCGCTTTCCCGGGACGAGCGGGAGCGGTTCGGAGCAAGGGCGGCCGCTTCTCCCCCTGCTGCAGCGGGCGGGGGGTGTGGGGAGGTGGGGGATCCCCAAAAAACCGCTTTATCCTCGGGCTGATAAAAGCCGCTCGGAGCCGCGGGGCTCGGCTGCAGCCCCGAGGTGGGAGCAAGGTGCAGGGGGGGCCGCCCGGGACCTCGGCTCCGCTCCTGACCGCTCCTTTCTCCCCCCTTCTCCCCGTCTCCTCTCCCGCAGCAGCCCGAGGTCTACTCGCAGCCTTTGGGCCACGGCGAGAAGAAGCTGAAGGGCCGGACGGGTTGGCCCCAGCAGGTCTGGGCTCTGGAACTGAACCCCTGAGGGCTGTCCCGCCGCCCCGACAGCGCTCCCCGCTCGCCCCTCCATGTGCAATGTCGGAGAGAGCCCCGGCCCGGCCCCCGGAGCCCATCCAGGCGCAGGATGCGGGTACCCGACCAGGCTCCCCCCCGCCGGGATGGATGCTCCGCGGGAGAGAAGCGAAGGTCGCCTGCGGGGCCCGATCCTGCCCGCCCCGTCGGCAGCGGGGACCGGCCGGGCCATTCCCCCCCTCGCCCCTTCCCCCGTTTGCAGTAATCGTTGCTCTTCCCCGCTCTCAGCTGCGATCGGCGGCTCCTTCCCCCCTCCCCGGGCCGGGCTGAAACGGTTTGATTCGTTTGCTGTTGTAAATACGAGCCCCCGTCCCCGTCCGCTGCCTGACCGACGGGTGGCTGCGGTGAAACTACCTAGAGGTGCATTTGGGAACACTTCTGTGCCGGGTTTTCTACCTCAGATATGCATGACCACTTCCCGAGGGACCGGGCGCGCCACACCACGTATTTAAAATGAAATAATTAAAAAAAAAGAAAAAGAAAAAAAAAAAGAAAGAAAATAAAATTTAAACTTTACGCAAACAATCTTGGGTTCGACCCCTCCGCCTTCCTCTGTTCCAGAGATCTCGTGGCTGAGGCCGGGCCCCCTGCCCTGCTGCCCGCAGGAGTGAGGGATGCTGTGGGATTAAGGACTCCCCTTAGGTCAGTGCCCTGCTGTGGGGCTGATCACTTCGAGGGAATTCCCTCCCGTGCGGCTCGGGCACCCCGGTGGGATCCTTTGGGACTTCTTTATGCCGCTGTGCTTGCTCACCCCAGGAGCTCTATGAGTGTGTCCCCGCAGTCTGCCCCAGGGCACAAACTCTGCCCCTGCCCTACAACCCCTTCCCTCCTGACCCAGGGGACCTGCTAGAGGGACCAGAACGTATATTTGGCTTGGGGAAGGATAGCAGGATCAGGCCTTTACCATATCTGGATGGGACGAGCACTGTAAAGCTGCGGAGCCCCGGTTTTATTGCTGCCACACATAGATTCAGGGCTTGGCTCCCCTTCCCGCCCAGGCATCTCCCCTGCCTGGCTCAGGCACCAGCAGCACTTTCTCACAGGGATCCCCCCTTAGGTGCTGCCTCGGCCACATTTTGAAGGAGCAACATCCCCCCCTCACTGTCTGAACATGACAGGTATCACCAGTCTCGGACGCACCACACAGCCCAAAGTCATCTCTGTCACCTCTCAGGCATAAATCCGTTATAATCCTTAATAATTAAAGCCGAATCCTCGTTCCTTTATTCTGTGTGCACACAGCTCTGTTACTGAAGGGTGGCTTCCAAGATGTGTGTGCACGGGCTCAGGGCCTGATCCTGCTCTCCCAGCCTGGCCACGCTGCGTTCCCAGAGACACCAGGAGCTGGTCCCACTGCTTGGGGCAAAGAAAACCAGCATGGAGGAGAGTCGTACGTTATTGTAGGGTTAATCCGAGGGCTCAGCTGGGAGCATTACATTTTCTGTTTTAAACCAAGCTTCTGCTTGCCACTAAAGTTATAGAAATAATGATGCAACATCCGTAAATTGCTGACACGCCGATCAATCTCTGCACATGCAACCGCACACACCCCAAAAATACACCAGCTCACCCGAGGGGAAGCAGCTCGGGTGTTATAACCACTTTGTGAGTGTGTACAAATACAGGTGAATGGACACACAACCACCGGGGAGGATGGCCGGTGTAATTAAAGCTTGCAGAGCGATCAGGCTGTGTGAATCAGCCTCCCCTCGCTTTGGAGCCGCTGCACAGCTGCCTTCCCAGCCCTGCATCTGTTTTCTGATCTCTTTGAACGAGGCTGAGATGAAAATTGACTGCCCGAGCAGAGCAATGCCCACGGTGGTATCGTTTTGTTCAGGCTATAAAAAGTTTAGTACAGCACCGAGTCTGAGTGAAGCTAGAACAGGGCATTTCTAAAACCAAACACATTAAAGTTAAAAAAAAAAAAAAAAAAAAAGAAAAGAAAAGAAAAAAAAAGTGCAGAAAATCAGCCCCAAATATCCTATTTTATGGCTAAATTTCCCAATCCCTTAAAGCGCTGGGTTTTTACGGAAAAGCTCCCAAACCATCACTAACACTGTAATCCAGCGCCCCATAAATGTGTCCAGCCCCAGCGCTGTTGGTGTGTGCCAGCCCATACCCCCGTGTCCGTCCGGCACCACTCGGGGCTGCCCCTCGGCATCAGATGAGAGAAAGAGTTAAACGGGGACCTGGGACTTGCTGTGCTGCTTAAGGCGGGGGGGCTCTGCACAGGAGTCGGTGTCCTCGGTCCCGGCACACCGAGCTCTATCTGGAATATCGTTTGCAGCCTGCAAACCCTCCCCTACCCCATCAAAACCCTCTGGTGTTTTTTTTCTTTTTTTTTTTTTTTTTTTTTTTTTTTTTCTTGTGGGTTTCCAGTTTTGCTCCTGGGAAGGGGACACCCTGCACAGCTGGGGCGATGCTCAGCTTGCATCCGCAGGGTTGTTGCTTTTCTTATCACAGATTTCTGGTGATACCTGCTGGCTGCAAACTTCTGGGAAAGGTGTCCCCAGTGCCGGCCTCCCTCCCTCCTTCATGGTTTTCTAAGTGAAAACTCTCTGTTTCCACATCTGCAGAAGTTTTCCCTTCCCAGTAAAAGGATTTTCCTGCGAGATTGGCTCAGCGTTTTGGGAGGGGGGAGTGGAAAAAAAAGAAAGCACTAAATATTTCCCGTACCCCGGGGCTTCACTGCTCCCCACAACACCCGCTTTGGGTGGGGGTGTATTTGCAGCCAGTGAGCACCGTCCCCACCTCGGCACCGCACAGGCGGCTCCGCGGCCCCGGGGCCGGGAAGGGGTGTTGGTGTTGAGCTGAGGCCTGGGTCCAGGCTAGGCTGGGGTCACCCCCTTCACCCCCAAAGGGAGAGGAGCTGCAGGGGGGGTGGGAGCCCTGCACAGGGGCAGCCTCTTTTCCTCAGGCAGCAAACCTGAGCGGCTGGGAGAGGCGTCCCGGCAGCCTCCGGCAGGCACTGGCGGGGATCCTGGTGCCGGCTGCACCCAGCCTGGGTGGAATTAAAACACTCAGGCTACCAGCTTTGAAATTTCAGCCATCCAAGAGCCTGGCTCATCACTCAGGGGAGGTGGCCCCGCACATACCTACGGCTCGACCCTGCCGTGAACTTGATGCCGCTGGGAAGCAGCATGCTCCCGGTGCGCAGGCTTGAGTCTGCAGTTGCCCGGACAGAAGCACACGCACGCAGGGCTCACTTGGCCCCGGGGCAACGTCATACGTGCCGTGGCCCTTGCTGCTGGAATCCGGCCATGAGGGACCGTGGAGGGGACCCAGCCACCTTGCTGCCTGCCCTGCCCGGCCCCTTGCCCCTCTGCCTAGCCAAGGGGGCAAGCACCGGGGAGAGAGGGGCTGTTGGGTGCTTCCCATCCCAAACTCTTCACCCCTGGGGTTTGGTGTGCAAAGAAATGGCTCCTTTTTTGCCCACTTTTTTTTTTTTTTTTTTCCTCTCCCTGCCAAACCCAGACCCTGCTTGTTGTTGTTGTAGGTATTTATGGGCCTGTTTATCTGATCTCGGGGGAGCCTATTCTTATCTCAGAAGCAGCAAAGGAAGGGTTACACTGGACAGCTCAGTAGACAGTATGGAGCCAAATAAAATACCAATCTGACAGAAAAAAAAAAAAAAGGAAAAAAAAAAAGGAAAGAAACACCCAGCCCCAACCACCCGCTCACCCAAGAGCGTGAGGGTACCTGGAGCAAACCTGCAAGGCCAGGGGAATGTCTGATATTTCTGCACGGCTCCACTTCCCTGCTCCCTGGGCTGGATCCTGGAAGGGACCCGGCTCCACAGGCACCCGGCACCGCGCTCCCGGGGCAGGGGGGCTCGGGCAGCAGCCCCCGGATGAGCACGGTCCAGGCTGCGGGCTGGGAACCAGCTCAGCACGTGTCAGCCCCCAAAACGGCTGCTGACTTCAGGCAGAGAGCACAACCCTGGGTGAGACATGCCCAGGCACCCAGCCGAGGGAAGCGCGTGCTGGTGCCACTGAAAAAAAGGAAGAAAAAGCAATTTTTTTTAAGTTTCAGGTCGGTTGTTATGGCTGTTTGGCTGTGATGCTGCTGTTCGCTGTTCCCTTGGGGTGGGCATGGAAATGCCCCTGCTCGGGCCAAGAGGCACAGCTGGTCCCCAGCCCCACAGGGACACGCTCAAGGTCACCCTGAAGGTCACGGCCACGGCCAGGGCAGCTGCTTCCCATCATGGGGCCTCTCTGGCCTGGCCCCAGGTGGTGACACGGGGCTGGGGGAGGCGTGGGGCAGGGGGGAGACCCCCGGACAGCGCAGTGGTGGGGAGCCCCGTCTCTGTCTCTGCACTGGCCTCTCCGGAGCCCAAGGCTGCGGCGCGGCTGGGCCGGAGTGAGACGGGCTGGATGGGATGGGGCTGCATGGGGTGTCCCCTCCTGCCATGCCAAACAGGGGGGCAAGGGCAGCCCCATGCCAGGGGTCCCCCCCAGTCCTTGTCCCCTCCCCACCCTGCACCCCACTCTAATTACCCGCTCTTAAGGAAGCGCCTGATAGTTCTGGCTATTTAAGGTAGCCCCAGCCCCTCTCAGTAAGGGTAATTGGGCCATAATTTGTTTTCGGTGTCAAGATGGCGTCAAAGATAAGACAAAAATCTCCAGGTTTGGGGGCTAAGGAGACAGGAGAAATCCTGACCCAGGGCCGACCTCGGAGGAATGGCCACAAGCCCCAGTGAGTAACATGGCAGGTGAAAGATTTACTGCCAGGGGAGCTTTTTGATCATCTCCCAACACTTGGAGACTCTCAGACCAGTTGCTGGCTCCCAAGTCAGACTGTCTCCTGGGAGTACCGCTCTGGTTGGAAGATTTTCTGTCCAACAGAGGCCCCCTCAGCTGCAAAGTTCATGACATGGAATAGTTCTTCCTGAAATCTTCATACTTCTGGAGTCACGTGATTCTGAGATCTATCTAAAGACCAGATGCATTTCCAACCCATAGCTTTAGAAATGACATCTAAGCATGGGAAGACTCTAAAGCCACAAGGCAGATGAAGGCTCCAAATTTTTTTTCTTTCTTTTATTTTATTTTTTTAAAACAAGTCCAAACTCTCTGGCTTTTCACCCCTATGCTTGTCCCTGCCTGGTTCTGCTAGTGCTCTGCCCAGGGTGTATTTCTCCATGCAACTGCCTGTGCTGGGAGAAGACCAAGAGCACTACACCCTGGGCCAACATTCCCAAGACCATCTGTCAAACAGTGGCCAAACTCTTTGTCCACTCCATGCCCTTACCTCTCCAGAGCCCACCTTCATTGCTCCACTCCAGGAAGGCCATTTTCCCAGTGTGGGGTGTTGGGAAAAGTGAGTATTTACTTCTCTCACAACACTCACGTGCTTGGTGTGGGGTTAGCAAAGGTGCTCACCATGGCTTTCTGCAGAATGACCCATCCTTGCCCTGCTCAGTGGTGGAGCAATCCCATTAGCAAGCATCTTCTCTGGCAGCGATGACACTTTGCTGCCCATTTCCCACTGATCTCCCATGACACCTCAGCACAGCCCTCAGGTGAAGCTGGATGGTGTGGGGTGGCACAGCAGCCTACTTGTGTCCCACTCAGCAGCTGGATTTAAGGTCCAAGGTAGAAGCTGGCCGGGAGCTGGGGCTATCTGCTGGAGGATCAGTGCTGTACAGCTCAGGGCAGGGGGTAAAATCAGCTGGGCACTTTGCTCAGCGGGCTCCATGCCACCTCCATCGCTGTGGGATGTTGGGCAAGCTCTGTCTCTTCTGCTTACTCCGAAGCTGAAGTGCAATAGCAAACCTGGAGCTGCTGAAGCTTCAGAAACCTGCAGATCGGAGGGGCCAAGGAGCCAGCCGGACCTGCTGGAGCACAGGCGGGAAGCAAGGCTGGGAGGAGGATATTTGCTGGTGAGAGGAGAGCGAGACAGGCAGTTACCCAAGAGACTTGAGCTGAGGGACTGAAAGGCAAGAGCATGCACTTGGAAACTCGCTGATTCCTTGCAACGGATCCCCAAGGCAGAGAAGGCTCTTGCTTGCAAAGTTTCCTTTTTTCCTTGCTTATTCTTTTGCACGACGAATTCAGGTCCTGACCACCCTGAAAGACTTTACAGTAACCAGAGAAGTAGGGGAATTTATGGCGTCACTAGTGGCTGAAAGATGAGGAATTGAGAGGAAAAGTTTTTTTTCTTTTTTTCCTTAGACTGCATCTACCTTGACAAAATTCTCATGGCCTGTAACCGACCCGCAGGAGCAGCCAGGGGGGATGTGGTGGCTAGAGCAGGCTGGTTTAATTGCCTCGGCCAGGAGCTCCTTCCCAAACCAAGAAGCTGTGAGGACTTACAAGCCTGAGCTAGTGCACAAAGCTTGCATCAACCCCCAAACCCCCTCCTCTGCTCACCTTCACTGTTTAGGTTCCAGTACCTTGGTCCTGTGTCTGATGGAGAGCAGAAGGGCAGGCTTTGTGCTGAAGCTCAGCAACATGACTCAGACTTGAGCCTGGGCTGCTGTGTTCATCAACTCATCCTAGAAAACATCCAGGAACCAAGCCAGCTGCTTAGGGCTAAACCCACACAATTCCACACCCAATGCCCTTTTAGGCTCCTATTTCTAGGAATGTGGTGTAAAGAGGTGGGAAGGCTCATGTGAAGATACTTTTGTGGGCTTGATTTGGGGAATGCATGAAGGATTTGGAGCAGAAGGGAAGAGTGGGGAAAACAGGATCAGGAAAATGAGAGAAGGGTGGAGGACAAGGAATAGCCTGGTGAGGAACAGCAGCTCCCTGGCACTGTAGTTTGTGCTAGTCTAATAAGAAAAGCCCTGTCTGTACTCAGTGCTATCCTTGCACCAATGAAGAGCCTTCAACTGCTTTTTATCCCCAGGAAAATAGAGACACAGAGGGCTGTGGTGAGTCGAGGCCAGGACTTGTGCACCAAGGACTCTGCTTTTTACATGAGGGTCAGGGTTTATGGTCAGTAAACCAGTGGAAATTCCAGGAAAAAAATGAAAAAATCTGGTTCTGTTCTGAAAGTAGGTGTGGAACAATGAGAACATTATCCTGCAGAGCACAGGGATCCTTCCAGGGCAGACTGGACAGGGAAGAGCTGAACAGTCCAGTTTTGGGACACCTGCAGGGATCCTGGCTGCCCTCTGTAGCCAGGCAGAGCTGGGAAGGTGCCAGGCTACTTCCCTCACATCCGTGCAGAGGGGCTGGATGTGGTGCCTGCCCTTCCCGCCCCAGCCCAATGAAGGGCCTGCAGTTTGGACAGCAAGCCACCAAACAGGAGATCGGGTTGCTCAGGGCTGCCTGCCAGGCCACGGCTGCCGGCCTGCCGTCTGCTCAACAGGCGCAGGAGCTGGCGAAAACCCAGACACCAAACTGAGCTATGAACGAGCTGGCTCCAGGGCCACCACCTTCCCTTTTCTAAAGATGGACTTGCCCACACAGGAGTCAAGACCAGCAAGAGCCACGGGCAACGTTCACACACCTCTTGGACTCAGATCCTCCTCTCCGCTTTGGGACCACAATCTGTGTTAGAGAGCTTGCTAATGCGGTGCCCATCGTTGTGCTCTCCAGTCCCTGACAGTCCATACATGTGGTAGGAGAAGCAGCAGAGCCATCTCAGCTACCTGACATGTCCCTCTTCCCCTGTCTTGCAGGCTCTGCTCTTCCCTACAGGCACCACGGTGCTCCCTGCTGAGGATGCTGCAGTGATCATGGAGTACTTCCTACAACACGTAAAGGAAACAGATTTTGGAGAAAGTTCCAAAAACAATTAAATAAAAGCACATTAGGGGGTTTTGAGGTACTTCGGGAAGAATCCAACACTGCCTGAAAGGATAAGAGATGTGAAATCGGTTCCAGCTCCTGGCAATGTGAGACTGAGTGCTGGCAGAGCCGTGCAGTCATCCCTTATTGGATACAGGGAAAATAAAAAAAAAAAAAAAAAGGGAAAAAAGAAAAGCTATCCCCAGGGCTCTCCCCTGCACACTCAGCCTGCTCAACCACATCTCTAAAACATAAAACCATTAAATCCACGTTCGCATTTTTCCCCAGTCCTCTGCGCTGCCCTTTCTGCTGAGGAGCGGAGAACCGAAGCCTGGTTTCCATCAACACTGCGAGGAGGCCGCAGGACGGCTCACGCAGAGAATCGGACATGTTCAATTTCAATGTCCAGCCAGGGAAAAAAAAAAAAAAAAAAAGAACAACAAACCCAACAACCAAACAAACCATTTTTCTGATCTCCACATCCCACTCCAGCATAATCCTGCTTCCGGCATCTGACAAGCAAAGCCAGCTGCTGCCGAGGAGGCATCTTTGGTCCCCCCGGGCCAGCTGCCCTGGGTCAGAGGTGCAGCTGCAGAGCACCCGCCTCCCGGGTTACTGAGCTAACACTGCCCTCGCACGGCAGCAGGGAGCGGAGAGAGGGACACGGAGCTTTAGGCCCATCGGATGAACCTGCTGCTTGCTTAGTTTCTCAGCGTGAACGTGTTAAAAAGACTGAGCAGATTCCTCCTTGGTTTTGAGCTTGAAATCTGTGGGTTTCTTGGCAGGGAGCAAACATGAGATTAAGCAGCATTATTCATTAGCCAACACAAATAAGAAATTAACTGGCAGAGTTTATTTGTGTCACCGGAGTTTCCATTATACCTTCTCGTGCTAAAGACGGCATCTGCACAACAGGTCGCTGCTTAGAGCTGTCCTCCTCCAGCCCTTCTGCCTGCCCTCCCTGGGCAGGACACCCTCTCACTGTGCTGGCTGAAGAGCCCACCCTCACCAATTTGGGAATGCAAAGGACACAGCTTTTTCCCTTCCACTGAGGCACATTGCCCTTGCCCGCACCTGAAGACTTTTCCCCGATACCTCCTAAAAAACTTGACAACCCAGAGGTGATGCCCTGTAAAGTGACCCACCCTTGCCCCTTGTTTCGTGGAGCCCACCCGTGTCACCTCGAGATTCTGGTTCATTGCAAAGGCCTCCAGACACGTCCACAAGTGTGGGCACTGAGGACATTGGGATCTGTTTCTGACGTGCCAGCTCAGTTTGCCCCAGCTCTCCGATACATCAAGGTCAGGCTTCAGCTACGAGAATATTAGACTCAAACATAACAACTGATCACTGATTGTTTCTCACAGCACAGTAAAGCACCAACAATTTGATTCAACTTGCTAAGGTCTCTTCCCTGTAGTCCCACTCCCTTGCTACTGAAAGCTAATACCCTGAGATGTGGGACAGGGGGGACCAGGTGTGTCCTGCGTGCACCACTGCCAGTATAAACGGGCACGTTCTGCACGGCTGGAAGTCACCGAACAGCAGCAACACAAGCTGGCACCCTCCTCCCAGAGGGCGTGACATCCCTTGCCATGAACTGAACAGAGAGGAGACAGGGCAGTTGTAGGACAGCACCAAGGAATGAGGTTACAGGAGAAGTTGCAGGATTGTTTTGGGGAGAATTATCTGTGCAAATCTTTACTGCACATTAACAGTGTAATTTAATTTGACGGTGATAAATGCAGGTCATGTATTTTGAGTGTAAATCTCTTGACATCCTATCATCCTCCTCTGTGAGAGCCCAAGTGTCTGTAAAGCTACACTACAACCTTTTTCCTGGCTAAAAATCAAGGCTAAAGCATGCCTCAGACCGTGCCAGCAGAGCCTTAGGAAATGCCATGACAGGGTTCAGGAGAACAAGTATTCAAGCCCCAGATTCTGGCATCACTCACTTCCTCACTGCAGCAAAAAAAGCAAGACTTATGGTCAAGAGGAAGAGCAATATGGGACAAAGAAATGAAACAAAGCACAACATGGAAAAGGATCTTGCAGCTTAACTGACTGAACATTGCAGTGCTACATGTCAGCATTACTCTGGAGCAGCACCCACCCTGTCAGCTAGATACGCAGCTTTGACTCTGGACAGCAGGAGCTAGAAGTCATTTGTAAAACATAGCCAAGGGTGTACCTGGGGAGGAAGCAAAAGCACAGGATTGAACTAGACATAAACAAGATTCGTTAGGAAACATGAATCAATTGAGATGCTGCACTTGAGGGGAAGGGGAAATCGCTATCCTAGAAAAGCCCAACACTCCCCAAAATGCAAGGTCATGTGGCTCTCCAACAATCTCCATCTGGCGCCTTTTTCTTGCATTCAGAAAGCTCCATTATTTGCATCTGTGCAACCCACATAGGTTTGTCCAAAAATATCCCATCACCTGAGTTATCTACTTCAGGCTGGACATATCCTAGTTGGCAGACCCATTCTCCCCTCCGTGTCTGCAATTTTTTCAGTCCTGGGGAGGTGGGTGGGAAATGAGAGTGAATCAGAGAAGCCTGGCACAAAACCTCCATGCAAAGCAGAACTCCATTGGCTCTGGAGCCAAAAGTGCTAAGGACAGAAAAGCAAACAGAAAGGAATGTAGGCTTTGTTGCTAGATAGATCATTTATTAAAGTGAAATTCAGCATTTTATCTTTGTCAGACAGTACAGAGTTAGTCTCATACACAGTGGAAGCAGGACATTTCCTACACCTCAGAGAAATGAGTTCTACAGTTTTTTCTATAAGTTACTAAGTTGCTTTAACAATACACAGCTATATTACACAGTTAAAAATACAAGGTGTCCAAAACATTTGGCATAAGATCAGCACAACACATGGAGGCCAGAAACAGAAGAGGGAACACAGTTTTTCTCTCCCAGTAAGCCCGCTGAAAGACTCCAAGCCATTCTGCAAGTTACCTGCTACTCACCTCCCCTGCACTTTAGCTGCCGAGCAGGATTGCGGCTGGGACCGGAGTAAAACCAGCCCTGTTAGGGCTCAGCTAAGTAAAAGGCTCCTGGAGCCTGCTGATGTACAGGATAGCCTGCAGAGTTGCTTGCAAGGGAAGTTCAGGTTTAAGGCAGGAGGCACCCCCCCCCCCCACACACACACACTTTCTTCAACCATTTAATTCATTCCAAACAGATGTGTTCACAGGCAAGTCAAAAACGCGAGACCAGGGATAGCTGTGAAAAGTGCAAGGAGTATCTTACATCATAACAGTTCATTTGCACTTTGAAAGTGGAAAGTGAAAACTCCCTAACTTGGCTAAAGGGCAACAGTGACAATAGGAAAGAGGCATCAATAACATTCCTTCACTTCTGGGACTCTTCAGTCAGTACTCTGGGCAGTACAGGGCCTCCTTTTGCACGGGAGGCTGCCTTGTACTACCCGCTCTTTTAAACTGTAGAAGCAAAGTGACTCCAGTGCTCTACGGAAGTGTAACGATCTGTGAACTTAAATAAGCAGTCCCCCAGCAGACCATTTCTCTCCCCTCCAACTGCAGTTACTGCTGAAGATCTCCCATTGGTATTTACATTTGGCTCAACCAAAAGATGTAAAGTGCACAGCTCCCCCCCTTCTCCCCCTCTCATAAAACATCCATTACAAGAGCTAACACAGAACAAATCTTCCTCCACGTTGCTAACTGTGGAAGCGTGTTTTGTTCAGTCTGTGGGCCATGTCGTGTTTCATCTTCTCTGTGCCATCATGACCCACTTGAAAACTCCCACTTACTGTGGATTATTTCGGCTGTTGTTTTCAAAGCCTCTCTGAATCCAGCTTGCACTTAAGACTAACTTTAAATGCCTGACTTGATATGTTTTGGTCAAGTCTTGCACACCAGGGTATCCAGCAGTTTACAGCCACGTTTCTAAGGAAAACGGACACCAGAGTACTGGGACAAGTGGTACAAACCTGCCCACTCTGCTTTCCTCAGGCTGAGCATCTAAAGTGCCTGGCAAAAGCAAGATTAGCTGTTAATGAAATTGCTTACTTCAGGTTGATATACAATATTTTTGAGATGCAGAAATTGAAAAAAAAACTGTATTCTAATACAGCCTCCTTGGATACATTTGCACTTTTCAGCCATCAGATTGCCACAAACTCAAGTCTTCGCATACTTCCAACTCCCCTGAGTTGAGCTCAAGCCGACAACTAACAGCAATGATTTCTTCTTCTTCCTTAGAGTGAGCAGAGGGTCAACATACAGGATGAAATTAACCCCAGAAGAAATGTTTCCATATTACTTGGATTTCATACTAATGGCTTTGGATCTATTCAGGGGTCTAATGAAGTTAATGCAACTCTTCAATGAGAATTGAATTAGGCTATGTAATTAAATTAGGCTATATAATGGCTGGAGGGCTTCAACGATGATTCCTCTGCCCCAGGGTGAATGTCACCTATGCAGGCTTGTAAGAAATAAGCTTCCACTATTATGAATGGAAGATGACATCTGGTCATCCTCCATGCCCCCAAGGCTTGTGCTCCATGGTTCAAAGCTAGACAGAATTTAAGGCCCATCTGTGAAAAGCAAAATGTAAAAGGAAAACAAAAATAATCTTATCATACCAGCCAAAGCGATTTGGGTCTCCCACCTTTCCAACAAGTCCCATCTAAAAGTGCTGAGAAAATGTCCCACCTCATGGCTTCACAAGTGTGAGGTTCAAACACATTTACTTTGAAGTTTAAAACAAAAAGTTGGAAAGTCTTTTTTAATTGGCATGCAGCATAAGGAATCAAATACACAGAATGGTATTATACAGAACGACAATTGCATTGTTGCGTTTTCTGGTTATTAGACACTAAATGCTTTTCAAGAATCACAGGCACCCTGAACATGGATATTGCTACTGAATTGACGTGTGATTTCAGTTTATAGCATGGGAGCCATAAAGTGGCTAACCCTTCCAACAAGACATCGGCTTTCTTTTGCTCAAGGCGTTTTGCTCTAGCTAAGTTGAGAACAAGGTAATAAGGCATTTGCAAGGGTTTATAAGGCCATGGGGTCCGACAGCCAAAGATTCTTCTGCTTCTTTGGTGTCTTGCCTCCAAGCTTTCCACCTTATAAACAACTGCTAATGGCTGGTAAACATCTCTTCACCATCACGCTTCACTAAGAATTTTTTCAAAAAAGTATAATTGCTTTAAGAGTGACACCAACAAAGATCACATTTCACATCAATTGACTATTTTCAGAAAAGAAAAAAAATGTTTCCTGGATACCACCTCTGCACAAAAGCATTCCAGTAAATACACCTGAACAGATGGAACCTGCCACCATATTTCCTTGAAAAGAATCATTTTGCTGCTGGCTGCTAAAACACCCCAACAGATTTATTTACTCTTAGAAATAAAAGAAAACAAAATACAACAACAAAAAGTAAGTCCCAAACAAACTACATTTTTACAGTTTTGGTCTAGAAGTTACAATGAGGCATAACCCTCTCAACTCAGAAACTCATTTTCCCTTGGTAGTATCCTCTGATTACATGAGCACTTTGAAGATTAACATGCAGTCAGAGAACATACCCTTTTAGATATCTGTCCTGAATGAGAGAAGCCAGATCATGTTGACTGATGTGGGAATTACTCCACCCTTTCAATAAGGAAAGGACCAGCATAATTAGGAAATTTTTAAACATTCATGAAATACCGACGCAAGACATTCTCTCCTCATTGCCTGAACCTCTCTCTTGTCTGATATTCTTAAAATCCATACTGAATTGAACAAGGAAATGCTAAAACAATCACATTCCCCAAAATGTCACAAATGGGACGTGTCCCATAACAGTATTTCTTCCTATGACACGGGACTTAGACATGCTGAAGCTTGTTGAACATGTTTTTGGAGTATTAGCAAACACTTCAGAGCTGATGTGAACAGCTTGCTTTACATTGTGACTTGATTTTTAAAGAGACCCTGGGAGAGCTTCGACAAGAGCTTCACTATGTGAACCCTTCATGCCTTACGAAACATGATGCAGTACTAAGCTGGGATCATGACCTGTGTATTTAGCTCTTCAACAAAGCTTCATCCAGTTTTGGAATATTAAAACCTGCCATTGACAAAATGCTAGCCAAAGTTTTCTACTGTTCAGTTCATTGCTTAAGGCTTGTTGAGAATATACTCTCTATGTGGAGTCTTGGCATCTTGTAACAGAATGGAGACATTGGTTAAAACAGCAAAGAAACAGAGTGGTGCTTTAAATCACGAGATCCCCTTGAATAGAATTTGAGGTCACTGGAGAACAGTCAGTCACGACCAACACTTTTATAAGCTCCTTTTGCCAAAATAACCACTGTGTTATTTGTAAGGACACCTTGGCTTTAAATAACAAAATCAGAGAGATCTCCTCCTACAGCGCCCGGTTAAAGAGCACCAGCATGCCACCCTCCACTCACGCAGCTCTTATGAAAGCACACGTAATGCTCACAAAAGGCAAGTGCTTCAATACTTTTTGCCCATTGCAAAGACAGATGAAATGCATCATGCTCCAGTCAGCTCACTACCCCGGTTACGGTGCTACAGGCATTAGCATAAGTCTGCTTTATACTAAACAGAGACTGCCGAGCTCACAAACCCACACAGCAGTTTTGTGACACCCACGAAAGACTAGCTTCAGTATAAAATTCACATCAGTTGTGACTGATACCTGATCTGACACAGAGGTTAAGACACAGATGTCTTAAGCCACTGTTTCAATACCATCACTGAGCCTTGAAATCAAGGGAAATACGCATAAGTGAATTAAGCATTTCTACCAACATGATCAAACCCAGCAAATAAGCTGTATTTGCCTTGATACCACATTCTGAGAAAACGCAAAAGTTTTTCAATGCTTACAGACAATTAATTAATGAGTTCTTAAATAAAAGAAATTAGAAAAAGAGATTGCAGAGAGTTGTTTGGCATCCATGTTGAAAGGGAGATGGAGAAAAAATGGTAAAAAAAAAAAGTCAATTTCAGACTAGTCAAGTAGTGTTCACTGGAGTAGATTTGGTGAGCTGGAGCATTTGTAGAAGTTTGGGACTTGAAGCACTGACTCAAGGCAAGACAGAGCATGTGTAGGTGGGGAGCAAGCTTCAGACAAACTTCTGACCCATGCACCTCGATAATGAATTTTCTCTCTGCTGCTATTCCAGTCCTGTGCCAAGACATACTGCATGGTGGTTTGTGATGCAGTCTGAGTTCAGTGAAAAAATCCCATCTGTGATCTGAACTGCACCAAGATGCAGATTTCCAGAAATGGTTTAAAACACTGAGTTGATAAACTCCACAGTCCTACAGGTTTACTTGCTTTTCTCATTATCCTCATTTCTTTATTCCAATGTGACTGAAATGAGGGGAAGAAGTCTTCAGAAACATGCTGGGCACATGTTTTCAAATACTCCTGATAAGAATGTCTATATTTTTTTCTGTCATCCAGACTTACTGCATTTAAAAAAAAAAATTTACAATATACTTCAATAGTTTTTATATACCTAAAATGCACAATACCATCTGTTCCTTCAAGGTTTCTCTTATTCCAAGTCTTGCTAATCTTCATTCTAGTTGCTTGCTACCTTCTGATTTCTGGTCCAGCCTGCTCTTGTTGTTCTTCACCATATAGATGAAATACGCAAGCGTCTCTTTCTCATTCACAGGAATATTCCTGAAGTGACGACTGACAGTCTAGAAGGACAACATGTAAAGAGACAGAAATTCTGAAATTAAAAAATAGAAATAATCAGAATAGGGTTTCTCTTCACTTTCCAAAAATGATTTTATGGCCACTGAGTGTAATATACTTTTAGTCAAACATGCACCAATTCAAACTGTCAGTCCTCATTTACCTCTCTCTCTTTACAGCTGGAATGTGCATATGAACATAGCATAGCCTTGCTGTGTCAGCAGTATTTGCAGCCAACCTACAAGTGGAATTTGGAAGTCAGAATGTCCTCCTGCCAAAGCAGCATAGCCTCTCCTAAGTGACATTTCATGCCGAGATTATTTGGAGAGCAAGTTTTCCCTGCATCTCTGTACTTTAAAGGAGAGTGTCAGAAATATTGAAACACTTTGCTGTGTGAACCAGATGTAGTAAAGTTTTAGAGTCCAAAGGAAAATGCATTGAGTAAGTTTTCACTGAAAGGAACACTAGTGGATTTGCAATGGGAGGGTTAGGATTTGCTTAGGGCTACCCCTCTCTGACACTAGCATAAGCCCTGAACCATTAGCTGCTTTTTCCTCAGAAAATGAACGTAGAAAACATGTTGGAGCTGGATGAGATGTGCTTCTCATACCCAACACAGCTCCAGAACTTGATTTTGATGCAGGCTGAGCAATAAGTCACTCCAAGAAGATTTATGGAAGTTTGAGTTTTCCTTACGGTGGGGTAGCAGCAGGAGTCTAAGAGCCTCAGGCAGCAGTGATTCAAGCATGGGAGCTGGACGAGGATCCAGCGTAGGGTCAAAGCTGCTCAGACTTCACAGGAAATCTGGGAAGTGTGTGACAACTTTAAGTTAGGCTCCCTTTATTTTCTGCTTGCATAGTACTTTTACTTTTTTTTTCCTCCTGGGCACATTCATGGTAAATTGCCTAAGTAAGTAGTCCTTCATGGCAGGAGGTAGCTGAGAGACTATGAACTGGTTAGTTAGAACATGACAAATCAGAACTACTAATGAGGACATACACCCACCCTGCTTTGTTCAACTTATTCCTACATGCACTACACTACACTTTCTCTATATTCTGTATATTCATTCCCTAGGTGACTTTGAAAGAGAGCAAGACAGTGTCTTGCTGTCCTTTTTAGTCTGCCAATTTTTGTGCTTTAAAGTAAAAGCAAAACAGTTTTGGGCAGACAGCTGCGAAAGCCTCAGCTTACAAAATCAACCTTGTTACCACTCAGTAGCTGCCACAGCCTTTTCAGGTTTAGAGAAGCCTTTTCCCACAGAATGCCTTCAGATCAAGTCAGGAAAGTGAGCAGAGCAGATGCACACCAAGCACAGCTAACGCAAATAACAAAGAGATACAGAGAGTTCCTTCTTAACAAGTACCCCATATGGTGAGAAAGCAGCAGCAGAGGCCCCTAAGGAAAGAGCCTTTTATTCTCTTAATACAGAATCATAAGACATCAGGACAAGGGAGGGAAATAAGGAATCTGAAGTCATGGTCAGTGATTCTGCCTTTAATAATAAGCAATTCCAACCACTTCAAGTGCCTGTGAGGAAAGAAAAACTAACAGGGGCACTTAAGGTGACTAGTCGTGCGTAAGTCTGAGTTTCAGTCGATGAGCCATCCCTCAGCTAACATCCAGGCCACTGGAAATTAGGTTCTGTTTCTGCTTGCTAAAGAAATGGATTATGACTACAAACAAGGAGGGAAAGGAAGCAGAGAAAAGCAAGTTACTAAACCATGCTTTCAAGAGCCAGCTTCCATGTCAGCCATGACTGTCTCGGGTGAAAGAAAGCACATAGCTTTCTGTGGGCATCATCCCCTGAAGCCTTTCGCAGAGCACACGGTACATACTAGTGAGAGAGTCACTACTGATATTAGTGTCCACAAAATATGAGGTTCAGCAGGAGGTAAGTTTTTTTAATGACAGAGAGAATACTACCTCTGTTGTCACTTACTTCTGCTAGCTGAGCCTTGTTGAGTCCAGGCCTAGTCTGCAACTTATAATGTCTCTTGTAACGTCGCAGGGTGTTCACTTGGAGCTGGAACAAGTCAACCTGGAAGTGAAGCAGAGAAGAAGGGATGAGCACAACCTTTGGCTTCTATTAGGCAGCAGTGTAGAGTTATGTGAAAATAACTATTTCTTCCTCAATAGGACCGCTTTTTGCTTGCGTTCAGAACCACATCAGCTTGTCTTACTGACAAATCTAAGTATATTTTGTATTTGTTAATGCTAAAGGACCAAAATAGCCTCAGGGAAATGCAAAATTTTGTTCTGGTTCACATGCTGTCAACAGAATTGCTGGCCAATTTCTGCTCTCAATTACACCTCTGCGACCTTCAAGCAAAGGGGAACCTTTTGTTCCCACCAGGTTTAAAAAACTCACGCAAGAACTATCAATTTAGCAGGCACTGAACAAATGGCTTGTGACATAAAACAGAGTACAGAGACAGAGAAGAAATCAAATTCAAATACTTCAATGGGAAGTGCACAGTTTAAAAGCAAGGGTGGTGGTGGTGGGGGTTACAGGAAGGAAGACAAAGATCATGTGGGAAATGCCATGTTTCAAAGACAAAAGGAATCTCTGCTGAAAACCAAGAAGAAAATTACATTAACACTGACACACTGCAGAGTTCACTATTCAGTTAGGTGATGTGCATTCCCCAGTTTTTAACCACCAAATACCCTACATGCTCTACAACATCAATATTTTTACATGCCAGATGAGTCCTCACCAATCATCCTGGCAATTAACGTAAAGCCTGTACAGGAAAGTTTTGATGGAGAACCTTGCAGAAGACAAACACAAACAGCTACAACAAAAGGTCAGGTATCCTTAAAAAAACAAACTAAAAACTTGCAACTTTTTCAACAGCTCCACACAGGAGGTGTGCGGACACAGCTTTGCAGTCAAGACACAGCTTTGCTGACAAAACGATTCTTGATGGCTTTTTTTTCCAGAAATAAAATGCTTTTTGCCAGTATGGGTGGCATTTCCAGCAGAGGGCTCTGCTGACGTGGCCAGAACTCAGCTCCTCCATGAACATCACCCCTGCACAACTTTTTGCAGTGTCAATAGTACCAGAAACATCGTCAAAGCAAACACAGCACACAATGGCATAGAGAAGAGATTATTCTAGACTAACACAGAAAAAAAAAAAAACAGGCCTACTTCCCCAAAATAAAAAGATGTTACAAATGATTTTCGGTAGTTTTAAATAGTGCCAAAAATGCTATATATGCAAAGGTCTGGAGAAGCTTAATACCCCTGGATACCACATACCCAAACATAGAGAAGCTGACCTATTAGATTCTCTGGTGTATTTGCAAAATGAGGCATGCTAGGTAACGAAGAAACGTACTGAGGCCTCAGTCACCACTGAAAATAACTTATTTGATATTACTTCATTTTTTTAAAGGTAAAAATACTGCTTTAACAGCTCTCTGTTTGGAAGCAGTACATACATGAAGCTGTGCAGTTACCTTACCATACCTCTTTTTACAGAAAAGTTTACATGGGTAAAGAACTCATACAGGGATGAAGAAGAAAATTAGGACATTATGCATCAGAAAAAAGTCTTCCAGAAAAGTGACAGTAAATCCCTAGCAGTTTCAGTGGAGTCACAATTTAAAATTTAAATATTTCCTGAAACAGGAAAACATCCAAATCAAAACTCAGCATGTTCAAAATTGGTAAAGCATTCTACACCCACTCAGTACCAACGAACCTCTGGGACATCCGTTTCATGCTCAGGAGAGTCACCTCCATCGTCACTTGTCTTCCTCTTTCTTTTGTTTCGGACACTTTGAATGAAGTTCTTGTGAAAATCACAAATATACAGATGTCTCACCTAAGAATCAGAAGTGGTGAAGAAGCAATCAAAACAGGTACTGCAGAAAGATCATTCAGCAGCACCCACTTAGACACCAGTATTACAGAGAACATCCCTCATGACTGCCTCATGACATTAAGGAATTTCTAATCTTAAACCCCAGGCCCGACATCATACTCTTGAGTTAGAGATAATTTACATTACAAAGACTAAAGACAAGGAAAATGAAGGACTCAAGAGCTCCAGCTGAACCTGAACCTCTGCTGATAATATATTTCTTTTTTATGTTTGCAATCATACGTCAGGAAAAAAATGGTAATTGTTTGGAGGAGGTGCATTTGCTTCAAGACTTACTACCAGGTAACTAACAAAAATATTATCCTGTTCCACTCTCGTGAACTTTATGGTTTGAATAGTACAAAATATTATTAATGTGTTTCAAAATCTAGACCAAATAAAAGTTGGTTAATTACCTCAATTAAAACATGCAACCATGTCTCTTTCCTATAGCTTATCCTGCCATGGAGCCCCCTTTTAACAAATACTATCCCACTACAGTTAGCATATATACAACAAAAGACCACAAATGATCAAAATTATTTGGTACCTGTATAGCAAAAACATCTTCAGGTGATACTGGCACCCTACATTTGAAATCACTATATGCAGCCTGCTTCATACTTTCCCTTCATTTTGAGTTCAGTAGTCTGATTTCCTCTTTTTATTTCTAAAGCCTTACATCTGTCAAACAATCATTCCTAAAATGAAAGGCATTACTATACCACTAGACATATCTGCTGAGGACTACGACCAGGAGAAATACTTGCTTTTTTAACATTATATTTCAAATTGAGTCACTCTCTTCCTGCGACATGATGAATTTCGGCTCCGCAAAAGGGACCTAACCAGCCGGGGAAGACGCCAAACAGACTGACTTAAAACTTTACCTTATTTTTGGTTTTAATGGTTTTAGTCTTTAAAGATCAGGTAAGAAAAGCACAAAGAGCAGAATTCTATTAACAGAGTCACTTCTCAGAAATTCCTTCTGTAACCTTGACAGCCTGCTCTGCTCTACCTATTTCTCTACTCAGCAAACAACCCGTTTCTATCTTGAGCTGACAGCTGTCACTTAATGACATTAAGCGGTCAGGAGCAAATTGGGCTGTTTAGTGCCTGCCAGCGACCAACTGTGCAAGTGCCCTGGCTAAAAGGCAGCACACCTTGCCTTTCGAGTTAGATGCAATAGTTTGTTTTTAATAATCTGCTTCACTAGAAAACAAATTCTTACCAATTAAAAAAAGTAACATCAGTAACACCTAACTGAAATAGTAACCCGTATCTCTGATTTCACCTAGTAGCATCAGCAGTTTTCAATACGAAACTGAAATTAAAATTGCACTATTTGCTCCGAAGCAAAGATGGCTCGCTCCTTTGCTCCCCCTGAACATCATCTGCTCCCTTGCCGCATGAGAGCTTTCCTCCCAAACCCGGCTTTTAGTACTGCTTCATTAAGCCACACAAGACGTTCAGTGCCATGAGGAAAAGCCGTATCTTTACCCAGGCGTGCTGCCCTGGCGTAGTAACGCTGGAGACAGGGAGACGCAGTCCAGGGGAACCGAATTCGCAACACAAACCATCGCACCCCTTCTCCCCACAGCTCGGGGGCGGGTGAAGCGAACCCCCCCCGGGCAATCGGAGAGCTCAACTCGCCGGGCGGAAAAAGCAACTTTGGGCCGGCCGAGGCGCGGGGGGGGCGGCCGGCCCGGGAGGGGCCGCAGTGCGGTGGCGGGCTGGGGGCGGCCAGCACCGGCGCAGGCCGCCACTCACACTTTTGTCGATGTCCAGCTTCAGCTTCTTCTGCGAGATGCTCTTCTGGATCCGCTTGCTGAAGGACGCGTTGCCGGCGGGGCGCACGCAGCGGTCCCCGTCGTCGATGAGGCAGCAGCTCTGGCCGTAAAAAGGGGCGGCGGGAGGCCCATCCCGGCTGTCCTCCTCGGTGCTGAAACCATTCATCGCCCACCTGCCCGCCCCTCACCCCGCCCGGGGAGCCGAGAACCGGGGAAAGAGCCGCCGCCGCCGCCGCCGCCGCCGGGCCTCCCCGCGCCCTCAGGGCGGGGGGGGGGGGGACCCCGCCGCCCGGCGCCCCCCGCGGGGGGCCCCCCACTCTTGCAGGGGCCCCCTCAAGGGGGGACCCCCCCGCCCGCCGCCCCTCAGCGGCGACCGCGGAGGCCGGGCCGGGCCCCCCAAGCGCCGCCGCCC
This sequence comes from Tyto alba, assembly GCF_018691265.1. NCBI lineage: Eukaryota > Metazoa > Chordata > Aves > Strigiformes > Tytonidae > Tyto > Tyto alba. The sequence goes on along the minus strand of NW_024881279.1, from coordinate 9,330,510 downwards.
ACAGGGGGAGCCGGGACCCCCACGCACCGCTCACGCTCACACTCACACTCACACACACAAAACCGCCTCCCCGGCAGCGGAAGTACCGCCCCCTCCATCCCCCTCCCTGCGCCTGCAGATAGAGGCTCTGATTGGGCAGGATGGCCGGTGGGGCGGGGCGCGCCGCCGCCACTCTGCGCGCCTATTGGGGGGAAGCGCTGCCTGTCTGCCGCCACCGCCCGGCCCCGGCCCGCCTCCGCGTTAGCACGGCAGCCGGAAGGTCGCCGGGAGAGAGGCGCGAGGGCGCGTGGAAGGGGGGGGGCTGCGCGCCGTTGCCAGGGCACCGCTGTGCCCCCCCCCCGGTGGGCCCAGCCGCCCCTCACCGCGCCCGCTCGCTCTCCCCTGAGGAAATTCGGCGTCTCCCGTCGCCCCGGGCGCTGCCGCAGCGGCTGCTGCCCGCCCTCAGGGAGACGGCGGGAAGCGTCCCCGGCCCCGCCGGCCGCGGCGCTTCCCCCGCTTCACAGAGCCGCGGGCTCCTCCGGCACCGCTCCCGTAACGGCGCGAAAGCCGGCGGAGGGCCGGGCTGAACCTGCGGCTCTCGCCCAGTCCCGGGTACAAAACTCGTGTCGACGTACTCCACGCCTGGTTGATCTTGGCTACCTCATCACATAAGCCTCCCCGGCTTGCTTTGTTTTGTTTTGTTTTGTTTTGTTTTTTCCTCCCCTAATTACACAGTAGGGATAGTGGAAAGGTTGGAGCTGGAAAACTTTCCCCGAGCAATCTGACTCGAAGCTTTGCATTTCTTTCATCCTCAGGGAGGGAAAGACAAAAAAAACAAAAAAAAAAAAAAATGATGGTGATAAGGGAGTGGGGAAAGAAAGAAATTCCTACTCATCTGTGGAGAAGAGATATTACTTCTGGAAATGCTGTGACCTCTGTAATACCAGACAGCATATGCTATTGTCCAAGGTGCATGAGCAGCTGTAAATGGAAAAGGATTTAATCTTCCTGAAGACTCTGCACAAACAGAAAAAAAGGTTCTACAGACTAAAAATTACTTCAAAGTCTGAAATCCCTCACGTGGAACAATGTGCGTTAGCAGGGGATGATCTGTGCTGAATCTCACACACGGAATACATTTGCAAGAAAGAGACTCCTCAAAGCCCTTGGTCATCAGAGCAGCCTGCTCTGCAGTAACACGGACACTGGCATCTTGCAGCCTGCTCCACCTGCTCCACACAAGATGACTGAGAAACTATAAAATATATATTTTCCAGGCAGTCCTTGCAATACCAAACACATCTCAGAATAAAACTGGAGGGCAGGGATTTAATAATCCTCCTCAACAGTTCTGCCTCTTGCCTTAGTTTTTATTGCCAGTGCCCTCAGGCAATTACTAATTTCTGTTTGTCCCTGTGACTACTAGTAGAGGACCACAGTGCACTCTCCTGGCACACTGCTCCCAGGAGCCAGCCACTCCAATGGGAAGGTGGGGGAAACAAATGTCTTTACCTGCAGACCAACAAGCAGTTAGCAGAGATTTAAAAAAGCAAGATGCCACCACTTATAAAAGCTCCCGGCCAAATCTGCCTGCCTGAAGTAATACCCTCCTGGCAAAAAACATACACATATTCCCTTGGTTTTGGGAAAGGGAAAACACCAGAAGGCTGACAGTGATCTCAGAGCTCCTGATAGCAAGCTTTCTAGGTTTATCTTAACATTGCAAACAAAAATCAAATGGCAGGCTGAGGAAATCTTGCAGAAGGACTATCTTGACATTCGGAAAGCTGAAAACAGACTGCAGGGACAGATGATAATAGCAGCAAGCAAGTAGATAAAAGGGAACATGATCACAACAGGCAAGACTTCCTCCTGTCCTGGTGAGGAGGAGATTCTGCAGGTGCTCTCTGGACTTTTCTGTGGGAAGCTGGGAGTGGCTGGAGAAACAGGCATCATCAGTGCCAGAGCAGGTTGGTACTTACCATCAGGTTGTATTTCATCTTTGGCTCCAAACTCTCATCCCATGCAAATAGAAAGATTTTGAGTTGTTTTGCAATGCCTACTAAGAGGAAAAAAGCCCCTGCTTTTTTCACCGACTGCTAATTCAGGGCTAAGTACTTCCAGCTTAGGCTAACACAATGACATCTTTTTTCAGTTTTCAAAAAAAGAAAAGAAGTGCGTGGAGGTGTTCATATAATTGCAGTTTATTTCAGTGTATTTATCCTCATGGGAACCTCAGGATTTCACAGTCTGCTAGTCCAGAACTAGCTTGCTGTGAGATAAACTGCCTCATAGAGACATTCTTTATTAGGTATCTATCACTAACCTGATCTAATAATTCTTTGTGGGAGCTGCAATGAAGTGAGAAACAATGTTTCATAAACCCATCAGCACCCAGGCAGCTTTAGTGCCTCTGAAGCTGTAATAGCCTGCCCATCCAAGCCAGCCCTCTAATCAAATTAGGGGAACCTACACAGGCCTTTAAATCTTAGCTGGAGCAGCACTACCCTCTAAAGATAAGTCTGGGAGGTAGCTGTCATCTGGAACTTACCGTTTTAATGGAGCCATTCGGGGTTCTTGGGACAGAAATGCTACTCTCCGAAAGGTCTGTGCTGCCAAAAACGTCCTGGGAAGAAGCCTTTTTTAGTTTTTTATACCTCCAGTCAGGAATCAGACCATTTCCATTTTCTGTACCTTGGGGGCCAATGGAGACTCTGCCCTAGCACCTTCCCCCAGACTCCCACTCTCCTCAGCATTTTTCTAGGATGGCACATATTGAACCTACTAAAATGCTTAAACTATCACAGTGTTTGCCACATACTCCCCCTGGGAAATGTTCCCGTGGCCAAGAATCACAGCAGTCTTCCCTTAGGAGCATGCCTTGCAGTTATCTGCTGGTCCCCTAGAAAGAGCCTTTCCTTTCCTTCATGCACGCTGATTTTCCCACATGGCATTGTTTGTCTCCCCTCCATTTATTTCACTTTTTCACCTCATGGAGTTAAGTAAAAAGGAGTGTTGGGAAGGCCACAAAAGAAATGAAGTGGTGACAGTAGAAAGTGCTGACTGTCCTAACGGGAACACCGGACAGGCCATGAGTAATGCCTTTAAACTTACCTTGTCTTGGGCTGAAAGGCTGCACTCCCTGCAGAAAGACTGTAACACAAAAAGGGCAGCAAGCTGTTAAAAACCCTCCCTTGAAAACCAAGGTGCAGGATGGATCTGCCAGTGTTTGCTCTCAAGGCAGGCACGGAGATAGGAAAGCGACAGCTTCAGCCTGCCCTGAGCTGGGCGATGCTGAGCTCCCCCAAACTGCAGGAGAAGGGAGCTCAGACAAGATGCATGTGTAGGTTTAGGCGATTTTAACATTTTATTCTCATGGCTGTATATCTCAGCAGTAAACACACAAACGGCCTTTGAAAAAAGCTTTTTGTGTTGCTTTGAACACGTGGCTGATGACAAGCTCGGGGAGGGAAGTGTCCCAGACACAGTGGCTGCTGCCCAGGTGTCAGCTCTCTGAGGGCCTGAGGGCAAAGGTGCTGTTCCCGAGAAGACAGCAAGGCCTGTGCTCCGAGGAGGACTGTGAAGGATCACCATCCAGGCATGACAGCACTGCTGTGTTTGGCCAGGGGGACAAGACTGCCTGAGAGTCCCACCCTGTCCCTCTTCTGAAGTACTCACCCACACAGAGTAGCAGCCAACTACACCCAGAAGCTCCTCGCTACAGAAAGCCAGCCATAGCTTGACCGTGAGGCAGTCACTGCAGTCGATGATGCTCCAGAATTGTCATCCACAACAGTATCAACCTGGGGAATTTTTACTTAACCAATCAACACAAACTTCTAATCACTGATTTGGGTATCGAGAAAAAAGAAAAAACACACTGAACTAAACACCTTTCCTCCTCCTTCCTTTGGCTAAGTTTCATGCAAACACCTGTCCTCCACTGTTCCTAGTCTCACCTCCCTTTTGCTGCAGTTCATACACAGCTTCTCCCCATCCATTCAGTGAGGTGATGGGTGGTGAGGGAGGTCAGGGTCAAGTGTGTAACTTCTCCATGCTAGGTTTTCTCTGCTCATCTGTGCTTCCCGACAAGGACTGTCCATGGCTGCTATCCCTTGGGGGTGTCCTACCTTGGCACAAGTCATCCACCACCGCCACAGCCCCTCCAGGATGACACCCTTGGGGACAGAGCACCTCCCTGCACAAACATCTCTCCCTCCACATCTCCTCCAGGTTTCTCCACATCTTTTTACATTTCTCCTCACGTGCCTTCTCTCTTCACGACTGCCGTTCCTCGTTAAACTTGTCTGAGCTGGGGTGCTGCAGAGTTCTCTGACAGGCTGGAGTTTAGGGGCACGATGGGTTGTTCCTGCCGGTTTCAGAGCTGGCTGGCAGTAGCTGTAAGGGACAAACACAGAGATGCCCATGGGCATCTCCACAGCCCCCAGCTGCCTGAACCTGCTGCGTTCGCCTGCTGCAGCACTCAGGTGTGAGCTTGGCTGCTCGTGCATGAATGCAGTAAACCCTGCAATTTATACCCAATACAAAGGGCAGCTGAGAAGGATGCTTCCCAAGGGCCTGCAGGAGAGCAGTGCGTGACGTGGCAGGAAGCCTCTGCTGGGGAAACACCAGGCCAGGGTAACTAAGCTTATTCTCATAGTAAGTAGAGAAAAGAAATCAACCGCTGGAGCCAAACAGGCAGGGACAGTCATTTCTGCATACACAGTTTTCAGAAAACACATTAAAAATTTATTTTAAATATATTATAAAAGGAAGTCCATTCAACTTTAAAAACACTAGGCATTCTATCAATGATTCCCAATTTATGAAAGCTACTACATTAAAGTGCTACAAGTCCTTTACCACCCCCAGATATTAGGCTGTTGGTCCTAATATGAACAAAATAAATACACACTGATTCAAGAGGCACCATCCAGTTTTACAGATAGAATGCATGCAGTACAAGGAATAGACAAACAGACCTTATCACTGAGATCCTGGAGAATGCATTTTGAAACTAATTCCCTTCTCCACCCTAGAGGCTAAAGCTATTTGTTATTGTTATCATAAGGGCTAACATTTTAGTCTATTATCTTGATCAGCTTTTATCTTGTTTTGTGGTTGAAGTTCACATTTGCTTCCTCACTAATTGGGATTAGGATTTTTTTCCTAAAGTTGAACTAGTAGATTTAAGACCACATAGATCCAGTGGGTTTATATAAAACTCCCAAATCTCTCACATCTGATGGAATCACTGAAGCCTTTTGGGTCATACAGAAGCATCAAGAAAGCTCAAATGCAGAGAATAATGGAATATACTCAGCTAGCACAGGCAGAGTCAGAAAAATAGACATAGGATTTTTATTAGGATTTCCAGAATCTACCATTGCCTAGTTTCATACAGAGGTCTCCAAGTTAAAGCATGAAACTACAAAGGAGCAATCAGGTGAGTTTATTTTGGTTACACTTTAAATTAATAATGTGGATAAATCAGTCTGACTGGTTAATGAGGAATGTGAAATGAATTGACCACTGTGTTGAATGCTGCTGGAAATTTCAGATCTCAGTTTTCCCATTTTCCTCTCCACTCAAACCAGGTGACTTTTAAAATATGCAACTTGTTTTAAAATATGGACTGAACAGTCATTAGGTCAGCAAATAAAGCACTTAAAGCTAAATCTTACACAGGTTTGGAAATTGCAGCACACAGACTTTCCTTGCTTAAGATCAAGTATTAGACCACTAGTAGACTGGGAGCAGGACCCAGTGTTCCTGACTCCCAGTCCAGCTCCCCTTTTGCTCTGTATCCTGTGAAAGACCTTTTAATCCCATCCCCCAGACTCTGACATTAACCTAAAGCTACTCACCATTTTGGCAACAGTTTGCTAACTATTTAAGAAGCTTCTCATACTAAATGATTGTTAAAATAGAAACCTAGATTGCCGCTTGTCAGAGAAGGACCAACTGAGGCACCACCAGGCTCCTTTGTTGCGAGTGGTTAGAAATACAGTAGGTCAGTAGGAACATGAACCAGAGCAGTTGGGAGTGGATGTGGGATGCAAGGTACACCTAAATGTCTTGTGCTAACAGAGCCAGACTGTTTCAGACATAACTTTACCAGGGCTCTTTCAAATGAGAGTGTGGCAGGCTGACTGCTAGAGGGCTGTTCTCTCCAGTTAAAACCATTCAAGTGTCTGTCCCTATCTTGAAAGACAATTTAAAATAAAAGCTTCTCCCTTTTTATCCAGCAGTTACACGATTGCCCAATATGACTTTTGGGAGACCTCTCTCCTTTCCCCTTGGTGATGTAAGCCAGCACAGTTACTATAATGATCCCACAGTAGCTACGAGAGCACTGTGTTCTTGCAATGCCAGTTGCTGGTGGTGCCTGTTTGACTTTCAGTACATTGATGTCTCAGTGCAGCAGGGAGAACGAAGGTTTGTTGACTGGAACTCTCCAGTAAAGGAAAGCAAAGCCCTGTGCATAGACTAATGTAAACCAAGCCAGGAAGAAAGTTAAACTGACAAATTGCTTTCTTGCTACTTCTGTATTAGATTTGAACACACCCTTTAAGTTTCCCAGTGACGGAAGGCATCGACTTTCTGAAAGACACTTCTGCTACAGATTTTATATGCCTTTGGGACTATTTGTGATTTCTGATTTGGATATTTAGAAAATAAAATGCAGGATCTTGCATGCAGGTGAAATGCATGAGCCATCACCACGAGGTGAACCAAGACATCCTCTGGTCTAGCTTTAGTTGTTACAGCGTACCAAAAGAAAGCTGCCATCCTTTCTGAGTTTTTCTATTAGGAGTGACAAACTCCCCCAGAGTGATTAATGATATCAATTGAACTGAGGAAATCCAGGAGCTTCTGAGCTACTATTGTTCACACAGATTTTGCACTTGAAGTCAGACATTTTAAAAACCACACACAAACAAACACTGTACGAGTCAGGCTTTCTCTTACATCCTTATCTCCCAACCCCTTTCCCTCTTCTCTCTTGTCCAGCAAGGCACTAGGAAATGGTTCAAGTTTAAGCATTTGCTGTACATTTACATTTAAAAAGGCACATCTTTATTTTAATGATGCTGTATTCCCCTTTCAGTAAGGCTCACATGTTCTTCTGTTATGTGTGGAAAAGAAAGTTAATTTCCCAGGCATGAAAAAAAGACACCTTGCACACATAGGAGCCCCAAACCTATTACTCTGTAGGCCTTTGAGATTAGCACCAGTATAAATCAACAACAGCTTTAAGAGCAAATCAAGGTATTATTATGCAACATAACACACATCCAGGGATCCCCCTGTTGTCTGGGATTCTGATACTTAAAAGCAGCGGAATTTATGCAGCCACAGAGAGTGGGGTGTTTGAATACTTTTGGGGAAAAAATATGAAAACATTTGTTTTGCATTAGATAATCACTGGTATTTAATCTCCAGTCTCGACTTGCATGCAGATGTGAAGAGTCGCTTATGTATTCATGCTTTAGCAATTTTGCTTACAAATAACCAAAAGTAATTAGAATAATTAACCAGATTGCCCAGCAAAGGCTCAATTAAAGATGTAGATGATGAAATACAGCTTCTATTTCTCAATCAGTGGATGGTTGGCTACATTAAGTCTTCTCATTAGCCAGCAAAGCCTCTAGGGTATTGAGAAGTATAATTGATATAAATAAATTAATAGCTCAAAGCCCAGCGAGCCAGTCAGAAGTGGACAGATTTTGTGAGGTGCTTATCACACTCAGATCCCAAACCTTTAGAAAACAGATCAGATCAACCATACTGAGAAAGACTCAGTAGAACCACTCACGCTAAAGCTCCAGTTTCCATATACTGGTGGTTGGTTGTTAAACAGGAATTGCCTCAACAATGATCTCATCTTTTGGTGCAAACTGCTAAGAGCTGTCCTTTCTCTCCAAATTAAGATCACTAAGTGGTAAAAGACCTGTTTGTTACTGCAGTTCTCTCTGAAGCAAGTGTCCAGCAAGCCGAGCAGCTAGGACTCTTCACATGGTGAGCCCAAGTACAAAGCAAGCCATGCATTCTAGAAACAGTTTTCTAATGAGAGGATTAACTTCTGAGACACACAAAGTTGCAAGCTGCAAGCAGAATGACCTACAGTCCATTTATATAGTTTGCTGATTGTGTCCCAATGACAAAAGCTAGCACTGTTCATGGACAAACAGCTTCTTGATCCACAGGTATTAAAACATTCATAAAGACATCTAGTCAGGCCATCTAGTGATGCACAGTCAGCACTACTAGACTAATGAGAGGATTAATAACTTAAGGAAAGCAACAGTCAGACACAAAGCACTGGAAGGTGACTCTGCCATAGAAATGAAAAGGGATCCTAATGACAGATGTATTGTAGTTACTGAGAACATAAGATGTCAACTCTCTTTGATGCTGGTCTCTCTTCCACAGGAATGCTTCTGCAAAATTGTCATGAGGAAAGCCTAGAGATTTTTTTCTTCCTTCATTCCCAAAATGTTAGACACCAACACATTTGGCAAGCCTGGCCCTGGCTGTAACACAGTGACCGTGTTTCCCTTGCTTCGTGACTGCACGTACCAGGCAAGTTGGCAGAATAGGCCAGACACAGTCTCAGCTGTGAGGATGAGAGGGGAAAATGATTTTGAGCCTCGTAGTCAATATACCAGACTTGAGAACTTGAGAGGCAAATAGTTGTGTCCTAGTTTGCTCCCAGGTGACAGACACAGCACTACTTGGCCTCAAAGACATCTGAAACATGGGCAATGACACTACAATTGGCACTATCAGAAAGGGCTTCTTACTTCTGGAGCTCTGCAGAGGGAGCCAGCCTGCTTGTTTCTTGACACTAAGCAAAAATCTTGCCTTCATATGAGAAAAAGACACCCTAGAGCAGCTTCCTTGTCCCTCCAAGGAGGAGGAGTCCATTAACCATGCTTATCAAGAGTCTCAGAGGAGTGCCCCTTATCCTACCCTGAGTGTTTCAGTCTTTTACTCCCAGAGCTGGCTGCACACTATCTACTCTTGCAACATTCCTGCATGGGCAGTTGGACAAACTGTGGAGCTGGGCAATTACTGGAAAAGAGCTAGTTTTATTGATTTATGCAGCATCTTTGCAAAAGGTTAACTGTGCCGTCATTCACAGCTTTTACTTGAATATGCTGCTGCTGCCTTCAGTATAAGACTAAGTCAACTGAACTAGTAAATCTGTTTTTGCAACATCTTAATTTTAAATCAGTGTGGGATTTTTTTAAACACTTGCTTCAGACAGACTTGAAAATAATGGTCCTCCATTCGTCCTTTAGCATTAATACTTTTTTCCAGCTCCTGGGATGAGACAATTCTGGGTCAGTGTCTGGCAGGTCCTGCAGCCAAACCAGAAGGATACCTTGCACTGCTAACTGTCTACACAAGGGACAGGGTACGAGTGAAATGGGCCCATCAACCCTACATCTCTGCTTAAGCAAACAGATTTCCAGTCACAGTAAACTGTACAGTGCTGTGGATGTTGGGAAAAGAGGAGAGATTAATGGCACATTCCCACAATCCTAGAACACTACTGACTACAGGACTCACGACTGCAACAAACTACAGACCAATGAACACATGGGTAAAGACCAATGGCTAATCTCAGCCCTGACTTAATTATTCTGAATTAACCTGCTCACGCCAACTGTGAATTAAATTAGCCTTCAAACCTCTGAAGGAAAAATGGAAGTTGCCTTCATGTAGTAGATTTAACTCTGACAAACCCTAGAGGTGTCTGTGCTAAAGAGATTCTGAATAAGAGGCACCTGATATCCAAAGGCTCTTAGCAAAATCTTCACCTGTAAGAACTGTGCTTACTTAAAAACCCTCTGCTAATCTTTCACCTTGAAGATTCAACAGTGAGTGACAAACTGACTGCAAAGTGAACGGACCAGAAACCCAGATTCCTCATTGCTAATAACTACAGCAATATTCCCAACACTTGGCTGCACTTCCACTAGACCTCATTCCTTTATCAGAGCTATGACTTGGAAAGTAATAATACTCAACCTGTTTGAAATATATTTTGGTTTAGGGCAAAGAAAAAAATAAAATATTCATTTTACATTTTGATGGCCTTTTTTTTTGATTGAAAGATTAAATCTTATGTTCAAGATTTTACTTATATGGACTTTGGAAGATAAAGCACCTATGTGGGAACACTTCAGTGGGTAGTATAGCAGCTACAGAAAGTCCTGGAGGGTCCTGGATAACAAAATTATTCAACACCAGACCCAGGTGGGAAATTAGACAAAGAAAAAAAAAAAAAGCAAGCATTTTGAATCACATTCAGACTCCTTTAGAAACAGAGTTTCTGTTTAGTCTCAGCACAGAAGTGGCTCTGGCAAAGCCTTTAAAATTCCACCATCCCCAGAAGAGAAGGATGCAGCATCTTTGCAATAAAGACTGGCCTGCTAATTAACCTTCTCCTGAGATTCTCCCTTTTACCTTCATTAACTGTTTAAAAAAAAGTATTCTTAAAAAAATTTTTTGTAACCCTCCCCAGTAAAAACTATAACTGTAAAATATATATATATATATTTTCTCAGTCTTTTAAAGATCAAGATTTCTGTTAAATTTTTCCAAGACAGTTGAGTTTGTATGTTCAAATATCCACTGCTGTGTTGGAGATGAAGGATTGCAGCTATTCATAAAGATCTTTCGGTCACTTTCACTGCAGTCCATACAGCTGCTGCTTACTGGATGGTAGAGGGTCTTGTCCTGGAGAAGAGAAATTTGATGTGAGGTTGCTAAGCAGAGAAGCAAAGCTGTTTAAAACCAGCAGAGAGAAGTCTTAAAAACCAAGGCAAGCTGTTTTGTCACTTGGATATCTGAAGAAGTTGTTCCACGCTTAACTGGTTGGCAAGTATCAGGGTCCATTCCTGCCCCTTGGAACAGTACCCAGCTCAATCCTCACAGCTGCACTGGGAAGCTCAAAAGTCTGAAGACTGAAGCTGGGCTCTCCAGCCTACGGGCTGACGTCCTGCTGCAGTCACTCTGTGGCACGGTGCATGCAGACTGCAGGGACTAGCATAGGGCATTTGGTTAACGTACTCACCTGTTGGCCACAAAAGCATTGCTTAGTAGGAGGATGAATAAATCCTTATCTATTTTGGCACGATCTTCTAGTATTCAGAACAAACCAATAAACACAGCACACCTCTTTGCAAACAGGTTTTGCGCAGGTGTCGCACGACCTCACTGCCAGCTGCGGACAGGACTGCAAGGAGAGTGTCCTTCTGCTTAGCCAGCCCTGGAGAAGCAGTCCTCACCACTTCTAACCAGTGGAATGGGGGAGTCACCTCTCTCTAATCAAGAGCAATTAATAGCACAATGACAAGAGATTGTCTGCAGATTCTCTTACCACAGCTACATGAAGAGAAGGAATAAAATATGAATGCTGACATTTTAAGGAAGCTTAAGTGTCTATAGGCAATTTGACACCTTAACTGAGAACACGCATACATGCACACGCACACACACTCACTTTTCGGTATCTCCACAGCTGGTTCCCCTTCATTCCGTGACAGTCATAGAGGGTCACAGGGCTGCTGTGGGAAATGGCATCAAAACAAAACTTCTTGGTATGCTGAGGATCCCCGGGACGAATGTCTTCTCTCCAGCTAAATGTGAATACCTGCCAGGACAAACAGGACCCTCAGGATGGTTGGTACTGGGCACGGTGCTTTCACCAGCAGAACGTTGTTCCCTTCTTTGCCCACAGGGTGGGGATGGCTTCAGGGAAAGGACAGTATCTTCTAGAGAAAAACTACTTCTACCTCTGGGGACAGGGACTGCTGACTAGGGGAGTCTGCAACAGCTACCCCGTGGGCTGCCACACAGCATGCTAAATGAGACTGTGCTGCTGCAAACAGCCATGCTAGTTAGCTTGGGTACTAATAGCAGCCTTGAATGTCTCTGCAATGCAGACATACATCACGGATTAAGTGAGCAGCTGACCAATTACAGCACTTCACAGCTAGCAAAAAAGCCAGAGTGCTACAGGAGCTCCAAGTTAACGCCAGCAGTAAACACCCGAGCCTGCACAGGCAGCCTGCAGTCACCTTGAGGAGTCTGTCCCACGCCTTCTGGGACAAGAGACCAGGAGCCCACAACTCCCCAACCCCTGTCCACAGGAGTGTCGGAAGGGCAAACACCAGGGCAATGCTTCCTGGCTCTCTCTTCTACCAACCCTGCAATGATCTCTCAGCTCTTCTGGGTGAAATGAAAGGAGGGATGCTACAGAAGAGAAGGGGTTTTAGCTCTAGTAACTAGGCACAACCTATGTCTGGCAATGCTGTGGCCTTGAAAGAAAGCTACTGGATGCCAGCACATGTGGCCTGGAAATCCCTGAGTCACAGGGGTTGGATCATGGGTAAAGAGTCAGCAGAAGTTCCACCACATACATGCTCTGCTCCTTGCCCTGCCCCGTTGGCATTTGCTTTTGGCAACAGCTTGGAACAGTAGCGTGGTCAAGCTGCATCTTCAGTCATGGCTTGACTCATGACGTGTTTTAAGCATTGTAGGACTAAATCCCACAAAAGATAAACTACTTTAAAGTCAGGCACTGCTGTCAAGCTTTTCTTTTATACTTTGACAAGCACAGCATCTCTGGCAACGATGCAAGTGTCCTCTGTGACCAGCAGTAGCCAACGTGGCCCTGCAGGGCTACTAGCTAGCACACCTCTCAGTCCCTGAGGGGAAGGGCAATTCTGAGGGCTCCCTTTGGAGCCAGGTGGAGGAATGGACCTCTCCTCAGGGAAATCACACGGAGCAGTAAGGAAGATCAGTAATGAGCAGGGTGCTATTATTTGAAGCAAAGTAGCCAAAAACTTTTGCACAAATAAGCTACTTTGTTTCTGTCTCTCTTTTAAACCACTCTTGGGAGAGAAATTACCACAATCACTTAGTCTTAATGCTACACAGAAGTTCAAAACACATTCTCCTCCTAAACATAAGCCAACACTAATTGTTCAAGATCCTCTCGACACAACAACAACTTAGTTTTGGGCTTTGCCGGAGTAAATTGGTTTTGTTTCTAGTTTTCATGCATCAAAATTGATATGCAACAACCCTCTGTCTCCTACTACTGAAGCCATTCCCCTGAAGAGTTATGCATGGCTCTGTAATAGAGGCATTGTTTTCTTGATCTTTTCTCAGCTCAGCTGCTACAGTTTAGACAAAGTAATATTTCCCTCCCTTCTCTTACAATAAAGCTGTCGTTTCTGGCACGTTATATGTTGAGAGGGTGAATCTATAGCCTGGCCGGTTTCATCTCTCTCCAGCAATGGTTGGGTGTTTATAATGCATTTGCCTCCTGTCAGAAGGATGATAGTAAACAGTTATTGAATGCTCTTGCAGGTTCATTAATATGCATGATGCTCCTCTATCACTTTTTTCAGCACAACCTTTGAAGTTAATATTCGCTTTGTTACATATTACAGCTGCCTTGTTACTGGTTTATTATTTTGGCATATTGTTTTCTTGTGCTTTCTTTTGTTCGCTCAAAGATCTTCAAAGCAGAGGTAAAAGCTCTGCACAAAGTCTGTCAGGTTCCAGACCCTGCCACAAACACAAGCCACATCCTGCTACAAGCCCATCAAGTATTAGCACATGAACCTTGGGGTACACAGCACCCTCTGGTCACCTGACAGAGTCCTGCAATGGCCTTCCTTCTCGAACATTTATTCTTATAAATTCTCCCTCCTCAAATTTATTTATGGGCTGATGATTTATCAGAGGGACTGTTACCTGCACATTGTTCCATGCTGCCTCTCCTCTGTCCTTCACACAGTTTTCCAGCCTCAGTGGGGATCCCAGGGCTCCATGCTTAGTATCCACACACAGTCCAGTTCCTACATTGCGTATCTGAAATAGTAAATTAGTCACTGAATCTTCTACTCTTACCAAGTGACAGGAATGAAGGCTTAAATTGCCTCAAATAGTGTCAGTATTTGTATGAAGACAGTTTTAAGATACTTCCCTTAACTAGGTATCTAAACTGGAAGATAACAGCTAGAAGAAAGCACAGGAGCTCAAAATGGGATCCAACACCAGTGGTACAATAACCTCCAGCACACAGCAAAACCCATTAGCTACAGGACTGCAGACCCCACTGTGTTGTAACAATCCACAACTTCACTCCTGGGGTGATTCTTTCCCCAGAACACATCCGACTTTCAAAAACAGGGATGGTTTTCCTGGCTTTCAGGTGGGAAAGATAAGGAGCGGAGTAACTCAAGACAGTTGTGTAGCCCTTTGGAAATACAAGATTTCTACTGTTGCTCAACTGTCACCTCTCCCTAGTACTCCCTGTTGGCCTGTTCTGACAACTAAATAGTTCTTCTACTAAATACACAACATGCAGAACAAGCCAAGCCTCTATTCTCTTTGTAGCTGCGCATTGATAGAAACGGCTGCCTAACTGCTTTCTTTGATCAGGCCAATATAATGGTAGAGGAGTTCTGGTCTTTGAAACATATCAAGCAGGATCTTTAAACACTTGCCACCTTACCCACAGCAAACTGGTACTGGAGCACATGGGTAAGGCAACTGTAAAAAAACAAACCCCAGAGGGTTTGCCCACTGCAGATTTCAGAGCACAAACTTGCCTCTCCCCAGGCAGCTGCTGGAGGCTCCACTGGTGGGTAAAACTTTGGCAAGTCCCACGCGACCTCGTTCATGAACCACTTGAAGCTTTTGCAGTTGAGGTTGTTGCGAAGTTCCTTCTGAGCTGCAACGTCCCCTGCAGAAAGATGCCGGTACTCTGGTCTACGCTGGTATATGTACTCTGCATATTCATCCATCCACACCTCAGCCACCCGCTTCAAGTTCTGTGTGGGTAACAGCCACGTGTGAAAATGAGAGGGAAAAACACCTGAGAACGCTCTGCACAAAATACTGACATTAGCAGTCAGAACAGCTCTCATGTTCTTGCTCAGAAAGGATTTTCATTCACATCCACTCTTTCTCTCCAGTTTCAGGACAAAGATTATTTTTATTATTCTCTAGTTTCAAGGGACTTTTAGAAAGATATTTTTGGTTGAGGTCAAAACAGAATCATGGCACTTGGCCATTTTATCTAGTTCCTTGTGGCTAAGAAAAACAACATTAATCAAAAGTTGGTCTTTTTTTTTGTTTTGTTATGTTTTTTTTTTTTTTTTTTTTTTTTCCCATGTAAAGAAGCTAGTCAGAAAATGATGCTGGTAAATACCACCGGACTTTCAAAGGTCCCTGACAAAAAGCTGCTTTCTTAAATCCTTCTTACTGCATCTTTTATATCCATCTAGGAATGGGATTTGCAGTACTTTCTTCTGGAAAGCTTCAGTTCTCAATATTCTTTCTTACTGCTATTTTCCCATTTTTTGGGGGTAAAAAGCTGTTTAAGAGAAACTCTGAGATACTGCAGGAATACTAACTTTCAGGTGATGAGCCTTCAGAATAGAAACAAAGGGCTTACTTCATGGTAGCAGTACATTTCACGTATCACTGAAAAGCTTAATCCACTGTGCAATTCCAAGACAGCAAGGAACACCACCCTCTCGAGATCCCCCCCTTACTGCTTGTCACAATACTCTCAAGAGACTGTTGGACCTTGGACTGTTCTCTGGCAACATCAGGTACACGCTTGGTGCCGCACAGTGACGTGCCATGTGCAGGCATGACTTCAGTGACCCAGCAGCGCTGCCCACCTTGCATGAAGCTGGTCATTCCAGCAGTGGTCATTTACTACCAAAAAAATCTGGACATTAAGAATGAGCAGTGCACTGACCTTGCCCCAAATGCAGCCTACACACAAGAGCAGGCGTTCATCTCAAGGTGACTGTATGATCTTAGGTGCCAAGAAACAGCCTTTCCTATACCTGCCCGTCATCTCCTTACAGCACTGTGGGAGTATGCAAGAGCCAAATACTGAATCAAAAGAAATATAGCTCCTTCCTGAAGAGAGGCACAGACAGGAGAGTACTCTATCGCTCTGACAGGTCATTGCTGGGCTGAGTAATAAATCCAAATCTATAACTAGGGTGATGCTATTAAACTGGGAAACATTTTAACATTGTGCAAGCCATAAGACTGCAGAACACCAGGGTACCTTTCCGTGGTTTTCAGTTTTGCAGCCTTCCTGCTCCTATGATTTTTTCCTCCCACCAGAGGGCAATGCAATCCCTTCTCAATTTGGAAATTAACTGGAGATACCTAGAATGCACGAGAGGCAAAAGCTCTTTCTTCTTTGGGCTACACTAGATTAAGAAATAAGATGATAGAACATTCCACTGTGGAAAACTACAGCTTGATCATTCGGTGGCCTGTGATGCTTGAAGTTGAGAGGTCTTTCAGTCACCAAAACACAATCACCACACTGAAGCCTGCTGCTCTTGGAGAGCACAGATATGAAATGTATGAAGTATTACACAAATAAAGCCATATCTTGTTTTTATTTGCGATTCCACAGCCAGCGCCTGATCATAAAGTTTCTTCCCAACAATGGCTGATGTCTGGAGCATGGCAGCTGTCTGCATAGGAGCCTGCAGCTCCCCTAAGTTCTCTTCCCTTTGTACTACACATCCACCGCTGTAAAACTGCTCCATTTGACCACTATACAAGTACAATTTATGGACTACAAAGCCTATGTTTGCCTCCCATTGTGGGGTGAGGAGACAACAGCATGGTCACACTGCAGTCAGACATCTGTCATGGGAAATGCCATCACCACTTACTCTTGCCAGACTGACTCCTGTTGGAACCTTGTATGGAACATATTTTCTGTAGATATGACCAACTCTAGAGCAAGGGATGTCCTCCATGCGACCTCCACACATCCATACCTGTGAAACAGCAGAGATACAGATTCACTCATGCTTATATAGAGAAAAATGAAGGAAAAAAAAAAGAGACTTTCAAGTAAAGAACAAGCTTAACCCAGATTTTTTACATTAAAGTACACTTTCTCCCAAATATCTTTCCCTCCTTGCCTTGGTCTCAAATCCTGTAACTACCCACTTACAGCCATACAGCAAGCCTTGATTTAGCACAAGTGCTATCAAGCCCAATGGCTAAACAGTTCAGTTTTGCATTCTTTGGAAAAAAGAACCAAAAAACCACCTAAGCACCCAGAGAACAGCACATAGCACACTGTAAATTGATATATGTTATTACAGCAGTAGTAACCACAGTAGTTAAACTGGACTGCCATATAAAACCTGGGTGTAGGTTGTGTAATGTTGCTGTAAAAGGAAGACCATCTCTGTAGTACAGGTCATGTGTTATGCAAAGCACTCCAGGGAATCCATGAGCTTGTTCAAGTGCCAGAAACCAGAAGAAACTGCTGCTTTTTCCTGTGGTTATCACTGCTATCACATGGTTTCATTGCTGATATGCAGTCATTGCTTTCGCAGCCTTACAATTAAGTAGAAATCCCTGCCTGGTGAAAACATTAGCTTTAAAAGAGCTCTCAAAGTCACCAGAACACACTGCTAGTTGAAGACAACTACTTTGATGCTTGGTGAAAATCTATATTAGGCCCAGAAGTTTCTTTTCCCATCTGGGAAGATTTCACTCTGTCCCAACACTCTGAAACAACTTTCTTTTATTCCTTATTTATAGCATGAATGTAGTAATTTTGTCCAAGTGAAACCAAAGGAGATGTTTTCTGAACCAGCCAATCTACTTCATTAGGTTTAAGAAATAAATTCATATGTGCTTGCCAGAGATTCCTAATCAATACTTAAAGAAAAAGTATGCTTCAGTATGCAAAACAAATTACTTTCTGAATTCTTGAAGCACGACGCTGTCTTGCCCTTCATTCTGTCCTCAGATTTATGTTAATGCCCCGAAGGCAGCAGTATTTAAGAAGGTCCACTGGTGCTGCAGGCTGATGCAGTGTTCTTGATCTCTCCATTCACTGTGGCTAATTTGAGCCACCGCAGTTCACTGTACAATGAGCTTAGTCAACAGCTTCACACATAGCAGGCAATTCCATTAATATTCTACAGTGACAATATTAAATACTTAGCTCGGAAGAGAAATATTTGGCCAAGGCTGCTGCATAATTATTAGCTCTGACACTAAAGTCCTCTGGAGTTTCAGCTCTGTCTACTGGCCCTAATAATTACAGTCATTTGCTGACTGCGTATAACTTAATGGAGGTTGGTTGCTCTCAGTTAGAGGAATATTTTTCACAGGCAACTTCTAAAGTTCAAGGTACTTAATTACATGTCGTTATGGTGAGAGAGATAAGAAGCAAGTTGATAAATGCATTATAAACACCAGGACACACTCCTTCTACAGAATTTCATTCCTTTTGTCCCTGCTGTGTCTTGAGAGGCTGGTACAGAAGAGATGAAGATGAAAAAAGAAACTAGCACCCAGCTCCTGTGAAGTTTCTAGTGGAATTAGAAATTCTTTTTATTCTGTAGCTCCTGTGCTTTTTGCTGCAGAAGGCCACAGTGTGATTCCTCTGCTGGGAAATTAACAGGTAGACTAAGAAAACAAGAATTTGTGGATGTTTCATGTTTCTATGACAGAAATGGTTTGTGCAAGGCTGTAAGAGCTGCAACACATCTAGAGAGTATGAAAAACAGCAAGAACAGCTGAAGAAGCCTAGAGTGCAGTTGCACAGACACGCACACTCCTCAGTAATCCATATTCTTACCCTGTGCACTGCACCCTGCATCACGGAAGCCCTATCGGTTCACAAGCAGCTGCATTTCAGTGCAACACAAGCCTGAATAAAACCACCAACTTGTTATCCTTGCTGCCTGCCCACAGGATGCCTTACCTGCCCCTAATCTCTGAGGAAAGGCTTTCAGTCAGGCTACTGTAAATACACATCTGCTCTGAAAACATGACTTCCCTGAGTAACATGAGAAACAGACTCCTGCAGTCAATATGCAGCTAGAGAAGAGCACTGCCTTTGCACTGCAGAGCTTGTGAAGCACTAACACAGGCAGCACTTATCTACTGAGCAGTGCATTGGAGAGGCAGGGGGTATGGGAAGCCAGACAGAACTGATGATATGTTGGGCCAAGAGCTCCAAGCTGGTACAAGACTCCAGGCACAGAAGGCAACATTACACAAACACATGTAATGATATGATAAGAAAAGCTACTTAACTGAGTTACTGAACAAGTAAAATCTAAGATCAGTTTTATGTGCTCTTTTCCTAATCATGCTTTAAAATATTTACTCCCAAATGATGCTGCAATTACCAGGGCTGCATGAAGGCAATGGAAAGCTTCCTAGTTCCTGCTAGCAGAGCTCAGTGACCCTTTCAAGGTACTTTGCCAACTCAGTGCCTTTTTAACATTATCTCATGCTGCAAGTGACAGCATGGCACTTGCAGTACAAATCTAATTTTAAAAGCATGCTTTCCATTCATTCATTGCTGCTTTGATTTATTTTATTAGTGAGCTTCTTTGTGTGGTGACAGAACTCATTACAACCTCCATAAAGACAATTACCAGTCCTTATCTATAAAACTGGAAGAAGGGGGAGAGGGAAGGAGCGTGACATGCATTGGTAAAACACAGCTAACAAAAGCATTAGAAAGCTAGAGCTAAAGGTCAGGGGAATCACATCCAAGGGTCTGTCAAGGAATAACTGGAAGTGAAGCAAACGCAGAAGAGCCGTGTGCTAGCTGAGAGAACACTTCCACTCAGAGATATTTGGTTATTTTTAAGCAAGGGTACAGTTCACAGGTATGACACACCAGAACTTACACTGCTAAAAATACAGCGCTGTCAAACAGGTGAAACAGTGCTGTTCTGTGGGGCAGCACTTGGTGCCTTCACGGTAACACTGACTGTCACTTACTGTGGTCTCCTTAGGCCAGGGGAGCCAGTTTCTTCTTCTTCTTGTTTTACAGAAGGGTGAGATGGTGCCTCATCTCCCTGGCTGACATGACAGTAAACATCAGAGCCTGAACTTGACGCACTTAATTTCAATCAGCCATTTACTAGAACGCCGTGAGAACAAGAATTAAAGCTGGTCAGACAGACAGTGCTTTATACAATGATCTAATCAGATCTCATTAGGAGAGAACAGGAAATTTCTCTTCTTTCTCAGGCACAATTTTACCAATCTACATTTTCAGCTAGGAATCTAGCAGATGACAGATTTGGTAGAATTAAGAGAAAACCTGGCTGCACTGAGGTCAGTGGGCATACTGCAACAGACTCCTGTAAGACCACAATCTCACCCTAATAATAAAACCATATACAAGGGAAGTAACATAACAACACCAGTGATATTACTTCCATCTTCTCAGTGGCCTGGAGAGCTGTAACTCCATATTCATAAAACGACTCAAGAGCCTTTGACTCAGCTAGTGTGCTCTGAAAGCACAAGGTAATATGCCAATTATTCTCTACATGGGAATGTTATGTTGATCCAATTCCCTTTCTGCTATTTCAGAACAGTGTCACGTAAGACAGCTGAACCTCTCCTCTCAAACACACAATACAATACCACAGTTGGTGTGTGAACACAAATTATCTGGGTATACAAGGTTTATGGTTTCCAAAGACTGAACCATGATGAACCAATGCTTCCCAAGAGAGGGAAAACACACAAAGGAAATAGTCAAGCCTTGAAACGAAAGCTGCTTCTGCAAGCTACAACAGAAATAAAGACCATGAGATGGACCAACGGAAAAAAGCTGGCTGGTTGTCTGAGCACACACAGAAGGGTGGGAAGACAAGGACATGGTGGATAAGTCAAGGGGGTTCTCTATATAACAAGGTAGGCGAGAGAATGAAAGCAAGGGCAACCAATAATTCAGGCAAATCGTAATCCTCTGCATTGTAAGCATCAGCTGCTGTTGCAGCTGGGACTTACTGCTCTATAAAAGATTAAGGTAGCTCAAAAGGCACGGGGATCTGTGTGTTTGCCCAACACCTCTCCTCACACAACATACACCAGCATGGCCCTTCCTTACCGTCTGGAGCATTTTAGAATAATGATAGCACTTTCCAATAATCACATTTCAGAGAGTGGAGGGGTCCACTTCCCTGCTGCTGCTTGGTGGGAGGCTACTCTAGGACCTGAACCAAGCACATAGGGTGAACAGAGGCCAAAAATTCAAGTCAGTGGTCTGAAACTGATCTCTGCATCATCAGATAGGAAGGGAGAAAGAAGCCACCCTGTACCACAGTCGAGAGCCTTAGAATTGAGCAGCATGTGCTGGCTTAAAAAAAAAAAACAAAAAAACAAAAAAACAAACAACCAAACCCACAAAAAAAGCAGCAGAATGCCCGGCCTGTTTCAGTGTGGGCAAACGTGAGCTGCTGGAAAGTGGTGTGAGTGTGTTCCTGGAATAAGCAGCAGAGGCTCACAATCAGCACTGACTTCAGTGATAGAATTAGAAGTGCTGTCAGAAGTGATCCCTTGGCAGCTGCACCCTAACTATGCACCTGCCAGGAGGCCAGTGGCAAAATGTGAATCCGAAATGTGCTGCTGACTTGGGACAAAGGAGATGCATGAATTAGATACAAGAACAGAAGCTATGGAGCACTTAGATTTGTTGGAAAACACGCAGCATGTTTTATGCTATGGAAATCAGGAGAAGCAGTCCATGCTGATGCTTTGGGAAAAGGATCTGCAAAATGCAATGATCTATGATCGCCAAAATAAGCACAGTGGATATTTCCTATTGCTGAAGTGAGGAGTGAAGACCAAAAATACTGTCCATCTCTTGCTTCCCCCTTAATTGTTCTTTTCAGGGCAACTCTCAATGGGGCTTGTTTGTACCAAGCCCTTTGAATATTATGAAGGCTTTAAAATCTCTAAATTACATGACAAGTATTTCTAAAACTGAAATGATCTATCACCTGGCAAGGGACATTCCGGATTCCCATTCTTTGCTCTTGAAGTACAATGTACAATTATAAGATTGAGAACCACACCACTCAAGTTCTGAGGTACAAAGTACATCTATATTTATGCCTACACAAGTCAGAGACATCACGTTTTCCTTTCCTTTTCCCCATACCCAAAAAACCAGAGACTATATATTTATGGAAAAGAGGTGTGAAGCAGTTTAGTGAAGATTACGTAAGCCAAACAGAATAGAAGCCACAAAAATACTGGAAAAGAGGCAACATGATCACAAATAAAACCGAGTGTAGATAATTGCTGCACAAAGTAGCATTTGCAGAAAGAAACAGCTTAAATACTTCATATATACTGTTCTGAATTAAATATATTAATCTCAAAGAAAATTAAGTGGTTACGTAGGCAGCAGAATGTAGGTATTTGTTGAGTATGCAGGAGCATTCAGAAAATCAGAGCTATTAAGTTGTGCTTAGAAGGAAAGATAAGATTGTCACTTTGGGTAAAGTATTCCATTTTGTTCACATCATTACAGAAATATACAAAAGACCAGGAAAAACTGTAAGAGAGGAGAGGTATGGAAGTGACTCCCCAAAAGCAAAAAGTAAAAACCTCAGTGAAGACCACTGAACAGAGAAACTACAACTGTAAAGTTAGGGGCTGAAGAAAGGAAAGGTAACAAGTACCACACAGAAATAGCTGTGCTTGCATGTTTACCCTTTCTCCAAAATACAAGAATGTACTCAAAGGTCAGCATCTGGTAATCCACTGAGATGAAGGAGAATGGTTCTTACACCACGCAGATTGGCAGAGTGGTTTGCCTGGAGCATTCTGCAAGCAGGGCTCGTGAAAAAACAAGGCTCATTTGAACAAGTATAATGCCTGCAGCTAAGATTCAAGACTGCAATCTTCCTGTTGCATTTGATGATGACTTGAAACAGGAAGACCCCTGACCTGTAGAAGTACTGGGTTATAGGCACTGAGCTATTCTGGATATATACAGATCAAAAGAAGAAAGAAGCATGTGTTTTCTGCTTGAATATAGAATGGATAGATTCACTACTTCATTTCTAATCTAGAAATTTCTGTTTTAAGAGGTTGAGAAGACCCAGAAAACTACAAACCAGCAGTTAGGGGTAGAAAATTTGTTTCTAATTTAAAGTTCACCTAAATTTTTTTGTCCCTTCAGCATGCCATGTTTTAGTGATGTCTGATGTACACATTTCATAGAAGGAGCAAGGCTTCTATTAATGTTTGAGCTATCATCTGGCTAAATGTTTTCTGAGGTGCTAAACACCGATGGTTTCTCTGTTGGCTTGCCTTCAGCCTGAAATTTTCTTCTCTGAAGGAAGCAGAGCCAGTTGATGACAGAAAAACATATGATCTCAAAACAGAAAGGCAAGAGGCTCCTAAATAAACTTGTTTATTTCCAGTCTCTCAGCAACAGAGCTCTGGATTTTAAAATAAAGGCAAAAAAGCCCTGTAAAGCACAGTCCATACATGGCCAAAATAGAATATGCTTAAGGAAAAAAAACCCACAAACCTACTCCTGTTGAGGCTTGAGAAGGCCAGATCTGATGCAATGGATCAAAGACCAGCAGTACAAAAGGGTACCTGCACCCACAACTCCCAGGCACAGGAACGGATTTTTTGTTAAAGTCAGGCTGTAAATTTGGCACGCTTAGAATCTGAATTCCCATTAGATAATAAATAATGTGAAAGCAGATACCCCACGTCTAAACCCAGAGCTTTAAATTATTTGTCAGTGCCCCCTTAACTACAAAATCTCTGTCTGCTTCTAAAGGTAAAAACGTAGCTCTAAGCACGCCAGGAAATGTCATAGCTTCATAAATTCTATGAACAAACCTTCCATTCTTGCTATTCCAGCAGAATTATTAAATCTATCAGCTACAGATGAATGTATCAATTTATCTTAATTTCTGAAAATACACTGAGCTTCTTTCAGATAAAACTTAATTTTTCTGTTGCACAATGAAAGAAAAAAGGGGGTCTTTGCAGAGATTAATTAAAGCAAATTTATCCCTCCATAAATTACCATCTCTGGACTGAAATAAAACACAGTGTGTTTCAGAGAGGATAAGCAAACAGATGAATGAAGTAGTCTTATTTCCTGCAAATCAAGCACTGTGACTGTCTGCTGTGGCATTAGAGACAAAGGGTTTGCCCAGCCACTGTCATCACTCTTGGAAACTAGCATTTTCCAAAAGGGCCAAGGAAAAGAGGCTGAATACCACCACTGCCCCTCCTGCAGAGAATGATATTGTTACACAATTTCATTACATACAACACAAAGAATAGACGGTTCTAATCGTAATGACATCTCCAAATATGGTGCCCCCTGCCCCTCCCTTCCTGCTACCATTACAGAGGAAAAGGGACCTCCAATGTAACTTTATTACTTGTTTTTTTTGTGAGCAAACAACAGAAGGAAATACATCGTTTTCAAGACAATGTATTTTCTTCCATTGTTTGCTATATGGTATTACATGGTGTGTACATATGGTAATATGACTTGCTGAATACAGTTTGATATGCCTTTGAATTGCATAGAGGCACTGAGAATTAGGAATCTGGTTTGCAGGAGATCAACCATGACTCGTTTGTCAGTGGAGACATGAGGAATTTTTGCCGCTGAAGCTAAACCATGTACTGTATTAGCATCACTACCATCTTCTAGCCCTGTGCTGAGGTCAACTAGATTAGTTCAGGGCATCCAGACACCTATAAGATTATATATTCAACCTATGAAAGAGAAACCACACTGTGGCCCAAGCAGAGTTTAATGTAGAAATATTTACTCTGTTCACTCCAGCCTATGGAAAGGATTCCCAGTGCCGAAGTGAAGACTGGCCACCTGCCTTCAGTGGTCCGAGACATTCCAGTGGGTTTCCTAGATGGATTTCAGAGTGCCATATTCCAAGGTTAACACAAGTACCAGTGGTCTTTGTGGGTCACAGTGACTCGTTACTATTATTATGTATTTTTGGTCAGCTGGATAACTTATTTTAAAGCCCTCAACTGAAGAGCTTGGTCAAACAGTAACAGAATTGTCCCCAAGCCAAGCAGATAATGATCTGAAGTCATTGCCAGCCACAGTGTTATTATTCCAATTGTTGAGGATTTCTTACAGGGTAATTAATAGTCTCAGTTCCTTGCAGCCAGGAGTCATATGGATTGACTACAGACAGTAAGTTACTCTCATCTCTGGGAACTCAAGCTCAGGACTGAGGTTTTCAATCCTGAATCCTCCTTACTTCAAGAAGGAGAGTAGTTCATCATCTTGCCAGGAAGAGTACTAAGCAGCCTAACAGTCAGAGAGAGCTCCACACAAGCTGACTTACCCTTGCTTGGAAGAGCGCATGCATCTGAAGCTGTGACCACAGAACGGGGGACACCCCAGCTAATCATGCTCCAAAACTGACCCTCACAAATGACTGGTCACATCATCGCTGTTTCTTCTGTGTACTATCTTACTACTCCCAGCTCTTTCACCTTTATTCACACGCAAAAGCAAGGACAAGATAGATCATTCATATTCTGCGCCTCAGAACAATTCTTACTTTTCAAAACAAAAGTAGTTTCCAGAGAACATAGCTCACCTTAAAGGATATTTCATACTGCTCTCCTCCCCATATCTCCAGACCTGCATCATACCCTCCCAGCTCCCAGAACCACTTTCTATCGACTGCAAACAGTCCTCCAGCCATTACAGGAGACCTTAAGGAAAAACCAGACTCCATATTACAAACACATTCAAAGATACAGATCTCTAGCTAAACATTTAAAAAACAAAGTAAGATTTGACAAATATTATTTTCATCACCCAGTGTTCCCAGTGCCTTTGCAGTCCTGTTGGAGCATCAAACAGTTGTTTTCACATTATCTACTAATTTCCCACTTGCAAATGAGGAGGACCAGACTAGGCTCCCTTCAGAACCAGTCAATGCCTCTCCTCCAAACAGGCAGAAGAGTTCACCACTAAGTGACAGGACATAACCTCTCCCAGGGGTACCCATATGCTGCACATGTGGTGCTCTGTCTCAGCAGTATGATCAAGTCCTTGAGCTTGACCTCAAAAAGTGTTCTGCTGAGGTTTCTTTTGAACACTGCAGAAGTAAAAAGGACAGAAGAACTGTCTCAATGTTGGCAAGCACAGCAACAGCAGAACATAACTTGATCACAGATTTACTTCTGCAATGCACTGCAATCATCAGAATTGCTGTAATTATTCTGCTAGGTTTTCTTCTTCCCCCACCTGGGAATGACATATAAGCTGCCATTGGTTTGTTGTTTTTGGCAGAGCATTAGGGATACTAAGTTATGTTTGAAAGATCTCAGTAATAAATGACCACATTAAATGTTACACATTACAGTTTTAAATGAAATGTTAACTTCTGTGGGAATTAAGGTGGCAAAAAATAGCAACAAAAAGGAGAGTGTTCACAGCTACTACACAATACATTTCCTTTAAACCAACAAAGCAAACAGCTGCCAAAAAGCAAGTAGCTTAACACCACTTCTGACTTTTACTACACTGAGGTGTAAACCAATCCTGTAACAGGGTGTTATTTTGTTAGCCAGCTCTTAGCACACTGCATTTCAGTAACTTACTCAAAGGGATCACTGGGATCAATTTTCTGTAACTCAGGAGGAATAGGGATCCTCTTGTAATACATCTCCCAGTCAAATGCACCTCGCATTGCGTCTCCAGCCTGAGTCTCATATCCAAAGTGGTCATGATCAATAACATCAATCATAGGGCAAACGATAGTCTTGCGGTTTCGGGCAATGCGATCTGAAGATTGGAGAAACATGTTAGAAAACCTGCACCAGTTCATTCCTTTCACTATGAAATTACAAGAGCAGCATCAAAAGATGAAGTTGTCCAAGAACAACATAACTTTCTTCCTATTTGTTTTCTTTTTTTCTGGATGCTCCAATTTATATTAATTTATTTGATATTCCTGAAATAACTGAGATATTCAAGCTAGAACTACTGAGATAAAAACACCACGCATACATGCTACAGTGACCATTACCCAGAAGCAGAATAGAAAGACACAGCCACACTACCACAGATACCTAAACCACCAGGCTAAAACCAGACAATCTTGTATTTAGTGAACAGTCCTCATTTTAACAAGCGACCTGGATGTGAACCCCTTCCACACTGATTCAAAGCCAGGGCAATAACCCATTGTACCACCTAGCTTTAATTACTATGCCAGAATCTGGCAGGAAGCAATTTAGACTAATGGCATAACTACTCTCAGCAGGCTCAAGAAATGCAAGTGTACCTCCTCCCCTCAACCTTTTCTTCCAACCAAATAATACAAGACAGGATTAATTCCTGCATAAACATCTGGAACTTCTTAAATACTTTATTACTGAGACGGTCTCTTGTTGGAAGTTAACTTTCAGAGCAGAGGCGACAAACAGCTTCCAATGCACATCTAACAGAAATCCTTTCTATGCTTTAAAATTAAAGTATACTCTACACGTTCTCATTTAAATGGCATTTGAGGCAATTCCATCCTCTCTCCCCGGGGCTCATGAAGCTGCAAATGTTTTACACTATTACCAGATACAAATTGTAGTGAAAGCAAAGTATTACCATCCAACAATTCTGCTGAAAAATCTGAGTAGTTTTTCGTAAATCTCCACTTGACTACAGTTGCCACAGTTTACTTGACAAAGTTGCACCTCAGAGAGAGCTTTGACAGGTCACTTGCAACAGGGTTTTAAAGGAGTTTGGTACTGGCCAGAGGCACACGGGTACTAGAGAAAGAAGGCACTGTCCTTTCAATTAATCACCCTTGAAAAGAACTGACATTGTAAAACTGACACCTCCTTAAAGATGAAGCACTGCCTGGGAAAGGACTGAACACATTCTACAAATACATACCAGCAGCTGCCATTCACAAGAAGTATTTTCTACCGGCTTGCAGACTATGAAGTTCAATACAGATATATAGGAGAAAAAACCCCTAAAAGCTACCTAAAAACAGAATGTAAAGATCTTTCCAGTATCATAAAGCCATTCCTCTCTGCAAGTTGCTGAACGACCATGCAATAGTTTACTCTTCTAGGAAGCTGTAAATTATTTAAGATTTCATTTAGTAGGAAACAGAAGAATATAATCCCTGTTCTTTAATTAAGCAAAGCATATGATAGAGTTATTGTACAGTGCAGGACTCCAGAACAGAAGAAAATTCTTGTATTACAGGCTACAAGTTGCCAACAATTGAACTGAGTCTGTGGTTGGGTTTGTTTGGGGTTTTGTTGTTGTTTTGTTATGTTTAGGTTTTGCTTTTTTTTTTTTTTTTTTGTTGTTGTTGTTGTTGTTGTTTGTTTTCCCTTTTAAAACATGTCACCTTTCTTTTGTCCACTTACATCATGAGGGGAAAGCAGCAGGTGGAAATAAGTTCAACACCAACACCTGCTGCCAGCTCTTTAGCAGTTCAGTTGTCAGCCACGTACAGCACCACATGCTTACCCAACAGAGGCGGCAGCCAGTTCACGTTGGCCTCACAATGGGAATCCAAGAAGGTGATGACATCCCCTATCGCCACAGAGGCCCCCAGCATTCGAGTTCTTATCAGCCCTTCTCTCTTTTTGGTTCTGAGGATTCTTACATTTGGGAACTGGGCCATATAATCTTCCAGGCGTTTCTTCAGGTGTTCTGTATGGAAATGAGAAATTTAAACACTATAACGACTCATTTCTTAAAAACACGGTTCTTTCTTTACCAGAAGGAGAGGTCTTTGGAAGTATGTCCTAAACATTTAACAAATAACAGGAAAAAGGAAGTAAGAATAATTTATTTTAAAACTGGGGTTTAAACATAACTGCTTAACCAAGACTCCTGAAGATGTTCCAAAACCTTAGAAGCAATAACAAAAAAAAAAAAAAAAAAAGAAAAGAAGAACTAATAGAAGATGGAGGAATGCAGGATAAGAAAGGAAAAGAGGAAAAGAAATAAAAAGCCAGCTGGCAGACCTTTGGGAGAACTTTATCTGAGTAGGGATTCTTGGACACTTTTGTGGAAAACCAGTGTACCTTAGAAGAGACACAGGACAATTCACTTTTAAAAATAAACTGCACTCAGTGCATTTAAGTTGCGTTTGGTTTCTTCAAAACACACAACATGACCATCCACTCATCCATAAATAATAAACAGCAAAAAGCCTAGTCAGACATCTCTCCAAACAAGCAAGGCAGGCATAGCTGCTGTATATATTCGGATGGCTATGTTAAATGTCTATCAGAGGAGATACTTGCATTTAAATATGGAAATATTTATGCTACTGAATATGGACTGGATCCACATCTGAATTAGCCCAGACACTTTTAGTCACCATGATTAACAAGAATTCAAACAGGAGAGCTGCAGAAAAAAATTACTGAGTGATCAAAACAATGGACAGCTTGTTTAGATGTGGAAATAAATAGCTCAGTCTACACAAAGAGTGAGGGGCACACAGCTGTCTTTACATCAGAGTGAAGCACCAAAGGAAAACCTAAAAATAGGCTAAGAGCTGACGCTGGCCTAATCACTAACGGGTTGATCTTTAGGCATCTGAAGTTTTAACTTACTTGACAGCAAATCCCATTCACAGTGTGCCAGGGACTGTTCATTAATGCAGCACACTATCCACTGCCATCAGCAACGGATCAAGGAAACAAGCCTCACTAGGCAAAAGCTAGTTTGTCAGATCTAAGCAATTAACTAATCTTAAAATCTCACACAGTAAAACTTGAATAGAGGCAATCATTCAAATACAAATAACCTTACAGGTTTATTTGCCCTGACTATAGGGAACAGATCCACTCCATTCTGTATAGCAGAGTCTTCCTTGGCTTCCAAAGCAGGCATGAAAGGCAGGGGCTGAAAAAGCAGACAATGTGAAAGTGCCCCCGAACAGGGCACCAGGGAAGCTGGATACTGGAATAGCTCTCTAAAAAGAGCAGAGAGGCAAATAAACTTAACTAAGTTATGAGCTCTCTCCCATGGTGCTGACCCAGCAATTGTGCTTCAGAGTTTTAGCCACTGGAGGAGAAAAATGGCCAAAATCCATGACTAACACACAGTCTGCACCTTCTCTTTGAAGCAGCCATCACCTGCCTTCCTTCAAAGACCACCCAAATCAACTTCTTTGCTTTTGAGGTACTCCTAGCAAGCTCTTTGCGCTTTTCCAATTTTTTTTTTTTTAGCATTCCCCAGGATTTTTTTCTCACAAATGCATTTTAGTGTTTTCCCTGATGAGTCTAATTGTCCCAGAATATCTACATAGGTTTTCCTGCTCAGTAGAGCCCTTAGTACCTCCTTCTGTCTAGCAAGCTTTTTCCTCATCCTTTTCAAGTCTCTTCTGAAGCAACCAGAAATTTTGCCAAGTACAGATTTTACAAATAACGGCCTTCCATAGAGATTAGATATATTATTAGTACAGCTTGCTTCCTCCTGAAGCAGTGGGTAGACTTAAATAGCCAAAACAAAACAACAAAAAAAAAGGACACCACCACTGCTCAACATCACAGCTCATCCCTTGCCATTGTTAGTTTATCACACAAGCTTAGTTCAACAGAAAAGAGAACAAACAATTCTCACTTCAACCATAAAATCAGCTAAACCCAAGCCAGGAGATACACCTTAGTTAATCTACTCAAGACAAGATAAACATAAGAGTGGCTGCCAGTGCTCATTATAACAAAGGAAGTAACCATCACACACAAGCTCTGGGTCCAATTCTCCTAACAGTAGCCATAGATACTGTAACACTTGCAAGTTCAGACCCCACAGTGTATTTATGTTATCTAATTCACACCTACAAATCACTGGAAGGTCTTAAAAAAATCCGAAGCTCCAAAACAATGGGAAAAAGAATATATAGAGACTTTCTGCAACTTTTTATTTTGATAGAAACAAGAAAATGAAGTTCTGAAAGATCCCAGAGGTTTGTCTTCCACCTGTGTGCCAGTCATTTTATGTTTTAGCATCATCTACCTTTCTGAACTGTCCTGTTTTTTTGTGCAGTTTCATCTGTGGTGATACCTGAAGGCAGTCTAATGAATTCCTCCAGGAGTATGAGCATGGCACAGCTGAGCTTGCTACAAAGAAAACACTAGCATGGTTTGGGATCTGATCTCATGCAGGAAGACACACACCATCAAGTGAACAAAGAGTCACTACACTCAGCCATATTTGTGATGATGATGGCTGCTCTGCTACAGACTAACTGAAGACAGGCTGATTTATAACTATCCATGAACAAGCAGTTAAGAACTGAGAGACTTCCCCATTTTCATAGTGTAACAGGAGAAAAGAAGGCATAGGAGCCACCGAGTTTTCTCAGGCAAGTACTCTGCAAAGAGACAGCAGGAACTCTAATCCCCTGACTTCCCATTCCACTCCCAAATGCAGGGTTTGGTTTTTCAGCAATTCTTTACTACATTTCTATAGTAAAAAAATTACCAGAGCATTTCACGCTTGCAGCAAGTATCCTGTTCTATGCTGTACTGGTAAGAAATATCTCACACATCAGGAACCTTCTTATGTCTCTGATGGCTGGAAGCAGCAAGGAAAAGCTACAGGTACTCCATCAGCACTCATGTCTTCTCACTGGTATGGGGGGGACACGTACCAAGTGCTGTCCTTGCAGTCAGGAGGAGTGATGCTCAGATAAGCTGCTCCCAATTGCTGCAGAAAAATTCATGCTTAATCATTGCATTTTGTAAGGTTAAGATTTATATATCATGAACTGCAAGTAAGCAGACTTTACCTACTTTCCCTTACTAAAGAGTCACAGATTTTCAAGCAACCTCACAAGCAAAGTACAAAACACAGTACTTTTCAAAGACAAGGTTTTCTTATTTCCTTATCCCTGTACTATTCCTGCTGCCCAGTCTGACCTCTATATGTCCAGATGGAAAATAGTTATTTCATTCTATTACACATATTGTTACAATTAAGTCAATTTTTGCTTTTTAAAGTAAACCTCCAAAAAACAAACAAGTGGCATTAACTGCTACAAAATTTTACGAGGCTTTAAAAAATATATTATGGAATCTTGTCACACTGAGTAATTTTATTACAAGGGCAATTTTCTTTAATGAAAGTTGTTAGGTGAACTGGATGGATTCCAATGTCTGCGCCTACGCTGGGCAAAGTAATACAGCCCAAACATATAAATGAGAGTAAGATTATCTGCAGATTAAAAACTAGGCTGGTAGCTTGCTAACAGACTTTGCAATAAACTTGATATACAGTGTATACATTAATAGTACCAGTCAAGAACTACTATTTTCTTTATTTTGAGCTGTAAATAAAACTGTGTGAAGATAGTGGAGAAGCTTCAACAGCAGCCTGCTTAACGTAAGCAGTCCCAAAGCTTTCTAGAATAAGACTTTATTTTTCATAGCTCAAATTCCTGTGGCAGTCTTACTGTACTTCTTCCTTCTGGTCTCACCATTCAAGCAGAGATGCCCTCAGATGCCATTAGTCTGGTGACCCCTTGTAACATGGAAGGACTTTCCAAGATAGGAATTTCTTATGTCCAGTTGAGTTTTAATTTCAGCCACTGCATGCCTGCCAATTGAACAAGCACCTAAGAAACGTTACCACGTCAAAAATAAATCTGTGCAGAAGCTGGAAGAGGACACAAGAGCCCAAGGATTATTTTTTTTTTTTTTTTCACATCTTCGAGGCAAAAGCATAAGAAACAAGGCAACATAGACATGGATCTACAGGACAGGAACAGCAATGCAGTTGCAGTGCCCATGGGACTCAACTATTAAGTCAAAGCAGAAGTTAACTCAATACATTCCCTCACAGCAAACCACACAGCCTGTCTGCACTCAGCAGTGTCTGGATCCTCCCTGTCTTTCACATCTCACTGGCTCAGCCACATTTTCACAGAGGCTTGTACAAAATCATCAGTAGGTTTGTAGCCTGTTTTGAATGGATTTGGCTCCAACCAAAGTAATTTTTCTATAAAAATCAGTGGAAGAGACCCAGCAATTCTCAAGTTTCTAACATCTTGCCTGCACGCTTTAAGTTCAACAGCTATTTGTCTCAAGAGCTGCTCTGAAGCACAAAGGAACCTCATTCCCTTGAGCTCACACAGCTCAGGTTTGCAGACAGCAGCAGGCCACTGTAGTCACAGCTCACAGATGAAGCCTGACCTGTTTTACGCCCTTTTCCCTCCCCACAGTTACACACCAAGATCTGAAGCACCTGCTTAGAAGTAATTGCACATGGGGTGGTTACCTTCCCCACAGACACCTACAAATAACCGACTGCTATGTGCAACTAGTGCATACCTCCCTCACTAGGCAAACATGCTAGGCTGCTTCCCAGTAGGTTGGCAGAGTTAGAGAAATAGTTGCATCAGGCCTGTTGAGTTCTTGAGACTTTGTTTTGTTTTTAAGCAGGAGATGCTGCTTGAAGACATGGAGCTTATGACTCAGGTCATTCTCTCCTGAGACACAAAGATGAGTGCTGCTTGGAGGAAATCATTGGGGTCTCTTAGAACAGACTCATGGTCTGGTGGTACTTTGGGACTCTCCAGAGCTCAGACGATCTAGACTACTTCCACCTCTGGCTGCAGTGAATCTTGGGCAGCTGCAACTGGAAGGTACTCAACACACATTTGCTTTCTGTATTTCAAAAGATTCAAGTTGAATGTTTTGAATAATGTGGCCGTTGCTCAGGGTTTTGAGCTGTCCAAGTCATTAATTGATCCCAGGGCCGAAAAGACAGCAGATTTTTTTGGTCCCATCCCATGAAACCTTTATTTTTACAGATGTTGAACTCAAAGGAGCTGTAAGCAAACCCTTTACTTTCACTCAGGCAAACTGTCCTCTGCAGAGGAGGATGGGATAAGGCTTTTAGGACTCAAAACAGTTTGTTTGGCAATAACACAGCTGGCATAATATTCTATATATGTCCCTGTAACATCTCTGCAGTATTTGGCAGGGAAGGGAGTACCCACATTTGTCACAGAAAAAAATGTAACTCATTTTAAATACTGGTCAAGACTTGAAACTATGACACAGATTTATATCCAGAGAAAGAATTATGAGGGAAACATTTCCTGGATCATGTTACTTTAGAACCTATTAGCTTTGGTTTCCAAATTTTACACTGTGCAGTTCATCTGCAACTCTGGTGCCCTTCCTTGCATGAGTACCATCAAGCCAAACCAGGATGAGCGGCACTGCAGAAATCAGAAGCATTCTCAGACACCTTCCCACATTACTCAGATGTCACTGGTGAAACCAAAGTTCCCTCTGCCCTACAGTACCCTGCCTCCTGCTGAGGTGATTTACTTCAGTTTACACTCAGAAGGTTGAAGATATTATGAAGACAGGAGAGCTATTGCACTCTGGAAATTCAGGGAGCTTTCCCCTTCTTGCTGAAGGGAACATGGCACAGGAGAGGACTGGAGGACCTGTAGAATTCCCTTTTAAGCAGACAGGACTGGTTTCCCTTCCCTGCAGGTTATTCTGGCTACTTTCCAACCACCAAAACCTGAAGTGCATCTGTTGATCTGGCATTTGTTTACAGGTTATCCTAGACACCCATCCCCTACCCTCCCACATACAGATGTGCTTGTTTAACATTACAAATGAATCCATTCATCTTTACTTAGATACTTGGCTCTAATGTGCTGTTTAACAATTTAGGAATGAATTATACTTCTTCCTGAATCCATCACAACGTGCAAGCCAGGCATCACTGAAATAGAAAGCTCTACATCATTGAAATTAACTTCTCTCCCTGTTTTGGTGCAGATGAGTAATCCTTTTAAATAGCAAAATGTGCTGTTATCCAAACAGGCAGCACTTACACTAGTTTTAATTTTCTTTCAGTGTTTTCACACTCTGATCACTGAAGTTGGTTGGGAGGATAATAAACAGATTTAATAAACTGTACTATGAACACCAGTCCCAATAATAGCAAACTGATTAAGCTGATCACAGCTTCCCAAGCTGAATCTTCTTACAAAGAAGAAAAGGCCTGGGAAGGGAGAAAATTAATATCTGTTGCTTCACTGATTACAGTTCTGTGGTAGACTCTTAAAGGTAAGGGGACCCAGTTTCCACTGCCCATTCTGCATCAGTGTTGGGTCTCAGCACCGGGGGGCAAAAAGGGTTTCTGTGCATGTGACAACAGCTGAAAGTGTACAACCCCACTTCCTAATATAACAATCACTGTTTATACTGTAACAAAGATTAAAAGTTAGGTTTCTGGAAATCTTATTGACTTGGTTCTATTTCTGAATGGTTTTAAAACCAAGCTTCCATTTTAGATACAATAAAGAGCACAAAAGTGGAAGCGTGGGGCCTAGGAAATAAGCCAGGCTGCAAGTTGCTGAGGCAAAGAGCATCTGTGTGAGCCTGTGCTGTATGCCTTGATAAACTCAAGTGCATAAACTTCTGCCGTCTCACCTGCATCATCAATTACTTCCTGAATTTGCAAAGGGAACTTTCTCATAGCTTCCTTTACCCTACAGCAGACATCCAAACCCTGCTCAGTTATGACTTCAGGACATACAAGTACTGAACAAAGGGACAAAGGTATAATCTTAAAATGAGAAAATTCACATTTAGTGGCATTAGCATATAAATACACCCAGGCCCTAGGGAAAGTTTAGTAAGCTGCATTTCCAAGCAGGGAAATACACAGGGAACAATCATCTCAGATGCAGCATTACCTCTTAATCTCTCAGGAAAGTTTCATTTGTAAAGGAAGTCTATTTCAACTGGTTCCTCCTGAGGGAATCCAGAAAAATCCATTTACCCTTCCTTTATGCTGTAAGGTTTAAGCACTTTTTGTTCATTAGGAGCAGTGAAGCCAACCTGTGGCGTATGCATCCGCCCAAGTCCTGCACACTGACTCTGTGGTCAACCCACAGTATCAGTTTTCCTTCCTGTGACATAACCTGCTTTTCCACAGCGGAAACAGTTACTCTCATTAGTTTACTCTTCTCCCTTCCCATTTCATTACATATGTATCAAGATTAAAGAACCTATTTAGGTCTTTTCCTCTTTTGTTGGCTACATTTGATCTAAAGAGGTAATTTTGTGACCCTCGGTTATCTCCTTGTTGATTGCTTTCAACATCAGAGAGACTGCTTTGCTGACGTTCCAACTAGACAGATGCAGTTTTTGGCCTATGTAGCCTTTGTAGCCACTGAAACAGGAGTGAACTCCTTGCAGCACACTTAATATTCAGCTGAAGTTTGATGTAGCCATGGTGACTAGCAGGAAGAGCATTACTGTCCCAAATAGTGCCTTCAAGCTGGCAAATCTCTGCCCTCATCTTAAGGCCAAATACCTGGTTTTGACTATCTAGTTATTTATCCAGGGGAATGTTTGCACTCCTGCTCTATGCTAACACTCTTCTACTAAATTGATAAAAACTGTATGGGCAGGTGAAACCACTGAAAAACGTTAAGACAAGCCACCATACCAATGGCACCACCACCTCCAGCAGTCCAAGGCTAATATATGCCCCACATATTAGTTCAGGATCTTGAGAATTTATACTCTGCCTGACGTACTAGGGTTAAAAATTGTGAGAGACCAGGTTAGTCTTTAATTGCCTTTAATGTACATCACTGACTGCTTTCTGAGCACTGCAGAGACAAGTAGGGGTGCAAAAGTGTTTCAGAAGTTTGCTCACAGGACAGAACAAACCCAATTGAACTCGACTCCTCTGCAGCCTGCAGGCTTAAGGACAATGGGTGCACAGAGACTGAGTCAGAACAAGTTGTTGTGCTAGAGGGGTTAGCTGCATCTACTGGTGAGCATGTAAGCATACATTCACTGTTGATAGTGATGTACTGGATGGTATATTGTGACATGAACCGAAATGCTACAACCAACAGCAAGACAGCTTGCCATCATTTAGAGAGATGCAGGCAGACGAAGTGTTAAGGCATTTCATGCTGAAACATTTTGGAACATATCAAAGATGTGGGATTAAAGCCTTAAAAGTCATTCGGTCCTCAGAGATTCAGCT
This sequence comes from Tyto alba, assembly GCF_018691265.1. Taxonomy (NCBI): domain Eukaryota; kingdom Metazoa; phylum Chordata; class Aves; order Strigiformes; family Tytonidae; genus Tyto; species Tyto alba. Next base: position 9,293,627 of record NW_024881279.1, on the reverse strand, counting down.
TTGCCTTTATCAGCAGTATTCATGTACAAAGAACTTCTTGGCCTGAAAGTATTTGCTCTGTACAAACCAACAAAAAAGGAAAGATTCCAGAAAGAGCACGAGAATTAACAGAAAATTCTACTCCTGACTTGTGTCTTGTTAGATAATATGCCATTAGGTCTGAGAGGTAACACACGTGAAAGTTGCTTTGATGTGATAGGAACGCACCCCTCTGAGATCAAAGCTTTTGGACTCCAAGTGTCTAAGTGAGGAAGAACAACTATGAAGCCTGAAGTCAATAGCACAGATCTAGAAAATTTTTAGTTTGGGGTTGTACCCAGATGGAATATTGGAAAACTAACTGATAATCCTTCATTCCTACAATAATGCTCATACGTTAATAACCATGAATGACAAAGCAAAAACATGTTTGTCTTGTAGTCTGTATGTCAGGGAACAGAAAACGAAGTATTTGGCAAATGAAAAAACTGTCAATACAGCTGCAGGAAAAGTACAAGACACTTTTGACTTGTAGTAACAAACTCTGCATGTCAGGAGTATATTTTACAAACTCAGTTTACTCTTCTAGGCCTCTTCACCATCCATTCGCAATGCTCTTGTTTACTTTATTGGCAAGAAATGCAGCTATCACAGTAAGTCAGTGACATGTGCCAGAAAGGGCAATAAATCTATTAAATCCTGAAGCACAAATCCAGGACTGTTCACAGCTGTACTGATACCAAAACTAAACCATCTCATCGACAATATTCTTCTCAACTGATACATTCATTTTAGCTGAATGACAGAGGGGAGAGGGTAGTACAGATAGCTGAAGGTACTCTGCTTTTAAATCTCGAGCCTTGGCTTCCACCTTTCAGCATGGTAAACTACTGTGCTCCACTGGGGACATCAGTGCATGCTTAGCTTATGGGTAACAGGCAACAATGGTCCTCAGGACATTTATGAATATATGCTATAGTGAGAGAATGAGTGTGGCATTTCGTTACTAAGAAAATATCACAGCAATTAAAACTATCTAGAAAAGGAATGTAGTTTAGATTATCCACTTTTATTTTTAAATTGCAGCAGCATTACCTTCCAATTTTCTCAAAGTGAAAAAGTTTACACCTTTATCAAAGTCCCTATGTAGGAACAGCTGCTTTGTCAAAACCACCCAAAATGCATGCTTAAATAGCAGAAACTATGATTACCAATAATAGGCATCATATATGAGCACTGGCAGAGGGTGTTTGAATCACATTTCTAATTAACTTCTATAGAGAAGCAGCTGTAAAACATTAAAATGCTGATTTGCACTGCAGCTGGCAGGTATCTAGATTTTTGACTTCTAGCAGATGAAAATATGTACTTCAAGGTGAATAGAATAAAATTAAAGCTGCTTTACTGCAAAATTCTACTAATAGAAGGTACATGCATGGGGTTTCTTAGTAGCAAGCAATGCAGTTAGATTTATTTAATGAGCTGTAATGGAAACTCTGCTCCTCCATTATTTACTTATTTTAAACTTTTGTTTGCCGGACATCCTTCACTACACAATAATTAGCTGAGAAAGAGGTCATGGTAAACTGGACCTTTTAAAGCCACCTCATCTCCTTTCTAGAAGAATTCTTCAGCCATAGCAACTGATCTTAAAGTAATAAATACAAGATGATGAAAAGTAAACTGGTTAGTTAATTTAGGCTGTCACAAAAAAAGTTGAAGTAAACAACTGCAGTGTGCCCTCAGGTCACTTAAAACACTAGAAAATATATTTTTAATGCTCTCTAGCCATTGCCTAATGAACAATGCAGGGTTTACCCTTTATGAAGGGTATACACAAGTACAGAAACAGTGTTTAAAGACACATTAAAAAGGAATACTGAAAAAGGGGAAACATAAAATTGAATCCCATCCACATTTCACTGAATCCAAAGCAAGCCCTGCCACTAACAGTTGTCTAAAGTATCCCACACCCACAAGACACGGCCAGAAATGGAGAATAACAAATTACTCTCTTTTCAGAAACCAAAATTGGACATCTGCATCAGGTTTTATTGTTCCACTCCATTTGGTGCTCACTACCAACCACAGTCTTGGTGAGTTCACAAATGCACTCCTCCACCAGTGTAAACACTCTGCTGTGCTCCCTGTGAGTCACACTGGAGGTCAGGTAACAAACGTCACATCTAGACTGCGGGTCACAACCACTTCAATGACTCTGAAGCCCATTCCCCTTTGTAATATTTGTGTCACTACCAGAATCAGTGACATTCACCAAAGCCAAGTCATGTTCTACATGGAAAAATGCCATCAATATAGGCTTCTAGCAGAAGCATTTTAATAGCGAAATTCATAGAACTTGCCTGAGGACTGCTCACTGTGACTTCATGCACCTGGTAGCATTAAACCACCAGACAAATGACCAGGCCCACAAACTGAGCATCATCAAGAGCCTCAGATTTAATGAGGTAAAGCTATCAAAATGAGTATGTTTCATGACAGAGAATTTAATTCTAATGAAAGTAAAGTGAACATTTGTTTTCTCAGCCTTCCATGTCTCTCCACCTAGAAGAATCAACCTTCTCCCACTTACACAAGGGGTGATCTTGCTGACAGCTACTTCAAAGCTGTTATTTATGAGTCTAAACAGACCTGAGATGGTCTGCAATAAATTCTAACTGCAAGGAAAAAACGTCTTTATTCTGTGACTTAATTCACAAAAAACAATCTTTTCATCAGTTGTTTGAGACAACAGTTACCACAATTTGTATGAGAGACCTTGAAAGCAACATTTAAGAAAAGGTTATGGAAAAGCATAGTTGCCTAACAAAAGCTTGGCTTTTTATTTTTTTTTAATACGTTAAGTTAAAAAGCTTTAAAAGAATCATATTCAAAATTCAGTAAGACTGTCAACCACTTTGTCCTAAGCAGTCACTCCATATTCAGAGATGTACTAACCAGATGCACTTTAGCACATTTAAGAGAGAAAAAAAATTACTTCTACAATGCATGTGCCTGAAGATGAAAATATAATCTCTTTAGCTGCATAAATCCTTTACTGTTCCATTTAAAGACCAAAAAGAATTCAAGTATTAAACCATTTTCTATTTCACAGATACTAAGAACATGATTTCTTTCAATTAAGGCCTGGCAGATGTAGTTAATGGAACAGAGCTGTATTTGCTACATACCTGATGCTGCACCAAATGATACATTAATCACCCCTTCCCTTCTCCCTTTAGTACACTACTTAGTGACTTCTGTCCTTCAGACCAAATTATGCTGCATGTAGTTCAGCCAAGTAGCCTCACCCACATTTGTTTTTCCATTCAGATTATCCCATATGGCTACCTCCAGAATTACTTGTACTGCAATATAAAGAGATTTTAAGTCATGGGGATTTATCTTTAAAGGGGAAAAGGGGATTTGGCTATGGCTCCCTCTGACACTCGGGGAGCAGATGGGCTCCGAGACTCCCCTGCCAGTAAACGTTCAAGCAAGCTATGGGACACTGTGGAGCCAGCACAACGGTGCAAAGCAAAGGAAGCTGACTGGCCCTACACAAGAGGAGAGGGCAAAGAAAGGGGAAAATGTTGGTCAAAACCAAGGGCTGAGATGACACTGCTAGGGGAAAACACTCCTTTGGCTCCTTTCTTAAAACACCTAGATTCTTCTTGCTGCCTTTCAGAGATGAGTAGTGGCCATGTGCCAGAGTCTGGGGTCATAATGCTTTGCTGTCTCCCAACCGTCAAAGAGCAGCTTTAATCCTTATTGCATCAAGTCCTGATGAAAACACAAAACTAAGGAAAAAAAGTGAATAGAAGTAGGGGAAGAAAAAGTAAAATTTAAAAGTGGCTGAACAAATAAATATTTTCAGGACTCCTAAACAGTTAAATTATTCACAAATTAAAATAAGGCTCAAGGAAACAGGGTAGTCTTGGAAGAGAGACGAAGCTGAAATCCAGAATCTCCCTAATAACCCTACCAAGGGAAAATGATCTCTGATACATGTTGCTTATAAAAAAAAATTTCTCCTCAAAATCAACTATAGCCAAATATGCATGCCTTCGAATAACCATATCCTAAAATATACTGTGTTTAATCTAAAAGCTTGAAGGTTGACTTTGCAAATGTCATTGTCATATTGGGTTAAATATATTAAAGTACTTCAGCTGAAACTGTTACTGCCTCCCAGTTGCAGGTACAGATTTTGACTGGTTACTGCAAGGATGTTAAGTCTTCATGCATTGCTACTGTACAGGCATATGAAGCCGTAATGCAGACAGCCCAGCTGGGTTAACACTTCCGAAACAATCTTGATGTTTAGACACTGCAGTATTTGCAGTGCTGCCACATTCAACTTTATTACTGTATCACCACAGTGCTTTGCATACAATGCATGCTTTAGAGATGACTAATGCTGCAGTTCTCATTCTTCAGCAAGGGACACTTGTTCTAAAACACTGTCATTTATACAAAAGTAGTCTTCAAATGAGTAAGGACAGGCTGTCAGACAATATGCAATTAACTGAATGCTGAAACATGACTTTTACATGAAATTTAAGCACTTAGCTACAATCACTGATTTCTGTCAAGCTAAGCCATAAGATATACTTAAAGTACTTTGGAACCACCTGTGTAGCATGTACATTTTCCTCTCTGCACATAGTTAGCCACAAGTATGCAGCAAGATGTTTCTTTTAAATGACAATTAGCAATTAAGTCACAACCTTTTAGCATGCAGTAAGTTTACAGTGTCTTGAATCATTTAAAATTTTTGATTGCTACAAAGAGTGAAAAGGTAAAAACCCTACCACATTTTACATGAAAGGAAGGACTGAAAAATACATTATGCCAGTTTGTTCCAGATAAACACACAAATGCAAAAAAACAGTTTACGTTTTAGAGGTATTAGTGTTCCCTAGACAGTTATACCTGTTGGTGACTTGACAAGGAAACTAGGGCATCAGGGCACACAGGATGTTTATGCAGCCCATTTTATTAGGTCTACTCTTCTGATATGTTTGGATTGCCTCATTCTTAAGTTTTTCTTACCTATAAAAGTCATCTTGACTTTCAACACTGCCACCCCATAATGTTCTCATGGTCAAACTGATGAAATCTGGGCTAAATAAGCAGACAGTGAGGTGGACAGAAAACTAGCTGAGCTCTAAGGACTGTAATCAGCAGCACAAAGCTGAGCTGGAGGCCTGGACTGTCACTAGCTGTGCACCCCAGGAGCCAATATCAGGGCTAATACAATTGCACACCTTTATTCAAGACCTGGGTGATGGGACTGAGTGCATCCTCAGAAGGTCTGCAGATGATACAAGCCTGGGTGGCATGGCTGATGTGGCCCTCAGAGGGTCTTTGACAGGTGAAAGAAATGGGTCAACAGGAACCTGGTGAAGTTCAAAGGGAAATGCAAATTTCTGCATCTGGGGAAGAATAACCCCATGCATCAGTACTGTCTGGGGACCCAGCAGCTGGAAAGGAGCTTTGCAGAAGAGGACCTGGGAGTCCTTGGGCACAGACTGAAGTACAGGAAAGACTGCTTAAACATAAGGATTTTTTTTTACTTGAAAACTAAGTCACTGTAAGAGTGACTGAACAGCAGAAGAGGCTCCCCAGAGACATTATGGAGTCTCCATCATTGAAGATTTTCAAAACTTGAGTAAGATCGAGGAATCTGCTGTAGCTGAGCAGAGGGGTTGGGCTAGATGATCTCCAGACATCCTTTCCAACCTCAACTATTTGTGATTCCATACATGTTCCAGTCCAGTGTCCACCTGAAAAAGAACTCTTCTTCAAAACAGACAGAATAGAGGAGAGTTTGACTTCTGCCTTTTACCCAGTAGCAGTATATACTTGATGTTCCACTGCTGTACAGAGCTACCAAATACATATCAGGTGAAAAGCAAAGAACATTTAGACAAGCATCCTGCAAAGAAAAATCTGCCATCCTCCGCCCTCTGTTCCTTCAGCTTGAGGCTGTTCATTTATCTAGTGAGAGACAGAGAACAGCTTTACATTTGTTCATGCAAGCTTAGAGATAGCTTGTACAGCAGAGGTGTCCACAAGCTACAAGAATTAGATGGAGACCAACAATCCCTTTTGTACAAGGCAGACACTAGAGATGAACGACTCGATTTCTCACAACCACAGACAGAATGAGACTGTAGGTCCAGGGACTGAAACAGACCCCGAAGAATCATGAATTGCCTGTCTGTTACTCATTGCCTGCTATCAATAATAAAATGTCATCAGAGCCGATACAAAAACCTGCAGTGTTACAAACTGACCTGCATTTCAACTTCTCTTCCCCTCCTCCCACTTCTATGATATAATGGAACTCACTCACCACTCAGCAGCATTGTAATTAAATAATCAAAAAGCAAACAAATTTCACATCTGACAGTCCCCAGGAGAAAACTGATATACATGAAAAAAGCATTTTAGTTTACTTGGGGCCATTCTGGTAACAACAAGCTCAGAGGGATATAATTAGTACCCTGCAAGCCAGCATATGAAAAGGCTTAATTTAGCTGAAATCAGAACTAAAGAATAGCTATAGAAATTTAAAGTGAAGCCACAAATCCACACAGGACTGCCACAGCTAAGCGTTTTTATGATCAGGAATTCTAAAATCGTAATTCACATGTATTGCATTCTAATTTCCGCTTATCCAGCCAGGCGGGCGCTATTCTGGACCACCCTGAAATAGCTGAGGTTAATTCGAGGAGGTCAGTCTGTGGGTCTCTAGCAGTTCTCAGTGGCATGCAGGACAAGCACACAACACCGAGCAGGTTAATTCTGATTCTCCAAGTCTGCCGAATGGGTGCCTCCCTCTTCAATATAGCCTATATTCTTCTGCACATTAAATCCTTACAATTGTTTTGAAATGCTTATGGTTGGGAAAAGAAAGTCCTTATATCACAGACATTCCAACTAAGTTTTCTGGGAAAAAAAATAAGCTATCATAATCTTACTGGGAATACCATACTGATACTAGAGACTACTATTAAAGAAAGTAGAAAATAGCTCCACAATATTTACTCTGTTGTGACCAATGGCACATGCTATAAAGCAGCAGCCTTTAAGCTAACTTATCCTAACAAAGGAATCCCCACAAAGAAAGATTCAAGTGTCAGCAAAGACAGCTGCTGGAGGTGACAACGTGGACAACAGCTCAAGACAAACTGGATGCTACTGCTGTACCGTGTTAGACTGATCCCACCAAGAGGTAGCCTTTCCCAGAGCACTGTGGCTGATGTGGAATCCAGCACTAAATGCATTTGAAGGCTAGATTTTGATCATTTGCACTATACTACAGGCATGCATAAAAAATTCCAGACAGCAAGTTGTTCCAGCACATTTTGATTTTTCAAATACAAAGCAAAGGAAACATTTCAAAAACACCACTCAAAGCTTTGCTGCTCGCTATTAAGATTTGCTGTCAGCCTTTTTTGGTTGAAAAATGTTTATTGCTAAAGGTCACAGAATTGTCTCTATCAAACAAATTAAGAAATAAATGGCTGTTGACACTTCCAGATGATGATTCATCTGTCTAAGAGCTCCAATAACGCAAAGCAACACAGCTGCCTCTCAGGTATGCTGCAGACCACAGCAGCCACCAACTAACCCAGAAATCTGTCTTCACTCTTCTATCATTTTGTTAGCCAACTTCTCAACCCTTTTCCCAGCTACACCAAAAATTCTTTACTCCCAAGCTTAAAAACAGATGAAAAACATATGAAAGTAACATCTGTCAGAAAAAACACCGATGTGTGCAGTAGCCAGATTTCCATACTTACGATTTCTATTATTAGCAAAGCCCTCTTTACTTCATGTGAAGCAAAGATTCTCTGTGTATGAGGTACACAGATGAAAGACGCTGATGGATTGGCACTAACATCACCACCTGCAGAAATCCTTACGATAGAACAAGAGCACAACGCTAACAGAACCGCAGGGGCTGCTTGGCAAAGGCCACTGCATTTAACCCCAACACAGGTCAGTACACAAGAAATGCTAGCAAGACTGATATAGTCTCCTTGCCAGGGAAAGCCAAGTTTGTGAAGGTTAGTCTCTTTAAACAGTTTTTAAAGGGTTAGAGGTCTGTTTAGACAACCCTCAAGTGAAAGGTCATCATGAGGTACAGCAGACTATATCTGATATTTTATCTTGTCAGGGTAACCTCTTGATAAAAAAATTAATAATCAGTTTTTATTAAGCGAATATCCTTTTCATCTTTTGCTTTTCACTGGAGTTTATGATGACTGTTTACTGAACTCTTTAGGGAAGAAGCTGACATTTACTGTTCATACTATGCCTCTCTGGTCTCAAATGTGGCCTCTACTATAACTACATCCAACAGTGATTCTATAATTTTAGAAAAAAGATGCTGTTACAAATTTGTGGAACCACCATTTGAAACAGAAGCACAGCATTCCACCTTGCAGACAACACAGAGGACTAATCACATACGATTTTCAAAGAAAATCATGAAATGTCTCCTTATTCTTTTTACTGCTCAATGGTTCTGTGCACAGCAGTGATGATCATCAGCTTGGACACAGCGTTTGTATCACCTGCTCAATTTAATCATAAGAGACAGATAACCAGAGCAGTGGCCTAACAGTCCAAATCCAGGAACGTGGCCTCTCCAAACATACAACATGGAAAGTAAAAGTTTTCCTGGAGTCTCCACTCCTTCATGTCTTTCAGTTTGATGCATTAAATTATCAGTTCTCAGGTATCGGGTTGAAGTGTTTTCTTGTGGTATTTTTTTTATTCTTTCTAAATACATACAATGGATAAATTAAAACCAGAAAATTGTAACCAGCAGCCTTTCAAGTCAAGATAACATGTTTAGGACTTAACAGCCTCCTGAAGACTAAGGATCTATTTAAACCCAGGGTGGGATGTGGAAGTCAACCCCAGTGTGGTTAAGGAAGAACGCTGACTGCAGGAAAAGGAGCAGCAGCCAGCAGGAAACGCTACAGCGTAGATACAGAACTGACAGCAGTGAAGGAAAAGTGTTTCATCCTAATCAGCAATTGTCCCAACATGAATAGATCAACCAAGCTAGCAGGAAAACATTAGGTAAATAAAAATAAAATAAAGTTTTTTATTAGCACTCTCTGCCTGTGTATTGTTCTCCTCCCTCAACAGTTTAGCTCACTGTCCAACATCAGTAGTCTTCTATGTCCATCTATAAATAGGTGCTGCACACAAATTAATCTCGGCTACTTCTTGCAACCTTTGTATGAAAGATGGATGGCTGACAGAGAAGAGCTTGCATCTTATCAGAGGCAGGTGGAACAGCACAAGAGTGATCTGGATGAACAGCATATGTACAGGCTGATGAAGAGCAAGGGTGAGAGAGCCAGGAGTGCTCTCTTTCGCCTGGTCAGAAGGGCACATCTTGACAATAAGGAAAATAGATCCACAGGAAACCAGATTTCATTACTTCCACTTCTCTCAAAAGAAACTTGTTGACAATTGGTTACAGCATGAGCTTGTCTAATTTGCTTCTAGACTGAGTAGCACTAAAGAGACATTGTTAGAAGGGTGTGTTTTTTTTTTTTTTTTCTCCCCAGCTTAGTCTGAAAATCCTCTAAGGAAACACTTATTTCATATAACATTGATTTGTACAAACCAGCACACCTTGCTTGTAAGCTAATTAGAGACGTACTTTAGAACAAATACTACAGCTGTTGGGTAGTGGTTATTTGAAAGTCAGTATATGTCAGAATGCTAAATATTCACATGCTTGTTTCCAAGCTCATTTTAAGAGCTTCCTACATGTCAACTTTTTAGAGGTATATCCTTTAGTATCTCTTTTTCTCCCAGTTGAGTAATTTCAGTGGCAGGACTCTTGAACTCTGCAGATCATAAAGCTAAATAGTCTTAGTAATTTTAAAGGAGAAGATAGTATAGTTGCAAACAACTCAGCAAGCAAGAGCAGTCAAAGTTTTGCATGTTGCAGATTTACTTTTCAGGAGCACAAAATTCAGGAGAAAAGTCAGCCAAATCACAGTCAGTCTGAGGTGGAAACCTTTTATCAAGGCTTCTTTTACCATTCTCTGTGTCTAGGAAAAAATAGTAGAACATCAGAAGTGAGCTATTTCCTCCTCTTTTTTTGTTTTTGTATTCCAAGAATCAAACATTTAATCCTGGGTTTAAGTGTTAAGGGCTACACAGGCCCTTAGGAGAATATTAAAACCAGCTTCCCTGTTTATTCACATTGTCCAAAATGCAGGACAGCCCATGTCACCAGCAGCTAAACCAGCACAGACTGAATATGGAACATGAGGGTTTTTGCTGGAATTTTGGCCTTTCAAATGTACTGAAGCAAGGTTCACCAGAGCTCTGCTGCTGGCAAGTGAAAAACCTCACGTCATTATACACGTATTTGCAAGTTCATTGATTCCTTAAGGCAGGTAAACATAGGTGGAGTTGTTACATACAAATTATCATACCTCTGTCACTGAAGTCATCCACCAGCACTATCTCTGCTATCAGCTCAGGAGGGGAGCGGTTTAGGACACTGTGCACTGTCCGGAGGAGGGAGGACCATCCTTCATTGTGGAACGGTATTATCACACTAGTGTTTGGAAGCTTCTCCAGGTACAGCTTACTCTTGCAGCTGGACATAGGTAGAGTAAGGTTAAAAGGTGGTGTCAAAAACTACCAGCACTTCCATATTAATTACCATTAAGTAACTTAGTTCATCCTTTACTCGTCAAATTGATGCAAAGTGCCTGAAAAAAAAAATCACTTATCAAGCCAGTGTTGACCTGACCTAGACTACCTGGCCAAAACCTGACCATTTGATATGAAGTGGGGACTGTTAATGGCCAGTAGTGACACTTAATGACACAAAGTCAGAGGGATCTATAAAGTGTTGAAATGGCTTTTAAAGGAAACTGCAGATATAAGTTAGCATACAGAACTCTCAAAAATACTTGTTTTTCTTGTCCTTATACCTCAAAGATCATGAGGAAGAGGGATTTCTACAAAGCTGTTCCAGAAGTTGGATATATCTGTTCTAGGCACTATCATTACATTGGTTTAGCTTCCTTGTTCCCAGTCTTCAGAGAAACAAATCACTCTAATCACATGTATAAGTGTCATCCAACATTTTTAAATTAAATGTGCTAAGTAAGGATTTTGTATGACAACATTTTCCCTAAACAGTCCCAGAAGTTCAAGCTTTTGTGAACTACAGATGGAAGAGACAGGATAATTGCATGGTAAGAACTGCTTCATAAACAAACCCACCTCCATCGGTATTAGATCAGCCTCCAACCTTTGCCAAAGGCTTCCTGTGTCATGCTGGACAAATTATTCAAATCATACTTTCCCTAAGCAATCAATCTCGTCTTCCCCGTTTTTCAGCAGGTCTAGCTTGATACACAGGATCAGTTCTGCAGACAGAAGCAAAGAAAGCTGGGCTTTGAACACAAAGCACTGCAGAACTTGGAAAAGGCTGGAGAGTCAGTTCTGCAAAGTCCCCATATGGACCCCTTGAATTTGGGGGTATTTCCCCACAGCATTAATCTTAATTTTGAAATAGGGGTGCTGCTCCCTTGCCTTGTGGGAGTGTTTTCAAGGTAGCTTCATGAAGAAAATTCAAACTGCTGCAGTAACTGCAGTGTTTATTTTCCTGCAGGTGTGGCCCTATCAGTGGAGTTTGAACATTGTTAAAGAGGTAAGGATCTAAAGCCATACAATGAACAACTGTAGTTCAAAAATACTGAGCAGCTGTTCACTAGGGGACAAAACCCTATTTCATTCCCAGAACCCCAGGTGTCCAGTGCAAAACAGACAGAGGTGGATACATGAATAGAGATTTTTAGAATATACTGATGACATTGCCAGCAGGGCAGGCTGCCCTCTTTCCACTAGCAGGGGAGAGAGGTCGTACTCCACTCCCTGCTCTGCCACAAAATCTGACCTCTGCATAGCCTGCGCCAGAGCTGATTTGTAGACACCCTCCTCCCAGGCACTTGGTTAGGTTGCCACTAGGTGCACAATGCAGTGCATGCATGCAGGTAATTCCCTCTCTGCTCCCCGGAAGCGCAGATGGGAACAAAAGCGGCTCTGGCAGTGGCAGCTTTTTTCCTGGTACCTTTCCCAGGGAATGGAGAAGGATGCACCTATGTTACATAAGCTCAATAAATCTGTGATTACAGGAAGTGACTGTGGTGCCTGCATGAAAGGACAGTAGCTTATTCTGGGTCTAATGAATTGTCTTGGGATGCTGCCAAGAGCTTGCAGGCTGCGGCTGCAATGCACAGATGCAAGATGCAAAATAAAGCTGCATGGACTGCTTTCATCCAGCCCTTGGCATTGCAAACTTAACCTTCTTCTAAGATAGATACTAGCTATAATTCTCTTCCAATATGAAACAAGAGCCCCCAAATCTCTTCTAACTCTTCTTAAACTGGAATTCTCATTTTCTAACAAGTGAGAAACTTTAGCTATTAAGTTTAACTATTAAGCACGGAGAAAAAGTTTCCCTCCAGCTACCACACTTACAATTGCTTCACATACCTGCAAAATTAGTATTTAATATTAAAAAACACTTAAAGGAAATGTTAGCAGGGGAAGACATGACTGTTGAAACAAACAATTGTATGTGTGTGCCAGGCAGATCCAGTACATGCCCTCCCCCAGCCCCCTGATTAACAGGAAGCAGAGGTGACACACGATTGGGTATGTAAAGGCACACACACACCGTCTCAGAAGAGAGCAAACACAATGGCTGCTGCTTTGCCCTTTCTCACCCAAGCCAGCTGTTGGGAGGAATCCCAGCTGTGGCCCCAACGCTTAGGACAGGACAGATGCCGCATTTTTCCCCAGTTCCTCTTCCCCTTACACTTCCTGCTGCCTGCGGGCACATCTCCAAACGACTAAGTGTCTATTATCTCTTACTATTCCTAAAAAGCTAGGTAAAGTAAAAGGTCTAAGACAGCTCCTTTTTTTCTGGAATGCTCTCTATGGACTTTGTCTCAGCCTAACTTCATTATAAATTGCCCTCATCAACCTCCCAAATAACACAAACCATTCCATTTCAAATATATCTTTTTTAATGGGCACAGAGAATGCACAACAGACTTTTTCAGTCATAAATTCCTTTACTGCAAATCTCCATTATACGTAACCCCACTCCCTGCCCAGCTAATCCTAGCATCCATTATACACATAGTGTTTATCCTCTCCTTGAGATCTCCACAATTAAAATTCACTATGTTTGGGGAAAGGATGTGTCAAGCAACAAGCAAACCAGCTGCAGCAGCATCATTAATCACAGCTTAAGTTGTTGGTGACCCAGACATTTCACTTACTAATTTTAACTGGGGACTGAAGTTGGAACTTTCATATTTTAAAAAAGTTTAAATAGCCGGAATTAGCAACAAGGAGTCAGCAACTTTGGGAAACAATAGAGTATGTGAGGTAATATATTAAATCCTGAGATGAGGAAATACTGGCATTGTCTGATGTTTAAATTCACTGAGTCCATGGCAGCCCCTGTAAATGGAGGCCAGGTATAATTTAGGGTAGCAAACTCAAACTGTATTTCCTACAACTTGAGTATGGGCTGATCAACAAGCATCTTCAGTTACCTGATTTATCTCTGTGTTTAAACATTTCAGCTGCATGCCTAAAATATTTATGGAGCTATACTCACTACTGTGGTTTATGAGTATATATTGAAAAAGGGTGTCAAGCCAGTGTATTTGATTAGTTTGCTGTGACAGGTGAAGAGGTAATCTTTCATATGTGCAGCTAACAAATTATAAAGCCTGACTTTTGGAAATTATATCTCATGAATAAAGTAGATGTTGAATTCTGATTCACTAAATTGTGATCAAAACTGTTTTACACAAAACAAGCTTCCATTCAAATATCTAACAATGCTTTCAGATTAAGAACTGCACAAACAGAATTTAAACATGTCTCAGCTTTGTATAAACAAAGGTTAAATCCTAACCGAAGCACTTTTGCTAATGAAAAACTCCTCTGGCTTACACAAAATCCAGTTTGACACCATCCTAAGGAATAATGTCCAAAAATAGATTAACTCAAAAGCCAGCATTCAACATGAACTAGTTTCTACTCGTAAAGCCTGATAAGGTTTTTATGAGGAAGATGTCTAAGAAACTAATAAATAAATCCCAACAATTTCTTATAAAACTCTTCATACATAGTTGAATGGAGCCACTCAGATCTCCTGCTTCTGAGCATTTCAGGGTCATTTCCAGCTAGTGGCTGACATAAGAACTGGGCAGTGCTTAGTGACAAAGTCATCACCTGACTACACTTAGGGCACTTGTCAACTGAGTGGGACATTTACATCAGTTTCTACTACAGAAAGAAATAGTTTTACCTTATTAGTTGCTAAAAGCTGCTGGCTATGTCAGTAGGCTCAGAAACTGAACTGTCACATTGTGAGAGGTGAAGGAAATAGTTCACCTCTGGGTTAAGTTCAAGATCTCTTCTACACAGGCCTGCAAGTTTCTGGTAATTTTAAGTCTTTTGGAATCATAAGGGGATTTTTTTCCCCAGATTTGGTCTCCTGTATTTTCTGCTGCAATTACTATACACTGTTCTTTATGAAGGAGACAGCAGGACCCAGCTGTGAAAGGATTGTATTTCATGAATAAAGGTACAAGAGTCCATAACAAAAAAAGAACATTCTCCTGCAGATGTGATAATCTAGGGCTTGTAAACTTTCACACATAGAAATGCAAACTATATACTCACTTTGGATGTCTGATGTCTGGAAGGGAACGATTCAGAGAAATTTTATCACTCACAAAGATATTAAAGCCATTTTCCCTGTACGCCTGGTCCACTCGCTCTGCATCAGTCATTGGGTAAGGTTTCCCCTGTTCTCCATTTCCTATAGACAGACAGAAAGTAAACATGCATCATTACTACTAATTGGTGCTTAACTGGTCAGAAACTGATCCATATATTAAAAGAACAACAGTCATCTTATAGCCCTTTGAAAATTCCTTCATTAATTTTGTGCTTTATGCCATATTTAGCACTGGGACAACCATGTCAACCTAACAATTTTGACAAGCAGTTTTGCTATAAACCACTCATCTGTGCAAATCATAGAAGTCAAAAGTCTTCCTTCTAACATCAGAAACAGATGAAGGGGCTATGGCAATGCTATGGAGGATCTATAGAATGATTTTTGTTTTACTGCAGGAAGAATACATATGGTTTGAATACCTCACCACTGTTGCTTTTTTCAGCACAGATGGATATGTATATTTAACAACCTGAGCTTTTGCACAGAGGACGTAGAGCCCTTGCAGACACACCAGTATAAAGCGGTGACATTCAAAACAGGCCCTTTTATGTGAAACAAGACAAAAACACAGAACTATGGAATAAAACTCGTATGAACGTTATAATCTAGAACATTTTTTTATCCCTCCTTTTCATTCCTGGATCTCCCATTTTTTGGGAGAGGTACAGGTATATTCCATTTTTTTTGGTAAGTGTTTTAAAAACCAATACTGTACCTATCCTAAAAATACCAAGATGTTACCAATACATTTCCACCTCAAAATGGTTATTGTGGAGTTGGGGGAAAAGGCTTTAACTGGAATTAACACACGGTAACTGTTGCATCAAGTCAAAACCATCATCTTGACCCTCAAGTTGAAAATGCTGTTCTGTACTCAGCCTACAAAATAAAATCAAACTAAATTATAATCTGTATTAAAACATTTTTATAGTAATCTTACATACCTACACGCTCAGAGTCCCTCCTTATAGCTTCTTTGTTATGCCAATCCTTTTTCCTTTGTCCATCACCAAAGTAAAGGTCTTTCTTTTGCCTCATGTATGATGCCTTTTAAACAAAAGAATGGATATATTAAATATACAACATGTAAAACATTTCTTTAGCAGCCTTCCCTTCCTGTAAAATGAGATTAAACATATTCCTTAAGGTAAGACCATCACAAGCCAGAACAGGGTAAGGGAGAAAGCAAGTTTTGCTTGCCTAAGTACGGTACTTTAGCTACAGCTGTTAAGTGATATTTTTTTCAGGGCACCATCATGTATGCAGACCTGTATTCTTAATCAGGGGATCTATTAAAAACTCTCATTTTCATTTTGAAAACATCCAATGCATCTTACATCCCATTTAATTAACAAAAAAAGCTGTAATGGGAGACCTATCGCAGGATCATTATTAATGAGCACACTGCTATACCTGAATAAAATCAAAATAAGATTTAAAAGGTCATTTATTAAGACTCTTGCTGCTCACTTAAAAGCAAATTTTATACAAGGCATGAGACTGCACTGAACCTAATTAGAGCTCCTCTTTTCATTATGTTGTTTTCATGATGTCGTTCCTGAAATTCAAAAGCAATGGGTGCTTTGGAAACAAGTTCGCAAATGAAAGATGGGCTGAACTCAGGATCAAAGAGACTATGGTGTGTGGAAAGAAAACCATGATACATCTCAAACACTGACATCCTCAAAATCCAAGGGGGGAGATACATATACACACACACACATATATATATATAAATAAATAAAATATATATTTAAATAGGTTTTAGGGTCAAGAAGAGAACATCTTCACTGAGAATGAGTTTTCAGTTATGTTGTAATATGCTGGCAGAGTACAGAGTATAAATGCAAGCCATTTGTAGCCTCATTACTACAGAAGTAGTTACACAAAGAACTTAGAGCTCTGTTTTTCCCTTTTAATTCCTCATGACCTGCAGAGAGAGCTCCACAGGCTAGAACTTCCTAGAAAGAAAAAAAGCTTTCCTCCTTGGAAGGCAAGAGGTTTAAAGTCTCACTAATGGGTCAATCAAACCAAACAACCACCAAAAAACAACGGTTGGCATAGTAATCTCGCAGGGTTATCAGGCATCATTGGCATCCGGGACACAGATGATATTTGCCTGTCTACTTAAATTACAAACTCTTCATTTATTCATCCATTCATTTTCATGCCTAGATTTGTCTTGGAAAAATAGGACATTTGGACATTTTACTTGTTATTCCAAGGCACCAGACTTCAGCCTGATGCAGTTCACCTCAGTGCAGTCTGACAGATGAGCTCTGGTGAATCTTGCTGTGAGGTTTTGCAGATTATCCCCATTGTATCACCACCCTTCTACAACAGTCAGGAGAAAGGGTGCTCTGTGTATTAGCCTCCAAAGCCATCAGTGAAGACAGGTTTCAACAAAGATGTCAAAGGGAACTGGAGTGGCTGAATAGAGATACATTCTCTGCTCCCCCTGCTCTATTATGAGTGGTAACTCTTAGCACAGGAACTGCATGAAAACCATGAATTGTGCTGGTTGTATCACCATGCCAAAGGGTAATAAACCAGTGGTCTAAAAGTAAGAGAGCTCAATCTGACTAAAATCTAGCCTGTGAACTATTAGACCTTTTTTTTTTTCCTTCCACATAAGAGATTTTAAATCAATCTAGATGCTTTGAATCACAGTTCATAAAATGATTTACACCCAGCCTCTTGACATTTTGCATATGGTAACATACCTGGCAGAAGTCAAGTTTCATCCATGAAACCAGACACTCAGTTACACATTTCAATTAATGAACATCAATATTCAGAGCATTCCCATTCCTGCTCTCTGCAATTTAATTTTATTTTCACTGAAAGAGAGCTGATGGGCACTCAAGATGGACAAGCAGTCAGTGACACAGCCAGTTCACGAACTAAGAGCCTTCCACTTGTGCCACCCAGAGCTCACAAGGATATTCTCTAAAAAAATACTTATGATGCAATAAGATGGAGGGAAAGGAACACTCAGGGCGGCATGGGAAGCGCAGGACCACACTACAGGATGCAATTAACAGTGGTGAAAAACAGACAACAGCCAGAAAAGGCTGGTTAGCAGGAAAGGACAGGTACATCCACAAGAAAAGCGACCACTTTAAGAAAAATCCCAATAGAGCTACATTTAGATGGTGTACTTGATCTCTTTCATTTACTCCATGATTACTTAATTTTCTTCATCTTCGTTATCTGTTCTTTTATTTCCACACTGATTAAGTTATATGAATCAAAAGCAATAGCTCATTTTTGTGTTGTTAATTACCGTCCCTTCAGCGTATGAACTCTATTCTTCTAAATCCTTATTTCTGTTCAAATACAGAAACTGGCAGTGTACCTTCCTGAATTTCACTCTGCACCTATCAGGACATAAAATGAAGATTTCAAGGAACAATCCAATGTCTTCAGTTCACCTCTGACTGCACATGTTGAAGACTTGCATTTACTGAGGTAAAGAGGCTTCATGAGAGGTGCTGCAAAAGCCTCACCAATTCTCATCATGCAGGAGGAGGTAAGTACAGCTCCAGAGTAGCAGAGCTGTGGTGAAAAACTGCCCTCTCCTTTTCTGGAAGGACTCATCTGAACTCACCAGATATCAAACAAAATCGCTGAACCTGCATTGAGGTTTTCTAGCCATTCCATTAAACACCACTGTTCCTATGTGAATTTCTACCTGCTGATAGCAAAAAAGTACTTTTAAGTGCCAAGATTATGTGTGAGCCAGGAGACAAATGTGCAAGAAAGCACTGGGAGGGCAAATTGAACACAGTGGACAACAGCACTTCTGGAGCAAAACTAAGCATGCAGCTAGTCCTTGGGTCAACCTGAGGCTGGTGCCAGCAATCACAGAGCACATTGAAAGACATGCAGGGTATGTGCCAACACCAGCAGCTTGGTTATTTTTGGTGTAAAACAGATTAAATTTTCAGCACCATGAATCAGCCACCCTGTGCTACTGAAACAGTCCAGCATGTCTACTTGTCTGGCCACTACAGTGGTTTCTAATTTTTCAGACGTCACCCTCTTGATCATCCTCACTAAATAAAACCCACAGAGCACACTACCGTTGTGTGAGATTTTTGCCTCTGTTTTGCAAGATCCTTGCTTTGTCAGGTCTGCTCACTGGCTAGTTTCCTCTCCAGGATACTCCCCTGCCAGGAAAAGTCCTGGAAAGCTCTTGCAGACCAGAGCACCTCCTTGCCAGGAGAGTTTTGCCAACTTTCTGGGTGCTAGGCTTGTGCACAAGTGTCATACTGGGCACAGGAACAACTGGCAAGTTCAAAACTTCAATATTTTAAGTCTTTTTTTGTCTCTTGTTTATAGCACTCCAGTCTGAATGAGCACACCAGGAGAATTGCTTACAATGCCACTATCCCCTCTGCCTTTTGCGGCAATTCAACACATGTAAAGCCCTTAACAGCAGTTACTCTAGAAATCCCACCCACCACTGAAGAGAAGAGCATTGTAGAATTGAATCTGAAAGGAGAAACACACAGCGTGACTCTGAGCCTCATGACACCCACTCTACACATGGTAACCCAGCACCCTATGCTAAGTCCCTATGAAGTGACCAGGGCAAGTCAAGCACACTGAAGAAAGAGAGGAAGAGACACCTACCAGCAAAAAGGCATCCAAGCTGTCTAACAGGACACTGGTAAGAGTGCTTTAAATCCCACGACTCCTTGGGACTCAGACAACTTAAACTAGAATTGCAGAGGCACCTCCCTTCCCTCTGAACTCTAGACTCTAGCCTGAAAGTGTCCCTTAGAAGACAGCCATCCACTGCTGCAGGTACCTGTGTGGATTGCTCTTGAGCTGCCCTCCACAGCGGCTCTCAGGAGATGGGATACAGGTTCAAAGTACACCCCAAAAGATTCACACCAACATCTCCAGCATCCTCTGGAGGGAAGCTGCATCACCGGGTTGTTTCAGGAGGGGTGTCTCACACCATTACAATGCTGTACCATCAAAACAGCCAATGGTCATCAGGCCAAGCAGCAACCTAAAGCTATTAAAAAGCAGTTCCAGCGATCCCTGCTCAGGGTGAGCACCCCCAGGCTCTGGGCTGGAGTCTCCCTTGTATTTGTATGCTCAAAATAGGATAATGTGAACAGGGAAGCAAATTTTCTACATAGCTTCAAGCCATTCTTCAGAAAGGTCAGCAACATGCATTTAAGTACCCTCAGAGCAAGCAACAACCCAACGCAAACAATTTAAACACTGAAATACCAAGTGAAAGCAGGCAGTAGCATGCCATCCTCCAGCATTGTTAAAAAAAAAAAAGGTGGGGAAAAATCAGAGACTGCCACTGTATTATGAAGAGAGTACAAATGAGGCAGGCGGATAGCAGAAAGTCTAGCAAGTAGATGTACTATTTCTCTCAGTCCCAAATTAATTTACACACAAAAACATCTTTGAGCTAGGCTAAGCTAAACCCTGCCAAGGCCACACATCAAGAGAAAAACTTCAATAATTTGTAAACTCTAAAATAAGCAAGAGGGGAAACTGTGGAGTACATGCATCAGTTATTCAGACCTTTCCAAACTATAGTGTTGGACTTTGGAGGCACACAGAATAAGTGTTATTGATCCTTAAGTCCTGAGGAACAGGCTCTGTACAGCTCTATCT
The DNA here is from genome assembly GCF_018691265.1 of Tyto alba. Classification (NCBI taxonomy): domain Eukaryota; kingdom Metazoa; phylum Chordata; class Aves; order Strigiformes; family Tytonidae; genus Tyto; species Tyto alba. Next base: position 9,273,163 of record NW_024881279.1, on the reverse strand, counting down.
TGGAGACTCAGAAGAACCGACTTTTACCTCATGTTTTACCTCATGGCACCAGTAAAGTAAAATAAGGACTGCGTAGGGTAACTCATTATCTGTTCCTCTGCCTGCAGTGCTCGTGATGTTACTGCCCTGTGCAACTAAAGACAAATGAGATTCACACAAGATAAATACATTAATCTCTGTTGGCTCGGCTATACCTCTCAAGTGGCTTTTAAAATCTCGAAGGGTAGACACAGCTGCAGATGGTCATGACAGACATGCTGCATTCTGGAGCTTTTTTGGTCTTGGGCAGAGAAGTTACATTAGTCAAACCAATTCAGAAATGCTCCATTAAATTTAATTCAAGTTGGGTAAATGTTAAGAGGTTAGAATATTTCTAACTGCATCCCCTGCAAGCAAAGATATAATGCTTATATTGGTTTTGTACAGTGCTATTAAAATACAGTATCTGAAAAGTCTGCTGTGAGTCACTGACAAGTTCTGTCAACAATGTCTGAACGTTAATTTTGATGTGACTTTCAGTGCTAGAAAATGAATATCAGTGTCTTTGCTTCAGTGACCTTGCCAGCACCCACGATCCACATAGCCCCCAAGGGAAGGTGTAGCTGCAGCAGGCTGATTAGTGTCATATTTCTTGTTAAGAATCACACTTTCAACTTAATTTCAGCAGTCTACCAAAAACAGTCAGTGTGAATGATAAAATACTGCCTTCCCTGCCTCGACTGCAATTTTTATGCTCATGTCATCACTATTAGCAGAGCAGTGTGTAAAGGTGCAGGCAGCATGCCATCATGGGCACAGGGAAGATATGCATATACGCGCTCAAAGACTGTGAAAATGGGCAGGTTGCTGACATTGATGTTATTTTGGAAGCTCCTTTCCTCCCTCCATCCCCCCTTTTCTTTTTTTCCTCTTTGTAAAAGATGTCTGAGCTCTAGAAATCCAGACACAGTACACAGGGACCAGAATGTTGCTATTTTTAGTGGTTTCTTTCAGGGATGCTGCATGCGATTTGACTCAATTATGCAAATTACGTAACTTGATAATACCCCTTCAACAGACGCTCTAGACTGTGATATCTAAGCAATCTGCAAAACACAGCAAGTTTCTTAGGACTGACTTTTGCTTTAACTGTTAAACAAGCATCTCATTTGTTGGGAGCTATGTTATCTGTAATGCTGTATTTCATATCAATTTTCACTTTTATGCTAATTTCTCAATAATTCTAATTACATCGCAGGAGACATAACAATTTTGTCCAAACCTCACCAGCACAAACCCCCCTGATCTGCATTTTAACTGTGGAATACAGTGATCATTCTTCAAACATTGTAGTTATCAATGCTGCCCTGCTGAGGTAAATTTGCATTACAGATCTGGATTTCTGTCCCTATAAAATAGGTCAGCAAGGCTATAGACTTTGCAATTTTCTATTTTGCTCTACCTTACCTTCTCATTTTGCAAAAATCTCTTAGCTTTTGAAATGGTCAGTTGTAAACAGCAATGCAAAAAGGATATTTCAAAGCATGAAGGGTTCATTATGATCACCTAGTCAAGCTATGTAAGTGCACAAGCCATTGAATTTTATCCATTATCTCCTACAGCAATCCCATAAGTTCTATTTCAGCTCAAGCACATTTTGTTTTCCTTAAGAACTGCAAGTTGTTTACCACTAAGGAGTGATTACTTCTCCAGCAATATCTTAAACTAATCTCCTGCACGCTTCCATACTTCATTTTTAAAAATCTGAAAATGAATTAAAGTAGAAAGGCATATTAAGCAATACATTGAAAATGGATTTAGACAGATTGCTGTAAATAAGCCCCTTCTGTTGTCTACCATGCTGTTACTTAACATGCCGCCAAAGCAATTGATCAGCATTCAAATGCCAAATGCACAAAAATGGAATTTTAATTTTTTGTTTAATCACTATTTAGTGTGCCTGCCTCCAGCCAGAATAAAAGAAGGGTGGATGGAAACGTAAGCCAAGAGTTTTCTACACATGAGTAAAAAAAAAAAAAAAAAGATTTGCTGAAATGCATACACTAATCCTAATGCTGTACAGATCTCAAACCCTGTTCAAACATTTGTTTTGCTGATTTATTATCTTCTTTTAAACCAAGGAGCTATGACCAGACCCAAGAAGCTATGATCTTTGGAGACAGTGGTAAAGGGGGCATCAGGTCCATCCCATGTCTCTTCATTTATCTTAGCACTTCAACAAGTATAACTTGCATTTATATCCTACAACTAGACGCCAAAGATGACAAAACAAACTGGAAAAAAAAACAAAAAAAAAACCCAAAACCACACCACACAAACACAACAACAGGGAAAGGCAGAGCAAATAAACAATTCCTCTATTTATTAAAGGAAGTTGCAACCTGAGGTGGACCCAGTGGAAGACTCAAGAGCACACACTTAGGATACAACCTAGTTGTCACGATCTGTGCTATGGCAAAGCAGAAATCAGAATCATAGGCAGCTTCTCTCCAGTCTTTTGAAACCTGAAGTACCCAAGAGTTTCAGAAGGCAGGAAATGAGAGAGAAGCCAGGTCTGGCAGAAACCAGGAAGAATCCTCCCTCTCACTGCAGTGAGAAGCCTAGGTTTTAATGATGGTGGGACCATCCACACTAAATATAGGTAACCTTTTCACAAATAAACAGATATTAAGTCTTATTGCACCATGAAGAAATAAAATTCTTTTTGGTTTGTCAGAGATCTATTAGTATGTGTTGAACAACAAATTTGTACAACACCCATGCAGCACAAACAGCCTTCATCCTCCGTACTGGCATGAAAACAGCTGAGCATTTCAGATGAACTAATGAAAAATAAAAATATCTCCAACATCAAGTGGAAGCATTCCTAGTTCAGGAAGTTTAACTTTACCTTGGTCAGTTGAAGCTCTTCATTGACTGGAACAGGAGATAGCATACTACTAGAAAAAGCAAGCTGCTAAAAGCCCATCATGCAATTTACCCTAGTGTTTTCAAAAGGTTAATTCTTGAAGTTATTTCAGTCCATCAAAAATGTAAAAGCTACATTAACATAATCCATACTTTCAACATTTCAGGAACTATTAAAAGGCAATGCAGGACTAAATGGCAGCACATTATGTAGAATGATTAAGTGCTTTCAAAGACAAAAAAGCCAAGTACATCTTCACAGCTGTGTTGCAACTCAGATCCAAGCAACAGGTTTGAACCAGACCTAAAAGCTTCCTGCATGATGCTACCATGTGGCCATCACGATGTTCTTTCCCACCTGAAATACCAGTAATATTGAAACCCACATGTTCAGATTAGTGCTTTGCTTTGAGAAAGCCACACACTGGGGTATGAAAACTGCCTGCTTCCTTCAAAAAGTAGAGCCACAGCTACTGCTGGTACTCCTCGATCAGTCCTTACCCCATGTCAGCTAATTAAACCACAGCTGGACCAGAACCAGCCGAACAGATCAATGCACACAAACAAAAAACAGATCCTTTTCTGATATTTTTATCTTGAGCTGCTATTAAACCAATATGTTCCTTGCAGAAAGCCAAGCATGCTGCTCCTTGGACAGGACAGCCTACTGATTAAGCATTACCCAATTGTAGCTGACTGTACTTTTTCATGCAGAAAGCTTTTTGTATCAAGTGTTAGAACAGTACTTGCTTGAACTGAAACCTTTTCCCGCTCTTTAAATTCCTTCAGTTAACAAGTTTTACTCAACCTCAACTGCCGAAAATCCCTTAGCACAATCAAAATTTTATCTGCCAAAAAGTCCTGGCTCATCAGCTGATTAAAGCATAGATGTCAGTTGAGGATGGTGATGACATCCAGCTTGGTCATCTATCTCTACCAAAAACCTTACACTTTGTTCTTCACTTACCTTTAAAAATAATATTACAGTCTTGCAGTGTTTGCTATTCTGAACTTACCGTTTGACTAATTTAATCCAGGCCTCCAAATACACAGTCCCTTTCCAAAGTCCGTGCAGAGCACCAAGCGGCAAGTTCTTCCCTGGGTTTTAGCACACCTTGTGATAGCACAGCAGTTTCAGTCTCAGACTTCTCTTTCAGCTGTTAAAAACCCAGCTGGCCTAGTTTTAGACTTCAGAACAGGACTCATTGCTTTCATTTGCCCACAACAGCTTTCTCATCTTTTCTGTTCACTAAAACATTTACAGACCTTCCCATCTACAGAAATGCTCCATTTCCCAGAGTAGCACGTCTCAGGGATCTGCTAAAAACCGTGAAATAAGCTCCTGCAGGCATTTAGTTGCATCAAAAACCTCATTTTCCCCCTCCAGCAATAAACACATTTCTTTGACCTTGCTTTAAGATGCAGCAACACATAAAATTCCCAAATAAGACGTCACTGCCTGGGCTACTCTACGGTCAAGATGGGAAACAACCCGTTACTCACCCTGCCTGAGGTATGGCAGCCCCAGGAGGGGCTTTGACAACAAATACATGAAGTATGAAGATGTAGACAAAAGTGATCTCTGAACTGCCATTTCAGATGAGATTAAAGGCTTCCCACCCCTCCTACCTTCCCTTTCTGCTCTACATGCTTTCTGGAAACTTAAAACTAGGTGAGCCCTCCCAAGGAACCAACATACATGGAGTAATTTATCGTGTGTCCAAGAGCTGGTTTTTGACCACAACTCCTGGCAGAAGCTAGGAGTATGAAATCCATAGAGATGTACTTTGTTTTTCACAGCATTTAGCGCTATCTGAAGCTGTCTTAAATACAACCAGCCTTATATTCAGAGACGGAAGAGTGAACAAGCTGGTTTGGAGATCAATTTGAGAAACGGACATTTGAAGCGGAACCCTCCAGATGTCCGCATATATCCACGCTCCATTTAACAGGAGCAAACGGCACACAGGCTGTAGTGGTTTTCTGTAAAGACACACTTCAGAGGACCGTTTCTGAAACCTGACTTGCCAGTTAGACTCACAGATTATGTTGCATATGCAGAAACATTTGAATAATCTGCAATAAGACTTAACAAAAATGCAGGATACAAAACGTATTAATTCCCTCATTTCCACGAATTCCCTGTACTCAAGTTACAAACTCCCAATCAGATTATGGAATGTTAAGCCAGTCAAGAACTGCACAGATGAACACAGCTTCCAAATATTTTGAATACTAGTAGAGAATCAAACCATATATCATACTAGCAGAAATCTCATTAAGGATACAACACAACGAACATCCCATATATCCTCAACACAGAAATAGTACGCAGAAGTGAAATTCACAGCGCTCAGACAACCAATACAAGATTACAACTAGGCTTGGTGCTGCATGTAGGTGGACCTGGCAAACGTGAGACTGCAAATTTTATTTTGTTCAGTTTACAAAAAAATTTGCAGCATTTGTAATTATCTGAATGAGAAAATAACTATGACAATGTGCCTTTCACAAAATGGAATCTACCTGGATGGGCACCGGGCCCTTGGGAAACCCCGGTATAAGTGGTATTAAAAAAGAGATGGCTGCTAATGGTCCTACAATCTTTGAAGCAGGACAGGACAAAACCTATCTGCTAGATACCCAAAGGAAGAAGTCTAAATATTTTCTGTAGACACACAAATTAAGCGAAAACCACTAAATTTTGGGACTTAGCAATGTGCAAACTATACTATCAGAATGTCTTGCATTTTGTGATAGAGAAAGGCACAAGACAAGAGACTGCATGATAACATGTTTTCTGAGGTAGGATGAGCAAGGCAGTTTGAAAGCTTGCCAACAGTTATAGTTCATAATAGTAAACAGAAGCAATCTGGATTTTGCCCGGAAAGGCAGGCAGAGCACTGTAAGATATCCATAAGCCTCTCAGAGCTTCAGCAATCTTTATAACAGCTGACAGTGTAGATCAGGTATTTACCTTTCTTCTTGGAAATTGTGCTGATGCCATACTTATTCAAACAAAATTCAAGCGCACATTACAGAAGTTTGATGCCCTGGTGAGGGGCAAAGATTTGTCAGCATGTGGAGTACATGGACTTCAGAAAGGTTAATATCACTGTCCTGAAATACTCCAAAAAGGTAAAAAAACCAAACAAACCAAACCCAACATTCATTGCTACTGAAAACCACATTCGATCTATACAAAAGCTATGTAACAGATATGACTCAAAAACTGGAATAAGAACCATAATTCCCATTTAGTTGTCTGCCAGGTACTGAGATTTCACGGTTTATGTCAGCAGACAGAGTGCCTCCCATAGCAAGCTGCACATGAAGCTTAGAAATTGCTTTTTCCCTAATGAATTTTGAAATATACTGGAAAAGTCTGTATTTTAGATTTTTTTCCAGAGCCGTTATCCATCATTAGGAGCTACACACAGAATTATAGAAATATCTCCTATCAGAAATTTGAAAGGAGGTACAATTTGACTGAGAATGCCGATGTCCTCTGCGTAAGTCAGACCTAATACCTGAGGATGTCAAAACATCTACCAGTGGCATTCACCTGCTAGTACAGAAAATAATCCCCAGATATGCTATGCCAGCTCATCCTGCTCAGCAGATCACAGCTGCAGTTTAACAATAAACTGTCCCTGGAAATGTGGCCAGGTGACACAGGACCCCCTTGCACCTCCTCTGACAAAGTCCCAGGCCAAATGATTCTAGGGAGAACTTCAGGTATCAAGAGGCTTATAGGTATTTTCAGAGAGTATTTCCCCCCTTCAGTTATCTACTGCTACCAGGAACAATACCTTGTTCACATAATACTTAAACATCACTTGAACAAAATAGTTCTCGCTAACTCCAATAAAAAAAAAAAGAGAATCACAAGTAGTTTTCTATTTTATTTTCCACACTCTTTACAAAGTACCTTCAGTGCTGACACTGCTTGTTTGCCTTCCAGTCATTGGGCAACTGACAGTACCTGTAAACAATCACTGTGACAGCTTTGGTTTAGGAAAAAATAGAAACCATTGTTTTCAATTAAACATTTTACTTCAGGTGGTACTCTGAAGGAGCCCACCTTTTGCTTTGCTTCCTGATTCACACTGTTAGCATCAGTCTCAGCACAGCTTTTTGTTAGCATCAATGCAGCAAACCCACATTTTTCTAGTTGTCACCAACAGAATACCACTATTTTCCTTTTAGCTATTTTAAGGATTTTAAAGTAAATTCTTTACCAACTTCTGGCAGACTTGATGCTTCTTGACAATGTTATGTTAAACTGAAAACATCAGCACTAAAAAAGCAACATTTAACACGCCTCTTCTTCCCAAGAAGTTATTTAACTGCTGTTCAGACAACTAGTACATTGCACCCAACAACAGCAAGCACACAGATCTACGCCAGGATTAATCACACTCCTCTCAGAATCAGACTTACTGCTATTACCCCAGTTACTCAAAAAAATCTGAGCCATGCTACCTCCAATTTCCCCATGTTTATGCTGTCAGATCATTTGATGTATTTGTGCTTTGTTTGCATCTCCAGCTTCTCCCTGTACAGAAGGCAGCACACAGCATCACTGCCCTTGATGGTGAGGAGGAGTCCTGCTGTACACTGCAGCGCTGAGCAGCTGGGCAATAGCTGTAGGAAACTTGTACCATTACAGAGTTTCTGTAAGCAGTTTTTCTCATCAGGAAGCACGAGCCGCTCCTTGAGACCAGGCACAAACTGCGTTATTCCACTGAGAACAAACAGGTGAGAACAAAAATCCTAACTTCAGTCTTCAACCTCTTCTAGAAAACCAAGCCACCACTGATGGGTTGCAAAGATGACTTGCAGAACATGCACATCACATGATTAAGGACTAAAACCCCACCATGAACCATATGGGGAAGGTTATCCCATGGAAAGTTCTGTGCACCTTAAAAATAAATTGCATTTACAAGGATGAATAGAGACTCCTCACCAGTTAAAAGCTGAAGTGCCAAGTACACGTAGCCAGCAAGAGAACGTCTACCACCCTTTCGCCACTCCTACCTCGACAAGGAAAGCATTGGCAGAACTCCCTGCAGTACTTGTGTGCACCGTATGTGCCATCTGATTGCACTCCCTAGGTTTAATACTTCTCTCCTAAACAAGCTGCTCAAGAGGTCTGACTCTACCCTTTTCAAATACAGCATGAAACTGTGAACATCATGCATCTTCATGCCATCCCAAGGCTTTTATTTGTCCATGCCCCCACCCTGGGCTGAGATGAGTTTGACCTAAGGCCAGGAAAGGATCAAGTAACCTCCACTGAAACGTTAAATTGAGAGGCCAAATCCTGCACAGGTACATTGGTCCCTCCTACAGATGCTATCCAGTAGTGATCACCACTTGACAAGGGCAGCTGCAAGCTGCAGTATGTCAAGAAACAACCTGGTTGCTCATAGTGCCAGTTCAGCAGGAGGGCACACTAAGCCTGGTTAGGGTACAATAGGGAAAAAATAGAAACCAGTAAAATAAATTGGCTGGGCCTGTGAAGAAGCTGGTTGACAGTCTCAGGGTACCTGTGGAAGATGGATGGGATTTCTGAAAGGTAATGAACACACCCAGGGAAATAAGGAAAAGCAGGGCTGGGAATGCAGATACCAAAATATTGTACATGCCTAAAAGGTGACAAATCACTTCTGAGTGTCATCTTAAAAATGAACAACAGCTACTAACTACAGCAGCGTCGGGATTAAAAACTAAGAAACAAGCAGATTCTTTCTGAGACAGGTAACAACTTGGCAGACAGGAGAGAGAAGAGATGCATCACTCCACTCAGTGACGCAAACCTGAGTATACCAAATCTTGTTATTGTTAATATCCAAATTGGAATTCACTTAAATCTAATCAAAATTTATACATTTTGATGCAAGCATTCAGGTCGTGTTGAAACGATCTTTGCCAGAGTCTTTCTAGACCCTGTAAAATTACCTATTGATTTCAATACTGGAATGAAAAGCATGCTTGTTAAATCTGCTGACGTTGCCAGCTAAGGGGAGAATAGAATTAAAATTCAAAAGTGGTCCTGACAATAGAGTGTGTCAAAAACTTTGGCATACGATTCAAAGGGTGAGTAAAGAAGGCATTAACTGTACAAATGCAAGACTTGAATGACTTCTTATGCAGCTGTTCAGCAGCTGTTTCATCATAATTTCTGGGTGATGACAGATCACAGACCATATGAATCTTTAGCCTACTGTTTGAAAAAAAGCAAGTTTCATCCCAAAATATTTACAGAAACATCAAACACAGAAAAATGCAAAATAATGGGTGCTGACTAGGGTAGAAAGGAAGGGCAAGTATTATAAATAGTCCTCACACTTTTCCACACTTCTGCAAAGAAGAAAATGGAAAGACATTAAATTAAAAGCACAACACGTGAAACTATGGAATAGGCTTTTCAGCTACATGAGAAATTAATAAATTCCATCTTGGGCCAAGAGGCAATTAGATTTTTAGGAGTCATTTTACCACAAGGATCTTCAGGGAGGTGTCTCCCTTGAGAATACACTGAAAACATTGAATTCCAGAAGTCTTCACTGTCTGCTTTCTGGAAGCTTAAAATCAGCGAGAGCTATGGCAGCTGAACAGTCTTACAAGCATCCAATAGGAATCCCATTAAAATATACTGCAATATTTTATATTTTTCTAGATCTACTCTAGCTCCTATAGCACAGTATAACTATATTCCAAATAAACTGAACTATTTGGAGCATTTACTGTTCTTCAGGGTCATTACAAGAACGTAGCAGTTAGCCCTATGATAAAATATAAATTCTCTTCTCTATGGTGCATAGTCTGACCTCGCTACAATGAAGCTCCATGGAACTGAGAAATATTGCTGTATAGCAGGACATTATCTGAAATAGAGATTTTGAAGCTTGTTGTACCAGAATAAAGAAGTACCCAATTTGACTTGAACATGTTATATCTAGTATTTTTATGAGTCTCACTTCATATTGAAAAAATACTGTTTAAGCATTGACAAAAAAAAAGAAAAATCAATACAGAAATAAAATGCATGGTTGTACATAAGGTACAGCAGAGAATGGCCAATACAAACTCCTCACATTTGGTTAGGTGTTTGTTCTACCAAGTCTTATTAAACAGGAAAAAAAAATAAGTTCACACTGCTAGTACTGCTTCAAAGAGGGTAAGTTATTAACAGGTCTTATTACAGAGCATCTGAGTAATTCATAGTATGTATGATCTCTCGTGTCCACTGAAAATTTATGGTGTAACACCTCATGGCAAAAACAACACTGGCAAAACAGTGCTATTGCACAGCCTACATGAAGTGTGCAGAAACACTGAGCTCCATTTCACCTGTTTGGAGGAATTTTGAAGGTGAATCTCTGTTCAGTCTTCTACAGAAGTAGATTAAACTATTTTTAAGCCTTCTTTAAATGGGAATGGGGAGTGAGATGTATCCTGTACCCTAGATTTCAGGTGTTCCCAGAACACAAGGACAGTTGTTCTGGGGAATATTCAGGTCATGCTTGGGCATTCCTTTAAGAGCCACGTGCACTGGCTTTCAGGACAGATGAGGCTAACTACTGAAAGGTGTTATGGTTAGGGCTGCTCAGCACAATATGAACAAATCAAGAAGTCCCATTGTCTCTGAAGAATGCCGTCAAAGAAAAACAATGAGAAGATCATGGATGGAACATAGGGCATTTTAAAAAGGTTTTCAGAACAGATTTTCTGATGTTGGTTACTTTTTAGTTTTTCCCTCCCTGAAGAAGCACAGAGGTTTTGAAAATGGAGCACTCCAAGCCTTAAGTGCCATTTACAACTGTGGTGTGCAGAGAGGAAAAGCTACCTCCACTTTGACTGGACTCTTATATTTAACATTAATCTAATTTACTAAGTTCTGTGATGTGGTTAATTGCAATGGAACAAAATTTCTTCTACAAAAAGTTTATCTACTTCAAGCTCAGTGGTTTTTAAATGTTCTGTCAGATATGCACATCTGTTGAGTGGGGAAGTCACCTTGAGGGAGTGAGCAGGCTGAGGAAACTGGGAATGAAGAGATGCGATTAATGATGATGAACTGGTCTTATTACCATAGAAGACTGAAGTTCAAGATTCGATCTTTGTCATAAGTGAAGAATTGATCTGATTAATTCTGCCAGTGTCCATTCTCCGGAAACAGCTTTTTACCACTGCTCAAGAAAAAACCCTGACCTGACTAGAGAGAGCATTAACGAGAGCAGCTCAGCACAGCCAACACTACCTGAGGTCCATGGGCCTTTTAGACCCATCTCCTGACCATAGAAAGCTTTCACACAGATCCATTTTGATGGTGACCAAGGCTTGTTTCACAGACACTTCCTACAAAGTCTCTTAAAAACCCAGCTGTTGCTGGACTACTACTACATAATAATTCAAGACTAAGGTAAGGGGAATGGGTTGCCCCTTCTCTCTGCAAATCAAAAAATAATTTTCCTTTCAAGAATGATTTTGAAGGAACCATACCACATATACAGATATAGCAACACAGCCTAGTACAAGTTTTTATCAAAAGTGACAAGCTCAAGGCACGAACATTACAACATCTTAAAACCTTTAAGCATAAATGAATGCCTAAAAAGTTCTGAATGACTTTACTCAGGAGGTGGACATCACTATGTGCTCCATCTGACCTTACTAATAATCATTGAAGCTTCAAATCTGCTACTAAAGTCTCCATTGTAAGCAATTATTTGCCTCTGTGCAAAAATGTTAATTTCATGCTCTGTAAACACATCTCCTTGTGAAAGACCAGCCTGCCCATAAAGATTGCTTTTGACAGCCTGGTGGCCATCTCCTGCAGCAAATGCCTGAAGCATCTTTTGGTAGGTAGAAACATCTGTTCTCCCTGCCATAAAGGAGAGGACATACAGGGCTGACACGTTTACAGGCGAGACACATATATTGACCTCTATAAAAGGGAGACAGAGTTTTGGTATTTCCTTAAAACAGGGTAACCTGACACTGTAAAATTAAAGACAACAGCAACCCCTTTCAAGTGGCTGTAATAATTTGTCGTAACATTTAATCAAGTAGCCTGTTGTGGAAAACATCATCTCTGCAGTGCTACTCATAAGGAAGGATGCATGGAAGATAAAGGCTGTGGTAAGAGAGATGGCTTTTTAAGTAAAAATGGAACTGCAAGACGAAGGCTGGTTGTCAAGCTTCAGGAAAAAAAGCACCACACTGTTTACCAAAACTAGTAGTAATAAATAGGCAGATTATTTAGCCCAAACCAAAATCAGCCACACCCAAACCTGTGACTAATTTCTCCCCATGAGATTATAGAACATGATGCTACATGGCAAGCTTTCTTTTGCCCAAGAACGTTAGCCTGAATCCCAAACTAAATTTATTAAATGGATACGGTTCTAGTTTTGGATGTTGGCACATGCAAGACCACTCAGAGACAAGCTACATATTTTAAGGCAACATAAAAAAAGCAACTGTTTTCTGAAAATGCAAGTAAAATGCTACATGTAAAAGTTACCACCTTTGCTAGAAAGGCAAAAGAATCATAAATGCTAGGAAACAACTCAACTTTGAATAATTTTATGCTATTAAGAGATGCACACTGAATATGAACTCAGATCACTTCATAATTCATATCTAACACATACTAAAAGTCAGCCTCGGTATTGCATAGCAAGTTGCCAGAGTGGTCTTTCAGATGCATGTAAATTCACTTCAACAGGCATACAGAGAAATGAAATACTTTCACTCCCCCTCAAGATTTTACTTCTCTCAGTATCGCTTCACAGATGCCTTCAACTAGCCCTCTCTCCCCATGCCCGATGTTATAAAATACTCTTAGGGGCTGTACATTAAGTGAAGTAGTCTTTTTTACTTCTAAGAACACCTCTTGAAACTTGAAGTAACAAGCAAAGAGACTTGAAGATTTAAGTGTCCATGTGATGCTCCCAGATTAGGAAATATTTATGTATTTCCATAAATTTACCACTGTGCAAAGGGGCAAAACAAGTTCACCATCCCAAAAGCACAACACAGAACAGTTGGCTATTACGAATTATAAAAGTAAAAAGCTCAGATAAATGTCGATGTTTCAGTAATCCCACTTAGGACAGCTGCTCAGAAGCAGCCTACATAGGACTGGATTTTCACAAATTACATTAGGAAGAGGAAGGATCGTAACAGTTATTGTAATGATAAGATGTCAATCTTGCCAAAAGTAAAAAATAAGACTCTTAATACACGCAATTTAGTGGAATTACTTTCCAATTCACATAAACAAAATGAAGGCTGCTATGTACGTTCAAGTAAAACTAATCTTAGATTGATAAATCCTGACACTTTTGTCCATGGTCTGAAATAAATCCTTGCAAATGCTTTGAACAGCTGAGACCAACAGTCTTTTTCCTCTACACAGCCCAGCAAAACTCTTTGCTGAATTACGCTGCTATTCTATACTCATAATCTTTGGGAGCAAATCTCAGTTAAAAAGGCTTTTTTCCTGTTTCAAATCCAGCTCGTCTCATCGATCTAGTTTACAGCAGGTCACCATCTGGAGCCGTACGAGCACAATGGAGGGGGAAGTAAGCTGCAAAATGGGGGCAAGATAATCAAATCACCTCTATTAGTGAGACAACTTGTGTCAAACCCCTCCTTAACACATACTGTTTGGTTACTGGATCATTATTCCTCAGGCAGAACAGCACATTCAGACAATTAATATTCTTCCTGCTATCTCTACAACTCACAAATTCAAATTCACACTTTCATACTCCCTCATACAGGAACATGTATCAATCTCCACTTTCCCCCAACTTTCTTACTGAACCAAAGCGGTTAAAAACCTTCTAAAGTGGAATGGTGCTTCTGTAAAAACAGAAGGGAAACCTCAGTGCCAGCCTTTAAAGGAATCAATAAAGGCATACTAGTAGGTGGGAAATTCAACACTTTTTTGGCTGCTTAGTACACCTATTTTTAACATCTCCAAACAGCTGAATCTAATTGGTTGCTGCAATTTAAACCACCTTCCCTATATAAAACTTTAAACAGGCACTTGGCTTTAGTTTTCAGAGCTGCATCAAGCCCATGATAACATTTTAATCTCAGTGACAGCCAAAGAAGATCCCGATTAAACAACAACTCCACAGCAAAACCGCTCTATTTAAGTAACCTTCTTTGCAAGCTTCAGAAAGATCACTGCATGAAAAAAAAACCACCAATGATCAAGTAGTTAAAAGCCTTCATCACATCCTCAGTAAAAAATATTCTGACTGTCTGGAACAATTTACATAGCAGCTCTCACTACAGTAAGCTAAACATGTCATCCAAGAAGGGAAAGTATGAAGCAACTATAGTACATGGTGGTGAAGCGGGAAAAATCAAATATTTTAATATCCAAAATTCCTTTAAATGCATTTTCAAAAAGCAGCAGTTGTTTTGGACAAGCCAAGATATTCCATTTAGACCACAGAGATGAGAAAACACCCCAAATTCCTTCAAGTTAAATAGAAGCCAACTTTCTGCTAATTTCCATTAAAGCTTGGATCATTCTCTTTTCCTTACAAGAAGATGCAAGCCAAAGTTCATTCTTCTGAGTGCTGCATAAAAGTACTGCATGCTTTTGATTGATGTTTCAGAAAATGAACTGTGGCTTGTCTTTTAATCAGAAACGCGAAAACTTTAGGCTCTATACACCTTACAGAGAAGGGACCTCTGAGCATAAGTACGTTAAGATAGCTATAGCTGAGGGACACATACTATCTTGGAGTTTTTTTTCTGATGAAGTCATGGCAAGAAACCAGAGCAAACTCTAAAGATAGTGGAAACATTCTGGGCAACTGGGGGAAAAAACTTTTTTGTGGCTCAGGTGAACAGCCACTCAGAAACGATTCATATTATGAACATCAACCTTCAATGTAAACTTTCTTAGTAATAATTTGTAAGACAAGAAAACATGTTCAACTAAACACATGCAACCAGTAGCTCTAAAGCAACTTACCAGAGTTCCCCCCCAGCTGCCAAGTATTTGATATATATATATTTTCCAGAATCACGACACAACTGGCAAGTATCAAAACCAAACCTTTGGCTGAATATTTCATTTGCACACTGATACAAAGAACCATTTTATGCTCCTGTACAAATAGAATCAAACATGAAAACTTCTCCTCTTTGCCAGGCATCAGTGAGACCCTTTGTTCAGCTGCACAAGAATTCAGTGTAACCAGTTCATACTTAAAAATCAGTGTGCAGCAGTGACAGTTTGCCATCTCAAAGCATGAAGAGATTTGCTAGGAGGATTATATCTAAGCAGTTTTAAACACTAATGTGAAGTAGCAAAATCCAAATCATTAGACTTGCATTTGCTTGATTCGACTCCCTGCTGCAGGGCAGTGTGCCATGTCCCTTCAAGCAAAGCATACAGGTCCTTGCTCAAGTAGTTACCCATTGATGCTTGCCATCTCTAATCTTCTCTTGGAATTGCTCCCCAGTGCCAGGCAGAATCTAGGGATTTCAATGAGCACAAGCTGGCTTATATTTAAACTGGTCCAAAGCTGGAGGAAGGCTTTTTAGGGGTAACACAGACAGGCAAGGAGATTCCCTTTGGTTACAAATGAGATGCATCATTAACCTTTTATATATATGAAGTTAGCTTGTTCTGAAATACCTTTTTACCAAAGAAGCCCTTGCACAAAAAGCTACTGATAACACTTAGGCAATCTCCATTTTCATTTAAAACTCTCTATAAAGATTTTTGGCAAAACCCCCAACAATTTCAAACAATTAGGACCGCCCTTACTTGATGAACCGCTAACATATAAGCAATTCTTATCAGATGTATTGCCTGTATGGCACATCCCTGCCTAAGGGGTATTTCCACTACCTAGTTTTGAGCATTCAGCCTTTGGGTGCTCAGCCTGTCCTCTCAGGATACCTCCTTTCTCCTCAGTTGATCAGACTGAGAACTCAGGGTGCTGCATACTGAATCACATTTTAATGAGGTGTTTACAGCAAAGCACAGATATTTTCCCAACACCTCTCAGGGTATGGAAAAGTGAGTGAATGGTTTAGGCAGGGATGAATCAAGCTGTCTGAATTTTGGAAGTCAAGGACATCTGATGCAATTCCCAATAATCATATAGTCTCTCTCCACCCCAAAGCCATACGTTTGAACATTCAAGCATCATTTTGTACCCCATATATATATATAAGAAGATGCCCTTCTTGCCCATTGTACAATTCAAAGCTATGCAAAGAAAAAGCACAAGAAGATATTTACTTAAAGTTCTTTACTTTAATCCTGAACAGAATAATTGAAATATCACAGTTTCTGTAGTAGAGGGCCATGATGTTGTCACTGACGTACAAAACACAATGTTTCCACAGGTTCAAATGCATGTTTCAGGGGTTTTTTTGCCTGAATAGTGAAAAGTTGCATACCTGTTACAGATTTCAGTTCAACATTTAGATATATGTTGAAGTACCCTTTCAAGCAAGTGTCCTCCTTCCAGTACTAGCAATAGAGGGCCAGTAAATAACATACTTTGCGAGACCATCCATGGCAATATTTATTCAAGTGTCTATATGTGTTCTCACTAACATCTGTGCATGTCTCACAAAAGAATGTTTTTCAGCTAGCAAATCCCCTGACAAGGGCAGAAAGTAAATTTTCTTGATTCAGACGCTGAATGTTTAATTCCTAAAACTTTCCTTTCAACAATTCCTCAGAATACATTGCATGTAATATTTAGAGCTGCTGGCTTCCAGGAGATATTTGTCAAAGCCCATTTAGGAGCAATAATGTCTAAAACAGCTGCAGCTGGTTATAATGTATCAGGAAAATAAAGTTGCCTGGCCTCAGTACCCTGCTAGAGTTTGAAAGGGGGAAAAATAAAATCAAAACCATATGTCTGCTCTTAGTTTAGTCTCAGGTGATCTATATTTTATAAGGTAACTTACCATTAATTTTTAAACTCCTATGAATTGAATTCTACTAATTGGACTTCTTGGGCTTTTTGAAAAATGCTTTTTAAAAAAAAAAACCTTAAAATTCCCATAATCCAGTTGGTTATGATTGTATCAGTCAAACATACAAAATACTTCTGGTAAGAGGCGTAAACTCCAGGAGTTATCGTAAAAGTGCCATGCCCAGAATACCTCCCTTCACTTATCCCCCAGAAATAAGTTTCCTGCAATTGTTTTATCCCAGTTATCACCATTAGGGGTGCACAAAATAACATCGCTTCCTGAGTATTTTACATTGTGGTTTTAAAATTTAAACTCCATCTCAAATAAAGTGTCTTACTGTTTCAAATGAAGTGAATGATAGCAGGGATTTTAATCCAGTCAAACTCAATTTTGACCCACGTCTCCCCTCTGAATGAAAGCCATTCAAACAAGGTGATAGAGTTTTACTGCTCCAAAGGTTCTTGAGCATTATAAATCAGCACAGATGTAAGGTACACAAACACTGAGGCTGGAAAAGCACAGCTACTACAGGTATAGCCAAGACTTACAGGGCTGTGGACTCACTCCCAGCAGTACAACAGGAACAAAGTCTCAAGGCTGTGTGTGCAGCCAGACACTGATAGGGCACTCACAAAAGCCTCTCCCTTCCTTTAGGGAGTGCTTCTATACAAGCTGCCACCAGTTCAACAGGCTTTGCCTAACTTTGTATTTGCTCATGCTAAATTTCTGTGTTAAAAAGCCTTCCACGGCTTTGGCTTTAGAGATAACTCAAGCAAAACATTCTGGACAACCAGCTCATTCAGCTGTTACTGTGGTCCAAACAGGCATTTCCGTATGGAAAGGTTGAAGCCAACTGAAACAACTTGCCCAACAGGCAGGCAGGCGTGTCCAACTCAAAACAAATAGCAAACGCTCAGCACAACTTCATAGCCTGTGAGCAAAGAGCCCCACACCCGTAAGGACAGTCTGCTGTCCAGATCCAGAGTGAGAGACTGGGAGAATGATACACTGCAAGTGGAAATCCTCTGAATAAACACATAACTTGTGCTTCAGCTGTTAGTGAAGTAGTCCAAAAACTATGTAAACCTCCAACTGCACCTTCCCAATATATGCTGTTTTGTGGGTCAGGGAAAAGCTACTGTCTCACAACTATGTTATGGCCTTGTCTTTTTAATGCAAGCAGCTCTAAACCTCTTTTTACCTATGCTGCTCTGGAGGAAGCACCTCTCACAAACAAGGCAAATCTGCAAAACTCTTTCAAGACCAGAGGAAGAACAGAGGAGCAAGGCTTGTGCTAGAAAACTGACCTCTCTGGGTAAGATATTTTACAAAGAAATTACATAGTACAGTGATAAAAGCAGCTAAGTACAATGTATTTTCGGTTCATATCTCCTGAGAAACTTAAGGGAGATAAACAGCCCTGTCATACTTTGTTCCCTTAGGAAATAAATGTTTTCCTCATCCCCACAGATTAATGCACTCACTTATTGCCTTCACTGCTTAGTCTGATCTCAGTGCAAAGTTCGTAAGAACTGCCTCCCATCCTTCTTTCAGAACACAAAAAACACTTGAAAATTTGTCTTCAGCTTTTAAGTGCTCAATAGCCACGTAGTTTCCCAGTAACACTTTTGCTGACTGACCACTTAGCAGGCTTTCCTGTTACTTAATAGTAATTGAACAGCAAATACGGAGACAGTCAACCATTGCCACTTCAGAACCTTTAATAAGGATAGATAACTACATGGCTTTTGATACATCAGAAGATTGCAAAGCAAATACAAAACAATTAACATTTCACTTATTGTAAGAAATTTTGGGATGATGTACATGACATGCTCTCTATAACCATGTATTTATTTTTGGGCTGAGTTCTAGTCTGACATACTCTTGCAATTGTCAATCAGAATCTGAACATCAACTTGATAAGTAGTTTCACAGCAGCTCACGGGTCCCAGCAGAAGCAACATAAACTGACAAGGTTGCAATTTTCTTTTTTTTAAACCTTTTGCAACATTATAGAACTGAGCAGCAAAGCGTCAAAGGCCAACTGCAAGCTCAGAAAGACACCTCTGCACTGACTTCATCTTCAAACCAGCAGCCAGCTTTCCTAGCACTGATTAAAGGGGAGGTTGAATATAATTTTCTGCAGAAGTTAACTGGACTCACCAGGAAAAAGTGACAACTCTACTAGAACCACTAGCTCCTCCAAACTACCTGCAAAATGCAAGGAAAAACATAATCTATGCAGAACGTGGATTTGGAGAGAGAGCAGACCCAGAGCTTTCTTACAAACACATATTTGTAGCTAAGAATTCTGCTTTACTGTTACAGAAATCCGCTTCTCTCCAATACACATCCTTTTCAGTGAGATACACAGAATACAGATAGTTGCATTATGCCTTTAAAATCTGAACACTAATTAAAACCCAAAACACCAGTACCCAGTCCCTGTCTAAAAAAAGTCATGACATGGTTTGGATTCCAGGCTCTAATAACTATTTTGATGGCAGAGAACTACCTCTTCTCGTAAATCTTGGTAGGGATGGACCCAGGACAGTGCAACTTGTCTTTAAAGGCACGTCCCTTAAGCACTTATCTTCAAATCCTCTAAGCAGCATATAAAATACTTGCAGCACCACAGCTGCGTCAGCTGCCAACAACTCCACCCAATGCAATTTTAGCAGCAGCCACAGGTTCTGCAAAACAAAACAAAGGCATTTTAGATGGCTATTAGTATCTTGTCTTATGCAGCACTATCTCATCTGACATATCCAGGGATTTTGCAAATGCCCTCCCAGAAACACTAGACTTTTTTTTTCCATTACTGCTAAAGGACCACAACTACACAATTGCAAAATTCTAAAGCATGACGCTGTGGCAGTGTCAGTTCACAGAAAGGCAAACTGCTGAAAGGAAAACAAAAACAAACAAAAACAAACAAACAAACAAACAAAACCAAACAAACAAAACAAAACAAAACCACACACATTTGAATCTGTAACCCACAAGGACACAATATTACTTTGTAACCCACAACAGGCAGTAGATCAACTTTGAAAGGAATGTACAGTCAGCTTTCAAAGACTTCTAGAAAATGCCTGAAACATTTTAAGAACTTAATTCTGGCTTAAAGAAATCTTTAATTAAGACAGCATTTAGAAAGTATTTTCAGAACAATCTGGAATCCTGTGGAATGTGTTAAGGCCATCAAGGAAGCCTGCTGTGGCTAAGAACTGAGATCAGTCATGACTTAGAGAAGGAAAGCAGCCATCAGAAGTAGCCCACACCACTGAAGTCTTAACATGCAATTTGCCTGTCGCGTCAGTATCTGGTACCAGGATCACCCCTGCCCATCGTTTATCACATTCATTTGAGGAGTTTGCCCCATTTTTTCTAAGATGGCATAACCCAAATCAGTGTCACACAGGATTTGACTTACAAGAATTAACTGCTTCTTACTTTTACACTAGCAAGCCACTGCTAATCGGTGCTCCAGTAAAAAAACCAAGCAAATTGGGTCAAGAGAGTTTAAGTGCTACTAAAATGTTGCAGAGCACCTTATATCCACAGCTCAGACAATACCTCCTCACCCAGAAGAAGCAGACAACATGAAAGCCAAGTCCAGGTTGCCAAAGGGTCTTTGCCTGGATACCAATGAACTTTCGTTTACTCTTTAGAGAAGGCTTACGCCTTGAGATGTCTATCAAGTATGTGCAATATCCAAGAGATTACTTCGAGGAGCTTATACCCTGCTGGGGTGCTGTTTTGTAACTTCTTTCAACTACAACCTTTCCAAAGTACAGCACGTCTCCTTCTAGCAACAGAAACTCAAAGATGGAGCAGCAAAAGCTACAGCAGACACCTTTATCTCTGAAAGCTGCCCATCCAACTGACAACACTGTTTCTAAATAGTTCCTCACACTGCAAGATAATAAAACGCCTTAACATTTACAGTTTTTCTGTTATACATACACAAAAGCATTTACATGATAGACATTTTCTCTTGATCACAAGCCGTAGACCACTAAAGAAACCAGAGCTGTTCTGACACATGAAAGCAAGAAAGGACACACAATCCATCACCTCCAAGACTGCTGCTTTAGTACAAGCACTTTGTGCGTCAGCTGCGCATTAACCTGCTGCGCCAGAACACGGTTCCCACCTTCAAGCTGGGTGTGTGCCTTGGGAGTGCGTATTCAGTTCCACGGACTTGAAGCATCCACTTTGCTGACTCCACAATGAAAAATTAAGGTGAGTCAGGCAATCCCATTAACAGAGATTAATAGTTATGTCAAGCACTGTGTCAGATCCACAGGATACCAGCTGTCTAGTACTACAAAACTGCCATCCTTGCTAGAGTTAGTGCCAAGCCTTTTGCCCAGTGCAGCCCATTCTGCCAGCTGGGTTGGGGATAGCATGTTGTCTGAGGACAACATGAAGAAATGGACATTTACTTCCTCTTCTCCTTGAAGTCCACTGCTCCAGAAAAGCACATTCAGTCTTATTCCCACATCAGCCTATGCAATTGGCAAGAGGTGCAGTTAACAACTCTCCTGTGGTCAGTGAATATGCGACTGGCCAGAATGACACCGGTGCGCTTACTGTTCTATGTCGGG
The DNA here is from genome assembly GCF_018691265.1 of Tyto alba. Taxonomy (NCBI): domain Eukaryota; kingdom Metazoa; phylum Chordata; class Aves; order Strigiformes; family Tytonidae; genus Tyto; species Tyto alba. Next base: position 9,251,654 of record NW_024881279.1, on the reverse strand, counting down.
CTTGATGTAAACCACCGTGAAGATCAAGAGTCACTAAAGCAGCATTCAGTTTCAGGCTGGGCACACAGCTATACACAAAAGGTGTAAGATAAAAACTGTAACAGTTTGACTATTCAAGGTATAACACAACCCTCCCTGCCCACCCTTTCAACTCCAAACAGATGAATTACAAAAATCTCATGTGCAGCAGTAGGAGGATAAAAGGTTCAGCAGCATTCCTTGTGTTCTCTTATCATCACCTCTCAGCAAAGGCAGAAGACAACAGCAAAGAAACAAAGACCTATAATATTTCAGGACTGACTGAAGTGATGGTGCAGCATTACATGGCAGGGATATACCTAAACTAACTCTTGACTAACTCCTGCTGCAAACTGTGCCATTTATCAAACATTCAGTGTTCCAGGGACACAAGCCAGCAAGTGTGGCTACTGGATGAGGTACAATAAATCCCTTTAGCAAAAGAACTGCAGAACAACTTTCCAAAGAGCTATGTTTAATGTTTCCACCATTTTGGCTGCAGATGACAGTAAACTCTTACATACTTGCTGTAGGTTGTCCAAGGCATTCTGCAGACTAGTGAGGAGGAAACCTTTGTAACATAAGCTAAAGCCAAGATTGCTTTGAACCACAAAAGACACTTGAAGAGCTTCAAGAAACCAAGTGATATCTTTGCAACCGCTGCCTCTCCCTCCTTGCTTTTTCAAGTATTAGTATTTAAGATTAAGGTCTTTTGGAAGAGATTCATTGCTACACAGAGTTTAGCCCCATTAGGTATTAAGCAGAATTGCTAAAGTCAACATTAAATTCATATGACCAGACATGCAATTAAAATGTGGGATTATATTTCATTAAATTTTAAGAGTACTCTATAACCAAGCAGCTTACAGGGTCTCCTGCTAACCAGCTTCCTCTTTTAAGGAGTCACCAAGATGTTTTTAGAGGCTTTAGAAGCTTTGTACCCTGTGATTTCAAACAAGATCCAGGTGCAAGAACTGATCTCCTCTTTAATTCCTGACCCTTTTTGCTGACTGTACACAGCACAGAACCAAGAACAGATTACACACACGCTGAATGGTGATGTGTTACACACTGTTCTCATTTAGGAAGCCAGAACAGAATCCTAACTGCATAATCCAGCAGCACTGAACACGTGCCCAAACTCATTCATGTTAAGCTCACAAAGTTTATAAATAGGATGGAAGAAAACTTTCTTTGGTATTTTTTTCCACCTCCTAAACAGAGGATGTAGATGAACAAGTCTACCTTAACAGTGCATCACACCACTTCACAAGCAAGAGACACAGATAATTATCAATAGTCTTCCATCAGAAGAGAAAAGATGAATACCATGCCTCACTGCCGATCTTCCAGTCAGAACCATTGCCTCCCCCCTGCTATTCAGGAACAGCAGCCTTTCAAAGAGCCACTTGTACACCTATTTCTGCTAAAAAAAAAAAAAAAAAACAAAAAACAAAAAACAAAATGAGCCAAAACCCCATGGGAACCCATTACTAATGGATCCAACTTCAATGAGTTTGAAAACATTTTGCTGAAAACATCAATTTATTGTGAAGGTGTGACTCACAAATGAGGTAAGCCAGTGCTCCTCTTAAATGTTTAGACCTTTAATGGTTGTAAGGAATTGAGAAGAGATTAAAAATAATCAAGGTTTCAAAGTCAGATCCTTCCACAGCTCTGATAAGCTAAGGAAGAAGAAGTTAGGTCCAGAAATCTCATGCCTGAGCCAGCAGGTTCAAGTATGAAGCAATTACAAAACCTGGAGACTGAAAACACCCGAGATCTTTAAACACTGGATTGAGTCAGCAGTGAAAATCCAGCTGTCCCTTTCAGAAAGCTGTGCAGTACTTCTGACACAGTATAAAAATCAAATTATTGCACTGATGAGAGGCTGCTTTTTTTGGTACAAGTACCAGCAAACAATCTAAGTTTTAAGGCATTTTCTATAGAGCAACTTTAGCGAAGGAAAATAAAAATACTTTCAGTTGATATTACTTTATGGGAAACAGTCTTCCTCCTTTTGGTGTTTTACTTTCTTGTTGCCAATTTCCAACTGAGCCTCCTGCACGCTATAGAAATACAAATCAATCCTCATGAAGCTATCACTTTTCCCTAAACAACCCAAAGAATTTAATTTTGTTTTTCTAATTATCTCAAGAATTACTCAAAAGCAAAAACTTTACAGGCGAGCAAAAAACAGACCTAAAATAGCTTTAAAAACCTCTTAAATGTGATGAAAAAATCTACACAAAAAAACGTGTAAGACAGGGAAGTCACAGCTGTAGTGAGCTCAAGACAATTATTTTACAACTTGCATTTAATTGGAAATAACTTGGCTTTTTGCATTATTTGTTTAAGTATTAATAGCCAAATGTCTACTCTACAAAAAGTAGCAGCCTAATTTTTATACTAGCAGGGTAATACTATGCAGCAGGCTAATACATTCTTTTTCTAATTTTCAGGGATTCTCTAACCTATTGTGACTTCCATTAATCCAAGCTGTATTGAGCTGCTCTAACAAAAAGATTTCAGAGAGGAAAACAAGCAGTTTTCATAAACAAATACTAGCAAAGTTCAAATACAGACATAAATTGTGATAAAGGGATCAGGGCGTTTTCATTTTGCTCCCATTTATATGAAATAGAATAATTCTGGTGTACTCCAACACAACTGATGAGATACAAAGAATAGAGTGAGACAGAATAGCATTTTACAGCACTTGAGTGATGACTACATCTATGATGTCAAGGGCTAAATCCACAACAAACTATAATATTGCAATGCCGTGCATCTCACTGCTCCACTTCCAGTTTTGTGATGCTGACCATGGGGTCTATGTCCTTGAGTAAAGTCTGTAGGTACCTTCAGGAACAAATTCAAAACAGCTGGGTAAGACAGGCTTTTGACCTTTGATTTCTCCAAGTCTTAAGTACATGGCCCTTATGTGCAAGGTGGCCTCTTTATTGCATAAGAACCATTCATACCTGTTTGCGTGCTTTGATGCCTGAGCTATTCCTCTCAAACACAGGGCAGGTGTTTGTTATTTTTGCATGGTGAAAGCAGGGAAACAAAGTTGATTGACTGCTGTAGCTTCTGCACTTCAACTCTTTTGTAAAAGCTGTCAGCAATCCTTGTGGAAGGGTAGTAGGGCACTGTCCTCCTCTTCAAGGCTTCAAATGCAAGTACCCAGGGTCCCATGTGGCTCATGGAGAGCTCTGCTCCGAGAGCTGTGCTCTGAACTCAGTGTCCTTGACAAAGGTAGTCAGTGCTAAGGATAGCTGCTGGGCTTCAGGGAGGAGAAGGAGATAGGAAGAGCTATTCAGAAGCAAAATGTGAGCACACACTCCAGGGGCTTGACTGGCAAGACCTCTGGACCCAGTATGTCAGTCAGGTCTGGAGAGGATTCGCTGGTTTCTGAGGATTGCTCTGCCTGAGCCCTTAAATCTACTTAGGTCTAAATCCACAAAAAGAGTTGGATACCAAAGTCTTTCAGTTCACTCTGGCATAAACAATGCATGCAAATACCTGCATTATATAAACAGTGATAGGTTCAAATGGGCAGTTTTCTAAATGAAAGAGAAATTAAGGGAAACATACAAAGTCACCAGTTGTCACCTTGGTTAAACCTCAACTGATTTGGAAGACAGCATATCAGTTACATACAGATAACCCTAAAAGTAACTATTTTCCATTCCTACTATAAAACCAAACCCAAACCCACTACATTTCTCATGTTCTGTCCATTCAACTTTTGCTACACACAACCATATTTCTCCCACTTCATACTGCAGCACTGGTCCCACTAATCACTGACATATGCTCCAGCACAGAGCATTTCCTCTGGCATGCTTTAAAAAGAAGCACTGTCACCATACCAATATAAGTGCTGGCAAATATGGTCTGTCAGGTTTTGTTTTCAAGGACTATAAAAATATACTTCACTGCATTAGGCTTGAAAACGCATATCCTCTAGAAATAATTTTAAAAAAACAAGTTTTCAGATGACTTGTTATTGTTTTCAAAGATCCAGAGAGAAAATCTGTAGTTTTATATCTCATTTAACATTTTCGGGTTAAGCCAATATTTGAGTTTTTACACAACTGACAATTCCCAGATGATTTATTGCAATGCCAGTGCACTCTGCTCACATGCATCGATTCACGGCTTCTCAGATGCATTTCTACTACGAGCAGCCTCTTATTATAAAAATATCAGCACTTGGAAAGCCACAAGACATCACTTGTTTCTAGAGATTAGGCCTTTCACCTATGGTAACCAGTATTAGTTTATGCTGATAACAGCTTTGGCCAAAATACAAGGAAAAGGGTCTTGGCACAGATTGAGGTTCAAGAAACTTTCTTGTTAGTTTGTACATGCTTTGCCAAGGACTCTTTTTCTGTAACCAGCTGGCCCAAATTCCTATTTGCAGAAAATATGCAACTATGGTGAAAGAAAACCTATTCTCTTTTATACACAGACACTCTGCAGCAATCAAAGTCAAAGACACCACAAGTAGGGCCCTCACATTGCCGAGAAGATTTTTCCAATCTTCCACATCCCCATTCACAGAGCGCACAACCCACATCTGAAAATCAGAAACAATCTGGGGCAAAATGGGGGAAGAACCACACTTCCAAAAATTCAGCAGCAACTTCAGGAAAATGGCAACAATCATTAACTTGGATAGTCCTCTGGTCTCCGTATGTATAACCAAATACAATTCTGCCAGTTCCTACACCAAAATTATAGGGCTTCTAATACTTTGCAGATGTTTTTGCAGCTTACTTCCATGCCCTCAAAATCAGGCAAGCAAAATAATTTTGAGAAGTCTCATTCCAAACACCTTAATTGTACCAATACAGCTTCTTTGCTGCTGTGAACAAGACCTGTGAACAGATGCTGGTTTTCTGAAAGGAGATTTCCACACCCCCCCAGCTAAATTAATACCTTGATTCAGATTCCAAACAGCCAAAAAAAAAAAATTAGGCAGCATACAGCAGCAAAACATCAATAGGAGTTTCAGATATTTCCAACACAGTAAGCCGCAGCCTGAGAATCAAAAAGAAGTGGCAGTCCAGAGTATATTTGGTAGATTAGCAAAACTAACATATGCAGGAGTGGAAAAAAAAGGGTTATTCCTTATTACTTGGCTATCACACACTAAACCCTGGCAACAGGCCACCTGGAAGATAAATGAGAAGACAGAAGATAATCACAGGGTTCACTTCTTTTTGAGATCCAGAATAAGCCTGTTACGTAGTGGCTAACATGAACTGACAGTCAGGCTAAATTTAAGTGACCTTCTGTAACGTTACATAAAATAACTTACTTGCCTAACTGAAACCCTTTACAATGTAGTTATGCCTGTACTTACCTAGCTTTTGGGATTCTGATTTTCTTTAGTGAGGGAATATATTTTGCTTTTACTTATCTGAGCTGAAAGTACAGTCTCTAAAGAGAGCCACTTCCAAGGAAGCAGAGTTAAGATTAAAGTCAGTCTGAGAAGAAGTGAAGAAGCTGCTCACCCTTTAAAAAATAGTAATATAAAAAAGAGAAAACAAAACAAAAGCTTATGGGATGCCAGACCTGGTTATGTGCTTATTTTTGTATCATATCCTAGATCAAAGTCACTAAGACTCTTATTTTTCAAAAGAACATCACATTCTAAGACATCTTTGAAAACTTTGGTCTAAACATTAAGAACACTCAAACTCTGTTTTACTTGTTTTATTTATTAAGCAACAGCTCATGCTTACTAGACCCTGTGAAAATTTCTTATTTGGACTTCATCTGAAGCCTGAAAAATGTTAGGTAAGCTCAAGAAAGAAAAAAATCCTCTCTCTTCCATCATGGAGAAAAACTGTTTTCTTGTTAGTGTCATGAACTAGGCAAAAGTAACTTCCCAAATGAATCTGAACACAAGTAAAGGTAATTTATACAAAGACAATCCTGCACAATCTTCCACTGAGAAAAAACAAGACTTGCTACTAGAGGTTTTTAATGTTAGATTTCTGAATAGTAACAAGCAAAGATGCAGAAGAGGATGATGGTCCTTTGAAAAGTCATCTTAGCTTGCACACATAGCTGCAAGCAAAGGATTTCAGGCTTTAGAGATCAAGCAGAGCACAACTTTTCATAACTTAATCTTGTAAAAACAGTTGTTCAAGAGGGCAGAAGCAAAGCAGCTCTGCATGTAGGAGGGACAGCTGACAGTGTTTCTAGATAAGATCTGATAAAGCCCTAAAACATCACAAGACTTTGACTAACAAAGACAAAATGTCATTCTAATCAGATTTTTGGAAAGAGAAAATAATCAAACAAGAAGGAAGATTTTATGCATCCAGAAAATTCTTGCAGGAGACAGACTGATTCTGTAAATCCTTTATTTTTATGACCAAATAGCTCTACTGAAGGAAGAGTTCATTTATAGACATCCAATTTTAAGACATAAGTTCCAATATTTGTAGCTGGAAAAACCACCCTCCAACATTTGTTTGAAATTCAACCTCTTGGTTTGTCATTATTTCAGTAAACAGCTACAGTTTCTGTGCATTTAAAAAAATACTCTGAAATGCCTTTTGGAAGTTTGACTTCAGCAGTCACCTTGTGAACCGCAACCACTCAGAAGGGGCCAGGTTCTCTATTCAAAGCTACATCTGGGAAACGTGTCAGGTCCCTGCTACATCAGTTAGACATGACATACATGTAAGAAATACATACTGGTGTTGAGGGGAGACACTCTGAGCAGAAATCAGTTACCTTGCTGCAAAGGTAATGCTCAGCTTAGCAGGGAAAGATGTCAGCATTCACTGTTTAGAAAGTTTTTAGAAGTTGCTTTCTGCTACTTGTTGTGCTAATTTGGAAGAAAAAAGTATTACAGATGAAAAATTAATAAGGAGTCAAGACTGAAAGACACAATCTCAAAAAAAAACATTAAGAATGAACTTCACCAGGTTGAGCAGTGCTATGCAGTCAAGTCTTCAGTCTCCACACTCCTCCCCTTCCTTTGCTTTCTATCTTCTGGCAAAGGAAAGAATCATAATACCCACAGTAATTACACCAACTTGCTTAAAACAGGGTTTCCATTTTAAACCCTTAATATGCTTAAACTGCTTATCATTTCAGTTTGACCCAGTAGTACAGAAAAGCAAAGGATATATTACTATAAACTGAGTTTTGTAGGATGCACATTTGAAGCCATCAGTTACTCTTTAGTAATCGCCTCTAAGTGTGCTCTTGCCCACTGTAGTTGTAAGACCTCCAAGAGCACCTAAACTAAGTGAGGAATTTCATCTCTGACTCCTGTTGGTGGCAACATGTCCATGTGTTTACATCATGGCCTCCAAAAGAGGGAAGTCTGCTGAACGCCATGAACCATGGGTACACTTTATGAAAGTTGTACAGATGCCTGGACAGAGTTGCAGTAAGACCCAAAGAAGTCAGAACTTAGAAATGAGCTGGATGATACTTCCTCAAGCTTTCTGAATATACTCATGAGGGATACTACTCACAATAGCTGGCAACCTGTGTTTCCAAGAAAACGACAGGCAGAATAAATGATTGTTACTCTTGTGAGCTACAGAAGATATACCATTAATGGTCACCAATCTTAGAAAGATAACTTATGGAAGTGGGAAGGCACGAAGCAGTATCAGAGGGAACTCCATGACTAGGATAGCAGAGAGTTCAGTTATAATAAAATCAACAGCTTTTCTGCTGAAGCAAGTTTCTTCCCTAGATATCAGCAACACCAGAGCACTGTTTATACTCCACTGTAACTGTGGTTAAAAAGCCTTAATTATAGATATATGCTCTAGAGAGCTCTCTTTTAACCCTGGAGCTAAGATCAGAGAAAATGGAGGAACTGCAAAAGGGCAGAGAAGAGAGCTAATTATTTAGAAAGAAAATCAAACTTAAGGACCAAGAAACAGTAGACCTCCCTTCTTTAAAGCTTTATCAAGTTTATGAACAATAAGGAGACATATCAAATAACGTATTTCTTATATTTTAGGGGGTGCACAGGACTTCGGATGCAGAGCTGCCAGCAGATCTCACTGTAGAAGTTACTCTTCTACCCAGTCATTTGAAAAGGAGAGCTGCCTGACAATTTACTGTGCTACATATTGATTTACTTATCTGTAGCTTTCTCCAGTTATTTGCCAGACTCTTTAACAAAAGAGGCACAGTCTGACAAGTCAGCCATAATTTGATATCCAGTACTACTAATATTCTTAAGAAAGCTGTGTAGATAAACACTCCCTTCCTTGTTACCTATCCATCACCTAGCCAGGGTAACACAAAATGCAGGAAATACCATGAGTGTCGGTTACAGTGATACAAAAGATACCATTACCACTGAGAGGTTAAGCTTCAGGTTGAATAAAGAAGGACCAGTAACACTTCCTAACTCCCTGGGTTGTAAGAAGTCAGGAGCAGCATGCCAGATCTGAAGGGAAAACCACAAATAGACTCTTAAAGAGATAACAGAGAATTTGAAAGGCAGTACAAAAGTAGAACATAAAAATTTGAAATCAGAAAAGGGGGGGAGAGGCAGTGCTATTATCCCTGGATTTAGAAATAAAGCATCACACCATTATACTCCTGAAAGTGACTCAGAGCATCAGGACTTGTTCAGGAGTCTGAAATCTGATAAACAGATTCACACTTTCTGTTAACTGCTAAAAATCCCCACTGACAGCTATCAGCTTTGCAAACAATCTGGGACCTGAAGTCAAGTCAGAATGTCTTTTACACTTCTCTCTAGAAGCAGAGGAATCCCAGGCCATGCTGTATCTAGAAGGAATACATGGGTGGTCAAACTGCTCTAGGTCTGACTGAAACTGTTCTGTCCAGGGACATTGGCTCAGATTATGACAAAGCACAAATGTAGGGCAGGAAGGCTAATCCCGACTTGGTTTCAGAATACAAACATACAGATACAAGGTTAACAAAAAGTGACTACTCAGCTTTAACTTAATCTACCTCAGTCTGATTGAAGTAACATTTAAATAATATTTAAATTTATGATTATTTAAATAATCATTAGTGTCTGCTTGCCATCACAATATATCCCATCAGAATATCCAGTTTTTAACCCAGTCAGCCATGGGAAAATTCCTTTCCAGTTTTCTAGTAAAGGTGATACAGAAGAAAATCTACACATACGCTCAGGTCACTTAACCTGAGAGTAGCTATTACTATTAAAAGCTTTCATATGCACAGAGTCACTGAAGCCACCCCTCTCCCTGTGCCTACACAGTATCATGCATTATTCATGTTACTATCAAATAATTTAAAGCTGCATAACTTAGAGGTTACCCTACAGAGTTAACAGGATGGAAAACATGAAGCATGATGGACACTAGAGAGTGTCCTCTGATGGTAAATATCACAGCAGCTTTGTTTTCATAAGCATTTACACCATCACGAAGTACCAGGAAACTCAGCACAGCTCTCTCCAGTTAAGGTGCACTCCATAAAAGCTTACCAACGACAGCTCTGCTAAAGTCAACAGGATACCAAGCTAGCAGGTTGAACTGCCTGCTTTCATAGTGGATCAAAAAGAATTTCTGCAGCACTTTTTTTTTATTCCTGGTGATATTTCAAGCACACGGTGGAATACCTCCTGCAAATTCCTAATGCACCCCACCAGCTCTTTATTTTCCAGAAGGAAGGCTGAAGGCTGCCTGCCTGTGTTGCCTGGTATAAGAAAAGGTTGCAAAGAAACAGGAGCAGTGTGTAGATTGCTTTTACACTTGAATAACAATTTCCTCAAAGTTTAAGTTAGACAGGTTCTGTTCTTATGCAATGTAAGTAAGGTTACAGTTGGCTCCACAGGGAAGCAAATACAAGAGTGACAGGAAGGTTAACTGCAGCTCTTTATCTTTTTATTAGTGATGCCTGTAACTGTATTTAAACAGGGAATGGAAGATAATACTATATAACTGAAAGTCTGGTTGATAGCATTTTTCTGCCTAATTTCACCAACACTCCTCAACAGTGGTAAGAAACTTTCCATTAGTTTACCAGTCCACTTAGTCAATACATGGCAGTTATCTGCCATGAAATTTATAACTATAGTTACTCTTAAATCTTGCTATCTCTCACATCTTGATCACTACACATACAGGAAAAATACACAGTTCTGGAGATCACTGTACAATTACAGTTTTCACCAGTGATCCAAAAACTAGTCCAGATGCCAGGAGCCAAAAAGTTTTCTTGCTGAAATCTTCTTTCCCTGAAGAAAGGTAACCCTTGTAACTATTCAGAACTGCACATGGAACACATCTGAGTGGTGAAACAGAACCACTTGTCCAATAACAGGAGCACCTGCTCCACAATAGAGATAACTTCCCCTAAAGAACAGGAAGTATAATAAACCTTTTATTTTCCACACAGTGTCGGAGACCTAGCATACAGCTCATTTGTTCATTGAGTTCTGTGTTCCTGTCACAGTGAAAATCACCAGAAGGAATAATGAGACACTGAGTGAAGACCACTGAAAGCTCCAGTTTCTTAATAAACATCTTTTCCAAATTTTACTTTGCATTTAACAGCTGTGAGATGGTTCAGCCACTTCATGTTCACTTCAGCTCACTTTGCTAATAAGTAGTGTGGTCCACATTTGTCTAGTCCACAAAAACCTGCTCGTTTTGCAAGTGCACTGAAGTGATCAACTTTAGAGTAGCCCATACTGGAAATCAGTCACTCTTAATTTAAAACAGGCTTGTTCAGCACTTGCACTTCAGCTGTTAGATGCCAATTGTTTTACACCATGCTTACCAAAATAAGCTTTTCAAAGTTTCCTCTTTTATCAGCTGATGACAACTGCCAACATGACAGTCTAAGAGGTCTGTGAGAAGCCAAGCCCCAGAGTTCAATGGCAGTAGCAAGGTCAAGGGCTCAACCAGTGTAACTGCCAAAGAAATCTGCATAGGAAGGATGGTAATTTTGTTGTTCTGTTTATCCCTGGCTGCCAGAGAGGAGAAAGGTTTTCCTCTCACTTTTCCCAAGCCGCTCCCCTCCCTCTCCAGCCTGAACAGCACAGAGTCTGCTAAACCACCCTCCTCCTTATTGGCTTTTGCCAAGCACAACACGAAGCTGACAGTCCTTGACAGCTTCATAGCTGCCTCCAGGTCAGAATGGCAAAGCGGATCATTTTCTTCTGCTGAGGAGGACACGAGCAGCAGCAGCAGTCTGGAAGGCAGCACAGCAACGCTCCCCACTCAGCTCATTGTTAGGGCTCCATTTTCAGCAATACTGAATGGAAACTTTAAGCTTAATTGCACTACGGCTGAAGTTCACAATCCTAGACTTTCCAAAAGGAGCATTCTCACAAACCATTTTTCAATCATAAGTTTGCAGCTGGTGTTTCATTCATAACATACCAGCAGGCAGGTATATCTCACTTCACTCCAGCTGGCTGGCAGCAGAGGGCACCACACAATCACCTATGTGATTTATATACTTCCATCATGTTCGCAAGTTAATTTATAGAGCACAAATTACTACTACAACAAGCTACAGGGTGACTCCATAAAGCATGCATCACATCAGATAAAAACACATGCAATGAAAGGCAGCTAATTTGCTACAATGCTTTTAGCCAACAATTCAGAGAAACAGATGTTTAAGCTTAGTGTCTCCCTGAGTTCAAATGCCACATTCCCCTAACAGCAGGTATCACGCCGAGTGCGGATCTCCAGCCTCACCACACAGGCACAGAGCAGTGTCTCTGCAGAGCATGAGAAGTCACGTAAATAGTTGCATTAGCCCAAGCATAAACCACTATCCCACAAACTAACTCTGTGTTTTATGCACTGTAGGACTACACATCAAACATTTCGGCTGAGGATGCCCAGCAGCCTCTGAGGCAGACAGCAGAGATTCAAGTGACAAAAGGAATAGCCTCATTTCTCTTGCTTTTTCCTACCCCGACACCTACAGATCATATGTTTTTACTTACTGAATGCTTGTTAAAAAAAGAAAAAGATGAAACTACACAAAAGTCAATCTGCATTACATGATCATACTGATACACTCATACTGGTGAGCAAAAAAGTACAATCATGAAGTTTAAGAAGCTTGAGCCAATACTTTTCCTGTCAGCAGAAACACTTCAGTACCTCGATACCATCATCCCCATTTAAAGCCACGACACTAGCCAAACCTGTTACACACACCATGAGGAAAGGACTTCCTAGTTCATATCATCTGCTGAGCAACTGTATAGACACACTGATAAAGGACAGTTTGGAGCATGCAGCTGTAGAGAAGATGAAGAGTAACTCAATGCATCAGCTTTTCTAAACAGATCTGCAGCACGACCTTGAGGCCAAGACCTTGATGACTTACGGCCACCCCTTCCCTGCGGAGCAAAAAGCACCCAACAGAGCGGCAGAACAACAAACCCAAAGGCAGAATGAAAGAACACAGACCTAATCCACCTTATTAAAGCAATACATTATTTTCAGCCACCATAATGTTTCCCCTGAACATGTAAATACAGAAGTAATTAGCTGCCTAGGCACTTCTGCAAAAACCATTTAGCATAATCTTTCCTAGAATATATTTACATGGCTTCTGATTGCTTAATTTTCTGACACATTTGTTTCAGGCACTGGAAAGATTAAATAAGGCAAAATCACCTACACTGATATATTGCCATTTTGAAGGTAACACGCAACACAAGATACACAACAAAACAAACTCCTAGCAGGTTTTAAACTACAGTATTATAGCATCACAACTCTGTTCCAGGAATCGCTTTGTAGCTTTAATTCAGATGTTTCTTAAAACCTTTTCCCCCCTTTTGCTGCTACTCTGAAAGATAAAATTACTGACTGAAACAGCTGACACCATTTAAAGAGAAAGAATGAGCCTGGACAGAGATTTCATTGAAAAGCTCAATTCTGTATCATATCCGAAATGTCCTCAATTCAAAGATTAGCCTGCACAAAAAGGCTAATTAAAGCCAGAAACAGAAGAAAATCTTTTCTGACTGCTATGAATATAATTTTTTTTTTATGATATAGCCTCCTATCATCTAGAGTTTTGGTATTAAGAAGTCAGCCCTTCCAAACGGCTTCATGAACAAGCAGATAGCATGCTCATTTATAAGCTGGAAGTTGATTAGCAAGTACAAAAACCATGAATGCACGTCAGGACCAAGGAAGAAAGGCTGGAACCACTGAATCTGTGGATGCCCAAAAAACTCTGCAGTCAGCTGGCAGGTACCTCTATGACAACAGTAAAAACAAAAACCCAAACATTTGGTTTGTCTTTATTTTGCTTTATCTCAAATTATTTTTATCAAGACAGCCAGTTGCCCTTTAGGGTATGTTCTCCCTTGCTCAGTATAACAGGAGTTATTTCAGGGCCCAATCCTTCAAAAAAAATAGGCATACAATACAAGTATACTTTTCACTCACAGACCCACTGCAGACCATAACTCCATTTTAATTAGACTGGAAGATGACACCTTCAGCCTAAAGTCCAGTAACTCTGATTTACACAAGTGCAGAGGTTTTATTGCAAATTCTCCCGTAAGCTGAACAGACATTTCCTGTCCAGCTCAACACACCATCAAAACAAAAGCAGATCTCAATTTACTGACAGCTGCCATACTTCACACAAATTAAAACAGAGTCAACATTCTGTGCAACACCAGCAATAAGGGATATCTAAATACCAAGAACACCAAACGTACACAGAAATCAGCAGTGATGTACTGCACCGTAGGAACCGTCTGGCTTACGGATACCCAAAGCCAACAGTTCAAGGACAATTTTGGAAGACCAAAAATAGAAAGTCAGCTTGTCACTGTTTTTTTGCCTGTTACAGATTTAACCAGAATTAACTGCTACTTCCAACAAGGAGCTTTGAAGCTTCCTAAGAATAATCATCAACTTTCTCCTCATAACCTCTGGAAGACACGTGATTTTACAATGGTCTTCATTTCGCCATAACTCCATACCATATGAAGCTATGGAGCAGTGTACTACAGGGCTTGATTCTTATCAATCAATCAAAATAGATTCCCTGCATCCAAAAGAAATACAAGCATAAGGCAGTAACATTGGGAACTCCTGGCATGTAATGATCGCTGTGTATGTTAAAGGGATTTCTGTATACGCTTGAGGATTCATTACAAATTTGCTTTATGGCAGGTAAGAGTTGATCCCTTTCTTTACCAACATGGAACATTACACGGATATGATCATGGTTATACCTAGATTTGCACCGAATGCTTGAATTCGAAAAAATGTTTCTTCTGGGAAGGAAGAGCTTGGTCTCAGTTTGATAATTCCTCTTCCTGAGAGCCCTCTCTCTCTCAGAGCAGAATTTGCCACAGTAGGTTTCCCCACCTTTACGGCACAGTCATAGCGGCAAGTCTCCAAGGAGGGAAAGATTTAGACAACTAAGAGTTTTAAGTGGTTTTGAACAAGCAGAGCCTTGCAGAGTGGCAGCTGAACTGATAGTTACACACTGACATTTCAAGCTTTCAAGTCCCAATCATTCTTAATGGTACAAAGCCAAACCCAGAAGGGGATAAAGCAATTACACAGCCAAAAGTAAATGCAGCTAAACTGAGCTTCCAAGCGTCTAATTTGGGTGATCTAGCCTTTCTGTCTCGCACGCTAAGCAGAAGGGTTTGTCTGTTGAATTTACTACTACACCACCGGGACAAGAAAGGAATGCAGTCATGTGCTGCAATATCATCAGGCCATGTATCCAGCAGGCATCCTCTGTTTCTCTCAGGAGGAGTTATCTGCTACTCTTTTCCCAAAGGAGGATCAGTACACAGACATATCTTCAAGATCCACCTGGTACCAGCTGCTAGTCCTTACCTGAAGCTCTGCAGGGACTCAGAGGTAACAGGTAATGCTCACTCCCTCTACCTTTCCAAGGCAGGTAAAGAGAAATGGCACAGATGAGCACCCTTGGGAGACAGAATTACTGTCCTTTTCTTTGCAAGGGTGGGACAAGCTCCCCTTTTTTATTCCTTGGAGCAAGGCGCAAAGACCAAGCTTTATTGCCTTACCAAGCTCAGCCACAAAAGGCATGCAGACCCTCCGGTCTCCGGATCCGTGATTTGCCAAGAAAGTACTCGTGTCCCCCCTCCAACCCAGACGTAGGCTACTTCCTCAGGGGCACAGGAGCCACCCCCTCCACTCCCCTCCCTCGCCCCCTCCTCCCGAAGGGCCGGCTGCTGCTTCTCAGCTCCCCCTTGCCTCCCCGGCCACTGCCGAGGCTTCCCTCTGATGACAGGGGGAGGGACGCACCCATCCCCTACACAAACCCCTACACAAACCCCTTCTGCCCTCAGCTCACGCGAAGGAGGCTGCTCCCACTCCCACGGGAACCACCCCCCCGGCCGCGCTCGCTCCTCATCCCTCACCCGGCGGTTCCCCCACGCACACGGGTGGTGGTGGTGGTGGTGGGGACATCGCTCAGCTCCCATACCCTGTGCGTCCCCGTCCTGTCCCTCACCTCCCTCCCCACCGCCGCCACTCACCGGCGCTTCGCCGGCCGCTGCCCCCGGCGGGCCCGCGGCGGCGGCCGCCCCCTCCCCGCCGGCCGCCCCGCCGCCCTCCAGCTGCCGCTCGCGGTAGAGGGACCACAGCCCCACGTTGGGCAAGAAGACGAGGGCGGCCAGCGCCAGCCCCACCGCCTGCAGCAGCCGCTTCTGCTTCCGCCGCATCGGAGCCGCCGCCAGGAAGGAGGAAGAGGAGAAGGAAGGAGCAGGAGGAAGGAGCGCGGCGCGGCCCGGCCGCCCCCGCCGCCGCCCTGAGGGAGCAGAACTTTCCCCCGCGCGCGCGGCGGCAGCGGCGGGCGGCAACTCCGGCACTTCCGCTCCGCTCCGCGCCGCGCGGGGGAGGCGTGGCCTCCACAGCCCCGCCCACCGCCGCCGGTGGTGCGGCCCCGCCCCCGCCGAGTTCACGCCCCCCCCCCCCCCCCCGCTAATGACTGTCCTTTAATGACTCTCCGGTAACGCCTCTCGAAGGATGCCGTGGCACCGGCGGGTGCCCCGGGTGGGCGCCGCGGGAGAGGGCGGGGAGCGGGCTCTGAACCGTCGGAGGAAAACCAAGGTGCTTAATTGCTCCCGAGAGGCTCCGCAATTAGCGGCCCGGCGGCGTTAATCACGGTCATTCAGCGGCGGCCCCTGCGGCAGAAGCTGCCCCGGCGCTGCCGCGGGCTGAGCGGGTGCTCGGCGCCGGGTACTGCTCCCCCTGAAAAACAGAGCGGTTTGCGAGGGATGTGGCTGGCACCGGGGAAACGGCGGGGGGAGTCGGGTTAAGTGGGACCCGGAGGGGAGGGGAGGGGTGGGGTGGGGTTGGGGTGGGCGGCAGAGCAGAGCAGAGCAGAGCATGCCCCACTGACACGCGGTGAACCGGAGGACCTTAGAGCTCCACGGTGGGAGATGCCGTGGGCCACCGGCCGGCCTTGCTGGCTACCGGGAGCGCTCCCGAGCAGCTCCCCGGCCAGGGCTCCCTGTCAGAAGGAGCTCTGTTTGTTCGGGTACCAATTCTGTGCTTTCAACTGTACCATCGTCTAGACAATTTGTAGGCATGGAGTGTCTTGTTTTGGTTTTTGTTGGTTTTTTTTGTTGTTGTTGTTGATGATGTTTGTTTGTTTTTTAAGAATAAAACAACAGTGGTACAGCTTTTCCAAAAATGGGGAGTGGATTAATTTCTTAAATGAAGAGCAAACAGCCTTTGTGGTTAGGAAGGTGCCCTGCCATCCCCACAGCTGTGCGGCCCGGCTGATGTCAATAGTGAAGCTGTGACAATCCACTGCCCTGCTGTGGGGACTGGGAAAAGAAAAATTAGGTCTCTTCCAATGTAAGCTCCCACAAGGAAATTTTGATTTCCTAGAACAACAGCAACAGAAAGTCTACAAAAACAATTACTCACCCCAGAATTTGCAGTTCTTTCCACCCTTGCTCCACACCAGCAAGTAGATTTAAACTTAAATAAACTTCCATAACCCACTAGATGGCATCTTCCAGCAGATTTCAGCGCCTGCTGCGAGAGCCAAATTATCAAGGAAAGCATTTAATTTAGAGAGCAGGTTACAGTTCCTAAGTCTAACTACATGTTAAGGCAGCTTGTACTTTCATTTTAATTATCGATGAGAATTTGTTGCCAGCTGATTTCTTTACTAGAAATGTTAATGCTTCCATTGTTCCTCAGTTCATGGAGAAGATACTGACCTGTGAAATCCCTTTGTTCCTGCCTTTAGAGCAAAATGTATTCCCTTTATCATCACTGAATCACCTCTGGCAGCGCAGAGACTTTGGCCGTTGTTGAATAATGCATAGCCACTAAAATTGTACAACAAAAAAGCTACATATACATTACCTGGTACTGTGAGAATCTAGGCTGGAAAGCTACAATACCTCTGATTTAATACTGCAGTGCCAGCGTACTGCCATATGGACCCTTATAATAACTTCTACATCCCCTTGCCTCTGCAAGAGCTCTTTGAAAAGTGGCTGTGAAATAGCAGGCGGTTTTGTAGGTATGCACATAGGATTACAGTCTGCCCTTGGCAGAACATCCTCATTTATATAAAGAAATGACAACCACAAAGTTTGAGAGTTAATTAAAACAAAGCTACTAGTTGGCTTGACATATGTTTAAATTTAGTATTGTGAGTCTGCTTGCTAAATTAAATGTTTGCCTCGTAAATTGACTTCAGCAGTTGCACACGTTTTAGCTGGGAACAGAATATGGCCAGTGCTGCAGGTAGATCAGTATTTTGTATATGAGGGCATCCTGAATGATCAAACCCTCTGAAGACCCTCACAGGAATTGAAGTCTGGTTGCTCCTTGGTGATCACCCTGGAAATGGATGCTCCAGGTCTTTTCTTCTCTCTTTAAAATGGAGTGAATCCTGTTGAGGTTACCAAGTAAAATCATTTATACTCCATGCAGCTGCCTCGGTCCCAAGGAAATAGATGTGTTTCTTTTGTTAAACGTCCAGCATTTCTCCCTCTTTTCTTTCTCCTGAAGTATTTTGGTGGAGATAGAGCTTTGATTTTGGCCTGTTGGGTGCAATGCCTTGGGGATTAATTGGGTACATGCAGAATAAACATGGATTTATGTTCCTGCGAAAGAAGAAAGCCTGTGGCTGTTAAGCCTCTAACTAGAAAGGGAAATGGTGTGCCTTCTCCAGGCATCTTTTCAAAACGAATATAGGATAAATTAATAGCAGCTCAATCCCCATTTGGAAGCTCTCTTTGCTAGTGAGCTGGGTTGCCCAGTGTGCAGCTCATGTGTTCAGATGCTGCAGTGCAGAGTGGAGCACAAGTGGGTAACATCATGAAACCTTGGGTGAAGGATGAGGAACAGGGGTGATCAGAGGGAATGGATAAACAGAGTCTGGGAGACGGCAAGAGAGAATTGCAAAATGCTAGTGGGAGTGGATGTGACAGGAGTTCCTGGGATAAAGCCCATAGGTGGCATGAAGCATGGAAACAAGATGGCAAAGACATAGGGAATCAGTGCTCTCCTGCCTTCTGGTCTCTCTGGCTGCAGCTCTGCAGGGCAGGGACTGAAGGGTGTGAAGGGCTGGATTCAGACCTTGGGATTCCTGCAGGGGTGGGTAATGGAAAGCAGTGCGTCCTTTCCATCCCTGCAAGAGAGCTGAATGGTTATGGGATCCCCCCTCTCCTGCTAACTGGTCATGAGTGTGGCAAGACCTGGCTTTCCATGCTCCCAGTTGCTGTGCCAGCATAACATCATGGATTAGGGACAGAAAATACTGCCAGAAGGATGGCATATTGCAAGGGGAAATTGGGGAAAAAAATACTGCCCAAGAGCCTGTTAGGCTGTTCTCTTGGATTCATGGATGCTGCAGATACATGTTGCCACTATGGGGAATGGAGTGGGAAATACCGGTCCGGGTCTCCATGTCCACACTGTGCTTTGTGGCAGATGGCTGCACCCATATGGAAAGGCAATTCCTCCACCTGTCCTTTGGGTGGGTTTTTGACTAGAAGTCTGTATGCTGGTGATGTATTCTCTTTTCTGCAAATCTTGTTTTTAACCAGGGGGAGAAAAGAAAAAATAAAAATAAAAAAGGAATGAACCTCAGCTGTGGCTGTATCACAACAGGACTCCTTTTTCTGTGGCATTTCTTTATCCTTCAGTGTCGATTGGTTGATGTTCAGCTCAAATCTCATGTGAACAGAATTGATTTGTTGGGGGTTTTTTCTACTTTTTCTTTCCCAATAAAAGGCAATGCCCAATAACCAGCTCACCTGTTGGCAGGAGCACAGCCTTCCTCTGCTGCTCAGCATGGGAGTGCCTGCTGGCATGGCTCCCCACAGCTCCCCCAAAACCTGGAGCTGTTTCCAGCCAGCACTCAAGATGCTGTGAAACAATGCAAATGCATGAATAGCTCAGAGAAGTGAGGATGATTACAGGCTTTAAAAAGGAAGTTGCAAGCCCTGGCACTGTGGAAGGGTATCCAACTCTCTCTACATTCCTCCCAGGGATGGAGAGACAGCACCAATATCCATGAATCCTTGTCCCTTGGCTGGGAAGCAAGGTAGGGAGTTATCTGTGGCATGACTGACCCGGGGGTTTATCTGCATAGGACAGACCTATCAGCTTTTAGCAGAAAAACAAATAAAATAAAAATGCTGGTATTCCCAGTGGATCCATCTAAGCAAGCAAAATCCCTGCAGTCAGCAGGGAAATCTTCCTGCATTTACTTTGGACAGAGCCCAGCATCATGGGGCAGGAGAAAGCAGATGAAGCTGGATGCTGGTGCAGGATGCTCAGGGTCTTGCCTGGAAAGCGGTGCCATCGCCAGAGGTTGCTTCTCCAGCCCGGTGCAAAGCAGAAGGAGTGTCTGGGTCCATCTGCAGCTTGCAGAGGTGCAAAAATAACCAAGCTGTTGGAAGAGTTTCCTGGAGTGTAACATTCTTTTAACTCCCCTGGCCTTAGATGAAGTGGGTAATTTCACTGATCACCTGTGGCAGGGGAAATTGCTGATGTCTAAGTTGAAGCACAGTTCTGGAGGACGAGGTGGCGATGGTTGCTGGGAGGATAAATACTGGAGCAGAGTGTGAAGCAAGGAGGGGTGTGAGCTTCATGCATTCTGCATCCCAAACAGATCTACCAACATTTCTAAAGGTTTGCTTTGCATGGGAAAGTGCTTTTCCCCAGGAGTAACCTGAATCCATTGTCCACCTCTGGACCAGGCTGCTCAACTGGCAGGACCATTAGTGGTTGAGGAAAAAAAGTCATTACTGCACCTGGAAGGGACTGAATGGTCCCTGCTCTCCCCTCTGGGCTTTGGTGATCATCAAGAACTCTGATTCTCCAGGCAAAGTATTGTACAAACCCACGTCTGGCTGCTTTAGTTCTAGCACTGTTTACCTAAAGCAGCCCTGACAGTTTGTGCATAATTGTCAGTGGGGCTCAGTTTGGGAATGAGGAGACAGAGGGTCTATTCCTGGCCGTCTGTCTGCTCAAGTAACCTTATTTTTTAAAAAAATGAAAACCTCAACTGTTGCTGCAGTCTTTCTGGCTGGAATAGGCAACGAGCCTTGTCTGCTCCCTCTGCTCTGAATTCAGAGCTGCTGCAATGAATCGGACCGATTCCAAGTTCGGCAGAGCCAGCTAGGCAGACTGCAGTCAAGATGTCCCCAAAACTCCCTGGCTCTCGCTTCTCTGAACACACCGTGAATTTTGAGGCCAACATTTTATGTGCTCCTTGAGGGATTTGGATGCTCATGCTCTAATAATTAAGGCAGCTTTGAACATCTTAGCCTTCAGTCTCACTTTTCTGACTGTTTCCTGTAGCAGCCGTTAATGCTTGGAACAGGAACTGACTTTCAAAATGTGCTCACCATGGGCTTGCATGGTTTTAGCAAGGAGGAATTTAAAAGGATTCTCCAATCCATATATAAATGCAGCATAGAGCTGATTTTGAGGGAGGTTTGCAGCTTTCCTACGAACATGAGTAGTTTATGTATCACTGAGCTGAACCTGGAGGAGACATCTGTTCTTCTGCCAGCTTGCTGGATGTACTCCGGGATGAGAGGAGCATCGCTTGAGTCTGAGGTCTTCTTCAGGGTGGATCTGCAGTGGACCAAGGGAACTTATATGTCTAAGATCTCCTTTAAGAGGTTATTTGCTAAGTGTGATAAACTCTGCTTACACCATTAGAGAATAACTTTATGGAAAGGGGAAAGAAGGATAAAGATGCTTAACCCAGCAGTAAGTTATCTAGTGCTGAAGACAGCCAGAAGAAAGGGAAAAATAAAGCTGGGTATGAGAAAACTTAAGTGAAGCACATAAAAACTTACACGATACAGATAGTACCATCTCGAGTTACTTCACTCAGCCCCACCAAGGGGAGAGGAGCAAAGGCTATAAAACATAAATAGAGGAGGATCAAATTCAGAACAGATGTCAAGAAGCACCTTCCCAAGTGGAGAATCAAAAAAGTGGGGAATGACCTGCCAGGCAGAGCTGGAGAGGATATGCCGGGGCCTTCCAAGGTGAGATGTTTCCCTGGAGCACAAACCTGGGGCTAAGCACAGAGGGAGATGTGCCAAATGTCCTCTGTGGGATCTTGCCCTGCCTTCTGCATCTGACATAAAATCAGCTTCAAGGTCTTTCATACTGAAAAAAAAAATGACTGCCATCAGTGAAGGGAGCCTGGGCAGCCCTTCTCATGGGAACCTCCTGCTTCTTCAGCCCCGCGGATTGAAATTGCGAGATGTTCAGCCTTGGAGGGGGTCTGAGCCACGCAGTATGTGCCCTTACCCATCGCCCATGGGGTGCCCACCCTGCGGAGAAGGTGGCATTGCTGACACCTAAGCAGTGAGCCAGTGCAGGGGGTGTGCAGTGAGGGCTTCTCCCCAGGACATGAGTCTCCCCAACTTCTCTGTGAATCCTGCTGGAGCCCGTCTTTCAGACATTGATTTCTGCCACTGCCGGATGAGCATTTGGTGGCTGAAGTGGCTGCAAGCAGGTGTCTCAAGTGCCTGACTGGAGGGCACGGTGCTGAGCCTGCCCTTGCTGAGCTGCTTTTCCAGCGGGGGGAAGGCTCTCCTTTCTTAAAATAGGTCCTCTCCAAGGGCTCTTGTGTTCAAGAGCCAGAAGGAAACCAGTTCCTTTGTTCTTTATTTTTCATCTCTAAAAAGAAAGGCAGAAAAAGCAGTGTTTGAGAAGCAGAAAAGCAGAGCAGATGCGATGCAGGGTGGGATGAGAGGGTGAAATTGGGAGGTCAGGGGCCCATCAGCATTGTGGTGCTGACCTGTGGCGATGCACTGGGGGACCTGAGAGCTCGATACCATGGGGAGCTCGCTGCTCAGGCCTGCAGGATGAGTTGTACCAGCTCAGGTCAGCCCTTCTTCTGTGTCTCAAAGACATTGCCCTCTGCATCTTCAAGGAGCTTCATGTTCCCAGGCTGCCGTGTGGCTCCAGGTAGCCATCAGTCAGTGACAGAGTTGCTCAGCCTCTCAGTGTATTTTCCCAGTTTTTTTATCTTTTAAAGGTAAAAGACTTCATACTCTCCTTTCTTCTGCCCAGTGTCCCCAGGGTTGCTCTCATTCTTTCTATTGCTTCAGTCTGCTAACACTTCTGGCCTTTGAGACACACAAAGACATTGTGTAGGGAATTGTACAGCTCCCCCTCCCATCAGCTGAACCTTGTAGTTCAACCAAAATCCCATTATTCTTTAACTCTAATATATGGAAGTACACACAGACTATCTGGAGGTCAATGAAGAAGCAGTCATCTCTCTGGAAGACCCTGTCCCAACAGGAATTTCTAACAGGCAGATACTCCTTTAGAGGTGTTTTTCCCTTCTGACTACAGAAAATGCTACAGTGACTTGCCTGGACCAGACATTTGCACTTGCAGAGCTGAAGCTCATCATGCAGAGTGCTGCCTTCATCCTGCAGGTCCTAAACATCCTTCCTTCTTCTCCCACTGCAGTTTGCAGTCCATCCTTCCCATCCTCCTCCTCCTTCCTCTCCTCCTGCCCTGTGAGGCAGCACAACTGGTCACGAGTCTCCCAGGGCAGCGAAGAACAATCTTAAGTGGATGCTTATGTGAGAAGTGGTGATTAACCTGGGACCATCAGGAAAACTCACAGTGACAAGCTCTCAGTGCTGGCAATCTGCCTGCACACCCTGGGATCCTTCTACAGGGAGGAGGATATGGAGGCACCAGTGTTGGGCAGGGATGGGGTTAGGAAGGGAAGAGGGATGATGCTGCCTTTGGAGGAAGCCTGGGAAGCAAAACTCCACGACCCATACCCATGTTGCTTAGAAGGTGAGCCTGCAGGGCTGACAGGAGACACCAGAGACATCCAAGGCTACGGCTGTCACATCACATCGCTGTTGCTATTGCCAAGGATTCGTAATTCAGCAGCCCTGTGGTTAAGACTTGAGCCTATTGAGCAAGGTGCTGTGCAGAGGTTTCTATCTTATTCCCAAGGGATAGAGCAGGATGAAAGATAACTGGCAGCTTCTTCAAGTGTGCTAATAACCACCATCATGCAGTACGCAGCACTGCAAGACAAAACATTTCCCATGGGGCTCCCCCAGACTCTTTCTCCTGGGAAACACACCTAAAATCTTGAAAGGAGTCAGGAAAATACATTCTCCCAGGGAGACCTGAGGCTGGGCCCTGTCCGTATCATGGAGTGGCAGCAGAGGGGAAATAACAGCCACAAAAATCACTTGGCCTGAGCTGTGTGGTCACCATCGTGGCAGGCCAGGGATGGAGGGGTACTATCGGGGTCCCACTATTACCAAGTTAGAGGCAAAGGGGAGGTTTTCATGGTCTGCTATGCCCCAGCACATCCAGTTGAAATTCTGGTGTATACTTGGTTAATTTATTGGAAACTGGGGAAAAAAAGGTCAGTTCTGGGACTCCCAGATTTCAGCTTGGAGCTGACATGTGGGTTTGCCTGGTACAGTGAGTGAGGGAGGAACTGGGTGAACCAGAGTTCAGAGAGCAGCATCTTGCTTTGCTGTTGGGCTGTTTGAGAAGGGAGAAGAGTTTCTGTGATTTATCAAGGTTCAAGAGCCACCCTGGGCCCCTTCCAGCTCCTGGCAGAGCCCCAACACTGCTTGCTCCCACCAATGTAGAGCAGGAGAGATCTGCCCTTCCTTCCTCTGGAGGGTGTTCTACCCACTGCCAGTGAAGCAGGACCTCATGAACACAGTAAATGTGTCCAGTGCTGGAGAAGAGATGCTCTCAGATGGGAAATCACATTTCCCTGCTCCTTTCACCAGGATTACAGAAGCACGGACTATCCTGTGGACTTATGAGCCACCATGATGTCCAGCAACCCCTTCCCTTCCAGAAATAGACAGACCAAGAAAGAGCAGCACAACTGCAAATCTTCCTAGAGAGCTGTGTCAGAGCCACTTGCTCTCGTAACTGTGTCTAACGGGGTATGCAGTACACCTAATGAATCTCTGTCACGAACCCGTGTGCTCATCCTGACTGAGTACATCATCCTCTGGCACCCTGAAGGAAGCTGACAAATAATCAAACTATGACCACCCCAGACCGGTTGTCAGCAGGTCTGCCAGCTCCTGGCACAGCAGCTGTTGGGGCAGCTGAGCCCTCCCCACACTGCCCTGCTCCCCGTGGGACCCCGTCCCACCCTGGGCTGGGACAGGGACAGTCCCTGCCATGGGCATCAGGGGCCGTGTAAGAAAGGCTGTCCACTTGCACATTCCTGGAAGTGCTGACTGTTGGAGTAACTAACAAGTGATGGATGGCAGTGGGGAATAATGCTGGAAATGAGTTGGAGAGGCAGGAGAGACACGGGAGAGAGGGGCCACCCCATGGGACCATGCAAGGGGTGTGTATCTCAGCCAACACATCAGTTCTTGGAAGAAAAATACGGTGACCACAGAGCTAGTTGGAAATGCTTCAACAGAACATCATTTTTTTTTTTTTTTCCCTCAGAGACTGCCGATTTGTTAAATACAACTTGCTTTACACAATCAGATTTCAAGGATGCTGTGAGAAACCTCAGGCAGGTGATAGCCCCCAGCTCTCTCCCCAGCTCTGAAGCTGGCAGACCTCAGATCTCACATATGGGCTCAGTCTTAGGGCTGTTCCTGTGGGAAGGAGCAGACAGCACAGAAAATGCGGTACACTGAAGCTGCAAAACCCACTGCTGTTGTTGAGAACTGAGTACAGAGCCAGGGAGGCATTCCCGATGTCACACAGCTGATGGGTTCAAGATGCACTGGTGCACCCCCAGACCCACAACCACCTGTGTCCCTTGAGATGCTTTGCTGGAAGCACTCAGTTACTTCATTGTTGACATTCTCTGCTCTGATGGCTTTCCAGGATCGTCTCTGTGCTCTGCTGGGCTGCAAACAGGGCAAAGAGCATGAGATGTCGGCTGTCTGGTTACAGCAGACTGTGTCTGACATCTGGCTGGGGACTGTGGGGACTCTTGTCACAGAAGGCCATCCCTGTCTGTGACATTTTCCCCGGCTAGAACATATTGCAGGTTGGGCCAACATGCCAAAGATGGCTTTTGATCTTGCTAAAACCATGCGCCTTCCCATCTCTCCTGCCTGCTGGAGAAATCACCCACTCCACCATGTGGTTCCATGCTGGGGGAGGGCAGGACACCCCAGTCTGGCGGCAGACAGCATGGAGAGCAGCTCTTCTGCTGAGAGAGAGCCTCTGGGAGCATCTCTAGGAGAGTCTCTGCCATTCCAGGCACAGCGATGTAAATGAACCCTTGAGGGTTTCCCAGCCCCATGCTGACATGTGGCAGAGCCTGGGGAACTGGTGAGCTTCTTACTCAGCCAGCCTGCTGTGGGCTGGGAGGGCTGGAGCTTGCTTCCCCAAATCAAATGGGTCACAGCAGTTTACCTCTGCTAGAAGCGATTTTGCTCACCCTATCATAGGAGTGATTCTTTACTTCCACTTCCTAAATTTGTGCCTCTTAGTGCCTGGTTTTAGGTGAGCACAGAGACACGTGGCTGCTGGGATTCACGTGCTGCCCTTGAGCTGGTCCCATCTCCTCAGAGGTGAAGGCAGCTGGAGGGGCAGGAGAACCCTGGGGACAACCTGGGGGGAAACAAAAAGGGCTATGCTGGGCTTGGAGAGTGAGTGGTACTGTATCTGGGTGAGATGAGATAAAATAACTGGAGACTACCTGGGGTTTTGCAAGCTAAAGAGAGTTCAAGCTACCTCCTCTGCTGAAGAAGAAATTAATAGTCTAATTTACGGTACCAAGAGAGAGCTCTGATGGGAAGACACAGCTTGTTGGGCTGGCAGAGATTTGTTGGGACAGGGCAAGAGGGGACTGGGCTTGGAAGGGAAGAGACAGGCATAAATAGTCCCAACCATTCAAACCAAATAGGTCTGAGAGAAACTGAGGTGTAAGAGAGAGACGGCATCTTCCAATGTGTCGGAAAATGTTCAAAGGAGGAGATTCCACCACACAAGCCTTCTGCGATGCACTTAGGTACAGTCTCATCAGTGAGGGGTAAATAAGAAGCAATCTGAATGCTGGTGGATGGATGGTGTAGCCCTCGAGTCACCTACAGACAGGTTTCAGGGACTGCTGGTTCCTGTGCTTGCTGGTGGGGATACAAGCTGCATATTTAATACACATATTTTTTATGGATCTGAAAGAAGTGTGCTAATAACTTTCTCCTACCCTTCTCTGAGGGCTTTTGAGGCACTTTATAGAAGGGAAATGCTAGTGTTTCCATTTCTATGTGGTGTCAAGGGACTTACTAACCCCTGTGCAGCCGTTCAGCAGGAGTTGGGCTGAGAAGGAGCCCCAAAGCCTGGCTCTTGGGCTCCCGCACCCCAAGCCCAAGGGGGATGGCCACAACCACATCCTGTGGCAGGTACCGTCCCTGGCCCGGGGCTGCCAGGCTGCCGTTGCCTCCGTGTGAGCTTTGGGGAGCCTGTAACTCCCTGAAACGCACAGGAGTGACTTAATGGGGGATGCTGAGAGGAGGTTGATAAAGCCGGACAAGAGAAATTAAAACAATAAAAAACAAGCTGACAACATTCCTTTGAGCTTCCACAGACATAAACTCTCTGCTCTACAGTTAGCTGGGTGTCTCTCATCAGTTTGCATTGGTTTGTTCCTCTGTACCTTTTAGTTGTGTGGATGAAGAGAAATGTCATGGCAGAGAAGAGGAAAGATAGAAGAAGACTACAAAAAGCTATGAGCTGCCAGTGTGTTTTGAGTTGCTTTATTCTGAATCAATATTGAGCCAAAGAGGAATTATAAATCTAGCAGATTACCACTGAAGCAATGCCAGGGCATCTGTTTCCAGATATTATTATTATTTTTTTTTTTTTTTTACTGGCGAGAGCAGCTGTTTTTACAAGAATCCACAGTAAAAGAGTTATTAAAACAAAGGGGGGAAAGAAATAACAATAAACCGGAGATATATAGCAGACAAGGAGTAGCAGAGAAGCAGGGCTGGGAAATAAATGGAAGAGAAGAGGAAGAACCCAACAATCAACAGTTTGTAACCAACATCAGGAGCTACAAGATCTGGAAGATATTTGTTTTACAAGACCGTGATCCCCAGCTCCAGGACTGTGCTCAGTGATTTATGGCTCCTGGAAGTTGTTGCAGAGGTTGAACTAAGAGCAACAGAGATAGAAAAGTGGAAACCACCCTTAGCACTTGCCTGTTGTTTCCTAATGGAAGGAGATTTATTAGTAGAAAGACAGTGGCAGTAGCTGAGGGTACTTGGAGGCATATTCTCAGCTCCATTGCTCCCCACGTCTAGGATCAAATTAACCTTTGACGAAATTCAAATTGTAATTAAGGCAACGGGCACAGAATTGAGGGCATTCATGTGGCTTAAAGCTTTACTGTGCTTCAGCCAAGATGATGTAATCAGCACAAGCGTGCTCATAGGCTGGCTGAGGATGGAATAACATGATAGATTAAAGCACCATGAAGTCATGAAGCCCATTATCACAGCCCTGGCTGGCCACTACTGCTCACCGGGAAGCTAACTCATCATGAAGCCAGGATGGTGTTGGGGTATCTACTCTGTTCATCAGTCTCCAGCAAGCCACGCAGCCTATGCTTTCCCAGAACCTTTATGTAACGTAACAGATTTCTATAGAAACTATTCTAAGACAGGTAAAATTAGCCAAAACCTGATGTCCTTTTCATAGTTGGATCTTTCCCTACACACCACCCTTTCACAGACTCTAACTCTCCAAAGAGTGGCTCACAAACCTTGGAAAGCATTTTACAATGACATTTTTCAGGATTTATCCTGGTGCTTCTCTAGTTAAGTGGTCCCTGATGTTTGGGAGCTCTATTCTAGCGTGGGGCAGACTGGCACTCACTCCCCCCTGCCTGCATTCTGCTAGCTCGGTGCTTTGCAAATCCTTAGAAATGCCTTGAGCAGGGAAGTGCTGTCTAACACTACAGCCCATTCTTGCTCAGTCTCTGCTGTGGTTAGGTGCCGTATTGCAGCATGCCCTGTGTTATGTGCTTGTCTTGAAATCAAACAAAACCCCTTTTTCCAAGAGTAGCTTATCTCCACAAGCAGGGGCTCATATTCCTCTCGCTACTTCACCAGTACCGATCACCATGGCTTGCAGACCTGAGAAGAGGATTTGACTCCTATCTGAAGTTGCTCAGAAACCAGAAAAGAAAATCATCTGTTAATAATCCATTGTGTTTAACTTTCTGTACTGGGAACGACCCTTGCATTTGCAAACAGCTCCTGTCTGAGAAATGCAGGGAGGATGTGGCAGGCAGCACCCGCTGCAGCTGACACAAAGCCACCCGCTCGAGTTGCTGAGGATTTGGCCTTGTATTTGCTTCGGGTTTATTGATTCATTTTGCAACAATGCACCATAAATAGATTTACTCTTACAGTTATAATCGAGCTGATGAGAGCTTGGGAAGTGGAGACTGAAAGAAAGCTGAATAGAAATCAAATCTGAAAGAAGACACTTGTGGAATTAATACCTCTCCTAGATAGTGGGAAAACAGAATGAATGTTTCTTTGTACCCCACACTGGGCATAGCCCTGCATGCATGGATCCAGCACTGCCCTCCTTTGAGGCCGGCTCCGTGTCCCCGTGGGGAAACCCTCTCGTGCCCACAGCCTGAGCCCATGCTGCGCCTCCGAGAGCCCATTCTGCGTGCTCCGGTGCGTCCCTGGAGGGTGCTGTAAGCCCCATCCCTCCCTTCCTCTGGTGATGCCCTGGCTGAAAACCTAGTTTTTAATGTCTTTGTAATCTCAGCCCTTTCCATAAAATGAGGAGAAGCAGAACTATTTTCTTTCTCCTTTTTCTCTAGCTTGTGTCTTCAATTGCTGAATCTTCCATCTCTCCTAAAGCAGCCAAGGAGCATGGAGAGCAATGGCCCTCCAGCTGCTGCTACAGCTCCAGGATGCGACCCAAAGAGAAATTATTCATGGAAATTTGCAGTCAGCTCACAGATAGTTGCTGAGCAGGAAGGCAGCAATCTTTCCCTAATCCACAATTTGATGCAGATTATTCATATGGTACTGCTGAAGAGTTAATATACTTGGCTGGGACAGGATAGAAATGATGCCTACTTAATATGACAGAAAATAAATAGAATCTGCTTTCGAAGGGTGCATTGACCGAGCTGTCATGCCTGATGCTGGGGAGACAAGTGTCTACAAGCTCCAGCTTAATGTGGCATGGAAATGTATTGGGTTGTATTTATGCCCATATACAATACTTAACCGGCTATTGTGCTGATTAAATATTTAATTAGTTGTCTGTGAGGAGAAATGCACCATTAGTCTATAGGGAATTACACAGTTCCTTGTGCCTGCTCTTAAATAAAATGTGTAATTCCTTGTCACTTAAGCATAATGTTAAGTGCCCGTTAAGGAGAATTTTTCAAGGGAAATAAATACAAAACTTGCCTGCTGGCATTGCCTTGGGTGGACCCCAATGTGCCCCAGTTTGGACACAGCCCTCAGAGACATCCCGGGGCTCAGGGGACAAGGAGGATGCTCAGTCTGTCCCCTGCGTGTCACTGCTGGCCAGGGCACTGAGCCAGGGAAGGGCCTCTGGGGTTCCTGTGCTGCCAAGTGGCTTTTGGAGGTGCTGGTCAAGGCAGATGGTGATTTCAACCTCTTTTCCACTGGTCTTTTGCAGTATGTCTTGTCCAGGTGCTGTAAGGGAAGAGAGAAGTGCAGAAAGCCCAGTGGGATGCTCCTAAAATATATCTCCTCTAAGAGAGTGGGCTCAGTTGGTGACCATCACGGGAGTTTCTTTGCCTGTTTTTTTTTGTGAATCTGAATTCAATGGGGGGAAGAGAAGGAGGAAAGAGGAAGGTAGGAAGGCTTATGAAAGCAACTGTTCCTTCCCTTCCTCAGGGCTGAGGTACAGCAAAAACAAAGTACCCAGAGCAGAGCTTGCTTACCTTGCAGACTGCACAGTGCAATACTTGCAAGAGAAAAGCTGGGAATGTGCTGGTTTTCTTCCTTATCATTATAATTTAATGAAAACACTGGATCTCATGATGCAAAGGCTAATGATACTTTATTGGAAATGCTCCCTGCTCTTAGAGTGCAGCACCGCGCTGACGGCTTCCAGAAGCACGTACCCCGACGGCCGCACAGCCTCTGCCAGCCGTGGGGGCAGAGAGTCCCCCCGCCACAGGCTGACACAGCTCTTTGATTCATCCCAGCAATGAAGCTGCCATCTCTGTTGAATAACTGATCCTTCAGCAGCGTAACTCTTTTTCTATTGACAATTTGGCAGCCTTTGCAAACTGGCTCCCCCTCTTCAGCAAATTTTCACATCCATGCACGCATGCCTGCTGCAGAAGCAGCTCCAGGGAAGCATTCTGACTTTCAGCAAGGTGCCTGCTCTGTTTGCTGCTTCAAGAACACTGGCCAGCTATTGGGATTCAATAGCAAAATCCGATATTCTGAATAATGCAGCTTCATCTGCATCCTTAGAGCCGGCGCTGGGCTGAACTATCTGATAAGTATGGCTCTTTGCCACTCTCCCACGCTCCCTGTGCTCAGGGGGGTTTCGCTCTATGACGCATGGTCCCGAACTCCAAAGCTTCTCTTAACAGGGTTGACCTGAAGATACAACTATCCTGGGGCAGATAATAAGGAAAGCCCTGCCAGGACTGGTGCAGTGAAGGCACAGTGTTAATTTTAGCCAGGATTCATGTCCTCGTTAGATGTGGGCAAAGGAAATTAACATTCCCCTTGCTGGCACGGACAGCTCGGCCTGCTTGGCACCAAGGGTGGTGGCTTCATGCCTGTGATGTGCTGTGATGTCCTCAGTCAGGGACTGGTCCCATCAAAACCCCACTGCAGCTTTACAGCCCTGGCTTTTTGGCTGTCTCCTCTTGGGCTGCGCTGAGGCTGGGAATTCTTCAGGGTGTCCAGCCTTGAAATGTGAGATGAAAGGACTTGGCCTGGTCCTGGAAAATTCGCTGGGGACAGTAGGATGGTGACACTGGTCATGCAGGACCAAGAGTCGGAGATGTATACAGCAACATCCATCTTCCCAGTGTTGGCCAAGAAAGCTGCTCTGCTTTGAAGGTTAGGGAATAT
Source organism: Tyto alba (assembly GCF_018691265.1). Classification (NCBI taxonomy): domain Eukaryota; kingdom Metazoa; phylum Chordata; class Aves; order Strigiformes; family Tytonidae; genus Tyto; species Tyto alba. Next base: position 9,220,063 of record NW_024881279.1, on the reverse strand, counting down.
TTAAGTGCCAGCAGCCAGAGCTGCCTCTGTCCTCTCCTCTGCTCTGCCCCAGTGGCAGAGGACAGTGGGACACGGGGTGCACATGGGACTGGGGCAAGCTCAGCCTGTGCTGCCCCAGGGATAATTCCCCAATCTGGGGCAGTGATGGTCCGTAGGAAAGCTGGGGCTTCTTGGGCCGCTCCACTCAACCCTGACCAGCAAAAAACAGGAAAACCAACCCAGTTTTGCTGTAGACAGCTCCAGGACAAGGGACACAGCTGGGAATGAGGGATACCCATCACGGTGCCTTTGAGTATCTGAGTCCCTGATAGCCATGCTGGGAAGTGAGGAGCAGGAGGGAGGGTCCTGCCCTCCACTTCCAGTGGTGTCACCTGCTCCCAGCACCCCCATCCCCACCCCTCAATTCCCCTCCTGGTGCATTGTGAGGTGTGACACCGAGTCAGAGATGCCACCACCCCATGGGCACCAGTGCTGCCATGTCTGGGAGCATCAGGGAGATGTCACCGTGGCTCCCTGGAAGTATCGTTCAGCCCTGAAATACCCGGACATGAGATGAGTCCTCTCTCCCCAGGCTCCAGGACCTCACGTGTGGCAGATGCAGATTGCCTTAGGTTGGTTGGGTTTTCTTTCTTTATCTCTGGTTTTACTTTTTTTTTTTTTTTTTTTTTTTTTTTTGCTGGCTTTCACACCTCCCCTCACTCTCTATTTTTGATCAACTGAGTCAACCCTGGGTTTGGCACTTGAGGAATGGAAAGGTGATCCTGCTCCATCAGCGGGGCACAGCCCACACACCTCCCCTCTGCACTGTTCCCTGGCAGCTCCCTGCCACGAGCAAAAACACTATAATACATTTTTGCCTCTATAAAGGTGGGGGGGGCTGAAGGTCTGAACTTCTGAAACCCCCATTGTGGAGCTGCACCAGCCCTTGGGAGATGCAGAAGAGGATGGGGTGAGCATCCTACCAGCTCTGCAGATCCCAGTCTTAAAACTGGGACATCAGTAGGATATCAGCTGCTCTGGGCAGGGTACGAGGGCTAAGGGAGGTGAGGGGCTGGGGAAAGGCTTTGAGGGGAATTGACATGGGGTCAAAATCCCCTTCCCAGTCCAGGGACACATCTGAGTGAGCAGCTCCTGGGAGCTGCATACCTGTGTCAGCCCTTCCCAGTGCCAGAAGCACGTCTGACACAAGGGCTTTCATGCCCTTGCTCCGAGCTTGGTGGTTTGAGCCATGCAGGATGTGTGTGGGTCCAGTTCTGGGATTTGTTCAGCCACTGGCAGAGGGTTTGACAGGACCCCATTGTCCCCGTCATGGGGCTGAGCCCATCCCTGGCACCCTGGGGAGAAGGGGCGAGGAGAGGCATGGGGTTTTAGCTTTTCTTTAGAAAATTAATCACACTTTAATTACAGTGAAACCTGGAGACATGGCAAAGGATTAAGTGGATTATCTTCAAAGTAATTTGTTATCAAATATTTATCCTTCCAGGAAGGGAGATGCAGCCTGAGAGTTTCTATGTTATTTGTGCTGCTGGCCAAGGACATGCCATGATCTTCGTGCCTCCCCCTGCCCTTATATCCCCCCATCCCCTTGGTGCAGGCTTGAAATGCAGAGTGGGGTCCCTCATCCCCTGGAGTCCCTCATCTCCTGTGGTTTGTGGCTTCAAAGCTGGCGCTGTGTCAGGATTTTGCCCCTGCAAGCCCATGGCACTGCAGGCGGGGACATACTGGTGTCTTACTGGTAGTCTCTGGTCTACAAGGTGACATGGTGGGGACAGCCAGCACTGCTCAGTGGCTCTGGCAGTGGGGTGGATGCTGCCAGCCCCAGTCCCTGCCAGCACCTGGCTGCTGCCGGCATCTGCAGCGGTGGGGAAGGGGCTGGGGGGCTGCAGCAGGCAGCAGCTCCCTCGCTGCCAGAGGAGCCAGTGAGATGCGTGGTAAATCAGATTCAGCCTGAGCTCTTTATCCGTTCGGCAGACTGTGGGTTTAGTGCTTGGATGCTTCATTAACTAATAATAATGAGTCATTGTATTTGCCTCCTGGGCATTGTAAATGATCCAGTGTCAGGAGATGCCATGAGGACGTGGAATTGCAATGAGGCTGAAACGGGCTGAGCGTGGAGTGCAGATAAAACCCACTCAGATGCATCTCTGTGCTCCCCACCTGGGGACATGGGCCCTGGGGAGGGTACGGCTGTGCAGAGGTTCACAGCCAGCCAGGCTTGTGGCACCAGGTTGCTCCCACAAGTTCTGGGACCTCTGTGATGTTTCCCTATTCCATTCCACTCACGTGCCTTGAACAGAAGCTATTTTCTCTGTTCCCTTCTTATTAAGGGACTTTTTTAGCCTGCACTGCCCTGCAGGCAGCTCTCACAGTCCCCCGCTGGTGCTGCACCTCAAGGTGATGTGCCAGATGCATCGATACCACCCAGTGTAGGCCATCTTTGTATTTCCCAGTAAGGATAATTCCTGCTCCAGAGCAAAAGCAGAGTGATTTGCAGCATGCCAGAAATGTGCGGTCCCTGGAAAACAGATGTGTGTGTGCCAGTGGGGCAAGGAGAGCGGAGGGACCGACCACTGCTTGTGGACAGACAAACTCTGCCACCAGCATCACAGCCTGCATCCCTGCAAACAGCATCTGTTTGCACCCCAGCTTTGGAGGCAGAGAGGGAGCACTCACCTCCGGCCCCCAAAATCCTCCTGCGCACCCCAGCAAGTGCAGGGAAGCATCCTTCTGGCCTTTATAAATATGCAGCCCTTCCCCTGGGACAGACACCTGCAGTATTTAGTCTCCCAGATCTGACCCCAAGAAGCTACTGGCTAAATCAAAGGGGAAAAAATAAATCAAGATGTTAGCAATAAGGGAATACTGAAAAAAATAAAAAGGGGGAAACAAGCTGGAGGGCTCACTGTGCAAGAGCAGGAGCTGAGCAGAGGTCATTTCAGCTCACACATCACCAAGGGGGACAGCAAACATACCTCCTGCCAGGAGAAACAGCCACCAAGGGTTGTCTTCTGCTTCAATTAACACAAGAAACTCCAATCCTTAAAAGCTCACGGTCTGGCAGAGCAGTGGTCCCTGTGTGTGTCACTGTGTGCGTGCTGCACGTTGCCAGCAGGGCCAGGAGCCCGGGTGAGCCGGGGCTGTGCCGGGTGAGGGTCCCTGCGATGCTCGGAGCAGCTCATAGCCCACATTTCATCCTGGCCATGTGCCCTTTGCTAACAGGCATTGCATCAGTTTTGGGGGACCAGGACACACTCCAGTTCAGAGCCAGGGCCCCACAAAGTGTGTGCTGGTGCGGTTCGTGGTCACCTCTGCTAACCCAACTCATCACCCCATCACAAACCAGCTTTGTTTGACAAGATGTTGTTTTCCATAAACCATGAGGACTGGTATTAATTAGATTTTTATCCTTTAATTCTTTATTAATTGAATCTTACATCAACTTCTCTTTTTTTTTTTTTTTTGCCTAGGATTAAAGCCAGGCTGAGCAGGCAGCACAGATCTGGGTCACCCCACGTCCCCTCTCTGGGAGCTGACTCACCTTTACCCCCCTCCTTTACCTCCTGCAGCATCCCCAGCTCCGGGCTTTGCTCCAGGACCCGTGATCACAGCTCGGGCAGGGCACAGAGCCAAGTCACCCCAACCTACTGCTTCTCCAGTGTTTATTCCTGGCAGATGATATTTAATAAAACCACATCATTAATGAACTAGAAAGCGCTTCAACAGCTCAACATGAGACAAATATAGCTGCCTGTTCATTTCCAAATACCAAACAAAAATATTTGATGCCTGTTTCTGCCTGTTATGTATCATCATTAACAATTTCACCATCTCTATTAAGCATTTGTCTGTAATAATACAAATACAATTTTAAAACCGTCTTTCTTATTACCCTTAGCCCTTCCAGGCATGGTTTTTCCCTGGCATTTTCATCTTGCATTCTGCATTCTTAACATTTTACATCTTCCATAATGTAACGACCGCTATCTACTTTTCCTTGGCTATATATACAATTTCCGATGGTAATTGTTGCTTTCATTTCACTGCTGAACAACAAGAGCTTTAATCGTTTCCTTCTCTGACTGTAGCCAGGTTTTCTGGTCCCTCTGACCGAGAAAGCCCCCTCCTAATTCCCAGACATCTATTTTTCCATCTGATTTTCTCCCCTTGTAGCCATCCCCCACGTACGAGCCTTCCCAGGGATGCGATGGCTGTTTGCACATTCTCTTCTCTCTCGCTCCAGGCAGGTTTATTCCCCACCATGGCAACGAGGACTGCTGCAGGGAGGCACCCCACTGCACCCGAGCCCTGGTTTGGAGGGGGATCCTCCAGTCACGTAGTGATAGTTGTGCTGGGCTTGCTCGCTGCTCTCCCTTGTCCCCCCCTAGCGAAATGTGGGGATGGATCCCAACCCCCGGCGCTGTGACTCAGTTTCCCTTCCCGAGGGCATCCGTTACACAACATCCCACCTTCACTTGTCTGTGGGAGGTGAAGCAGCAAGAAAACTCCCACTGTGCTGCTGGAGGTGGGAAAAATAGGGAAGAGGGAGGATGTGTCAGCACGGTTTCTCTGAGCAGTGGCATGAAGATACTCGTGTGACTCCAGTTATATTTTTTCCTGTGTATAGATGCTCCACACCCTGCCTGTGACCCTGCGCGGGGTGGGATGCTGTGGGCACAGATGGGCTGTGGGCTCCTGGTCCCTGCGAGAGGGAGCAGAAGCTGTTTCAGGGAGTCAAAACCTGGCAGAGACCTGGAAGAAACACCACCTGGGACATGTTTGCTGCGGATGCTGCCTGTGTTGCATCCGGCTGGGAAAGGGGATGGTGCTGCTCTGCTGGGGCTGGGGCAGATGTGTTGGGGTGCGGGAGAGTGATGGACGTGGTGATATCCCACTGGGTCCCCATGGTGGGATCCCCATATCAGCTCTTTTCCCACAGGGATGTCCCAGCCCCTGCTAGCTGCTCCATCATGTTTCGTCACCCAGAGCCCTGCTGTGGACAGGACTCCCTTCCCCAGGGATGGCACATTGCAATGCGAGTGCTCACCCATCCCTCTCACTGCCATGATGCATGCACAGGCCAGTCCTGTAAAACTCACTGGAGCACCAGGGGGGATGCCGCTGTGCTTTAAAGCCCTTCCAAATCTCCCCAGACCGATGTGGAGGTTGAGGCAAAAATACCAGCCAGGCAGGGTGATGGGGAAATGGGGATATATGTGGCTTGGCAGACCTGGCTGGGTTCTTCATAGAGCCACATCCAGCAGAGTGCCAGGATTAAACACTCTAAACGCAGCCCTGTAGCAGGGCAGATTTGTATCCTCCATGTGCTGTATGTTGAAGTGCTCCCCAAAACCCTGATGCATCTGGCAGTGGTGACTGGCGCTCCTGCCTTTTCCTCAGCCTGTTATTAAAGCAGAGAAAATGAATTGCAACAGGCAGGGCATTACACATGCATCCTGCCCCACCAGTGCTGATCTCCCAACCCCACCTCACATAGCACTAATTAAACCACAAGTGCCCCAAACTTGGGTTTTTTCATTTGCCACATGAACCTGAGGATGTCTGCTTGGTTCAGTGAGGTGATGGCAGCTGCAGCTTCCCCAGGGGCTGGGCAGGCTGGGACAAATTTACCAATCAAGAAGAAAGTAACATTTAAGGCTGTGGCAGTGTGGTAAGTGAGCGGGTCCTGCAGGATTGACCCGATGATCTGGAAGCATCTACCCTCCAGCACTGCCCTGGCACTGGTTTTGGGGCTCACTGATGGAGTCTTTGTTGCTGAAACGGCTGTTTCCACCCATCTGCTGAGCAGGGGCTTATGTCTGCCTTCCCCGGATGATGAGAGGTGAAGAAATCTCCAGACAATGAGTTATCACCACTTTGAACCTCCCTCTCTGATGCAGTGGGTGCTCGAAGAGCTTGCCAGCCCTTTTGCTTTACTTCCCTTTGCCCTTTGTCACCAGCATCAGTGCAAGGAAACAGCTCTTTGTCATTAGATGGGCTGTGATCTGTGAGCCCTGCAGAAATGCCTCACCAGGACAGTTGTAGGAATCAGCTGAAGGATAAACTTCGAGACTCAGGAAGAGGTCCCAGCAGAAGCTGGGCCTTCACCCAGGACATTTCCTCCTGCGTGGATTAAAAGAGAAACAAAGTGGATTATGGTCCCTGCAGCATGGTACCCCTCCCTGCACTTCCAGGCATTTACGCCTGTGCAGAGCACTTGTGTTGGTGCTCGAGCAGCCCTTTGGTTGGAGGCAGGAGAGGGAAGACCCATGTGGGATGAGGTTTTTTGGGAGCAGAGGAACTGACGGGGCTGGATTCTTGGAAAGCAATATCTACAATTACCAGGGAGGAGATGGCCCAGCACTGCCCCAACAAAGAGAGGCAGAGCATATTGTCTCCTCTCTCAAACCAAAGAGATCACAAGTTTCTGTTTTAACCACATTTTCTGTGATCTCAGTATTTGCTTTCAGGTTTCTGAGCTTTCAGGTGTGTTTGCATCATGATTTCCAGGACTCCTCTGAAATCTAGACAGGTGCTTCCATTTCAAAGGAAAGCTATGAGCCCGGGATAACCAGTGCTGGAGAAAGGCAGCAAACACCACAAGGCTGGTGGGAATTAGCGATTTCACAAAATACGACTTGTGAGTAAATTCACTGCTGGAAGCCGACTGCAGATCTCCCCAAGCCAGCTGCCTGCACAGCCTGCCCGCTGCCCAGCACGGGCAAACACACACACACACATGTACGAGCACACTTGGGTGAAGCAGGACTGGGATTTGGCATCCCTTTTGGGCACTGCAGGAGCTGGCTGCCAAAACGTTCCAAAGTCAGCCCAGTGAGGACCCTCTCCCCAGATGCTGTGGGTGTTTCTCCAGCAAAGCCCCATCATTAAGCTCCTGTCCCATACAGGGTGTTGCAAGTTTGGGTTGATGATCCCATGGTGATCAGGAGGAGTCCTGGAAGCACAGAGCTGTCTGTCTGTCCTGCGAGACCGCGTTAGCCTTGCTTGCTCGCAGTCAAGTGAGTGGTTCAAAAGAAAAATATCAAGCTGCAATGATGGAATGTCTGGGACTTGAATTTGTGTCACTGCACCTCTTTCCAGTGTGCAGGACTTCCTAAACTGGGGAAAAGCTACAGCGGGATGGGGTGCCCCAGAGCAAGGAGGACCCGACTTTTCCCCCAGGGTGAAGGTGGGAGAGCCAGTCCCTGGGCACATAGATACTGTTGTGCTGCTGGGAATAGGGTCCATTTCTCCATGGGGGACAGACCACCCTTTCTTGGTTGGAAAAATACAATCCAAGCTCCAAGGCAGGTGGATGCACAGGGCTCAGGAGCTCAGGAGCAGGTGGGGGGAAAGGGGAAGAAGAGGGAATTGAGTCCCTAAGATTAAGCAGAAACACAAAGGACAATTTTTCTTCCATCATTTAGCTGGCAGAAGGTGACACTGGGTCTGTCACCCCCTTTCATTACGTCTCTAAGGCTTTTCATGCAAATTCAGACAAACAATTTCTCGGTTCCCTTTTAGTGCTCCGGGAGGGCCGATTTCATTTCAGGAGCAGTGGGGAACAATAATCATCTTAAGTGTCTTCCATCCTGAGAGAGACAGATAAGAGCCATGCAGTGGACTAACAGCACTAATTTGATGTTTTCAGTTGATAGCTTTGCAGATGACAAAAATCAGGCACCATAAAAGGCTGGTAAACTCCGTAGTGTCAGGGTTACCCCCTCCTGTGAATCCCTCCCGCTCCCCTCCTGTACCTGGTTCCCGAGTGCACCGCTGCTCATTGCTGGAGGGAGGTGGTTTCGGCACAGATGGGGCAGGTTTAGCTGGTCATTAAGCCATGGGGGAAGGGGCAGGACACTGGTTGTGGGATGCAGGGAAATGCAGGTCAGCCTGGTAGATGCAGTCCTGCACACTGGTGCTGCTCCTCTTCTTGAGAGAAAATATCCCAGCCGTCTTCTTCTATCTTTTTTAAGAAGTCCCTGATCATACCTCCAAAGAGAAAGTGCTTTGAGATACCAGTTTCAGATTCCTGATCCGGTTGACGGAGCCAAGCAAGAAAAATGTCACTCCAACAAACCTCCCTGAGGTATTTTCTACATCCCTTCTGCTGTCTGACCCCATGCAAAATTTGCAAGCAGATGTCCTTGTGCCCCCTTACCGTTTCCAGCCGTGCGTGCTGCCAGTCCCCTTGGCTCACATGGGGATGTGCAAGTTTGCCTTGGAGCTCAGTAAATTCAGTTCCCTTCAGAAGGTCCCACCTGGGTGCCCAAACCTTTGGTGGGTGCTGCTGTCATTTGGGAAAACAAGTGGTAAAGTGACAAGAAGTGGCTGTAAACTGATCCCTGCAGGGAGTCAGACAGGGTCAGGCCCTGGGGTGGACCAGCAGAAAATGGAACTGTGGAAACCTCAGCAATTTGCCTAGTGCAGAGCCCTGTGTCCAGGCAGGACCAGCTCCACCTGCAGCTCTCCAGAGATGTGCACCTCATCTGTTCCGCACCATGAGCGTGTCTATCTTCTCCCTGACCAACCTGCCCGGTGTTTCACTGTGGTCCTTCAAGGGTTTCCCTGATGTCTAACCCCAAATGTTCTTGCTGCTGTTTCAATCCATCCCACCTTGTCCTAACCAGCAGAGGATGAAGAACCAACACCTCCCTTCCTTGCCATCACTTTTTCCAGTATTGCTTTGTTACAATCTGCTCTTTTTGAGCATAAAGTCCAGTTTTGACACCCCGTCTTTGTGTTTTATACCCCCGCATGGTATTCCTGACCCCTCTCTGAACTCCTCTGAATCTGGTGAGGATGCTCTTCACCTCTATGAGTGCCAATGATGGGGATTAATTCCACTCCCAGGCAGACACTGGCAGTCTGCAAAGCTGCACATCGAGGATCTGTGGAGGATTCACTACCTTTAGGTCATTTTTCTCCTATTTTCCTCCAAAGATAAAAACCAAGATTGAGTGACTAAGGCAGATATGAATCCACCTGGGGACATCTGAGTTTTAATTTCTGCCAGGCATGATGTCTTGGGGAAAAAAATGGGGAGAAAGGCACTGATTTCTCCCTGGTGAAAGCAGGAGTCCAGGTTGGCTGACAGAGTGGGGTTTATTCTCATGAGTTTTATTTGCTGAGCTGCAGGCACGGGGGATTGCAGCTAATTAAACTGGTAATACTGGGGCAGTCTGGACAGGACATGTGTCAGAGAGCACAGGTTTTGCTGCTGTAAGGTTGCTGCTGCCAGCTGGGAAATGAAATCCCATCCCATGTTCAAGAATGTGATTCTGAAGCCAATTTTTGACCTGAATTGGGGCAAAACATAGTGTTAGATATTTTTTTTTTCATGGGAGGAGATGTTCAGAGTGGGTGGAAAAAGCTTTAGGAGAGCTCAGTGGGGTTTCTCGGCTCAACAAGTGACTGTTCAACCGGTGCCCATTAATTTTGTTTTCTCCCTGAAGGCAGAAATGGGACTAGGAGAATCTCTTCAATTCTCCCACCCCTTCTCCCAGAGGATACTCATAATTTTTCATCAATCTTGAAATTTTCCCAAAGGAAAAATTTTCATTTTTATGAGAGTGGCATTTTCAGCCAGCAAACTGGTCTCCTGGGAAATTCCTACCTGGTTTTAAATTCACCTCACTCTCCTGGGCTTCAATTGCTTTCTGCCTCTTTTTTTTTCCTTTTTATTAATATTTTGACCACAGGCTGATGAGGACGGGCATTGTTCCTCCTGGAACAACTATCAGTTTCCTGTGGGATGAAGGATAGAGATGCCCAGGTCAGTCTGAGTCCTCCAGCAGTTTGGGAAAGATGAACGCTGAACTGTGCATCTGACAAAGATTTCTTCTACTAGCTTCTGCAACTCTGCTTTTATCCCACATCCTTGCCCCTTTTTCTTTTGATTTTTTTTTTTTTTGGATTGCTGATAGAAAGCAGCCCTTTGAGCATCTCATCTCTCTGCTAACTCCTCCTGTTGAGTACACTCTCTCTGGTAAAGTCGAAAATGTCATTTTCCTGATACCATTTCTTCCTGATTAACAGACTGGGTTTGGGTTGTGTTGCACCAGCCGGCCTGGCTCTGGTCCTGCAGCAGCTGTGTCCTGCAGATGCCCGGTGTGGGGAGCAGATGGTCTCGGCCACACTCCATCACCATCCCTCACTGCTGCCTCACCTCGCTCAGCACCTCCAAAGCCCAGCCCTCTCCTCCTCTGATATTTATTGTGGCTCTGCCAAAGAAACCAGCCCTATTTGCTTTATGCCTGGCAGGGAAACCACACAGGATTTCTCATCGTGTTCCCAGATATAATGGGATAATGTCTTGCTGGCCTGGCTGGTTGCAATTCTGGGGAGGGAGGCTTTGCTAATGTGGTGACAATGCCTTGTTGAAGTAGGTTACGTGTTGCCAGTGAATCTTGGATGAGTATCATTATTTTTACTTTTGACAGGCAGATTTCATGGGAAGGGATCACTGGAGATCACCCCTCTCAGCTCTGGGGCAGGACCAGCTCTACCAATACCATTTCTAATTGACATTTGTCTCTTCTGCTCATAACTCCTCTCCATCTACCCTGCTCTTGGAGCTGGGACACACATCACAGACTTTCCCCTCAACCTCCTCTGCTCCAGGCTGAGCCTTTTGTTTTTCCCCTGCCCAGGGGCTGTGGGCAAGTACCTCCAGCCCACTAAAACTGTGGGTGTCCCTGCAGTGGTTTCTAACAGCCCTTGGCTGTTGGGAAGCCCGGAGGTCAGTGCATGGGTGATGTTTTGCCCTGTTGCCAGCCTGGACAGCTTCTCATGATGGACGTCCACGAGAGTCCGTGGTGACCATCCCCAGGGACTTGGGTCTATAATCTCCTCAGAGGTCCAGCTCTCTGGTGTTGCAAAGATCAAGGGCCTGAACACACCACCTTGGCCGTGCCTCCGGGGCTGGCTTTGGAGCAAAGTGCTGCTCAGCCGGTCACTTCATCCTGACTTGTGTTTGCTTTGGTTTGCCCCAGCTTGACCCCGTCCCCATGCACAGCTGAGCAATTCACAGCTGGGCCAGGCTTGAGGAGCATGTAAAGCATTAACAAACGCATCTTTTTCATTTTTTTTTTTCTTTTCCTGGAAAACTGGTGACAATTATGTTGCTTTGCTTCAGGTCTGGGGGGCTCAGTTTTGTTTCTGCACAGAATGCCAGGGAATGAGCAGTGAGTCCGTGGGAGTGGACAGAGCACTTAAACATGGGAGACAACACTGCTGAAATATTTACAATGCTCAATGAGCAATTTCTCATCTTGCCAGAGGGCAGATTCAGCCCTGCCATGCCCCGGCTGCTGTGGGGGGGAGGGGAGGAGAGATCCTGCTACAGGAAAGGATTTCTATGCTGAGGCAGTTGGATCCTCTAGAAATTTCTCCTTTTTTTTTTTTTTTTTGAGTGTCAAAGATGGGGATGGTGATGTGACAAGTGACACTGGAGAAAGCAGAGCTCAGGGAAGCCCATGAAGAGGTTGGGCAGAGCAGCCCTGTCTTATACGGGGTCAGCCCTACCTCCACCCTGCCAGAGGGCTGTGCCACTCATGTAAAATCCCCAGTGATTCCTCCTTGGTCTTTTCCAGGGAAGGACTTGCAAGATAATGATCTTATAATTGCTAAGCTAAAATACAGATCTAGGAAATGCACCCTTGTAAGGGACATCTCCAGCCTTTGCACTTGTCTTAGCACTGTCATGGACCATGTTGCAACTGGGATTTTTCTCTTTATGGGAAAAAATCCAGTGTTTGGCCAAACGTGTGGTGCAATATTTGCAGTGTGTATGCAAAACCATTGAAATGTCCTTTTCTCTGCAAATTGTCAGAGATGAGGGTGTGAAAAGGGAGCTGTCGGCCCTTGTCCTTCCTTGAGAGTTGCTGAGAGAGCAAATCTGCAGTACCGGCATCCCTTCGCTCTTCGGTGGCTGCTCTGGAGCTCCAGCTAAAGGAATTCACAAGATTCAAGTGCTAACTCCATGAAATCAAGGAAGAGAAGATTTTTGCTAGATTTTTGTCCTCACACTCTTGCTGGGTGGGTGGGCGGGCTTGCGGCGTTTTTAATGAGTGAATCTCATTAGCTTACTTAAGGTAAAACACTGTCGATGCCATGTTTTGAGTGCCCTGCTTCTGAGATGGGGCTGGATCAGGAATCAGCCTCCAAAGGCTGCTGGCTGCCTGGCAGGGTGTTTTCCCAAATTCTCATCACAATCTCAGCTGAAGGATGCTCTTTGCTCTCCCTTCATCACAAAATTTGCAGGAAGGTTCATCCCCGCTAGCTTTTGGGGATTCCTCAGCCTTCATGGCTGCTGCACCCAAAATCACAGCCCCAAGTTCATGGCCGGGAAGAGCCTTTGCTTCCTTGGCCACGGGGCAGCTCCTCCCAGAGCAGCACGGGCACAAGCTGGAACTGGGTCACACCTTCTCCACCTGGGTCCTCAGTCTGACATCATTAAGAAATAACACCCCAGTTCTTTTTATTTCTTTTCCAGTTTATAGCTCCTGGCTTTGCTGCAGCTCTCAGCTGCTTTCTCAGTCCCTGGCTGATCGTTCAAAACTGCTGCACTAGTCCTTAGCCTTCCATCCAAGGATGCTTTTTGCCATTGTCCCCCGTAAGCAGGGCTTTGCTCAAGCTGGTGTTAATGGATGACAGCAGAAATATCTCAGAAGACTTTTAAAACCCTGCTGTTCTTGAAACTTTTATTTAGCTACAACAGCTCCTGTGTGATCACTGCTTGGGTTGCTCGAACAGCAGCTGGAGACTAATGTGGGCTGCATCTCTTGGGGACCACCTAAGTCAGAGAGAAAGGCCAGCAAGGGTAGTGGCAAAAGTGATGATCTTGCTAAGAAAAGCTCTAACAGAAAACCCAGAGATGCCCATAAATCCCATTGTCCCGTTATGTTACTGAGCAAAAACCAAAACCAAACTAAAAAAAGATGCAAAAAATGTCCTACTGTAAAGCCTGTACATTATAAAACTCAAGACATAAAAATAATAACAAAGCTGTAGGAAAATCTGGAGGCACAAGCTCTGGCCGAGTCGTAAACGGACCATCCAAGGCACATTGCAGGCAAGAGAAGGCAGACAGCGATGTCTCACTGCAAGGCTGAAGGGTCTGACCTGCAAAACTTGTTCTTCTGTATTTTCAGCTAATTAAAATTCCTTGGACTAATCTTGTGCATTATGAAACGTTTCCCCCCTGCTAATATTTTAATTGCTAGCCTCTTCCTGCTCTGGGTGGGGAAAGGGGAATAAGAAGTTGAGAAGTCCAAGCAAATCATCTGAAGGAACAGATGGAGTGAGGAGGGGACTGGGCAGGGATTAGCACTCTGCACATGCCTCCACGCACACACCCGGGCACAGCAGGGCTTCTCTCTTGGCACGGTGAGAAGAAACCAGTTCAGACAACAGGTCTTGCATAAATATCTCATTCTCTATAAATAAATCAATAAAGGGAGTGCTGTTTGGTGGTTCCTCCTCTGAGTTTCTTAGGAGCCCTTGATGCTTTAGGTGCTGCTTCATCCCTGCGCTTCCTGTCCCCAGTTGGAGGTTAGTGGGAAGGGGACATCACCGTCCCCTCTTGCAGGGGCTGGCAGGGGCTGCGGGAATGGTGCAACCCCCTCTGAGCACCACGCTCTTTTGGGGGATCATCATCACAGCACTGAGGATCAGCCTGTCTTGAGAGGGGGTCACCCCCAAAGGAGAAGCCTCTGCCCAGAGGTTTGAGGCTGTTGCCATTTGTTTATAGTATTGGTGCTACAGACTAATGGAGCTAAATAAGAGAGTTTTAAGCCTGTTTCTAGGTTTCTTGGAAAAAAAATGACTTGAAAAAAATTCTGGGGGACTGGAGGGAAGTAATGCTGTGTGTTTCCATAGAGGTTATAGAGGGAACTGGAGCACTCCTGTGGGACTAGGGCAGTATCATCTGGGATGCTGGGATCCTGCACCCAGGGTCACCCCATCCCAACATGCAGGCTGAAAAACCAAAGAGGGTTTTGGTGAATGATTAAGGGGCTAATTAAGAACCTCTAAAGACAAAAACATAATTTGACAAACTGTAGCACAGAGCCGAGAGCAGTTTCCACTGCATGGCTGCGAAACAGCTGGGCTTTGCATGGTTCTGCCTCCGGTTGGTTTGCAAATTTAATAGGACACTCAAGAGAGCATGGATGGGAAACCCAAAACTTGCTTTGCCTTTTCTTCATATATGCTTGCAGGGTCCCTGTCATTTTTGCAGGATGTTTGTTCTTTTTTTTCGAACAGCTTATGTCTGATTGAGGAAATATGATCTAAAACACCAAGGCTCTGATGTACGGGGGCTCTGCACAGGGAAATGCCATGTAACGCCTCCCAGGGCGGATGCTGGCAGATAATACACCAGAACAAGAAGTTCAGGTCGTTTGAGATAAATTGTGTGTGCTGGGTTTTAGTGCATATACAGAGCTGCTCTCTTTTTTGACAAAGGCAAGAAACTAGCATTTCTGACCTACAGGAATCTAGTGCGTGCAGCCGTGCCAACAGCACGGCATCCCACACCGGGGGATTTCTGCTTTCTTGGATGATTCACTCAGGTGTCCAGAGCTGAGGAGTTACTTGAGGCAAGAGCAGTTTTGCCTGGTGATGGACCAGCTGCTGAACCCCATGTGAGCTTTGACAGGAGGAGCAGTGTTAGAGGGGTGTACTTGTCCCAGAGCGAGAAGAGTCAGCCCTCCCTGTCCTCTCCCTTCTGTCTCAGCTTACAGCAGATCATCTGAAGGCATGTCAGCCCTTGTAATGTAAAGAAACCCATCACCACTCTCAAACCAATGGGTGCATGCAGTGAACATTATAATTTCCAATACTTTCTGGGGACCTCACTGCAAGCCCCTTATCTCACCGGGTGTCTCTGTTCTGGCTGTCCATGTTTGGCATCCTTTTGCTCCCTTGTGGACTCAGACATTCCATGACATCCCTACTCAAATCCCAGTTTATCTTGCATTTATCAGGAAGTGACAGGAAGGTGGTGTCTTGACAAGTTGGGAGGATCAATAACACGATATTTCAAGGTGAGGGCTTTGGGAAGAGCCCCCTCTTGTGTGCAGAAATCCCTGCAGGGTAGGAGAAGGGGTGAGAGGGAAACTCAAAGCCAAATGAGAGCAACTTCAATGGGTGGAAATGCTGCTGCTCACTGCCTGCTTGAGCAATTTGATCTTGCCCTTGTGCTGAGCCCAACCTCAACTCCTCTCCTGCCTGTCCTGGGGGAGGCCACCAGCTCTCCCCCCTCTCCCTGGCCCGGGGACCCTGTTAGCGAGATGGGAACATCCTGGTGTTCTCTCCTCAGAGTGAGGAGCCATCATGGTTCTGTGGGACACAAGTGACAGCCCTGGGGGTCTTGGTGCACACTTCAGATCCCCTGGGCGTGAAGCTGTGAGCGTGCAGCACCATCGGCACGACCAGGACTGAGTCCTTCTGTCTCACCTCTGCTGCTGTCATTAGTGCCCTGCGGCAGCTCTGCATCCTCCTCGGGGATGCTCTAATCACTGCTGCCGATCACAGAAACCATAATCTGGGAAGAGATCAATGCTCCTTCCCTCCCAGCGTCTCCCAAGCAGCTGATGCTGCAGCTGGTCTGTCCTTTACACCTCATCACATGAAGCGCTGCCGAGGGGCACAGTTACTGCTGCCACCCACCTCCCACCCTGCAACATGAGGAGCAAACCCCCTCTGATATTGCTCCTACCTCCCATATCTGCAGAGGCTGCCCTGAGAGCACGTTCCCTGGCCGTGGGCACCCACTTGCTTGCAGCACACGTGTGGCTCTTGTACCTGAGTCCCAGGTGTGAGCTGAGCCCTTGATCATCTAATTTTTAATAAATCAAAGTGCTGTTTGCTTTTGAGAGGCCCTCCAAGCACTGAGCCTCCCCCTCTCCCCCTTTACTGCCTGCATGTTTCATTAGGCAGAGGGTGCGCAGTCTGCTGAGAGCACTGAGGAGACCCCACAGGGCACTGGGGTGGGGGAGCAGGGCTGGAGGCAGCTGCCCGGTACTGAGGGGGGGGGCTGTGGGGTGCTCACATGTGTCATAAATCACTGTTTCACCCATGGGATAAATGGGCAATAGGTTTTATCCGGATGATCATGGTGACCAGCCTGGCATTTGTTCATTAGCTCATTGCACCTCTGTCCTGCAGCTGCTGCTCCCACCAAAACTCCTGTTCCAGCTTCTGCCCGGCTGGAGCCTTCTCCTGTTTGGGGGTCTGCAGGACAATTTTTAGATTAAAGAAATAACTCAAACATGCCCTTGGCAGGAGGTTATTTGCCCTCTTCCTCTCCTCACCATGAGGGGAGGATGGCTCCTAAAGGCACACTGTTTACCATGGCCAAATATTGACGGGCTCGTAACTCATGGCTGGTGGAATACAGCACAGTTTTAATGTGTTACAAGGTGATCAATAATAAGTAGAAATTAATGCAGTGGAAATTACAGATTCAGAGTCGATTCGGAGTGGAGCTGTAAGCTGTCAGTGTTCTGTGGCTTCATGGGGACAGCAGGGCAGGTTGTGGGTCACAGGTGGCTCCCAGTGCATTTCCCTGCATCTCCATGGGCTCTGAGATGTGCACGTCATCTTGGCTGAACTTTCCCAGGAGCCTGGTGGCATCTGCCCAGGGTGATAAAAGTGAAATGAATCCCCACCTTGGGGCACCTCGCACCAGGCTTCTAAGTGGAAAAGCAAAGATCCTTACGGGTTGGAGATAAAATCCAGACCCTCTTAATGCTTTTTTAGGAGTGACTGGCTGCAGTCCAGCATGGGCAGAGCAGCCTTGCTCTGACAGAAGGACCTTTGTTGACCTTTCCCTGGATCGTGGCACAGCCTCAGCTGCAGTGGCTGCGCTCCTCCACCTTGCTGCAGTCCTTGGGCACAGCCGGATGAGTCCTGGCTTTGTGCTGTATTGAGCAAGGGGAAAAGCAGCAGCATTTCCTCTCCTGCAGCCACAAGCACTAAATGTTGCCCTAATAATCAAATGGCTTTTCATCTCCGTAAACCATGTCCTGCTAATGCTTCCTTCAGACACAGCCCAGAACCCATCCTCTCCCACCTCACTCATTTTCCGCTTAGTCTGTCCCTTTATTGCCTAATAAATGGCATCTGATTCAATTCTGTCATCTGCCTGTGAACCTGCCATGGCTGCAGTCCTCCCCCAGGGCTGGCACCATCTCTGGCTTGCTGGGGCTCCAGCCCCCCCAAGTCCTGCAGGAGCAGCGCTGCTGAGGGGGGGACAGGGCTGAGCAAGGGGCTGAACCCCAGCAGAAAGCTCCCGGCTCCCTCCCTCATGGAGCTGGGAGAGCCCTTCAATGGCCAGGTCCTTGTGCCAGAGACGGAGAAGTTTTGGAGTGAGCCATGAGTAGGAGATGACCTTTCTCAGCATGGTATTATTTTATCTCTCTGGCCAAGTCCAGACCGCGAAATGAAGCCACATTTTGGCCGTTCAGCCAAAAACAGTGAGCAGTGAGCACCAAGGGGGACAGAGTCTGTGGGCACTGTGTGACAATTCAGGAAACCTCAGCTCCAGACCAGACCAGGAGGTCTCTGGAGTGATTAGTGGCTTCAGAGCTCCAGGAAGGGTTGAGGATGGCACCTCAGGGGCCATGGTGTGGGCACATACCCAGACGCGTTCCCTGCCTCAGAGCTGTCGCTTGCCAGGGGCACCCTCCTTCGAGGCACCAGCGGAGTCAAGGGTGAAGCACCCACAAAACAGACGTCTGCACCTTCCCATGGCTGGGATTTGCTGGCATTGCTGTCATCTAAATAGCAGTTTCGGTCCCTGCCCCATCAAAGAGAGATCCCTCCAGCCACGTTTGCAGCAAGCAGAGCCAGAGGGTCACGTATTTTCAGCAGCTGTTGAGATGAGGAATCTGCAGGATGCTCCCTCCATCGTCTGCTGTGGTGAGCCCGCCAGCTCCAAATGTCACCCGTGAGCTGGAGAGAGCAGCAGCTCCTTTGGCAGGCTGAGCCCCTCCTCCCACCCTTAACTGTAGTGTTATAAACATGAAATCTCGGCAAGGCTGCTAAGGAAAAAGCTCCAAATCACAACTACCTGCTATTATAGTAAGATGGCCAAGCAACCAGTTTCTTGCATCAGAGATGCCTTTTACATATTCTCAGCTGGGGGCTGATGTAGCTTCTTTGTGTTTGTCTTTCAAGAGAGAAAACGAAACCAATTTTACCTCAAACAGCAAAACCTTGGTCACCGCCCAGCTTTACTGCTTGCTTGTTGACTCAAGCTCCTTTGGCATGATGAATGTTATAGCCAGGGAGTGAGAAAAGTGCTTATTTTTTGCAGGAAGGGTGGGTGGGTGCCTGGTTCCCATCCCAGCCCCCCATGCAGCCTTTCCCAGTGTGTGCTGGTGTGCACACTGCTCTCAGCTCGGCAGCGGCACAGTGGCGAGGTTCCCCAAACACTTTAGTGCATAATAGGACTGGTTCAATAATCCCATTACAGTCTGTCTTCAGGATGCCAGGACTAATTGGCAGGCGCTGGGACCTTCATCCCCAGCTGGAATTTTATTGCTCATCACAATTAACCGTGATGCTAAAGTCTCTCGGCCGCACATGTGCCATTAGCTCAGTCTGGAGCTGTATCCTCGCTGGGCACTTTCAGGGCCCCACTGCCCCCTGTCCCCAGCCTCTGGCAGGGAAAGTACATGGTTATTGCTGCAGCTGATTTGCCTTTACTTCACGCCGTTTGCAGCTTAATAGGATTTATTTTGCGCATGTCCACTTGGAGCTGCTTGCTGCATGAAATGCTGGCTGGAAGCCGCTGTGCTGATGGTGCTGGGGAAGGCGAGGAGAGCCCCAGCCTGGCACCTGGACGTGATGGTGGGACTGGGATGAGTGGCCTGAGCTGGCACTGCAGGTCCGAGGGGCCGTAGGAGGGGCTGTTGTTAGGCTGAATTTTTGCTGGCCTGGTCACCTCTCCCTGTTGCAGCTCTTGGCTTCACCAAACTGCCTCTTCTCAGCAGAGCTCTTGACATGTGCTTCACTTTCAATGTGGGCAGAGACTTAGCTCACTCCAATGCAGTGGGTACATTTGTTTAAGTGTGGGCTTTATTGTTGGGTTGTTTTTGTTAGGTTTTGTTGTTGTTGTTGTTGGTTTGTTTGTTTTTCTGATCTAAAGCTGTTAAACAGCATTTGCAGCTCATCCTGGTGGCTTGTTTTCAGCTGCTCTGGGATGTGCCATTTCCAGGGCCCCTGGAGAGAGCAGAGGGCTGAGGATAGACTCTGATAACGCAGCTGGTGACAGTTTTATTTCCAGTTAAGCAATTGAGACTTCAGAGACTCTGATCCCACTGTGGCACTCCATAGTGATGAGGAATAAAGTCTTTGCCTCTGAATCCATGTTTCCCATCTTCATATGTGACTTAGATCCCAGCACCACAGACTGAGGTTTTGAAAGCACACAAACCTCCTCCCACAGCTCACCCTTCAGCCAGAGACTTATTACCAGAAGATACAGCGAATGCCAAAACTTTGCAAGGCTCTAGAAAGTGATTAGACAAATTCTAGGAAGAAAAAAAATCCATCAAGCACTATTAAGCACTGAGACAAGCTCTGAGACGCAGATGGGTGGATGCCAGGGAAGTGTCCCTCAAGGCTGCCTGATCCCTCCTGCTCTCCCATCACACCTGCACTTGGCCTGGACCAGCACTGGGATGTTGGACTGAAGAGGCCCTTGATCTGGCCCAGACATACTGATCTTGGGCTCCCTCTCCCTCTCCCTTCCTTCTCCTCTCCATCTCCTCATCCCTCCTCTCCTCTCTCAGTATCACCATGCTGTGCAGGGTTCTCTTTGCCGTTAGCTTCTGGAGTTTTTTTTTAATCAAGAGCTGGTATATCTTAGCGTTGGGGCAGGATGGCAGGAGTATCTGGAGTGCTGCAAAGAAGCATTTGGGATGAGGATCCATCATGAAACCAAACAGGGGAAAGCAAAGGGTAGCTCTTCAGGCAACAACTTGTTGAAAAGAGGAGCAAAGGGAGTCTGGAAGAGATTTGTCTTGGTTTTCACAGCTGAGGCTGGCGTGTGGGAGTGACAAAGCCTAAAAGCCCACCGGGTGCAGCTGGGGAGGGCTGTGCCATCGGGCTGCACCAGCTGCACTGGTGTCTGGCTGGGGCTGGGCTTCAGTTGATGCTGGAGAAACCTTGCCACAGAAATTATGGCTTTTGTGTTAAAGCTGGGCTATGGAATCAGATATCCACTGAACAGCAACCTAAAGTACATTTCAGTTCTGTCCACTGCTTTTTAGATTGGATAAAACCCTGATTTAGTCCATTCCTTCCACCTATAGCTGTTAGTAAAAATAAAACCCTCCCCTGAATGAATTCTTTCTGGCTCCAGGTTGTGCTCTCCTGGTTTCAAGCTCATCACCCTGCTCTGCTGGCACCTCACAATGCAGCGAGATGCTGTGCCCAAACCCACGCCTGGGAGCATGCCGTGGCCCCGGTACAGGCAGCGTGCCTGACCCCACTTTGGTACCCAGCTCCTAGAACTCCCCCCTGCCTGCACCCACCCCAGAGCTGCCCACCAGCACACACGCCTGTATTACTTTTTTCCAAAAAACTAACCCAGCCTAGCTCTCCCACTCCCGTGTCCATCACGCTTCAGAGGATGAGACCCTGGCTGTGCAGATGCCCGCCTGGTTCATCGCCTCCTCCCTGCCCAGCGGAGAGATGCTGCTGGCTTTGAGCTGCCTGCCCCTGCCCGCATCCCGGGAGGGGACCTGGGGATGGGGGGAGGTGAGTGCTCGGCTCCTGCCTCCTCGGTTGGTTTTGAGCTTTGATTCCAGCACAGAGCTGCGCGTTGGGGCAGTATTTCATGCTTGCCAATGTCGGCTGATAAACCTTTGATTTTCACTTCTGGGAATAATAGCACAGTAATGAATTATATTCACAAGAATAACTGTAATAGTCATAAAACTGCAAATAGAAGAAAACTGTAAATCAGTCACCCCCTTGTAATGTGCTTACTTCATCTGAATCACCCTCCCTGGGCAGATTATCAATTTTATTTGGCTTTTCCATCCTAAACTTTTATTAAGTGGGGTGCCTCATGCGTAAAGATACTGAGCACAAGCCATATGTTCCAGGGATTTATCTGTTTATTTTGCTTTCCTTCCCTCCCTCTCCCCTCCTGCTTGTGGCTCTTGGGACCTGCAGGCAGCTGACTTCGGACCATAAAAACACATGTCCCCAGTGTCACTTTACCTTTATTATGCAAAAAAAAATAATCTGCCATGCTCCCTCTGTGCTGTGCAGAATTAGCCAGACCCTGCAGCACATTTAGACTTCCAGATAATTAAAATAGAAAGCCATTAGCATAGCTCCAGGGTAATCAAGGGGCCACATCCTGGACCCCAGCGTGTCCTGGGCTGCAGCACAAAGATGCTGCTGCTCCCAGTTGACGGCACGATGCTCACCCTGAGCCCTGTGGGTAAACTGGGGCAGCCCCTGGGCACGGGGAGGGTTGCGAGGGCAGCCAGGGCAGCATCGGGGAACGGACAGTGACAATTTACCGCTGCACTGCTGAGTCTGAGCACAGATGGAGAACGGGATTTTGAAGGCAGTGCCGCGGCACCAAGTGTGACTGGGCGTCTCTGCCGCACTGCTCGCCGTGCTTTCTCCCAGCCACGGAGGGATGCAGCAGCAGAGAAGATATTCTGGGCCCAGGCATCTTCTCTTGATGAGTACAACATGGTAACTTTTAGCAAAATCCCCGTCTTTTCTCTTTTTATTGGAGAATCGTATAAAAAAAAAAAATCCCTTTCTGTTTCTCTCACAGCTGCCCGCCCATGTCCTTTTCCATGTTTCCTATCAGAAATCCACAGGTTTCAGTTGTGTTCAAGGGGTGAAAGGCTGGCATGAGAGCAATGCTGAATCAGCGCTGATGCGAAAGGCATCAGAGCAGCCAAACGAACTGGGGAAAGGTGCAAATTACAGTCAGCAAAAGGCAGCTGTTGGGTTTAGTGACCTTTTCATTGGTGAGAAGCAAATTGGAGTGGAGTTTGCTACTGCTGGACATGAACTTGCCCAAGCCTGCATGGTATTTCATGGATTTTAGAAATACTGGCTGCAATTTTCCATCATAAAGCAGAAGAGAAAAGGGAAAAACCACAGACTGTGTGATTTAAGAGATGCTTCTCTTGGATATTTCCATCTGTGATCTGAAATTATCAAGTAATGTAGAAGTCCTGAATTGTTACTCCCACTATTCCCAGTGAGTGTGACTTTGCCATGATTTTTCATGCAAGTCTGCCTTCTTCCCCATGCTCAGCAGCCTCCAGTGCTCGGTCCAGCCGTGGCTGCCTCTGGTCTTGCCTCCTGCCCAGCAGCACGTTGGTTTTGTGGCTCATGATGGCCACTGAATTTACAAAAGGTGATGTAAAAACATGTTCAGGTTTTTTTTGTTTGTTTGCTTTTTCGTGTTTTTGTTTGTTTTGTTGTGTTTTTGTTTGTTTTTTTGTGTTTTTGTTTGTTTGTTTCATTTTGTTTTGGTTTGGTTTGGGTTTTTTTGTGCCTGTATAGCTCGTCTTTCAGTTTAAAATCCAGATTTCTTCAGTTTATGAAAATAATTTTGTCTAGTTAATGGCTAATAGAGCTGAGCCCATCTGCACCCATTGAGGACTCTTGGCCAGCTCTTTACAGTTTAGCAGGACCTGAAACACATCTCTTGAGCAAAGGATGTGCTGGAGATGAACCTTTTCTGCTCTGGCAAGTAGTTCCTTGCAAGTCTTAGGCTGTTTTCCTGAGCAACAGGGTCTTGGTAAGAGCTTTGGCTGTGTGTGTGTGTGTGTGTATGTTAGTGCAGGCACCATCCTTGCAGGTTCATCCTCCTGGCATTGCACGCATGGACATCACCTGGGTTTTCATTACTGCAGGCTCAGGGGTGACCAGAAAGGGCTCAGGGAACTTTGTCCAGCTCCCCCATTCCTCCTTGCACCGCTTCTGCTGAGGGCCTGGGCCTGGGCCAGTCTTGTGACGTGTTTTTCCCAGTATCCCTGGAGGAGATCACAGTTTGATCCTGGAGATGTCCCAGCTCACCAGCCTTCTCCAGCTGCCACTGGATTCAGTCAGGCTTTTCCAGAGCTCCGATTTGGCCTCATCTAAGGAAAACCAGAGCCTGCCAGGCTTGCACCATCAGGAAGGCTCCAGCCCCACTGTGCAACTCAAACCGTTACCAGATTCAGCTGGAAAACAGACCAAAAAAGCCCAAATTGCAGAGGTGCCTGAGCTGGGGCGTGGGTGGAGGACAGGCAGAGAGCACAGTTATTGCTGTGATTCATGCAGGTGCTTCATCCAGCATCCAATGCACAGTGTTATCCCACACCTTTGCGATCAAAGAGGTTTCTTGGGGAGAATGAACAGTCACTGCAGTAGGGAGAAGGGATACAATGAAGCTGAAGTGGAAAAAGCTGGAGACACCTCAGCATCTGCTGGAGGTTCAGCCCCTGAGATGCTCCCCAGAGAGGGTCTCGCTTGCAGGCTCCAGCTGATGGGTTGGCATGGACTCTCCAGTTCTCTGTTTCCAGACTTCCCAGAGGTTGGGGGAGCCTGGCATGACCAGCACAGGAGCAGAAAGCCCTTGTGGGATCCCTGTGGGGCGTGTGGCTTGCCTTTGGTCCTCCAAGGAGGGCTGTGGGAGCAGGTTGCTGCTTGTGCTGCTGGCTGCTCTGTGAGCCAGAGCAGAGCCATGTTTGGAAGGAGGGGGGGAACCTCGTAGGAATTGGATTTTAAAGGCAAGTCCGAAGTTCAAAAGTAGCTGCAGTTTGAACAGAAATCTACTCTTTGCAGCCAATTAACAAGGCTGTGAAAGCTGTGGGAGCATCTTGTGTTTTGACAGTGTTAAAAAGACATGGAAACTGAGCAGTGCAGGTTGAACGTGCCACCATTGCTCTGGTATCAGCAACCCAGTGCCGGGTCAGTCTGCCAGTGGCCCCGCAGCATGACGGGTCCCAGAGACCAGCAAGGTCCCAGCCCACACCGCCCTGCCTGCTGGGGTGGTACCAGCAGGAGAAAACAACACATTTTTGGTTAACCCCAGCCAGAGCGGTTTTGTATGCAAGGGTCTGTGTTTATACCACACAGTGCCCTCTCTTTTTCTTCCTGGGTTGAAGGTTTTCTTGGCTGGAAGTGTCTGGTTTGGGCTATCTCTGCTGCAGGGGGACTGGCGTAACAGGGATGCTCCGGCTGCCTGGCTCTGCTCCCATGAACAGGTGAGTTTGCAGCTGTTTCACTCTCTCAGCAGAGTGAATCGATGGGTTTGGCTCCAAATTAATTTAGCAGACTTAGTCTTCAGAGAGTCAGACAGGTCTGGCACAGCATCCAGGGTACAGCTGAGGGAAGGTAGAGGGTGAGAGGGATCCTTCCCAAGAGGGGGTTACCTGTGTGCAGGGCAAAGGATGTTCCGTTGTCTTGCGGATGCAAGAAATAGGTCCTCACGCAATTTCTCCAGGGCCTGTGAAACACTGAGGCTCCCAGAGAGACAGATTTTCCTTCCCTCTTGACTAATGGAGAGTGAAAGACTCCATGTCTTGTGTCTGGATGTCACGCACACAGAGTCCCTCTGGGGCCTCCTCCTATCAAGAGTCTCTTGGTACAATTCCCTCATCGTTTTCTAGTGAAAAGAGGCTGATCTGATACTGCGGTGCAGGTGTGGCCATTGGTATGGGACTCCAGGGCCCCCAACTAAGGCAAGAGGAGGGTCTCCAGACACTTGTCAGACACTGTATGGACAGAAGCAAGCAGGATCCGATCTCTCTTCATTTTGTCACCTGAGGAGAGTGGAGATCCCCTCCCTGGGTCACCTCTGGACCTTCCCACCCCACTGAGATGTGTGTTCCCTTCCTGGGATACTTCCCAGACAGCACTGAGTGACCCAGCCAGCGGCTTTGGGGATGGCACCGAACAGGCACCCCTGCTCCTGGGCAGAGCCGGTGCGGAGCGCCGCAGCCTCCGCGCCAGCCCACGCCGGCTAACGCAGCCCTTTCTCCGGCCGCTGCCATCACGTTGATGCTCCACAATCAAATTAATGAGGAGCAGCAGCGCAGGCAGATCGCGAGCGAGCGGTGAGGGGGTGGCGGGTGAAGGCGGGCGGGGGGGGGGGGGGATGCTCTCAGTGACTCACTGCCTTGCTCCCCGCTCGGGGAGAGGGTTTTCTGTTTTGAAGGTGAATGCTGGAAAGCAGCTCCCTTCTTCCCTCCCTCTTCCCCCCAAGCCAAAAAAAGCTATGACAGCTTGATTTAGGGCTGGATAATGAGGCAATTGTGAGGAGGATGGGTACAGCGGGAGCCTGTGCTTGCCAAATCGTTCGGCTTAATTGATCAAATATCTTTATGCATCGTTTATTCCTTTAAGGCGACCATAAGCCTCTTCTTCTGCTGCATGGAAATAAAAAGAGCAATGCTGGAAATCACCCAGGCTGAACCCTGGTGCAACAGAGAGTGGTGGGTGGCTGCCGGGCACCTCTTCAACCACCAAGGACTTGCCTGGCTGCCTGCGCTGCCCGTGCTGCCTGCACCAAGTGGAAGGTGGGCGAATGGATCCAGCCTCTCCAGGGCTCCCCAAGGCACTCAGCAGGCAGGAGCACAACTGCCATCCGGTGGGACTTGTCCTGAAGGACTGGCAGGAGTGTAGGTACAGCTGTGTGTGCTGCCCAGGCTGCCACTGCCCTTCCCTGGGGCCGGCTGTGTCCCCGAGCGCCGGGGCAGTGTGCCATGCGAGGGCTGTCCCTGCCGTTCATGCTGCGAATGAAAACACCCAGTGAGCCAAGATGGACACATAAGTAATTGCTAGGAAATGTTTCCTCCATGCAATTAAGTCTCTGTAATCACTAAATCCCTCAGTAAGAGCTGGATCTGTTAATTTACAAAGAAAGAAGGACAAACCAAATCCACTCCTCGTTGGCTTTTATCTCCCGCTCTCATGTTGCAGGATGCCAGTTGCAGGGAATTGCTCTTGGTGTGGGCAGGACAGGGGGGCATATGGCTCTCATTCCAGCTTCCTCCCCTGGACATCCCTGCTCCCAGGTGCTGGCTTCAGCCCCCTGATTCTCCTGTGTCTCCTACAACCCTTTCTGGCCTGGATTCAGGCTGGCTGGCACAGTGCTGGGAGTCCCCTTGCACACCCAGGCTTCAACACACTGTATTTGCCACCATGGAGAAAAGCTGCTGCTGAATGGGCTGTCGGACCCTGGGTGGGTTGTGGCGAGAGGCTGTGGGTCATTGGCAGAGGAAGGGCCTCTGCTCGGGGCAGGCAGAAGCAGCCCCATCCCTCCTGCCTGCAGCATAGTCCCAGGGCTGCAGCTCGGTGCCTGCGAGCGCCCGGCTGCTTTTTCCATCCTCAAAACAAGAGCTGCCTCTAGCGGTACCGGAGACGCCTCGGGGCTTGTGTGGGGCTCCAGCCGAGGAGCTCCTTCCCAGCCCTGCCTTGGGGACTGCTGCCCGGCTGTGATGTGCACCCACCGCCCAACAACTGGCTGGGGCTGCACAGGAGGGTCCCCATGGCTTTCATCCCATCCACCACCAGCGTCCCCCTTCTCCGTCCGCGTTACCCACTGCCCCTCCTGCCACTGCCACTGTCAGCCCAAATCCTGGCTCTGAGCTCACCTGCGTGTTCTTGCTGCTTGGATTCAGCTTGGCTCATAAAAACCTTGACTGAACCTCCCTTTCAGCTAGACAAACCTTGGGCTGCTGAGATAAGAGCAGCAGCAAAGATAAACCCAGCACTTCGCTGCGTCGCTTCAAGGACAGTTTGATGGGAAGCAAAGTGTGGGTGCTCACAGGCAAGGAGAGATCAGCAGGGACAGCTGGCAAAGGATAAGACAGGCAGACCAGATGTGTGCTTCTTTCCAGAGGTGGCTCCACTGGTGCACATAGAAATGTCAGGGACCAAACAGAATTGGCCTGCCCCATTGGCCCCATGCCTGGTACATGCTGAGGGTCACGCTCAGACCTCAGCACTGTGCCCCTCACACCCTGACTGTGTCCTGTGCTGCCTCTAAGCAGCTTTTCCAGGCCAGGGGATGCTGCAACGTGTTCAGGCTGAGAGCTAAAAGATGGGGCAGCTGATTGGTACAACACATCCCAAGATGCTATTTTGGACTCTCCCAACCACCAAATTCTGTTTCCTCTTATTCAATCCCCATCCATGACAAACCTTCACCATCTGTCCTCTTACTTCACCTAGAGGACTAGCAGACAGAAAATCTCATGATCCTTTTGGAGCTCCCCCCTAGTTGGCCAAGGCCAGGTGAGTTCTACCAGCATTCACATGCGAAGCAGAGGTATCTTCTCTCCTGGATGCAGCTGGTCATCTGCACTTTCCCCTTTGCTCAGAGCAAGTCAAGTGACATAAGTTTTCCTTGATCACACATCCAGGGATGCTCCTCTATACTCCTGTGCTCCAGGGATGAACAACTAGACCGTGAAGCCTTAGAAGAAGGCTGGAAATCCTAGAAATATCTGAAATGAAATGCGGGAAAGAAGACAATCAGATGGAGGTAGATTGACAGCCGGGGCTGAGACTCAGCCCAAACTCACAGGAGAAAGACAGTTGGCCTGTGCTCCTTGCTGCCAAGAGGACACTGTGGTTGAGGCATGTCAGGAAGAATTGCCGTTCTTTATGACCACTAATGGTATTTGCAGCTCTGCATTTAAAGATGATGATAAAGGTAATCAAACTGTCAGGAACAGAGACAGATGGGGAGCTTGCTGGAGCCAGCGAGGGATTCCCTGCTTTCAGTTAACAGCTGTGATTTATATTTCATTCACACCTATGGATTCAGAGGAAGGAGCAGGGCAGCAGTGCTTTACAAGAACACTGTAGGGAGGAGTACAACAGACCCTGAATTTATCTGTGTTTTTGCTTCTAGACTTGTTTATGCCTTCTTTAGATATCACCATGAGGTATCACAGGGGTTATAAACTTTTTCCAGAAAATATTTTGATGAACAGAATTCCCTAATGAGATAACAACCAGTAGCTTAACTTCCTGCAGCTGGATGTGTCCTGAAAACCAGCGACCCCACTTTCCCTTCCCATTCCTCCCACACAAGGTTTTGACAAGGTCCTGAGAGCAGGCACTGCGGTCCTTATGATCTATCCGAGCTATGAAGTACATGGTTCTTTCAGAAGTACAGGCTGCAAGAGCAGCTGCAGGGATGAAGGAAGGGGAGGGAGGTGCAAGGGCTCCCCAGCTGCATAGCCACTGGCCTTGACTGGCCAGCAAGGTCCATAACCCACATCTTTGATGGCTGTGGATCCCCAGCTGTATATCAGAGACCTATCTTGCTATTCTTTGAGCTCTCGCTCTGTCATGATTCTGGCATCCTTCCTTTCTTCTGTCTTCAGATGTTGTCTCTTTTCTCATCTTACCTTTGTACAGTGTCATGTTGACAGCAGGGACAGCTGGCAGCTACTTTCTTTGTAACACAAAGTCATTCAACACGGTGCTGTGTCTGCACTGATACCGTATCCATGCAACCTGTGTTTCAAGGATCATGTTTGCTTTATTTCTGTGGATTAAAAAACCCCAACAAAACAGTAAGAAAACAGCCTTACTAAGAAGAGTTCTAGCAGTTAATTAGTTTCAACATTGAAAGGGCCACTGCCCAGCAGCTAAAAATCATCATGTTTGAATGGTGAATTAAGTCAGCTGAGCAATAAATCTGAGCAACAAAACAGTCCCTTTAGCTCAGAGTTCTCTTTCCTCAGAACACTGATAAATGGCTTTTTCTGAGAGCCCACAAGGTCATCAAATTAATAAAGCATTTCAAGTAATGTAAGGAAGTGAACTGACACCCTGCTGCAAGAGATTTTTTGTTAAAGCCAACACCCTATAACAGCGTGATGCATATAGGATTTCCGATTAAACCCATCCTCTAACTTAGGTTGGTTGTCCGAATTCCTTCATGTCTGTTCCAGTCCATTGTCCTCCTCCCTAGTCATTACTTAGGAGAGTTGAGCTTGAGAAAAACTCACAAAAGAAAAAAAAGGAAGAAAAATGAAAACTTGGGGTTCTCCCACAAGTTACTCAGAGTATTTACCATGAAGGAAAGTGAAGAGAAGGCACCAAGAAGGGAAAGTAAATGAAATGCTGAAAAGCTCATGAGGTAAAGGTGGGACATGCTTGTATTCTTTGCAGTGGCTGCTTTCCATGCCCTACAGCATATATGTATGAAGCTGTCACAAGAATGATGCACCCAAAATATTGGATTTACTCATTTGACATGAATAGGGGAAGGGAGTGTTGCCTGCCAGCACTAACATGAGGGACATTTGCATTACCCAGCACAGTTAGGCAGCAGGAAGGTCCATCCAAAGCCCAAGAAGCAACAGTTGGACATCCACGTATTAAATAAACAAAGAGTTCAACTTTCAGTTAAATTCTGCAGGCTTAGCCTGGCGCAGAATGACCTCTTCAGACATGTCAGGCACATAAAGCCAAGTATGGCCTGGCTTTATGTCACCACTTGATTCCTCTCCTGCGTGTTTGGGGTGGTGCTGATTTGGGCTGAGATGTAGCAGCAGTAGGCATGGATAGGATGAGATGGGTGATGAATTTAGAGATGCTCGGGGGTAGATATTAGGGAAATCTTTCTAGCAGTTGGGGTAGTTTAGCAGGGGAACAGATTGACTGGGAGATGGGACATCTCTGCCAGTGGCTGTAAGGTGGGACAGACACAGTGGCTGAGAGCACGTCACGGGTGGCCTCTCATGCTCCCTTTTAACCCAGGACTGTTCTCAGTGCCCTGATCTTTAGAGGAAGAGAAAGTAGCATGGGACACAATCTTCACTTTCAACTCTTGCAGATGACCCATATCAGGCCTTGTACCAGAGGCAGAGAGAAGGCAGAGGGAACTCCAGATAGCTCTCTCCAACTTCCTTACTGGAAGTTTGTGTGATGGCAGCCTCTCTCTTAAATTTAAAGCTGAATATGTCCCCTAACTTTCCACTGAAATGGCTTTCTGCAAGCTTATGTTACACTTGAAACAATTTAATATGAAATATATATTTAATAATATGGTAGCACAAAAAGGCACCGAAAAGGACAAACATGAAAAAGAGCGAGCGCTAGCCTCTGCAATATTGTACCCACTGGGTACCCTGCATGAAATCCTAGCCCAGGTTTCATTTGCCTGTGGCTGACTTCGAGTACGAGCTTCTCGAGACGGCCTCCAGCACATTTATCCACAGCAGCTCTCTGCCTGCCGAGGGCTATCGCAGCTCGGCGCTCGCAGTGACACCAGTGCCGCCCTGGGCACACGCCGCGGACAGCCCTTCTCCGGGGGGATGGACATGCTCATCGCTCCCCCCGCGCCTGCCGAGGGCTGCCATCCACACCCAGCAGCACACACGCGACGACGACTCCGGCCTCTCTGCGGGCTCACTGACGTGCAGCAGAAACCCCAGATACCATATGGAACAGGGAGGCAGATGGATGGACATATGTATAATCTGTGCGCATCTCTGCTGATGTAAACGTCCCAGCACAGGCATTGATACTCAAATCTATGGTTTGCATTTGGGGCATGAGAGAATTTTTCTCCCATAAAATAAATAAAATGCGTTCCGAGCGTCTTGGGATGAAGCCATTCTAATCCTTTTATTCTTTCCAAAGGAAAATGATTCCATATTCAGGGCACTGTGCAAACAATTAATTAGCCTAATGAAAATGAAAGCCCTAATTGCTCAGTATTATTATGATCATTGGCAGCCAGGCGTGACCAAAGAATATGCACTGTCTTACCAGGGATAAAGTGCAACTTTCCAGCTTTTGGGGCTTTTTTATTTGAACATCTAGCAAAACAATTTTTTTTTTTTTGAGTGATGGTATAATTCTCCCTTCCACATGCAAAAAAGCTGGCAGTATTTGAGACATCTGAATGAGCTGCTGTACAATAAAAAAAAATGAAGAGGAGAGAGACCCAGCTGGTGCAAAATGACCTGGCTGGCTGGAAGTCGATAAAGCTGTAACTTGCCCGAGTTGAACGACATGGTGGTGTCTCCACTGCGTGTCTCCTGCAGGAGTCTTGACTCACAAGCCAAGAGTGCTGCAACATTAAGAAAAAAACGTATTTTTTTAAGGAGCACACCTAAAATTAAAGTAGTCATCCTTAACGCAGCTCCTTTTTCAATGATCTGTTGTTATCCAAATGGAAAAGTGCTTTAAATTCATGCAGATTAATTCATTCACTGTGGATAGGATCATGGAGAGTCAGGTTACAGGAGCTTTAAGAAACTGAACTGCTATCATTCATGCATATCTCGTAACATGGAGATAGAAAGCAGATGCTGGCTGAACACTGACCTAGCCTGAGGAGTATGGGTCCAATAATTCTTCCTTTAAGCAGCTGATTCTCATGGGAAAATCCCCAAGATTCAGCTTTAATTCTATTATCTGCCTTGTGCAGACACTGGCAACCAGAGACTATTCTTTAAAAACAATGTAGGTGAAGTCTGCTCTCATTCACATTGTACAACTGCACCGACTATATTATAGAGGGTTTCTCAGCGAGCTGGATTTCTGCTGTTTGGGGTTAGGAGACTTGTAGTTTAAACTTAACTAGGGGCACTTTTATTCAGTGCTCCAGGCTGGCATACAGAAGACATCCATTATCATGCAGGATCAGACACTCACATGGGAAACAGCTTCCCGGTGTAACCAGTGGTGATAGGTAAGCACCTTGTGTAGGCGCTTGAGATCATACCCTGGCAGAGTCTGATACTCTGAATTGATTGCAAAGGGATCAGGGACCCAAGCCTGGTCAGCACAGCACTCCAGGGGATGCTATTCCCTCCCCGTGTAATTTAATAAACTGGCTAGCACAGAGCAAGGGTAAAGTCAGACCTACATCTTCTCCAGCTCTAGGGACGCAGGGCGAGAGCCACCCATACCCTTCCCTTGGCACAGGAGTGCAAATTTCTTTATGCTACCTCAGCAACACAGTGGAAGAACAGCAATACGAACTTGGTCACCTGAAGGCTAAATATACTGAGTTTTGAGAAAGATTGAAAAAAAAGAAGTGATTACAATATAGAATAGTACAATCCCGTGAAAAAGCTAAGAACAGAAAATAAAGGTTTGCGGCTGATTGTCACTGCACTTCACAATCACTCTTTTAGCTTGCAAAAGTGAAATCACGGGCCTTCCTGAAACCATTTCAGGTCTGTTACCATTTGTTTATGCAGCTGGTAACAATTATTACAGATGCTACTGGGGACTCTGAGACATAAAAAAATTACAGACCCAGAGATGTCATAGCAGGAATGGTCTATCAGAGAACTGAATATCCTAGCAAGCTTTGTCAGGCTGACTAACAACAATCTTGAATACTGTTGCTCTTTAACCTCAAATAAACAGACACTTGTCACCCCTTACTGATAAAAAGAAAACCCTAATTAAACGAGGCTTTTGTTTTTAATTTATTTTGCAAATCTACTAATTCATTTTATGAAAGTATGAAATCCTATGTGGTTACATTAAACAGTTACATTACAATCCAGGTAATACAAATAACCACTACAAAGTTAGTTTCAGGTACTCTTGGATAACAAGTACATTTAACAGTATTTAAAATAAAAAGTAAGTCACAAAGAAGAGAAAAATAGCCTTGTGATTGTCAAATAATTTAGTTTAAAGCA
The DNA here is from genome assembly GCF_018691265.1 of Tyto alba. Lineage (NCBI taxonomy): Eukaryota > Metazoa > Chordata > Aves > Strigiformes > Tytonidae > Tyto > Tyto alba. Next base: position 9,187,391 of record NW_024881279.1, on the reverse strand, counting down.
AGGAAACCACTGTAGATTCTCATCCTACAAAAAGTTAATAGAGGAACACTGACATTTACATCATCTTTCAATGTTAATGTTCAATTAGATGCATCAAATTTAAGAGCACATCTACTCAGGTTAACAAGTATAGTTCACAAGTTGTTTGGAAACCAGTATCAGGTTTCATTTTCTGGAAATTACACTTACAGTGTAACATCACTAACATTTTTGCTTTCAGATGCATAAAAATCCTGTAATATCATTTGTAAAATACACTAGAGCTTTAAATCTGCTCTAATTGAATTCAGCGGGAGTAGGATCAGTTCCTACATTTAGTAAGTACTCCTGATTTACCAAAATCCTTACAAAACAGCCTCCTTCCCAGGAATGAAATTAATTTAGCAAACAAAATAGTGGAGTAATTCAGCAAAACTCTTAGTGTTACTATCCAGCAATTGACACTGCAATTGCATTTCTGAGGACCTTTATGCATGATCATTCTTTCCTCTCCACCAGCAACAGGACACACAAAGACACCAAGTAACTATGATTAGTAAGAACTTGGAGCTATGTAAATAAAGTATAAAAATCAAATAACAGATTGAATTAATCTAGAAATTGCTCTCCTGACACCCATCTGAAACACCTCTAGTGTCATTCTGCTGCCTGCAAGCTGCCACTTCTGATGAGACATCTGTCAATCACAATTGCGTAACCGGTCCTTAGGAAGCAATTAAACGGAGCTTTGATTTTGTAGCTGTATCTCCACATTGCAAACGTAGTTCAGGGCAAAATGTCCAAGATGCTACTGCCACATATAATGCAACAGTTTCACAGAAGCAAGGAGAGCTGTTTACGGGTAAAAAAGGCAGGTCAGGTACAATCCTGATGGCCTGTGGCACAAAGGAAATTAAAACAGTTCATTCTCTCTTGTAGCCTTCATCTCTTTCAACTAGGACATCTAATATGATGCAACTCCTCAAATCTCCACTCATGCATGTGCAACAAACCCGCAGACCTCGCTGTAGCACAGAAGTGAAGCCAGCAGCATCCTGGCAGGGCTTCTAAGAAAACTAGGCATTTATCCACAAGACTATTGTTTAACACTGATCACCTCAAAAAACTTAAAGAAACCAGACAGGTTACACAAAACTATACAAACTTTTCACCTGAACATAAAGTGCCATCAAACTATGGAAGCAAGAAAGAAGCTACTGTTGAGGGCAGTAGCTATTCTAAGGGTCTACAGAAGGCTTTGTTCTCCTGAAGCTGATAGTTTGCTACAGTCTTGGAAATGGTACCAAGCTGGTGGGAATGCTACTACAACCAAGGCTAGCAATTTTCTTCCTTCCTGACAAATACCACTCCTACCCAACACGCCAAAGCCAACTAGGCTGCACTTGATGGTGGCTGACTGCAGAACTTTGCCCAGAAGGTGGTTTAAAATAGTAATAGATGCTTCACTTTCCCATCCTCTGATACGATACGATACATATAATCTGTTCAGACCCTTTGTTATGAGCATACATTACAACAGATGGCCGCACCCTGTTATTACCACTCTGCCTGCTTGTTTTCCACCTCTACTCATGTAAATGTAATGTCAAATCCTCTTAAGAATCCTGAGCAGCCATCCAGAATCACTTGTTCAACTGACAATTCTGTAATAATAAGGAAAGAAAAAAAGAGTTGTGGGAAATTAAATGGTGCTCCTGTTGCCAAGTTGTTAAAATTATATGGCAATATGCTTCCAGTAGTTGTAAGAAATTAATTTGTGGAGTGCTTACAAGCTTTACATCTACTAAATCTCAACAGAATATAAAATGCTATTTAAGTGATACGACTTACAAACGTTAAGGAGAAAAAAAAAAAAATCAGCACCAAAGAGTGAAAGAAACTAGATTCTTGTCTGCACTCTGACTCCTTGAGGCTGGATCTCTACAGCTGAGGAAGCTGTGTGGGAGATCCTTGGTGAAGTACTTGTGTGTGTACATATGTCAGCACCTGCACCTCTCCCTTCTGCCAGCCCTCTTCAGCTGACGAGGCAGGGCACGTTCAGTGAGTGACTCCACTCCTGTAAACAGTGGCTGGCAAACAGCTCAGCCAACCCCTCCACTAACCACTCTCTCAACGGCTTTCTGAAAGTACTAGCCAGATAAAAGTGAGTGTCACTACTTTTCACCTCCTTTATTGTAATGTTATTCAGAAAGATGTGTCTGAGACACCTGATGTGTAGATGAATTAATTTTTAAATTATGCCACTACATATTACTGTCATTCTTTTCTCACAACAACGTCAAATACAATATAAAACTTTGGGTTTTCTAGTGAGTGAAATCAGCAAAGTCAAAAGAAAGACAATGCTGGCAGTGCTGTTACTGCTCCGCTCTGTAAGATAGAACCAGGGTAAGGCGCTTTGGCAATCAGCACCAAGTTTGAGAGACAAGCTTTGTAACAACTATTTGCTCTCCATACACTAGAGTATGCACAAGGGTTTTTGCAGATGCACGGAAAACTGAGACCCCCTGGTTGTTCTCTAAGCTGCTTTGAAACTACAACAATTCATTTAATCCAGCAGCAGATCCTAGTCCTATTCTTTTCCCAAGTACAGTACATTTTGATAGCAACATAGAAGCACACGACACAAAACAGGTTTGTTCAAGCTCACCATGGTTCTGATGGGCTACACGCACCAAGAGGCAATTCAAAAAGAGCACACAATTCATCCGGACAACACTGACTCAAAGGAATTCCAGCTCCACTTTGTGAAGGAAGAAAGAATTCACAAAGAAAAAGATCTTATTGCAAGCTGTACTGCTCAGCTTGGCCACTTCTAATACAAGTCAGAAGTATCAGAAGCTACCAAGGAGCCAAGGACAAAGAATTCCTCTTTTGTAAATATTTTAAGTATAGCAAACTTGCTTTAAAAAGAAAAGCCACTGCACAATATTCCAAATGGCCTTCTCTAACAGACTTGAAATTATTAGATCAACACTGACAGAAAATACAGATTTCAGTAGCAGTTCTGGCACCTTGAAATTTGGAAAATTCTTGTGCATATGGGACTGAGGCAGCTCGTTTGCAGACCCCTTGCTCACAGTATCCAAGGGTCAGCTGTGCTTCCTGCACAACAGCGTACCACTGGGCTCAGCAGGCGCCTTCCTCAGAAGGTGCAAACTGGCAGCTGTCGTGAGAAACAGTGTCAATGCTCTGCACTTCTGACTGCGGGTGAATGGACACCTGGACAGCTATCTCTTGGCCTTGCTCATTCATGGACCCATCGTCTGAATCTCCAGCTGGTGAATCGCTGCGCTTGATCTCTGGGTTGACGGGGTATATTGCAGCTTGGGTACCGCAGCCTTGGGTCTGTTTTTCCTCCTCCCCAACTTCATCGGGATCGTCAACTCGCACAGCCTCAAAGATCTCCTCCATGAACGCCCTGCAGTTAAGGATCAGAGGTGGAAGGGGAATGCTTCTGGCGAGCTCTTCAATGTACCGAGCAAACTCCATGGTCTTAAACTGAGTGACTTTGGCCAACTCTAGTGTTTTGGCAGATGTAATGATAGGGATACGCTTGGCTATCTCAAAAGCCTTCTGAAGCTTCTCAGCCCCTTCCGTCCTGAAGAACTCATTGATAGCCTTCTCTGTTTTGCGGAGGTGACTGCTCATCATGCACAGGCGGGTTATATTTAAAATGAGGGTGATAGCGAAGGCAACGAGGCACACAATCATGTAGTAGATACTCATGTCTCCTGAGGTGAAGATAACCCTCAAGGTGACTGTGTAATACAAGGTGTCATTATGACTAACACCTGCACACGTATATCGCCCCCGGTCAGCAAAGCTGACCTTTGTGATGTTAAGGGAATTATCAGCAATCCTCCACCGGCCACCTGGAGATTCAAAGGAAATAAACTGAGTTAGTGAAACAAAAAAAATCACTAGGTGAACTAGAAACTTGCTGTTTGCTCCATCAACAGGAGGTGCTTCTAAGCTGGAGCTTAGAAGCAGCCCATTTCTATTATAACACAAGCAGCACACCAAGGATTGAAACTTCCTTTCCATGCTTGTGATACAGAAAGCTATAACCCAGTTACCAGTCCTACAGCTTAAATTATTCTGCACGCTTGTTACATCGGTTTTTCTCCTTTCTCTCACCTGCACTTTCTTGTATGTTTTTGGACTGCTAGCTCTTTCTGACAGGGAATACTTTACTCACGCTTCTCACTCACTGTGGAACACTATGTCGAAAGACTGTCCTCTATAAAGTCTAACTTTCTATATGTTCGGAGTCAAAAGCCAAATGACCCATGAAAAAGATCACAGTCTGTAAATGGCTCTGCTGGCAAAAGAACCCAGGATTTTCTCGAGACACAGTCTTCTGCTGAGCATGCAGTGCTGATATACAAAACCCATGTAAAAAGAAATCAATAAAAGAATCTAGCTTTATACAGTATTTCCTACACATTTATAACTCGGGGGAAAACTGTTTTCATAACTCATTCTTCTAATTACTCTACATTGAACTAATCTCCAGGTGACATTATTACTACAAAGAGCTTACTGAATACTTAAAGCAGAAAGATGGCCTCTGAGAAGATCCTATCAATTAGTTTGATGACCTTTATTAATACTCATAGAGTAAATAAAACCACATGCATCTCTAAAAGGCATTATTTTTTGAAAATTAAAAACTACAGGGACAAACTACAAGAGCCAATGGCTAGGAAAAGATATTCTCTCTCTGTACAAAAGAGTTAAATAGCATGTATTTCATCATTGGCCATTACAAATTGCATTAGTTTCCACAGTCTTACTGGTGCATAAACCAGAAAATAAATGCAATAAGTTACCCCATGCTTTAAATAATCCTGTAACAAAATTAGAGCACTGACTGCCAGCTGGGAAAGGTCACAAGTTGTGGAGAACTGTGTGTAATTCATGTGTTTGGAAAAATATAATATAAACCAGAGCAACAATAAAAACAAACATTAGTTAGTATCTGGTCAGATGCAGGTTGATTTCTTCTGTATTGAATACAGTGATGCCTAATGAATGAAATGATTCTGTGGGGCACTACAGCAGGATGGATGGGCTAGGTCAGAATTTGGGTATAATTCACATCTCAGAGGGCAAAGGGCTTTGTCTTGCTCTCTCCTCACCTCCCAACTGTAAAAAAAGGGAGGATAGGAAGAGAAAACAATAATAAAGTCCCCGAGGCTTTCAGATACTGTATAAAAGGGGAATACTGAAGGACAGAAAACAGCAGGAAAGCTCACCTTCATCTTTCTGTTCAAGCAGGTGTCCTCTGGAGTTATACCACAGAATATATTCATACTGGCTGATGTTCAGTTTACATTCAATTAAAATACTGGTCCCCTCTTTGGCTATGATATCATGGTGTGCTGGAGAACTTACTAAAGCTTGAGACACTGTATGAAGTGATGCATTGAAAGAACTAAAAGCAACTGTCCCATTAAAAGCTACATTTTCCAGTGTAAATCCAATTGAAAGATCAGCACTAACAGTCAAAATTAACAGGCAATAGCTGAGCTTCATGGAAAGCTAGAGAAAATTCTTTTTTCATCTAATTTGAAGAAATGAGGTCATATGATATTAAGCTGTCTGTATTGCTCTGAGATAGGAGAGGAGGCTCTTGATTCGTTCAGTGATAGAAAATGTCTTGGATCCAAATGTACTTTCAAGACCATCAATACTGGAAGCAGAAACTGGAAATCCAACTGACAAAAAAAAAAAAAGTTTATTAATGATAGCAAGCTTATGGCGTATTCAAATTTCATTTCCAGTAAACAGATTTTGATTAGCATAATACAAACTGTCATCTGAGAGGTTCCAAATCAGAGATTTTCTCAGAACACAGTAATGAAACGAGGGTAAGAAGGCATTAGCACAAACTTCAGTCTTCTAGATGTTCATCTACCCATCCAAATAAATAATCTCATGAACAGTAATCATTAGGAGGAAAAAGGTTTTTAAAAAAGAACAAATTGCTCAGACTACTCAAAATGAGTAACTATCTCTAGGATCAGAAAGTGGATTCTGCATTTGTTAACAGAGGAAAAGAGCTTTCTTAATAGAGAAAGAAAAGCAAGAAAGAGGAAATAATTTCTGCCTCCCTCCCCACCAATATCAAAGGGCTTTTAAGCCCTGGTCTTCTAAAGCCAGTCTTACGTTTATCATCTAGAGAAAAAACAAAGCCCACAGACATCTGATTTTTAGCATTTATACATCTATTTACTTGATTTTAGAGGCACAGTCATTGTTAGATGTCCAAACATTACATAATATAATTTCTTGTGTTGGAAAAACCCTCTTGGCAGTTATCTACAGCCGCAGAGAGGAAGTCCCTTTCTGAGTATCAGGACACTGATGCCTAAACATACTTCTGTTTTTTCAATCTCTCTTGCTGCTGCTGCTGTATTTTCTGTCTTGCCTCTTTTTTTCTTGTTTGTTTTACTATAAGCTCCTGTTGAAAATCTTTTACTTTATGCTGCTACTTCTCAGCAGTCATATCCTGTTTATCTCCTTCTCTACCCAAATGCTGCACCATATTTCACAGCAATTTGAAAAATTATTTTGTCTAGGGACAGAATTCACACTCTTCAAATTAATGTGCACAAAAGATATCTTAAGATATCTTTAATTAAATTTTATTTTAAAATATATCTTAGGACATAAGACATTAGCCTTTAACTTCATATTCTTTGCACACAAGGATTTTCCTTTTTTAAAAGCCAGAACAGAACCAACTTGTAACAAAATGAGATGACACTGATAAGAGAAAATCTGTAATCAATTTTCCTGGAAGCCTGACTCAAGACGATTTCTAATCCAATACCCATTCCCTGAAGTTATGATTCCATCTAGACTGATCCAGAGCCCTAAAAAACAATTTACAAAGTACAGAAGCCACAAACCGAAACGTTATCTTAAAGAATATCTCACTTCATTACACTGACTGTGTGACTCCAAAATGATCATCTTTTCTTCTACCAATAATAAATGCTAGTAGAGTTGCATTTCATACGTATCACAATACAAAGGAACACATTTTCTTAATAAATAATGCAAACACTTCTCATCCTTCCAGAATCACTAGATAACACCGCCAAAAACAGACAGAAATCCTATAACTTAAGAAAAATAATAGAAATAAATACAGGTGATTCATACTATTTGTCTTTTCAGCAGAGAAAAATTAAGCATATTCAAGAACAGGAAAATTTGCTGATAACACACTACCCAGACCAGGAATTTTTTTTGCAGTTAAAATTAATTTGTCAAAGGTCAAACCAGATTCCAGACTTGACACCTGATGAGAAACATGTTATCTGATCCACTTCTGTTGCAGCTATTGTCAAAACTAGTTTAACAAAGAAGGCAAAGAAGATAGCTGTGTGCAACTCTCCTTCAAGCTTGACTAACCAACTCACCCACTGAATCCTGCAAGAGAAGCTGGAAAACAGGCCCTCTACTTGTTTCTCTGTAAACACCAATCCCTTCATTTGCCCTCTTCTTTTTTTGATTGGCCCCACTCTGTTTTCTATCATGCCTCTTGTCCGTTCATTTAAGATGAGACCAGCACTGAGAACTCCATTATACTGTTGTGCCGAAGAAGCTACTTTACCACAGCTACATGGTTAAAAACAGTACAAAGGCCTCTTTTGTTCCTGTTTTCCACCAGTTACGCTTTAGGGAAAGTGTTACTGATTCCTGCAGCCTCTGGAGAAGAGCATCCCAGCCACACCAACTGCACAAGTCTGAAAAAACCCAATACTAAGGTTGCTGCTGATCACCAACTATTCTGCTTGAAGGAGTGGTTTTAACCTTCCTTTTTCAGACCCCTTGTATTTTCAGAGTGCTTCAGAGCCTTCAGAAGGTTGCTGACAACTATCTGTTTACCTTGGTAACCCTGTGCAGATGTCTTAAAGGCAGGCTGGGGATTGGTAGCAGTTTGTGGACCACTGAAATCTGGGTTGCTGGAGCTACCGTTAGAGACTCCGTCACAGCTTGCGCTAGCAAATGAGGCACAGTGGTTGCTGATTTTCAGCACATACCACTCCACAACCCAGCTGCCTTCAATTAAAAATGTCACTGCACTTAATGGCTTTTGCTTGCATCAAGACTTGACTTCACAGTGTTTGATGCAATCACAGCTGATGATAGTTCAGAAGTGAAGACAGTCGTCTTCAGTATCAAATCAAATGCACAGAATAACTTAGTCTTCTAAAACAATAAACTCCCAACTAATAATGTTTTAGATTTATTAGAGAATAATTCCAGTACCTTCTGTACTTTGCCTGTGTTATTGTCATTTTAAATTATTAAATTTAAATTGTTAAATTTCCAAGTGTCTGACACTCTTCCTAAAATGACATTAGAAACCTCAGTCAATTATTTAACACAAGAAATACTCAGCAACATTTTCCCTCATAAGAATAAGATAATTATCTTCTGTAATTGCATATGCTCTCCACTATATTTGCACTGAGCTTGCATAATGTATAAAACATTGGTGATGGGTCATTGAGTTTTACTATTAAACTCTTCGAGGTCTGATTTATTAGAAATTGTTTGTCACATTTCGCTTTTGGAAATGCCATTATTGCTAAGCAGACAATGATCTCTCACTGCAAAGTGCTGGGAAAAATAAAATGATTTGTGAAATCCATATTCTTCAACTATCACACTTATGCAAAACAGCTGCTGGAGCTGATAAAGGATTCAAAAAGGATAAAGCGTGAACAGTGCCAACATCACAATTCTTCAAGAAAGCATTAAGCCCAAGCAAGTAAACGTGCAGAACAGAAACTGGCTATTTTACAACTGAACCTGAAGTTGAGCTCAACATATTTAACCTTTATTAAACCGTAAGTTGTAACAACAAATAGTACTGGAAAGATAGAAATCCATGATGCATATGCTTCTATGAGTCATCTTTGGCTCTTATCCTTAAAAAGTGTATCTGTGCTTAACTTAGAGTACCATAAGTAGTCCCACTGAGGTCAATGGAAGTACTGATAGCACTTAAAACTATGCACATTTATAAGGCATTGCAAAATTGGGGCCCAAGAGGTTGCAAGTTATATGGCTTTACATTCACTGCTTATAACATCATTTCATACCTGGAGAGATGTGAAGCAATAAACTGGGACACACCTGACAGACCCCAGACCACTCTGACCGGCTGCCACTTCTGGCACACGATGTGGAAACGTGCTCTGGCATTCACAGCAAGTTAACCGCCAATAACGCACACCCCACAGGCCTAAAGGGATCACTTCTGCACGGCGCACACCTTCCAAGCCAAGGTAAGGAGCAAATCTGCGGGACGCGGCATTTTGCTGCATGCATGTCCCCGTGGCAACTCGCGCAGGCCGTGGGATAGGCTGCAAACGAAAACCAGCCTTTTTCAGCCTTTTTTTTTTTTTTTTTTCCCCCTCTGCCAGCTAAAAACGACCGGGCACAAACCTCCACAAAGCAGAAACGCTGTCCCCTGCCGACCCTCACCCCGCCCCCACGGTCACTCGTGGAAAAACCTCGCTCTTAAGCCTGGCTGCTCGAGGCAGCGGGAAACACGACGTGCACCCCCGCCCCCCCCCCCGCAGGCCAGGCAACCACCCGGCCTGACGTCACAGGGCCCCGACGTCACGCTAGGAGAGCACACTCACACCCCCTCCTCCCCTCCCGCAGCATTTTCGTGCCAAAACACGGAGGTGTGACGCGGGCCCCCGGCTTCTCCCGCCGGAGCGGGGGGTGGCGGGGTGCGTGGAGGGCCTGCGCGCCGCTGCGCCGTGTTTTCCTACCCCCCGGCTCCGACGTCGCCAGGTAAAGCCTGTGAGGTGGCGGTACGCCGCTCTCACCGGGAGGAGGGAGGGAGAACGGCCGAGCCCCGGCCCCCGCCAGCCGCCGCCACCGGCCCCGCCGCCCGGACGTGCTCCCCCGGCCGCCCTTCCGGGCTGGGCCGAGCTTCCGGGGTCAGCGGGGGGTGGGGACCGCTCTGCGCCTCGCCTCGATGGTTTGCGGTCCGCCCGGTGAGGGGAGCGCCGCGCTGGGGCGTCGGGGGGGCCGGCACCGGGATCGGGGCGGTGGAGCGGGCCTTGGGAGGGCATAAGGGCCTCGAAGGGGCCCTCAGTAGGAGGGCGAGACCCAAGGGGAGGTGGCTTCGGGCCCCCTGGGGGCGCTTTTATGGGCAAGTGGTATCATGGGGGGGGTGTGGGGGTTTGGGCTCCTGGGGGTCCCCTTATGGGGTAGGAGTCCCATGAGGGGGGCTTTAGGGAATCGGTGGGTCAGGCAGCCCCATTTCGGGGTTATGGAGGGAAGCCCCGGGTGGGGCCGGGCCCAGTGGTGCGACCTGGGTGCCGGAGGCAGCCGGCCAGGCCTGGGGGTGCTGGTGATGCTGTGGGGGTGCGGGGGGGGGGGGGGGCGGTGGGGAGGGGGAGAGGAGATTCGTTACAGGGAAATGGGGTGGGGATCCCCAAGTTGTCACCCGCGGCTGCCCATCCTGTTGTGCTGTCCTCTTTCGCTTAAAGCCAACGAAACCTCGGGGGGGTGTGTGGGGGGTGTGTGTGGCTGCCCTGATGGCATCTGGGGACGAAGCTTAGTGCCGGTGGGAGGGCTGGGGGGTGCTCAGCACGGCCCTGCCTGTCCCTGTTTGCTGCTGCCTTCAGTTACCGCCCTGGAGCTGGCAAAGTGCTGCAGGCCAAGCCAGGAGGAGGGAGAAAACTGTCCTGTGAGCTGGCCGCAGCCTAGCAGCCCCGTTCACTGGCACCGTCATCCCCGACGTGCGATGTCGGGGCTGGTTGCTGTGGCAGCTGGAGCACATTTCAAATTCTGGGTGAATTTAATGACCTGGTAAAGCTCAGCCCTAAATACAGAAGCGAACCAGCTGCTGCCTCCCTACCTGCCCGGCGTTCTGACAGTTATCCCCATCCGTATCCGGCACTCTTCGAAGCAGCCATCCCCCCAAATTTTTTTTTTTTTTTTTTTTTTTTTTTGTCAGTGAAGCAAGTCATGGATTAATTATCCAGAAGGCCTTTTGTACCTTTTATTTGCTTTTTGGAGTTGGCAACCTGTTCGTTTCCCGCAGAGAGCGTGTGGGTATGTCAGTTAGATAAACTGACGTGTTTCTGTGGGACTTTGAACTTCCAAGTGTGACATTTCTTCTTCAGAGGTAACTCGGTGTACATGCTCCTTTAAAAACATAATCTGTGAGGGTATGTGTGGCAACATAAAGGGATTTTTGTCTTAGTTGTGTTTAATTATTTAAAACACAAATGTGATGCTTTTGAACTAATGTCAGAGTATACAAGGCAGTGGTTTTCTGCTTTTCTTTCCATGGATGTTGTAGTCATGTCTGAGAGAGACAGCTGTGAAAATCGGAAAGAAGAAACATCTTACAAAGATGAAAACAAACAGAAAGCAGAGGAACTTGGCTGTGCTGAGAGCAATGAACAGGGAGAGCAAAAGCCTGAGCCTGTGCCTATGACTCGGAAAAGACCTGAGCCCAAACCCCCAAGCCAGCCTGCTGTCACAGAAAACCCTGCAGTTGAAACCCTCAAGGTATGTTCCTGTGCTTGCTCTGAATGACATGACTTCACATTTCATGGCTTTGAGCACAGAATAATTCTGATCATAAGCCCCACTCCTTTTCTGAAAATTCACATTACTGTTTATCTGAAAAGAAAAAGCTGCACAAAAGTTGCACATCAAAGACTGCTCTGTTCCTCTCCTCACCATAATACCCGCATCACTCTTCTGCTTTTCTTCATTAAAGGTCTCAGATTCTCCTGCTACAGTTCAGACAGGATGGGGATACTGGGGAAGCTGGGGGAAATCTCTTCTGTCAACTGCATCTGCTACTGTAGCCACTGTAGGTAAGGCTCTTTCTGGTATTTGATAAATATTTTAACATTGCTTCATGTCTCAAGTTAGTGCTTTTGAGCTTGTTTATAGAGAAGGGGATTTCTGTTATAGCAGCAATTATTGGAAAAATGTCAAGAGAATTGTTCAAGTAATGGGGAAAACTTGTACCAAAAGGCACAGTGAGATTAAGGAGATATGCACAGCCAAAATTACTTTCAAGTTTTTAAAGCGTTTATATAATTTTCAGCTGGTATTTACAACTTGATTTAAAAGCTGAGTTGAAACCTGAGTTTATAACATTCGTAAGCAAGATGGATAGTAGTAGGTTTTAGTGCTGGGTAAATGGTCTTGAACAGAAGGAATCCAGAATAATAAAAAACAATATGCAGCCCTAATCCTGTTTCTGTTCTGATTTCTGTTGTAGCTCATGGTTAAAGTAATACTGCTGTCTTCTCTAGGTCAAGGTATTTCAAATGTCATAGAAAAAGCAGAAACAACCCTTGGGATCCCCAGTCCTAGTGAAATCACTTCGGAGACTAGAGATGCTACAAGAGGTCAGTTTTTACTGCATAAGAGCAACAATTAAATATTTCTCATCAGCCCCAAAATAACATCACCTTACTTTGCATCTTGAGGTGGATACCTCTCTGCTAAAATAATACTATATTGCTTACTTCTGTTAACTCTGAAAAGTGGGTAGGAAAAGAATCCCAAGTCTAACCTTTCTCCTGGCTGACACTTGGTGTTTGTTGATTTTCTCCACTCTGCAGCTGACAGGATCTTTTTTGGGGAGTGAGGAAGTTAATTTTCTGCCTTCTGATGCAGGAAGCGAGAATCCTGGTGCTAGCAGCACAGATGCAGTTGATGATGGCAGTTCCTTTCCTATTGCTGGGGCTCTTGGAGTTTTATCAACCATCTCTACTGCTGTCCAAAGCACAGTGAGTTGGGAATGCAGGAGAAAAGGGGGTTCTGCCTTTCATCTGAAGCATTGTAAGGGGAAACTTTTAATTTTGACTTCCTGTGGGATGAATGGTGAGAAATTGTTTCAACCTGCAGATAAAGGTTATCTTGTGCCTTGCTTCTAACTGGCACTTAATGTGTAAGTTGTCTTGAATTTTGATAGTTCTGTATTAAATGTTTATACATAACAACAAAACCTAATGGCAGACTGTGTGGTGCATGCATTCCCGTGCATGTCACCCGTACTCTGTTATCTCTGCTCTCTTCCTTTAGAGTACTCAGGTAAATGCAGGGTCATACTCATTCCTGGAATATTTCCACTGATTTCTACAGAATTGTCTAGAGATGAAATCCAGTCTCGTCTTCAAAAATTTCTGTGAAACTAGCCCAGATTCCTTGGAAATCAGCTTGCTCCTGTGACCATGAGAAAATCACTTCAGAGGAACCCATTATCCTTAGAAACTGTGCTTTTGTGATCTTCTGTCTTGTCAATTTGCCTGTGAATCTGAAAGAGCCGCAGATGGAAAGCTTGCTTCTGCTTTTAAGGCTTGAACAAGAGTTAGCAACCAAACCCCACAGGTTTAATGTTTTCTGATTGGAAGGATGGGAACTAAATACTTTAATGTGCTGAGAATCAGCTTGTTCACAAAATAAAAATGTATTTCCCGTCAGATTGCTGCAGCTGTCTGAGTGATATATTAAACTGTTGGATGATAGTGTGTTGTGGCTCTTCCCATGTCCTTCTGCTCAATTTGTGGCGATTAGGGTTGGATTTTAGGCTGACAAGGACCAATTTGGCTTTTATATGAGTGTCTGGCATAACATTGCTGATGTAAATCCCCCAAGTAAATTTCTTCAATTGTATAGTCTTCTTTGAGTTTTATATCTATATCCAAATCTGATTCATAGGGAAAAAGTGTTATTAGTGGAGGTCTGGATGCCTTGGAGTTCATTGGGAAAAAGACAATGGATGTAATAGCTGAGGGAGACCCTGGATTCAAAAAAACAAAGGGCCTAATGAACAGAAACTCTACGTTATCTCAGGTATGGCAGTTCCATATCCGTTCCTCATTGATTTCTCCCATTTCTTCTCCCTTCTTTTGTAGTCCTGTCATTAAGCAACCATTTTTACTATTGAACCAAAAGCCTTCTCCTCCCATATTCTATATCTTCTGGCACTGACCTGAGGCCTCTGCGTTTCTTTTTCAGGTCTTAAGAGAGGCAAAGGAGAAAGAAGAGCAGCAGACAGCTACTGAGGTTACCATGGCTACAGAGAAGAAAGCCCATTATGGGTTACTGTTTGATGAGTTTCAGGGTCTTTCGCATCTGGAGGCCTTAGAGATGCTTTCCAGAGAGAGTGAATCAAAGGTAATGGCCTTGAGCAATTTGCCTTCTCTTTTGAATTCAGTCTAGCAGGGAAAAAAAAGATTAGAAATATATGTATATACATGTAAAGTCAAGTGCTTAGAACTTTCTATAAAAAGCTTGATCACACAACTTTGCTTTGACCCCTGCATTGTGATCTTGTGTTTACCCTGGGAGCATTATGTCTTCTCATCAGCTTCTAAAGCCATTCTCTTTACCCAACTAGCCTCAGTTCCTGCATGTCTTCAACAACTTTTCCCACGTTATTCTCTCTTCATACCCACTTGTTTTGTGCCTTGGTCTGAAGAAAAAGAGTATTGTAAGCACAGCACAGATTGTCCTCTCTGTCTTGGGCAAGGAGGAGGGCAGGTCAACATGCAATTTCAGAAATCATTCAAATTTCTTTCATAAAAAAAGTGAATAACTCCTTAAGAATCCATTATTACCTAATGGGGCTTCACAAATAGGTCTTTTTCCCTGCACTCCTTCCTGTAGGAAAATGCTACTTTCTCATCAACATCAGTTGGTGACATTTTTACATTCAGTGTAAACCAGTGCTGCATCATCCATCCTGTTTCTTGTTGGATTTATGATTCTCTTTTTGGCTATGCTGCCCCTAACTAGGTGAAATCAGTTCTAAATGCCCTCTCTGGAGAAGAGTTGGGCGCACTGAAGGAGGAAATGGAACAACTCAAAGAAGCATTTTCTTTACCTGAATTCTTTGAAGAAGAAGAGGAAGAAAAGAAGGGTAAGAGAGCCCCAGGTTCTTTTCAATGAAATTCTCAGTGTAGATCCAGCCAGCCCTGATCACTAGCAATGGGAATGATGCCAATGTTAAGTTATTCTTTAGCTGGATGCTTAATCCTAAAGCTGTCTGTGGCCAGCAGCATGACAGGTAGCAATACCCTTTATCTCTGGAAAACTGCTATGCATTAATTTTTTGTAGCAGGAACGATTTATTGTCAGAGCAGGATTAGAGTTGCTTGACTCCTGGGCAGTTCATACAACTGACCTTGAGCCAAGATGCAAATTCAAAGAGATGCTGGGTTTCCCTGACCACGAGGGAAAGATTGTGAATAGAGTTGTCCAACCTGTGGGAGAGCAAAAAGCCTTTTTATTTATTTTTAAAATGAGAATTAGTCACACAGACCAAAAGACTCAAAGGTGCCTCCATACACAAGAGCCATCGATTCTTGAAGATTATGCAGATTTAAATGTAAATTTCTTGCATTGCTTTTACCTAAATGGCTCATCAGGGAGGGCTTACACACCTGCACTTGCTATCATTTAACATTTAATGTGTCTTTTATATTTGCATGTGATGGATCTCACAGCCTTCCCCCCACTGTTAACATCTGCCCTGCCATATAGTAGGAGAACCATAGGCTTTTAAGTGATATTTCAGACTCTCCAAGGTGATGCACAAGTTAGTGTGTTATAAAATTCTGCCTGTAAAAAAAAAAAAAAAAAAAAAAAAAAAAAAAAAAAAAAAAGAATTACCTTTGCTACAAAACCAGAACCGAGAAAGCAAAAGCTAACCTTCTGCCACTGCTGTCTCCACCTTTTCAGGACTTACCTTATAAATTGTATTTAAAAAGATGTGTTTTAATGCATTCTTGCCTGTGGTGATGATGAAGTGAAGAGAAATAAAGGAAACGGTTGGCAGACTTGTGCAGAACTAGTGCATTGAAGTGCTGCTTATTCCCATATCTGTTCTTTGTGTGGATTCTTTAACCTTTCCTGTTTTTTAGGAGATGAAGAGTTCACAAAAGAAGTAACAGAGTTGTTTTCAGAATTGCGTATCTCCTCAAAACCGGACAAACTGATCGTGGTGAGTTATTTCCCATCTTCTAAACGCTGGAGAGATTCCTCACAGGAACTGGTTCTCAGTCCTGCTTTGCTTGTGAAAATATCAAATACATGGAAAGAAGCCATGTGTTTGATCTTTTAGCAATGGTAGACAAAAGAGATGGGCCTTTTCCTTTGACTTTGTGGGGCAAAATCATGTTCTGTGCTGTCTTTGGCTCTGAATCAGTAGACACCAGCGTGTCTTTGCCCTGTCACTGGGCAGTTATAGGCGGTGGCAAAGATAACTGGGAACAGTAAGCCTTCAGGCACCACAGTGAAATCAACCTACAGTCATGAATTGAAGCCCTCCTCTTGGTACAAACCAGCTGGTTTTACTATGTTTAGAAGTTGGTATGAGGTAGAATTGCCTTTCTTGCCTTCATTTCACTTCCCTTCAGATCCACCAAGTGGCAGCAGCATTCTGCAGATACGTTTTTAAAGCACCTCTGCTAGTTGTCATCTTGCTGGTAAACTCCAGCACCTGGTGCTAGAGAAATGATTGCCCTTGACTACACCAGTGCAGCCAACCCTCTACAAAGTCCCGAAGGCACTGGGATCATTTGTCCTGGGTCTTCTCACTAGCTCAGGAGTCATAGCTGTTTCCTTCCTCTAGAGAGATCCAATATTCCATGGTTTTTTGTGTGTAGGGTGGGCATTGTTTCAGTTATTGAATACTATGGCACATCTTCATACAGGTGAGGACATCTGCTCATGAATGGATAGCACGATTCAACAGTAGTCTTCCTAAAGAAGAAGAGAGTAAAGAAAACCAAGAAGTAGAATCCAGAGATGGTGACCATGATGCTAAAAAAACAGTGGAGGTAACTGAGAGGAAGGGAATATTTGACCGTGGAGTGTTTATCTGGCTGCAGTTGTGATTTGCAGAGTTTGTGGGTTTCTATTTCTGTGCAGATTCTGAGGTCTGAAAAGGCAGTGTAGTGATAGTATATTGTGTGATTTACTTGTTTTAAATAATAAAAGCTGCTAGTTTCTGTATGGTAGGGGAAATCTTTTTAACTCTTTCAGGATATTCATGCGTTTGCTATAAGAAGTCTGGCTGAACTGACAGCATGCTCCATTGAAATGTTTCACAAAACTGCAGCTTTGTTTCTACATGGTCAGAAACAAGAGGTGACAGCCACAGACAGAGCCAAGTCTCTATCGCAGTAAGTTCATCTCTTAGTAAATGTGTAGCATATAATTACATACTGATTAATCTGTCTAATAATTCTTTACAAATCCATGGGATGCAGGGCTCTGAAATTCCACATATGTAGCATCAGTATTTTCCAACAGAATTCAGCTGTCTCCTTCTTTCATCTTGAAGACATTTCTTGATAAGAAAGAGGAAACCCTACTTGAAAGCCTTTATATAGCCAAGAAGAATGTTTGCTCTAAGCTTGTGCTAGTTAGTAGATAGCCATTTAAAATAAGACAAAACAGCTGTATTAAAGTGATTCTTAATTACCTCTTTCTTAATCAGTTAGTATGTTAGGTACATGATATTGTAAAATTACTGCAACTAGTTAGTAGATCGGTCTTACAATAATGCATAACATGAGATTTTTCTTTTACATTGGGAGATACTTGTCAAGTGTATGAAATATGCAGTACTTTCCAATTCAGAAAATGGCAATTGTCAGTCAAAAAAGGCAAGTTAGTACTGTTCCTTAGCGAATGGATGTGTCTTTCCTCTGAATGCTGTTTCAGATCTTCAGTTTTAAATACTTATTTTTCCATCTTTCCTTTCCCAAATTTAGTTGGGAAACTTCTGAATCTTCATACACTGTTTCTATGTGCTATACCAATTTTGGTTTCATTTAGCTTTATATGCATGGAAACAAGATATTTGTGGTTTAGAAGAATGCTAAAGGAAAGTTATTCCTGTAGACTGTATTTACTACGTGATTTTCCCACTCTTCTTCCATAGGATGACGATTGTGCTGTGTAAAGAACTGTCAACTTTCTCTAAAGAGTTTACCACATGCTTAACGACTGCAGGTGTAAGTGTTATACCATAGTTCTTAGGAATGAGATGTGGTTAGTTGATTACAGCCTTGGGATCTTTACAACAAATTGTTTTTTGTGTTTTGCACATTTATTTATGCAGTTTGTTGCCCTGTGAACTGATCTGGGTCAGTGTTCCCCAACCTGGCAGCTGAATATATGCTGAGCTTTGGAATGCCTCCTGCTGCAATCAGCCTGGCACAGAGTGGCAGGGGGGTGGGGTGGTGGTGGAATTGGTGTTGACATTAAGGAGACAGAAGAAAATAAGTTTTGTGATCCTGTTGTGGATTTTCCAAAACACTTGGGTGCTATTGAAGATAATATCATTATCTCAATTCTCCGGTTGTCCACAGTCCATTTGAAGATGTAATGTGTGTATTCATGCAAGACTTGTGTTAGGCATATGTTCTTATTTGCATGCTACAAGGCAGGTCCTCTGCAGCTTGTGACTTAGCTTTCCTATAGTCAAGGGAGCAATGGTGATTTTAAACTTACTGAGGGTTTAGCTTTATCTTGCTTGAAGAAATGTGATCAAATTTTCAATCAGGATAATATACGTCTGATCTCTGCAGGTCAAAGAGAAAGCAGATGTGCTTAATCCCTTAATCACTGGAGTGTTTTTGGAGGTCAGTTATGCTAAAGTTAAAACTTTAAGCTAATACTTTAAAAATAGACATGCTATTTTTTTACACTTCAGTATCCTTGTGCGTGCCAAGTTTTCTAACCCATGGTCTAAGATTCTGCTTACCTATCTAATAACTTAAATGTTTTAATAAATGTCTGTAGATTTGCACAAGAGATGTTACTTAATGAAGAGTGAGCCCTATGTGGTCTCAGCTGACAGTTATGATGGGTCAGAAGGTACATATTCAATTCAGCAGTCTGGATTTCTAGAATTTAAATGTCCAAAGTCAAACCTTAGACAAGCTCATAAATTAGTATGCAAGGGTCCCAACACTACCAAGCTGTAAGGTTGGTTCTCAGTGCTTGTAAACTTCTGAGGTGTGCTAGGAAAAGGGTGTTTCCAGTTGGTGTGTGTTCTTCCTTCCTGCCAGAGCATGTTTATGCTTCCCTTTGAAATAAATTCTTCTTATCTGTTATTGAAAACAGTATCCTTCATTTGGATTGTGCCTGACCTTGTTTGGCAGACTTTTAATACAGTTGCTTTTTTGCCTATTGGCATAAAGCCCCTCAAAAATTTAATATTAAATTGATTTCTAGAATGAAACCTTAAAAATCTGACAAGCACTAGGCTTCTGCTTCTTGTGTGCATTAATCAATGCTGTTTGAAATGAGTTTGTGGTTAGTAAAGCTGATTGGTAGCATAATTATTCATGTGTGTATTTTGATTTTTGTTTTCATAGGCTTCAAACAGTGCTTCATATATCCAAGATGCCTTCCAGCTCTTGCTGCCTGTACTGCAGATCTCTCTGATAGAGGCTAGAACAGAACTATCACAGTAATAAAAATCCTTCTAATTGAGAACTTTTTGACCTTCCCACTTCGTAGTTTCCATGCTGGAGAATGATGTAATAGCCCTTATTAAAGGGAAAAAGATTAACTCTGATCACTGCTGCTGCAAGAACGGTGATTAAATGCAGTCTGGCAATGACAGCTCTTAGAGCACATTGAGAGATGTGATTAGCATAGTCCAGGCTGGTGGACAACGTGACAGACTTAAAGTGCAGATTGCTTCTCTGTTTTCATGGACTGTCTGTATCTTTTCACTGAAATAGCTCTGCTGTATATGTTAACAAGCTCTTTGGAGAAGCTCTCTGGCCTGTGAAGACAAAGCTGGAGAAAAGAGTAGCAGCTGGCTAGTTAGAGAGTTAGCTAAAATCACGGTGTGATTTTTAAGTCAGAGAGACATAATTAGGTTCCTGATAGCTCTGCGTTCGTGTCAGAGTGAATATTGGATAGGAGGTGCAAGAGAAGGCAAGTATTTATGATTATGAACCTTGCAGTTCCTAGGCCAGAAAGAATAGAGCAGGAAGGATTCTTTATCAAGCAGTTGCTGCTGAAGAGAAGCCCCAGCTTCCTGAAGTTGTCTGTTAATGACCCAGGGATGTGGGACAGGGACTCTCACTAGGGTGCTGTTTCTCATTCTCTTGCAGAGTGCTTGCTTCAGCACGAGCAGGGAAAATGCTGATGTGGCCCTAAGAATGTGGGTACTTGGCTTTATAGCAATAAATGAGGACTGGTTAAAAGGGATTGATTTGTGCTTGGGTAATTTAATGAGAGAATTTAGCAGGAGAATTCCCCTTTTTCAGTGCAGCTTGACATGTCAGCTGCAGACTGTTCACAAACTCAGATACTGCTTTTCTTCTGTTTCTGTGTAAAAAACACCATAATAAAATGCTCCTTGGAAGGTATATTAAAGTAGGGGGAGAGGAAGCAATTTGGTCGTGTTAGCAGGAGTCCTAATTTGTCTCAGAAGCTGTTCCACATATCGTATCTGTTTCTTTGTGCTGTGAAAGTTCCTTGCTTTGTTCCTTTTTGCAATTTCTATCTTTTGAGCTTGCCCGTTGGGAGGGAGCAGCCTCTGTTGGAATCACAAGAGCAGAAATGCTCAGCTAAAACAGAACTTCAAGAGGTCCAGAATAGCTAACCAGAGGTGACCGAGTGTCACACCTGCCTCTGTACTTGCTCATTGGTAACAATGATGCTCAAATCCCATTTTGAAAATCCTCTGGGTTTTAGCAGGTCTTGCACATTTCTGCTGTACTGAAGGCTTAACATTCCTCTGCTCTATTTGTGCAGTAGAGAAGTGTTTTTATTATTAAAATACCTTTTGGCTAATGCTCTTCTGATTTCATATATATGGAAAAAGCCTTGCCTTAGTTGTGGTTAGATTGATCAGATCTCTAAAGGGAGAGTCTTTTTTTGCATCTTAAAGACAACTAGACTTGAAAGAAGTGTGTCTGGGGTAAAAAAATCTGCACTACAATAAACTATTTTATTTTTCCTTTTTTGGTTGGTAGCATTATTAAAGAAAGGATTTGTTTTGACAACTGTTTCAGTTAAAAGCTATCAGGATAGCAGTGGGCACAAATGAAACGAGAAGAATGAACTGTGTTTTTTTTTCTTCTCAGCCCTGACTGTGGTTTGTGGGGCAGGGCTGGGTGCTGCTCTGGGGCCAGGACAGCTGGGGCTTTTCTCATGGCTCTTATGGGAGAGAGGGATCTGAACCCAGGCTAGGGAGTGAGAGCCTGCTCCCACAGTTGAGCTCCTGACTCCTGCATCAGTGCAAAATGGCAGCTTTGCTCCTGCCACAAATCCAAAATTTACAGAAATGTCAAAAGAGAAGAAATAAAGATAATGGGGTTTTATGAAGCAGCAGCTGCTTTTCTTGAAGATGTGTTCTACTGACCCGCAGTGCTTTAGTGTAGTTCAAAATAAACCTTCACCTCATTTTCTTAATTATTAAAGATGCAGACAGTAATTCTTTCAGTCATATGCCCACCTGCATTTTGGTATAGCAGCCAATAATCAAACGTGCACCAGCTCCACTTGTGTGCCAGCGCAAGGACTGTGAAAGAGAGCCAACAAAAACAGTTCCACAGTTGCTGAAATCTTCCTACCCAAAGGGTTAATCAGAATTCAGCATCTAACTGTCTGGAGGTCTTGTCATTCGGCCTTGCCTTGCGCATGAACCTAATGAGAGCTGGCAGTAATTTGAGCACTTCTGGTAGCGTTTGGGGAGGTGAGAGGTGGCTGAGAATAGATAAGAGTCAGCTAAGATGCTGGCAGTGACTTGGAGGGTGAAAAAAAAAAAAAAGCCACAATTATTTTCTTTCCTTGGGAGAGATTCTGTTACTTGCAGCTGTAATAGCTGCTTCCTGGCAGCTGTTGTGGAAAGGTTTCAAATATAAAAAAGACTCGGCCCTTTCGGTGGGCTTCGGGACTTGCTCCCAGCCCTTGCCCAACCAGCTTCCTAGGGACTGATTTCTTTCATTATTAAACCATGCACGTTCAGTAGCAGCAAAACCTCTGACACAGACGGGATGAGCAGTTGTCCTTGTTTGGAAGAAGCAGCAGCTACAGTGGCCTGGAGCAAGGGGACAGCTGTCCCAGGTCACTCGCAGCACAAATTAAATGGCCTGACTCAGAGGCAGGAAAGGGAGAAATGGTAGGAGGAGTAGAGCTCCGGCATTTCCTTCCCAGGTGTGCACACTGGATCCTAAATAAACAGTGGTCTACGATGATGTGATTTAAACAGAGAGATTGGTCTTCTATAGCCAAAGGCTTCTTGGCCCAGAAATGGAGGACCTAAGTGCCCAGTGCTGTGCTAATTAACGTTTTCTGGGAGTTTTGCTAGTCCCTCGCAGCTCTGCACTTTGGCAGCAGCTCGGAGGTGGCCGTGTGCCGGTAGGTCAGGTGCTGGCTGCCAGGTTGCTTTCCTTCCTTCAAGGGCAGCTTTGTGCCAGCTGTGGGGTGGGAGCAGAGCCCGCGGGGTTTGTGGGCTGGCACCTAGAAGTGGCTGCGGCTGCCGCTCTTCCCTGTCCTGCTGGGTGGTGGCAGCCGCCCCCGTGCTGGAAGATGCTGGTGGCTGCGGTCTGGTCCAACGGCCGGGGTGGTCCCCAAGAGTCACCCAAGGGTGATGGTTTTTGTCCCCACGTCCAGGGAGCGATCGCAGGGCTGTCCCCTGGGCTGCTGCAGGCTTGGGTCCCTTGCATCAGAATACCGAGAGCCCAGCTGGGGCTGGCAGGGAGCGAGCAATGAGGTCACCAGGTAAAAATAAGGTCGAGCACGGTGGTTGTGGGGGAGGATCCTCCTGAGGTGGCAGGAGCTGCTCCGAGGAGCGGGGTTGGATGCCAGCCGGTCCCAACACCAAACAGCCTCCCTGGGTCCTGCCCAGGGGCCCACGCTGTGCTCCCTGTGCACATCTCCACCCAGCTCCCCCGCTGTACCCAGTTCCCTGGCTGCGTCACACTGGGACAGGCGGGATTGCTGCCACCGTTTGCCCCAAGACTGAGCGCTGCTGCCGGGAGTTCCCCGAATGATTCGTGCGTGAGCTGAGACATCTCTGCTAGAAAGCACCACTGCTATTAATTGTAAAATTGGCAGTAATGGCCACGTTGCTACTGGCTTTGCTGAGCTGCTCCAGGGCTTATCCACCCTTTCTCTTAAAACCTATCCCTTATTTCTGATCTAACCCTGCCAAGGGGACTCTTGCTCTGCATCTGGCGCTGGTGCAGGCTCTGATGGAGGAGGCCTGGGGCAGACACGTCCAGGTTTTTGGGACGAGTGACTTCTGTACAGCTGCTTGCTCTCTGCATGAGTTACCCAGGGTTAGTCTTGCTCAGTGGGAGGGGGCTCCACGCATGCTGCAATTACTGTAAATTTAAGTCAAATGATTGTGGGAGCAACTTTGGTGTAGAGTTGAAGGCTTTAAATGGGGCAAATCTTGCGGGAGAAGTAACACCTTTTATTAGGTGGAGAAAACAAATTAGCATTCAGGTACACAAGCCCTTCTTGACATTATTGCTACTGTTATTATCCCATATTGGTGCTGTTAGAAATGAGGACATTGCATTAGAGGGGAAGCACATTATGCAAGTGTTTAGACCTGCTGGTAACTGCTCTCTGCTGACAGGTATTTGCTTAATGATATGTTGGAGTGAAAGCCAGCAGCAAGGACAAGCATTAGAGGGAGCTGGGAGTGCTGAGCTCTGCCGGGTCTGGCCTTGCCTGGACCTCCTGGAGCCACCCGACACCTCCCACCAAGAGGGGAGAAAGGACCTGCCTGGAGGTTTCTCTCACCGTGGTTTTAAGAACACCCCCAAATCCCTTCTTCTCGACTTCCAGCAGGGTCCTGACCATAGCACATTCCCAGACAGAGTCCCCAGTGCCCTCCCTCATCCCAGGGCTGGTCCCTCTGGATGTCTGCAGCCTCCAGAGCTGTCCTGGCTTGTTTACAAAGGGTCTTCCTGCTCCTGCCCGTGCTGGAGGCAATGCCTCTTGCAGGTACACATGGGACTGGTCATGTTCCCCGTGTCATGTGCTGTCCATGGCGGGTGGCAGAGCCAGTTTTTCTGCTCTGGAAGTGGGACTGGGGAGGAGACGGCAACACTCAAATACCCAGATCCTAGGTAGCTGCCAGCCAGGCATCGAGGAGGCCACTTGTCGTCTTCAGCTCCAGGTAAGTCACTTTCCTGACTCCCTTGGGTCATCAAGGGGATTTACAGACTTGTGTATCAGTTTTACAGGCTGGAGAAGCAGAGCAGGGGGGCAGGGTGAAGCAGGGGGTGCAGCGGGAGCATCCCCCTCATGGCTCACGCTCCGTGTGCTCTTGGGGATGGCAATTGGGCGTCATGCCTGAGCCTCGCGGGAAGGACTTTGGTCCCCTTGGTGAGATGGGAGCTGGCACGAACACTCTCCTGTAAGCCTGTCGTGCCTGGGGTGGTGGTGGTGGTGGGGGTATTACCCAGGGTATTGCATCTGGTGGGGTATGAACACACAGGTTTACTTCATTAGCCAGAGGTCTGATCCACCTGTACCTCGCGCTTTGCTCGGCCATGGGGGACAGTTGCAGCCTGTCAGTGGGGACCATAGAGCTGGTCGCTGGGTTTTGTTGGTTTTCCTGCCTGGGGTTTAGGGAACCAGCTCATCTGAGGCAGGGAAACCTGCTTGCCCAAAACACCTGGTGGCCCAGGCTCTGAAAGAACAGGCAAAACTGGATCTGCTGGTCTGGGATGGTAAAAAGCTGAGCTTTGGCAGCCAGGATCTGAGCCACTACCCACGGAGGGGGGGGGCTGCACAGGGTGCTGGGTGGCACCTCCCCACACCCCCAGACAGGAGTGTGGCAGAGCCCCGGGGCAGAGGAGCTGGACCCAGCTCTTGGAAATCAGCTGGGTTGGTCCCCAGGGACCGGGCTAGTGGTGCGGTGGGGGATTGAAGGGTTGTAACCCCCCCCCCGGTGGCATTTCTTAGGGCGCGTTGGGGCAGCGCTGCCCCTTCTCAGTCCCAGCCACTGGGCTTTGGTCGGGTTGCCCATCTCGTAGTGCAAAGTTGAGGTCCACCTCTGGGTACGCCGTGCCTTTCCTATCTGCTCAGCCCGGGGAAGGGAAGGCACAAGGCTGGGGCAGCCCCTGTGGATTTGGGCTGGGCTCACACCCTGGGACCTGCGGAGCAGCCTTGGTGAGCAGGACCTGGGGTCAGGGCACCAGCTATACCTTCTCCTGTACCTTCCCAGGGGCTGCCTTTTCTTTTGTTAATGTTTGATTATTTTTAATGATTTTAGATTAAAATGTAATTATTTTCAATTAGTAGTTGCACTTCTTAATTACGGAGATGAATTAGATTACTCTTCATTATTAATTAGATTGTAACTTTGCACTGATTACACCTTTTATCAGCCATTTCCCACACTCCTGCCCTCTCTGCCCAACCTGCCTCTCCCCTGGTGCTGCCCCAAACCCCACGGCTTCCCTCTGCCCTGCAACATCCCCGGGGTTTTAAAACCTGTCTAGAAAATACAAATCAATGTTATCAGCTCAGAGGCTGTGACTTGCTCTTTTAAAAGCCTAAATACCAACCAGATTATGTCATTTTGTGGCTAAAAAAAAAAAAAATAATTAAAAAAAAATGTAAAAGAAAGCATTAATATTCTGCCTCCCTCTGTCAGTGGCTGGAAAAGAAACTGTTTTCTAATTACCGGCTGTGGCAGGGGAATGACCCTGCTCTTCCCTGCGAGCAGAAGGGGCCCGATCCCTCGCCCCTGCTGCCTTCCCTTGCCCTGGTTTGCTGTTTGTGTACGAGAAGGAACGTCTGACCTCCTGGGCTATTTCATGGACTTTATTTGGTCCTGCTATTTCTAAAGGAAGCTGTCTTCTTTCTTTTCTTCTCTTTTCTTTATCTGTCACCTTTCAGACACCTAATCAATGCTCAGAGTTTTCTTGCCATTGCTCTCTGCTTCTCTTCTGCTCGCTGCTGTTTCTGTCTCCCCCCTTGCCATCACCCTGTACCCCGGGGGGAGGTGTCCTTTCTGCCAGGGCTTCCTGGGAGCCCCAGTGCCTACTCTCTATTGGTTCATCCTCATTTAATCTGAAATATTTCTGTAATTTGCACATGCTCTCAGGGGGTTTAAGGCATCCCCCTGCACATTTGACCTGAGGTTTCTCTCTCTGCTGCCATCACTCTCCCCTTGCTGCTTCCATGGATGGAGGGCAATGGGTGCTGCCTGGGTGGGCACAAGGTCTGGTCCTTTTTTTTTTTTTTTTTTTTTTTTTTTTTTTTTTTTTTTTTTTTTTGTGGATGCCACAGACTACTTTACCTCATTCCCTGCTGTTTTTGGGGGTAGGAAGTTCACAGTTCCCCTTCTCTCATGAAGAAGAGAAAACTGAATGGTGGGGTCCAGGGAGATATTTTCATCCCTGAAAAGCTCAACCTACTCCACTCTCCAGTTGTTCCTTCAGGTCCTCTTTGTGCAGTAGGTGTGACAGTCTCGTGCCCCAGAGCTCTCTGGCTTCAGTGAAATGTCTACGATCCTGAAATGTGAGTGTTTGGTGTGAACCCAGGGGGACCTGCTAGATTTGCATGTGCTGGATGCTGTGTGCTGGCAGCAACCCCCATTCTGTGCCCTGTTGTAGGGTTTGGACGGGAAGATAAGGAGAGAGAAGAGAAGGAAAAGGACAAGGAAGAAGGGAAGAAAGAAGAGGAGGAGGAAAAAGCTGAGGGAGAAAAAGAGAAGGACAAAAAGAAGAGAAAGAAAAAGGAAGAGGAAAAGGTAGGGGAATGATGGAGTTTTCTGCAGATCAGCTGCTGAACAATTTCCCAGAGGGTTTCCAGCCACAAAGTCCCCAGAGTGGTGCTCAGGGTGAGCCCAGCACTTCCCAAACTATCAGATGCTGGGGGGCCATGCTGGGGACCCCCTGGACCAACTGTGCCACTGGCTGTGCGTCGTCTGTAGGGCACCCAGCACCCTGAGCACCTGCTGCCCAGCACGCAGCGGGATGGGGCCAGCTCTTGCAAGGAGGATCAGTGTCCCAGGGGCAGGCAGGCAGCTATGGGGCAGGGCCACCTCTGCAGGTGAGTATGGTGCAGCAGGGACATGAATGATGCAGAGTTCCCAGGTTTCTGCTGAGCCCTGGGGAGAAGGATGGTTGGCACAATCAGGCATGGGTGGCATACAGGGTTTGTAGGGTGTCAGAAAGCACCAGCTCCAACTGATTTACATCCTAGCTCTGAAGGGAAGTTGTGTCAGATCTGTAGCAACCCAACACCTCTGGTGGATGGAGCTACACCAACCACAGCCTAGAAATCACATTGCATACATGGCTTTTCCACTGAGATACAGCTCTCTCTTTGCTCCCAATATTCCTAGTTAGTTCTCCTTCCTTTTCCCTCTATTTCAGCCCAGATGAGATACTGCTGTGGACAGGTGATGCTGTCTGCACTGCACACACCCCCTGAATCCTTCCTCTTGGCTCTGGAGTTCTCTGTGGGTCCATGGGCACACATGGTTCCACGGCATCACCTTTGGTGGAAAGCCTGGCTCAAAATAGGTAGCCACAAGACCAGACATCTTTGACTCAAGGCTATAGCTCGAACAGCAAGCGGAGTGCCAGGGACCCCAGTGATGATTGTCCTTCTCTCTTTGCCCTTCCAGGGAGATGGGGATGAAGACAGGAGGAGCAGCAGCAGTTCTGACAGTGACTCGGAGGAGGTAACCATGATACCAGCTCTGTGCTGGGGCCTGGCTGCCCCACTGCACACCAGCCCTGTGGGGTTTGGACCTACAAACCCCTGTGTGGGTGCTGGCTATGGGTGCTATCAAACATCCAGAGGTACCAGGTGATGGGACACAAAACACCCAGCACTCCCCTCATGTACTGTCCCTTTTCTTTTTGTTCCTGTCCCAGGACCACGGCAGTGGCAAGGATGAGAAGGAAGACAAAGATTAACCTTTCCATGCTGGAGCGGCAGTGCGCGTCCTGGGCACACCGAGGAGGTGGGGATGCAAATGGCACCTTGTGCTGGAGGGGCCCTGGGCCACTTTTAGCCAAATAAAGGTGTTGGTGGACTCCAAAGAGAAAGGCTATTTATTCATCCAGCCACATTGCCAACCCAGTGCCATCTGTCCCTCCTGAGAAGGAAACAGCCAAGGAAAGGCAATAGGTAGGGATCTGGGTGAACAAGTTTTGTTCAAGACCATGAAAGAGTCTGGAGAGAAATCCAGGGGCTTTGTCTGTCTGGCTTTGTGTAGTCCCCCAAAATTAGGTAGTACCAATATCCTCCCTGTCCCCTTCATCCCCCTTGCTATGGGATGGAGCAGCCTGGCTGGGGACAGATGGGCTGTGCAAAAGGCGGCTCCAGTCGCCTGGGGCTGTGCTGAGCTGTTACAACTGACTGTGATTTCAAATTTATCAAAAACATATGAAAATCAGTTAGAGGGAAAAAAAAAAAAGAAAAGAAAAATATACCAAAACCAAACCATCAAAAATCTCGCTTTCTGCAGTGCTGCTCCCAGAGCAAGGGGGCTGGAACCGGGCTCAGAGCCAGGAAAAATACGGGGGAAAAAAACAGGAAAAATGAGCTGGCACCGCCATCTACCGGGGATGGGATTTGTGGCAGCGGGTCCCCGGGTTTCGTAACCGCTCGGAGCTTTTGTAAGGTTTTGTAAGGCTTTGTACGGCTTCTGCGGAGCGGCCGGGAGGGCAGCCGGGCGGCTCGGGGTGCTGCGGGGTCCAGCCCCGCAGCGAGAAGGGGTCTTGGACTGTGCCCTTAAAAACAGTGCCAGCACCCCAACCCACCCGCTGCTGCTGCTGGCAGTCATTGGCCAAACCCCATAGTCTCACCATCAATAGAAACTTCAGTGCAAACTTGAGCACAGGCTCTCCCTGCTGCATCACTGCCTTGATTTGCCTTCCTCAAGGAGTCAATTTTTAAGGGTATTTCTCCTGAGTAATGCAGATTTCAGACAAACTCGAGTATAAGAGTCAACACTGTGGAAGATTTTACTTGAAACCACAGAACGCAGCTTTAGATGTTGTTTTAATGGAACAAATGCAGCTGGCTCTTGTATAATCACAGCAAACAACAGGAAAGATGATGAGGAATGTTGCCTTAATTATCCAGCACAAAGATTAAAGAGAAGACACAAAGACCAGGAAAAAAAACAACCCCAAAAGCTAAAGTGGGTTTCAGTGTGCTGGTTTGGCTTCAGAAGGGAAAGGCTGAGTCTAAGTGCATTATTGCTCTGTGAACAAGGGTGCGTTAATGTAAAATAAGCCCTTTTTAAAGCAGTATTTTACATATTTTACTTTCCCATCCATGCAAGTATGTGGGACTCTTGCACAAGACACAACCTACTTCCAAATAGTGTATGGCATTGCAGCATTTTACAGTCCCCTCAGGACACGCTCCTGCAGGATGGGAATTCTCTGTATCCGGACATGAAAAGGGGAGGCCCTGCCTTTGATTTTTAAGTAAAAGGTTGGAAACTTTTCCAGCATGCTATGGCAGACTCTATTTTCTGAGGTCAAGCATGCCCGTAGATGCTCAGTTGGAGCTGAGAGGTGTTGCATCTCACTAGAGTGAGCTTCTGCTTTTTAGTTGCTGACAGATAGTTCACCTAACAAGCTAAAAGTCCTAAAATTGTCACCTGCACCTTGTGCCCCAGCTCCTAAAGTGGGTGAAGCTTGCAAACCACTGTCTGCAGCTGACCCCACCAACATGTCCTCACACTGCCCCAGATCTCAGCAGCTCCACGTCCTCAGAGCCAGCGCGGGGTACGCCCTGCACTGCTGGGTGATGGCGAGGGCCAAGCCAGGAGAAGTCTTACTGTTTGCTGTTTGTGTTTTACAATCCCTGCTTCAGGCCACTGAGCTAAGCTCTGTGCATATATAACATGTGCAGCCAGACCCCTGTGGCACAAGAGCAAAAAGCAAAACACGCCCAGGGACCGGCTGTGCGAGCATCCAGGCATCTCCTTCAGCAGCCGAGAGCTCCTCTGTCCCCACACATAGCTCACTCCCCTCTGCACCTGTGTGCTGCCTTGATTTGAACTGGACAAATTTCACCAGAAAGTTGCGGGGCTGAAAACTATTTCAAATTATACGGTGTCCCTAAGTCCTCGTTACATCTCGGCCCTGGCCTGAAGCCAGGTGATGTGAATGGGAGTCTAGCATAAGCGTTCACGCCAGCCACGTGGATTAGAGCTCTAAAAACATTTAGTGGAGGAGACAAAAAGCAGGTGGAACATTTGGATTTTGGGGATGCTGAAGACCCTCAGCCACACGGGGCTGTCCTGCAGGAGACATGGAGAGCTGGGTGTCTCCCAGCACGACCTCGGTGAACTGGGACGGGTGCTTGCCCATGGACGTGACAACCAGCAGCTTCCCAAGCACTGCTGGGCATGAGGTCTGACTTCATTGGGGTGTTTAACCACCTCATTTGCTTGAAGCATCTGCATGGTTCAATTAGGGGCTCCTTGGAGCTGCTGCGCCTTCAGCGGGCTGGGAGAGAGCACGGACAGAGCTGTGCCAAACGTCCATCATGTCAGGCTCTGGAGGGGTGGAGTTGGAAAAGGAGATCAGCAAAAGGAACTGGCAGCTGTGGAGTTACTTAAGCACGTCTTATTTACACACATTTAGTCCTCTTTATATAATAACCTCGTCTGGTCCTGGGGGAGCAGGAGGGGTTGTGCTGCCCCTGCTCACAGCATCTGGAGGTACCTCCAGGGACCCTGCATGGCATGCAGCTGTCTGGGGCCTCATAGCAGCAGAGATGACAAGAGAACTTAGGCGTGGAGAAAAAATTGATTTCCATACCATTTCATTCAGAGATGCCCCCAGACGAAGGCATTTTTCTGTAAATGTCAACAATTTCAGAACAGAAAGGTTAGACCTGTATTTTGCAATTAAATTTTTTGTCTTGCATCTAGGGGCTTTATTACATATAGTATCCTATTAGGGAAACAAGCCTCTCTAAGGTAGAGATCAAAAAGAAATCTTTCCTCTGTTCCCAAGTGACCTTCTTCATGGAATATTTCTAGCTGCTTTTTCATTCCATTAAAAAATGGAAACAGTAAGAAATCCTGACTTTCCCAGAAAAGCTGATTCCTGCAGCCCTGCTTATGATCTGCTAGTCTCTGCAGAGCACCGGGCAGAGGTTTCCTATGAAACAACTCTTTTGCTTTTGCACTGAATAATAAGAAAAGCAAAACCCAAACAGAACTTGAATCTTGCAAGAGAAGGGTGTTTTGGAAAGTCGAATCCCTGCTTCTGCTCCTGCTCCCTGCAGAGCACTCACACTTGTTCCTCTCTGATACATCCTTCTCCAACTTGTCCCTTCATTCAGAAAATGTGTAAATTAAGACTTTTTGCTATGTTAATTATCAGCTAAGAGTTATAACAGAACTTTATTCACTGAACTTCTTGGGATTCATTTTCATAAAAATGTCTCTAAGGATACACAACTTTCACAGCACCCTTCTCTCCCCTGCAAACCATTCTAGGGCTTCTGCATTTGCTCTTTCAGAAGAGCAGAGTGGGCTCTTTGCTCCCCAAACTTCACTGCAATACATTCCTAAAATCCACAAATAAATGGTGCCAGGCTTCTTGTGAAGGAAAACCTGCAATTTGCTCCAGCAGATCCACCAAGACAAGTTTCTGGGTGACAGATCTTCTGCCGAGTACTAACAACTTGACCTCTTTAAAAGCTGTGACGTCTGCGCGTTATGAAAGGGCGCGTTGGTGGCGGGGGCGATGACTCACTTAACCAAACACAATTCACCTGCCGTCCAAAGTGCAGCGAGAGGTGGAGGCAAAACAGCCTGTGAAAAGAAAACACACAGCCAGAAATAATCATCTGCTCTTTGATCAGAAACCTCTGCCCAAGCCACCACCACTGTAGCCAGCCAGGGAGCCCACAAGCAGCTATTTATAACTGTGGTAGCGACACAGCCTTGCTCATCCTGCCTGAAATCCAGTCCAGTGCCTGTGTTTAGGGCTTCACACGGGCTGGATGTGGGGAAGGGGGGCTTCAGGAAGACCCTGAGCAGCCCCTTGCATTGCTCCCCAAGTCTTCAAGGTGCTTCGTTCTCCTCAATGGTCAGACACAGGTCTTAGCTGGAATTTGAACCACTGGATTTGCTAGAGCTCTTTTGTCCTCACAAGGAAGGACACTGAATTATCAGGCCAGTAGTGGTGGAGATGCTGGAGCTGAAGGAATAAAGACCAGGGCAGAGGATGAGGAAGCTACACACAAAAGCTTATCTGAAAAGCATCTGTACAGGAGCAAACACCAAGAACAGAGAGATGGGGAAAGATCTGCAGCCTCCTGGGCAGTGCAGCTGGGCAAGCGCTCACCCAGAAGCTCTTGACCACTGGAGAAGGGAGTATTCATGGAGGGGATACTCAGCTGCAGGACCTCACAGCTTGCTGTGCTTGCCCTGCGCTCAGGCAACCCCACTGGCACCAGCAGATTCGCTCCCAGTGGGTGCCCTGTGAAGGGGAGCTGGGCTCCTCTGCCAATTAGCACCCCCCTGTGACCCATTAAGGCATGGGATTAGTGGGACAAGCTGGACCCTGGGCGTGACCTGACCATGACAGGACAGAGGCATCACTGCAGACCAGGCTCTGCCATCTGCAGAGCCCACCCGCTGCCACTTCCAGCCTGCTTTGTCAAAGAGAAAAGGCAGCACTGGGTCCCTGCCAGCCCTGCTGGCATCTGTGTCAGGTGGGTGGCAGCTAAAGAGAAAAGTAAAAAAAAGGAAGGAACTAGGGAGGCGGCATATACTGGCTTCTTGCTGGGGCAAGCAGCCAAAGCCACAGGGGCTGGGGAATGAGTGGGGCAGGGCTGCCTGGCAGGTCCCTGAGCTGCAGTGATGGGCCACCACAGCATCACTCCTGACCACACGTCCCAGGTCAGGCATGTGGACACACAGCAGCTTCCAAAACTGGTAACTTTTGTCTGACCCTGCAGTAACAATTGATTATAAATCGGCTCTCCCCATGCAGAAGATGAAGTGAGTGATGTGACCTCCGGGTCTGACCAACTAGGATGCAGCTCCCCGTGGACACCAACCCCCTTGGAAGTGGTAGAGCTTGCTGCAGTGTAAAGGTGGAGTCATGTCCTCAGGGAGTGGGTTCCTTATGGATTTTCCTCCTCTAATCACTTGGTTATGTTATCCATACCCATATACACTCTAGGATGAGATGGTGCTGAACAAGCCATGCTGACTTTGGGCCCCTCCATGGGATCTCCTACAGATGGAGAATCTACAGCTGTCCTTGAAACATCAGTGAAACAATTGCAAAGCATCAAGGCAAGCTTACAGCACCCTGCACTGCAGACCTTGGTCTTGACACCCAACCTAGGGCTTCCGTCTGGATAATGGGGACAATTCTGACCTTGCTTTTAGCTGTACTCCCTTTGCAGGTGTATGTGGCTCATACATGACCAACCATGGAAAAAGACATCTCCATGCATTTTATGTGGGACTTGCTTCTAAGACTGAGTGATAATGTTCTGCCAACATCTTTGCTAATATATTTGGTCCCAAAGAAGTAAAATGAACCAGATATAGATCTGGGCTCTCCCCTTGTGACTCTCCAGTTTCCAGGAGTTCAGGCATAAGCCCAGTTATGTGAGCAATGAGAGAATGTTACATCGCGGCTCTGTGTCCCGCCAATCCATGTGATAGTCAACTCGTTTCTCTAGGAATGATGATGCCTCAGGCAAAGCCTGTATGACTCAGAAGGAAAGCTATTAAAGCTTTCTTTAAAGGAAAATATTAAGTTTTCTTTAATTCCCCAACACTGTTTATATCTGATCCTCCTTTCTGTGAGACTCAGGGCCTCTCTGAGCTCTCAAGCAGCAGTTGCAGGACCCAGGAACAATACCATGTAATTTATATGATTGTTCCCTGCCCAGCGCCTAGTCAGCACAGTGCAGACCTCGAATACCAAACTTCAAGGAGCAGTGTGGCAATCTGCTTGCCTCTGCCTGAGAGAAAACCAGGCATGGAGCAGCTCCCCTCATTGCATACAGAGACGTGAAAGAAAAGGTGCTTGTTACAAAAGACAAGCTGTGACTGCAGATGAAGAGTGTCCCACACCGTCTGCTTTCACTTCCTTTTGCTTCAGTTCCCAGGACTGGCTTTGTGGCAAATGGAGAAACCTGGCTGTTGAATAACATCCTGGATCTAGAAATACTGTGATGCAAAGAAAGCAAAAATTCCAGGAAGCTGATGTGTTTGTTGACAGGCTGGGAGGGGTATGATGCAAGTAACTCCCTGCATGTTATTTGCACGTACCGAGGTGTGAAAATAATTCCTTAGGCCAACTCTCAAGGCTTGCAGACAAGCTGGGATCCAGGCGCACTGCTGCTGAAAGTGTGCTGTAAACCATGGGGGCACGAGTGAGTCTGCCCAAATGCTGAGGCTGGATTTGGCCCTGGCTCTCCCTGATCACCCAGTGGGCTGCACTGGCTCTTATACGTTGGTGCCCCCACCAGCCTTTGCTGATGCCAATGCTCCTCCTCCTCAGCTGGGATGCTGACACTTTCCTCCTTCCACTGCTCTTGAAACAGGGAAACTTGTTTTACCTCTGTGCAACAGGACTTTTGGGTCTGATGGTGACAGCCTCATCTGCTCGGGAGGAGCAGGGATAGCTGTGTGTAAAAGGATCATGACATTCAGGGTGCATATTCCTGTCTGGCAAGTGCTTGTGGTGCCTTTGAAGACACCCTAAGGAGCACACAGGTCTCTGTACAAAAAAAGGCACTACTAGGAAGGTACTGTCACCTCTGAGTCACCCCTTAATCCCTAATGTGTCAAAATCAAATGTCAGTGCTTGCAATAAATATTTATGCACTAAAAATGAGCACACATAGCCGGTGAGAAACCCCTGATGCCCGTGTTGCACTGTGAACAGTCTGGACACATTAATGAGGCTGTACTGGAGCTGGAACACAAGCGGTGCATGTGGCTGGGAGCCAGAGGAGGAGTTGGCTTCCCCCGCAGCAACACCTGGAACTCCTCACCCTGCACTGGCCCTGGGCTGTTTCCCACCTTTAAAGTGGAAAAAAGAAAATATTATTAAAAAAAAATCCTATTGCACTTTGCAAATAGTTCCTAAACACAGTGTGATCTGTTCTGCATTATGCAAAATGTGAAGTCCTCATCTGGCCAGGAGAACAGTGAGCATTAAGCATGTAAAGCTTTTTAAATATTTGGTGTTTTTTTTTTTTTTTTTTTTTTTTTTTTCCAGTTATGTACTGAGTCAGCACAAATACACCAGTGACAAGTGAAAGCATTTGGAGTCCAGAACCAGCTCAGCTCTGGACGGAATGAAGAAAACAAATTGTTCTTGCACTGGTGCTAATGAAGCCTGGTTTGCAATGGACTCACGTGTCGTAGTTGATTGATTTTTAACTGCGTTATGCAAAGGCAGTGGCACATCCCAGCTGCTTACGGGGTGCTGGAGAGCCTGCACATATGAGAATGGTTGTGGAGTGAATCAGGACGTGAGGAAAAGAGTGAGGCTGGTCCTTGGGAACAGCCCGGTGTCTCCTGGAGGAGCTGGCTGGGGTGATGAAAGATACTCTGCTCCTCACCGGGTACCAGATGCCTGTGGTAGAGGGCTGCTGCTCCCAAGCTGAGATACACAAACAGGTTATGGGAACACTTTTCAAGCCCATCACTGCAAAGGTTTCCATGTCTAAGATCATCCTTATTTCACAGCTCCAAAGCCATGAACGTGTCCTTCTTGAGGGGGTAAGACTGGTGAGGACTCCTGGGTGATAATCTTTTGTGTTAGCTGGTTTAGTTTGTTTGGTGGAAAAACTAGCCGTGGTGAGAACTAAATCATGAGAGGACAGTGTCCGGTGTGAATGAGCCTTGTTCATCTGAGAAATGCCCATGGGAGAACAGCTGGGGGAAGTGATGTGGTAGGTCCCTCGGGGAGGGCAACCAAAGACTGGTCTTGTGGATGGGGAACATGGAAAATGTTCCCTGTTAGGCAGAATCCCTGACAGACTTATAATGCTCCCGGGATGACTGCTGTCCCTAATACCACACTCAGGAAGTGTTTGGGGATGTGCTGCTAAGCAGGGCCTGGGATTTCTCCAGTCTGAAGGGATCACTTAAGAAGATAACGGAGGAAGCAGCAAAGCCTTCCAAGCCCACATAACATACTTAGTCGATGAGCTTTTAAAACCACCCATGAGCTGTTAAATGTAATCACAGTAGATTTTGAAACTAAACCTGCTCTGCAGCCCAAACCTCTGCCAGCCACTCCCTTAGTGGGGAATGGGTTTCACCAGCACTCACATCCTACCCGTGACCTCCCTCCCTGAGCATCCCTTCCAGTGCGTGCATAGGTTCAGTTTGTTTTTGGGGACACACAAAAGAGCCCTTGTGGAATGCTCATCACCCTTATATAAAGTCTGATCTACTAAGTTCCAGAGTTGCCAGATTTCAGCTGTTTTTTTCCCAGCACCTGCTATGCAAGACCTGCCAGCCCCTTGCTGTATGACTGCGTGGCAGGGGAATGCATCTCCTTTGGGATACAGAGCCCATTCTGGGGGTCCATGAGTGGGAAGGAGACCATCCCCATACAGAGTCTGAACTCGTTCAATTCTGGATAAATAGAGAATCTGTGGGAGATGCACTTTCCCATCTCCATTGGAGGGACAGCCCTTTCCCTCAGAATATCCTGCCATGATGGGTCTGCACGGTGGAGTCTGCAAAGGGGCACCTGCTGCACCCTAGCCTCACCCCAGCCTTGCTTTGGAGAGCCTCAGCGAGCTCAGGCATGCCGAATGCTGGGCTGATCCTGAGCACCCTAGGTGTCCAGTGCCTCAGCCGCTCTGGAGCATCCACCCTCCTGTCCCCATCCCAGAGCACTCTGCGTTCCCCAGGCCTTGTGCCCCAGCCCTGCTCCGCAGCACCCCAGATACCCCACTATGGGCTGGCTCCAAAGTGCCCTGGGCTCCACTCTGGGCCCCCACCAAAACATCCCGCAGCACTTTGATCCTGCTTCAGCGTGCCCTAGATCCCCCCGGGGACCTTGAACCCCAGCTGCTCCAGGAGACTTCTCCAGCACCCTCCCCGCACAGCTTCACACCCGGGTGCCCCAACTTGTACCCCGCACCCCGGCCCCACAACACCCCACCCTCATCGCGGCTACGGCGGGGGGAGGGTCGGCACCGGAGCGCCTCAGCACCCTCCGGGGCCGGACCCCCCACCGGGCCCACCCCTCTACATCCCTCCCCGAGCCCCCAGGACCGCCGGCTCCGTTACGAAACGCGGCCGGGGCGGGGCGGGGCGGGGCCCCGGCAGCCAATGGGGCCCCGGCAGCTCCGCCACCGGCGTCCCCCGCCGGTTCAGCCCGGGGAGGTCCTGCCCCGGCGGGACGGGACGGGACGGGACGGGACGGGACGGGACGGGACGAGCCGCAGCCCGACACCGGGCCGGGCCGGGCCGGGGGGGCGGGAGCCGCGGGGAGGATGGGCCGAACCGGGCGGAGCGGAGCGGGGCTTTGCGCGGGGTCCCGGGGGAGACGGGGTGTGTGCGGACACCGGGCAGCTCCCCCTCGTCAGCTGCGATGAGCCACGGTCCCACCAGCCCGTCCTCCCCACCCCGGGGGGGGAGCCCTGTCCGGCAGCCCCTCAGCCCCGGGAGCGGGGGTTTGGACATGCTGCGCTGCCCCTCCTGCCTCCTCCTCCTCTGGGAGCCGGTGACCGTGTCCTGCGGTCACTCCTTCTGCAAGCCGTGCCTCGGGGGGGCCGTGCCCTCCCGCTGCCCCCTCTGCCACGAGAGGCTGAAGCTGTTGGGCGTCGGGGCGGCGAGGTGCAACGTGGTGCTCTGTGGCCTCCTGGAGAAAAGCGTGGAGCGGGAGGGCCGGCTGGCCTGGCTGGCAGCACGCATCCGGGACCATCTCACCCGTGGGGACGCGCGGGAAGCGCTCAGGCTGGCTCAGAAAGGGGTCGAGCTGGGTAAGCACCGCCGGGCCCAGGGGGGGCTGGTGGGGCGGGTTGGGGGTGGGGATGCTGGGTGCGGGGGGCCAACCCGACAGCTGAGACGAGGATGCTCAGGCTGTGCCGTCGGGGCGGGTGGGTACCAACGTGGGTCACTTTGTGGCAGCACCTCGGTGCCCTCTGAGCCTGCACGGTCCAGAGCTAGGAGACCGGGGAAGCTGGAAGTGTTGAGAAAGGCAGAGCTAGTAGGAATGGGGAGGGGGGATCCAGCTGCTGGGCATTTCTCCCGTGTTTGCAGGTGTCCCGGGGTGCTGGGAGGGGACGGGTGGCTGGGCAAGCCCTGCTGCTCATCCTGGCTGCAAGGGCGACAGGCAGGGCAGGGGACACAGCCAGCATCCCATCAACCACATGCTTCTGGTGTTAGCAAGTGGCCGGAGAGGAAAGAGCAGCAAAGAGCTTCTTGCATCTTGCCACCTGGCAATATTTCAGGGTCAGAGGAAGAGCTCTGCCCGGGGGGGGATGGCCATTATGTAAAGTGGTTGGAATTTTTCCAGTCTGGGACAGACACGTCCTCACCCCCAGAGCCTGGCGAGGACAGAGCCTTGGCCGAGCTCCTGCACTAGCCCCATAGTGCAGGGCACCCCCCCACCACCCCCCGGCCCCCTTCTGCAACTGGCTCTGGCGAGACGTTTGCCTGCAGGGTCAGGATTGGGCCCGGGGCGGGGGGGTTGATCTGCTTTAATGTGTGGCTGTAAGTGGATTTATTGGAGAGTAATGCTTAAATAAAAGGAGTTATACAATGTGTCTGGAGCAGGGGGTTGGGGAGGCGGAGGCAGAAGGTACTTTCTCCACCGGCGTTTCTATGACAGCAGCCAGCTCTTCTCCCGTGGCGCAGACACTTATTCATTGCCCGCTGCGAGACAAGTGCCAGAGGTTCAGGGTATGCCTGGAACCAAAGGGCTGAGCGGGCTGGCTGATCCTGGTGTTGGCAGCAGAAAGCAGGTGCCTTTATGCAACCTCCCGAGACGTCCGTCTCATTCCCTGCACACTCGTCTCTCAGCGCAAATGCGCGTGCACAGTTCTCTGGTACTGTTTTCCTTATTGCTAGGCTTTTGTCAGATTGGGGTGTACAATTATATACCTGGTTGAAAAGCCTTGGTGAGTATAGTATAAAGAGAAAACATTGCAAGCTCTGTCCTCGGTCTTCCCTGCACACTCTGTTCCCTGAAGGACAGGGGAAGTCCGGCTTAGGGCAATGAGGAAATTGCAATCAATCACAGCTGCAGCTCCTGTGAACCTGCACTTGCTGGTGCTGCTCAGGCTCAGCCATGTGAGCGCTGCTTTCAGGACATGTTTTCCAACTCCTGCAGCTATCAGCCCACTTTCAGGATGCATGACTTCTTACGGGATCCCCTTCACTTTCAAACAGAACCACTGATAAATGTTTGACCTATGAGAATGTTGAATGTTTTTTTGTTTTTGTTTTTGTTTTTGTTTTTGTTTGTTTGTTTGTTTGTTTTTATGGTTCAGCATCACACTGTGGTCTGGTTTGCAGTGTCCTGCTCAGCCCAGCACTCAGAGAAGCTCCCTTTGCTTTGGAGAAAAGAAATTGTCAACTTTTTTTCTGCTGTATTTCTAAGTGAACAACAACCAAAAAAAATGCACTGTAACATGTAACACAGGAGTCCTCCCAACATGCCTGGAGCTGGGAGGCTGGGGAGCACTATCAGTCACTCATCAGTTGCTGGGGCCTCCAGCTGGCTTACGTCCCTAGTGTCTAATGATATCATAGATCAAAAATAGCTGCAGCAGAAGAGAAATGCAGAATTCATAGCCACATATTACACATCTTTCTTTTAACCAAATCAGTCACTTTATTGCTGGGCTGTGCAAATGTTTGAATGAGTTTGCCCACATAGAAGGTAAGCTTCTAGACTTTGTACCCATTTGTTCATCCCTTCCTGTCATTAGGGACTGGGATATTTAATCTCTACATGTGTGCTTGTGGGACAGGATACTGAGCAGCAAATTCCCACGTTTCCTGACTTGAGCTCTAAGGTCCCAGCTAATATTATAAATGAAAATAAGTTCTGAGGGATCAGGTATCACTCTGCTGCACAGCTCAGCGTGGCCAGTGCAGCCTTGGTGCAGGAGTGGCTGGGTCTGGGCTCTGCTGCTCTCCAGGTTATGATGGCACCAGACAGAGAGCAAGGTCTCCCTGTGCTCCCCACTGGGCATGGGGGACAAGGAGACAATATCCAAGGCAGAGCTTCCTCCTCCGTGATAAGACATGGCAGTGTCCTGTGCAGATTGGTGGGTGCCTGGGCATGGTGATGGTGGAGGCAGGCAGGGGTGAGGGCAGATGCTGGCTTCCTGTGCCTTGCTGTCGTGGGGTTGCTAGCCTGGACCTACAGTTTGCTGGCAGAGCTACATCAGCATCATGCTTGAACTGGGACAGGAGGAAAGGCTGCTGGGGTTGGGAGCATGGGAAACATCATCAGCAATGATGTCTCCTGATGGTCACTGATTGGTTGCTGGCCAGGCCCCTGGACCTCACTTGTCCTGGAGGGAGCTGCTGGCACTTCATCAAGGTGATGTTGCCCACGCCACTTTGTCACAGTAAATGCAGCAACAGTGCCTGCAAATAGTGCCTAATTTATGATAGGAGGTTGGCCTCAGAGCCAGCATCCTGTAGGGTCACCACCCATCGTCCCATGGGGAGCCAGGAGCCAGCGGGGACCTGTGTGACACTGGAGGCCTCCCCAAGGGTCTGGGGAGAAGAGAGTCCCCAACCCCAGCCCGCAGTGGCCATCGGGCAATGATCAGTGCTGGGGGACACAGGGTGGGGTGCACAAACCCGTTGTCTTACCTGGAAAGTCAGCACAGCACTGGATGTAGGTCACCTCCACGGCAAGCTGTGATATAACAGGGTGGATCTGGGAATCTCTACAGTTCAAGCCCACAAACATTACCACACCTGGTTACTCCATGAGTGTGGGCTTTTGGGTGCTGCTTGCTCATACTCCCCGACATCCCCCACCCCAGTTCCCCTGCTGGCAGTGCTGGTAGGGAGGAAGGTCTTTATGGAGTTTCCCTGAGGAAGGAGGGAAGAGGGTCTCACTGGCTGTTATTTAGGAGCAGGCAGGAACATGTGTGGTGTACAGCACTGTGACATTTACAGTGTCATGGCCAGCAGTGTCTGGGGGAGCTGTGCCCTCCCCCCCCCCAATCAGTGACATCTGACTGACAAGGAACTGGATGCTCAGTTCCCTTCCTTCATTTTGGGAAATCTCAGCCTTTTCTCATACTTGGAAACCCTGAGTCACGTGGTAGGGGCAGATCCTTGCACTCCCCCACTGATTTCATCTCTGCCCTGGGAAGGCAGTGGCAACCAGGTTGGTCTGGGAGGCTCCCTGGTGTTTTGGGCATTCAGGTCTCCATAGCTGCAGGCTTGTTTGGTAAAATGTTATTGTGGCTCTTCTGGGTGAATCACATTGCAGAGCCTCCTGTGGCAACAACCCTCGTAGGGACTACGTGTATGGTACAACCTTTCTGCTGCATCCCAAAAGGATGGATGAGAGCCCAGATCCCGGTGCAGGAGAGCCCCAAGGCAGTGGTGCGGCCCCTTGGCTGAGGGCATTCGGGGGAGGTGGGAAAAAACATAGGGAAGAGCCTCAAAGAGTTCAAAAAGAGATCTTTAGGAGAAATAACTTTCTCGCAGAGACTTATGAGGCCAGTGGCTCCTGCTGAAAAGGAGTGCAGGAGCTGGCTGTGCTCAGCGTGAGGCAGCGGTGCAGGCGCTGTCCCACCGCGGTGGCATCTCCCCGGCCTCGTCCAGCCCTGCTGCCCCACCATGGACTCGTCACATAAGTAACAACATTTCTCTTTCCAGCCCCAGATGCCAGCTCCCTGCGGCTGTGCCGGGCAGAGGCGTTTGCAGCGCTGGGACAGCACTTGTGGGCGCTGGAAGACCTGGAAACTGTGTGCAAGGCTGAGCCTGGAGAGCACGAGGTGAGTGGAGGGGAGGCCCCATCAGCTGGCTGTGCTTGGGGCCAAATCTTACTGTACGGGAGCAGTTTCCCCCTTTCCTGAATTCTCCTAGCCATTGAATTCATCCTGCTCGGAAATACACTTGCCAGACCCATTAAGTTGCAAATCCAAGCTGGAATCACTGTGTTGCATTAACAGTAGAGGTCCAGTGCCGTGTGTGTCCTTGCTTGCATGCAGGTGATGAGGGCACGTAGCCGTGCTGGTGTGCAGGATCACAGCTGGGGGCTTGGGGAAATGTTGACTGGAGGCTGAGCTGCCCTTGGAGAAATCAGCCCTGGGAGCTTGCTTGCTGATTTGTGAAGCGCTTGTTGGCTATAGTTTTGTGGCTTCAAAGGCAGAAGACCTTGACTCATTCGCTAGGTATCTGTAGGGCTTGTTTGTTCGGCTTTGCAACTTCTGCATTTTGGAAGAATCCTGTTTTAAGGTACCTGGCTGTGGGTTGACCTGTCTTTTTTAGACCAGTCTGAGCATGGAAGCAGCAATGTGTCCGGGAGCTTTGGGCTGGGTTGGGAGCAGGCAGGATGCTGGAGGGAGATTCCCCTGGGACTCTCATGGGAGCTGAAGGGGCACGTGCTCAGCTGGTCTCATAGTCACCACAGGCTTTTCTGCTCTGCAGGGCTTCTTCAGGAAAGGGAAGGTGCTTCTGGAGATGGGACAGAAAGCTGAAGCCTTGCTGGCATGGGAACACTGCCTGACACTCAGTCCCCATTTCTACCCTGCTCGGAGAGAGATAGAGAAGGTGTGTGGGCCATACTGTGACAGGGTCCTGTGTCCTCACATGACACAGAAAGATGTCCTTGTGCTCTGAAGGACTTGTGCCCATCATGGTGGTGCTACTCTGGCCAGCAGTGGGATCAAGGGAAGTCGGGCCCTGGTCCAAGAGCCTTCCCATCACTCTGATGCAGGTTCACCCATGAAGAAAACTCCCCTTGCTCAGTCCATATCTTCAAGTCTCAGCTTTTGCAGGGTTTAGATGCTGACATGATAAGAAGTGGGCTTCGAGGCAGCATCAGTAGTCACCAAGGCAAAGCAGCCAGCTGAAAGCTGCCACTGGAGAGCCAGTGTCTTTTCTGCAGATGATTTCAGGCCAGCACCCACCCGTGTACCAAAATCACCATCAACAATGGGGCCTCCAGCAGTGTCCCCAGCATGGGGACATCATGCCATGGGTGGACACTTGCTTTTCAGGAGGGAAAGGATAGGGGTATGGGGAATGCCCTCATACCCCTCACAGCTCATTCCCTCCCTGCTCTTTGTGGGTGATGGAGAACATGGCTCCCAGCATTTAAAATAGAACATTTTGTTCACTCCTTCATGCTGCATTCTTCCTTGTGTTGCTAAGGCTTTTGTTTGTCAGAGAGCTCAGCCAGTGCTGAAACAAGTAACCCCAACATGCCCTGCAGAGAGCAGAAGTCAGCTTTGGAGAAAGAAGGAGCCTGGCAGCCCACCGACCTCCCTGCTTCCTTCTCCCAGCACCTCCTGAGCTCCACTTTCTCCTTGCAGATCCTCATGCAAGAGGATGCTCCTCAGCCACACATGGCCACTGCACGCTCAGGTAATGCTCACCAAAGC
Organism: Tyto alba; assembly: GCF_018691265.1. Classification (NCBI taxonomy): domain Eukaryota; kingdom Metazoa; phylum Chordata; class Aves; order Strigiformes; family Tytonidae; genus Tyto; species Tyto alba. The sequence continues at coordinate 9,143,795 of NW_024881279.1, read as the reverse complement.
TCAGATGGTCCCCAGGTCAATGGAGGGAGCCCTGTGCTCCCACCATCTTCCACACAAGCTCAGGTAAGAGAGCCTTCAACAATCTGGGTCTGCAATGGGACTTAATGTCCCTTTGGGATATCCCAAATTGGAGTTTTCCAATGATGGTAAAGAAGGTGTGATAATGGGAGGCTGTGCAGAACCATAGCCATGTGCATGTGATTTCATGCTGGGATGAGAAGCTGCATGTAGTGGCACTGGGGAAACAGAGGAGGCTCTTTCTGTCTCCATTACTCTCCCAGTTTCATTCGGCAATAGTTCTAGTAAGATTTTAGACTCTCATTGTATTTAAAACACCTAAGTCACACTACATCCAGGAAAAAAAAATGTAGATTTTAATGTTTTTTTTCATGCAAAAACCGTATTTGAGCACAGTGCAGACCATTAGCAGCTATTAAGGAAAGTTCACCTTTTGCTCTTTGCCTTCTAATGACAAATTTGGCAGGTTTAGAGAGAGGGGAAAATCAGAGAAAATGGGCTCAGATACAGCCACATACCAGGTCTTACACCTGGACAGAGTAAACCCATGTTTTAACCACAGCAGGGATGTCTGAAGGCCACACTCTCCTGCTGTCCCACAGATGCAAGATGTTAATACACAACAACACACCAGAAAGCCTCCTGGTGCCATCAGGCTCGGTGGGACAGATAGGGCTGTGTACTCAAAGGAAGAAGAGATTTGGGGCTCAACTTCATCTTTGTTGTGCCTAGGATCAGGAGGGAGAGCTGGTGGATGGCAGAGAAGATGCTGAGTCTGATCATGTCCAGGGAGCTGCCACTCTTTCCCAGCCGGGACAATGGCAGGAGCCAGAGACTTACACAGAGAGGCAGGGCCGGTTGGTAGGTGAGTGTTGTCAAAGGTGCCAGAATATTGTCTCATACAAAATGCTTGGTTAAAGTCCATTTTGGCACCGAAAACTTGGTGTTTGCACTTTGTGCCAGCTCAATGAGCAGATATCCCAGGGGCACACGATGGGGCAGCTCTGGCCAGCACATTTGCTGCTTCTTGTGAATGTGAGGAGGATCAGATCTTCCTGTGTTGGGCTGGTGAACTTACACCAAGCTCTTGGGTCTAGCTTGGTGAAAAGTTCTTGCTAAAACCAGACATCACTTGTTCCCTGTGTGGAGTCAGGGAGAGGGTCCCTTTGGTTCCCATGGGTTTAGATGGGTTTAGATTTAGATTGAATTCTCTTGTGCAGGACATGGCATGCCATGTGTTGGGGAAGCAGTACCTCCATTGGCATTAACTTGCCATCATTGTCCAGCCAGATGGCTGCCATGTATGTGCGTCTGCATAGAGGTGATGATGACTCATGTCAGGTCTCCAGAGACCTCCACCTGGGAGCTTCTTAGGCCACTTCACTTCCCAGTGCCTCAGTTTCCCTGCCTGCAAAAGGATGTGGAGAGGTACCCTCTTCCTCTGCCAAGTAACATGAGACCCACTGATGTAAAAGCTATGGATAAACACAGATGGGTTAATAGAGTTTATGTAGCATTTCCTAGTGCTTTTGTTTTTAACTTTCAAAGCACTTTGTGTAGCAGTTTGCTACTTACACCTCAGAACAAGGTCAGAAAGCAAAGATTAATTTTCAGTATTGAAATGGGGGATTGTCTTATTTTTTCTTCTCTTTTGCCACTAGATAACAAAGAAGAAACAGCAGCAGCAAACTCTACCCAGCCGTGCCTCAGGGAGCTGCTAAGCATATCTGACTTCGAGTGCTCCCTCTGCATACGGTGAGTTCTCTGGCAGGAGTGCTTTTAGGATGAAGAAGTAGTTTCCTGGTGTGGATCTTTCTTCACATCTTAATAGCAAACTCAGTCCCCAGTACTGCTGAAACACAGGTTTCAGTAGAGATGAGATAAGAGGGGAAGACAGGGACATGCTTTGCTCTGCCAGGCTGTAAGAGCTCAGGTCGCCCTGTCTCAGGGCCCAGCGTCGTTAGGTCTGTATTGCCTGGGACATCGGTGTGGAGGTGGGGGTGTTCAGTGGGGTCAAAGACCAAAAGGGGTGGCTGCCTTTTGTAACTGCAGGCTGGAAGAAGAAGATGTTGCCCCAGGGAAATGCCATCCATGATGGGGGTATTGCAAACCCAGAGAGGAGCGTTTCAGAGCTCTGTGCCTGCTGGAGGTGAAGGGGGCAGGGTAGAGCCCATGTCTGTCTGCTGACTCAGGGCTGGGGAAGGGTTGGGTGCTGCCACAGAGCATGCTGAAACCAGGCTGTTATTTCTGGTGTGTACCAGGACCTCCAGCAGTTGTGAAAGCGGCTGCTGGCAGAGAGCTGGGTTGCACCACCAGACGTGCAAGATAGTCAGGGTCTCCTGTATGGCAGCTTTTTTCAGGTCTGAACACGGCGTGGGGAAATAACACATGAGAGAGAGAGAACAGGGCTGTATTTGGTCAGAATTAGGTGAATTTAGGTCTCTTCTGACAGCATGGAAACATAATGTTCAGGAGGAGTTGGGGCTCAGTGCTGAGCAGGGCTTTCCTGAGACCTTCATTTCATTGCTGATCCTGGAGCTACCTGTGAGTAACCCAAGTTCTTGCTGCTGGCTCTGCTCATGGAGCAGGGGAGAAGGAGGCACTTTCCCATTGCTGCTTTTTGGGATACACACCACTGTGGGTGTCTGGGGAACCGCAGCCCTGCCAGGACCAAGAGGTGCCATGTATGTACTGGTGGAGTCTGCAGAGACCCTGAAGGGACGGGGAGCAGTCCTCAGGCCTGGGACAGTTCTCATCTTACATCACTGTTCAAGTCTAACAGTCTGAGCCCAGTCTTCTAATTAAAGGAATAAGCCAGTTAGGAAGCTTTACATTTAATTAACAGGAGTTATGAGCAAAGATTAACCAATGCAGCTTTAGTGAAGGCAAGTTTCATAGCTGTGGGCTGCCAGGGCTTGGAAGACACAGTGTGAGATAGCTTTCCATGGCATTGCATCCCTGCAGCATCACTGTCTTCAGTGCAGAAGGCTGGTGAAGGCAGCAGATATCCCTTGAAATGGTAGGAGAGGACATGGGAAATGTCTTGCTCCTGCTGGAAGTGAAATCTCTTGCTCTCAGCAAGGTGATTCAAGGAAGATGCAGGTACAAGTCTGGAGATATCCAGAAGCTGCACCCACGGCTTTGTTCACCCTAACCTGCTTGGACCCTTGCAGCAGCAGCAGCCTGGGCCTCTGCAAGTCCCTGAGCGCTTTGTGGGACCCCTGTGCCATGGGGCTGAGACCAGCTGGGGTTTCCAAAGCAGGGTGCTGAGCCAGGCCTGAGGAATGACAATTCTGAGGGCACCCAGCCCTGTGAACAGAGGCTCTGCGATCCCTATCTCTGTTGGGCTTACCTGTACTCCTCCCCCCGTGGTGCTCTCTGTGGCCCGTTGACTTTGATCCCTTTACAGGATGTTCTTTGAACCAGTGACGACGCCGTGCGGGCACACCTTCTGCAAGGAGTGCCTTGAACGCTGCCTGGACCACCGGCCCAACTGCCCCCTCTGCAAACAGAGCCTGAGAGAGGTGGGGGCATGTGTCCTGTGGGAGGGAGCCCAAGGGAGAGCTGGGGACCAGCTCTACCTGCTGTGGGGGTGGCAAGGTGTGATGCTCACGTGTTAGCAGCTCCTTGGCATGGCAGCATCAGCTCGGCTCATGTGGGAATGACCAGACAGTTGATAATTAAGACCAAGATACTAATTTCCACAAGATGCCACAGTGATTTAGTGAGATAGTAAACAGGACTGAGATGTAGAGAAAGAGAGAGAAAGAAAGAAGTGAATGCTAATTACTTTAAAAAATGGAAATAGATAGAAAACCTGCTAGCCTGGAGATTTGATTTAATTTTTAATGAAAAGAGATCAGATGAGACCATCAGGGAAATTAGGTTGTCATACAAGGACTGCATCACTGTCAGAGACAGGACGCTGCGCTGAATGGGCCCTGGGTCTGAGCTCCGTCCAGAAGTCTCAGTGGAGCTGATATCCCATCCTGCTGGATGACTTGACATCCCCCAATAGGTTTTATCCCTGACTTTCTCTAATCTAAAATTACCCTCAGCTCCAATAAAAGTGAGCATGATTCAGAGCCCAGCAGGGCCTGTGGCCTCCTCCCGCCACCCCCCCCTCCAACCTAATTCTGGGTCTAATTTCTTTTAGTACCTGAAGGCTGGAAGCTACAGCCCCACCGTGCTGCTGCAGGACATCATGCTGGCCACCTTCCCTGCACAGCTGGCTGAGCGCCGGGAGCTGCACCAGGCTGAGATGGCAGAGCTCTCCAAGTAAGCAGGGACCTGCTCTGGCGTGTGTGCATGTGCGTGTGCATGTGCGTGTGTGTGCGTGCATGGGGGCTGGGAGGGGCTCTGAGGGGGCTGTCCACACCACATACCATTGCTCTGGCTTGGGGTTGCACAACTGATGTCTGTCCCACTTCTAGGACCATGTCACAACAGTGCTGGGTGGGTGTGGATGTGCCCCACTGGGCACCTTGGGGTGAGGGAGCATCTCTGCAAGGAGCTGTTTGGTGGGCAGGGTCTGTCCTTGGGCTCTTGGTGAGCCAAGTGGAAGCTTTGATGTTGCTCTCCACTGGAGCATCACTTCCTGGGGTAAAGGACAGATCTGGTTTTAGGAGTGGCCATGGCACAAGCCGATGCAGAGCCCTTGGGATTTTCTCCGGGAGGTTTCACAGTGGTCTCTCCTCTTGTCCTTCAGCCTGACCAAGAACATCCCCATCTTCGTCTGCACGATGTCCTTCCCAGGCATCGCCTGCCCTCTGCACGTCTTCGAGCCTCGCTACCGCCTCATGATCCGGCGGTGCCAGGAGACTGGCACGAGGAGGTTCGGCATGTGTATATATGAGAATGGGAAAAGGTGAGCTCCTGGGCAAGGCGGCTTCCCTCTGCCCTGGCTGATTTGCTCCTCTCTGTCTCAGCCCCAGATGTCTAAAATCCCCAGTAGTTTGGTGAGAAGGAACCAGGTGTAATTTTCTATCCCACTGCACCCCACCGATAAAATCAGCTGGGAGGTGATGTGTTCCCCACATGGCACAGTGAAATGGGATCTCACTGCCTCCCTGCTTCACCGCTGGCCAGGCAAGGAATGGGGCCAGTGTTGGAGCTGGGCCGAGCCAGCAGTGGCTGTTAAATACAATGGTCTGGGAACAGCTTCTGGCTCAGGACGTCTCTGAGCTGCATGGTTCTCTGGCTGTGACATCCAGGTCCTCTTAGTGAGCACTTCAAAATTACCGTATTTCTCATACTTTGTCCTTAATAAGCTGTGAGAGGACACTGAGATAAAGAGGATTTTGTCTGGTGCAGTGTGGCCATCCTTATGTTCCTGGTGGCACCTCCAGATCTCGTGTGAACTCAGCCTCCAGGCTCCTAACCCAAGTAGTCTCTTAAATATCTGTATTTACATGATATATCCTCCCTGTGCTCCAGTCCTGTTCAAGTGAGATCAGGTAAATAACATTTTCTGGGCTTTGTGAGGATGACTCTGCAAGGGATGGTGTCTTCAGGACCACTGGACATCAGGACAGTATGAGGACCTAAGTCATTTTGGTATATGGCAAACCCAGGGGAGTGCAGGCAGTGTGCTCGCTATTCCCTGCCCTCTTAGCAGCAAATAGTAACTCAACAGAGTTGAATGACTGTCTGAATTTTCCCCCCTGCCAGCCAGCTTGTTCCTGGGCCTTCTTCTCCTTTGGAGATGGTGCCTTCCGGAGAAGCAGCTCTCTCACCACCAGTATTCCAGCTCAGCCCCTCTTTTCTCTCTCTGTTTCCCTCCAGTTTTGCTGACTACGGCTGCATGCTGGAGATACGGCAGATCGAGCTGCTGGCGGACGGGAGGTCCTTGGTGGACACCATCGGCAGGCGGCGGTTCCGCGTGCTGAGCCGCGGGCACAGGGACGGCTACAACACTGCAGACATCGAGTACCTGGAGGACAAGAAGGTGAGGGCAGGGCCAGGGCAAAAGCCCCCGCTGCGGTGGGACAGAGCCTCCCCACGGACACCTTCTACGCTCCTCTGCCTTCCACGCAGGTGGCTGGGGAGGAGCTGCAGGAGCTGCAGTGCCTGCATGAAAACACCTACCGCTTGGCTCAGCGGTTCTGTGAGCACGGAGACCTTGCCTCCAGGCACATTCTGATGCATCAAGGACCGCTGCCGGAGAAGGAAGAGGACATCCAGGTAATGCCCCGAGGGAAGGGATGCTCTAAATAGAGAGGGTACGAAGAGAGCCTCTGAAGCAGCACTGTTCCTGCCCTAACCACCCTGATTCCCTGCTCAGCTCAGCCCTGAGACGAGCAAAACAAATCTGGTTTTCACTCTCATTAGCACTTATGGCATCTCTCACTCAGAGATGGTAGGGATTGTTTGTTAAGACCGTTCAATGTTTCTTTATAGTTTTAAACTGTTTTGGAAACTGAGCACTGAGTTTGAAAGCTTTCCCCGGAGTCTTTTCTTAAATGAGAACTGAGAAACTGAACTGTCTAGATTTGAAAACACTTGGGAAAAAAACCTGAACAAACAAATGGGCAAAGAAATGAACCCCACAGCTCAGTGAGTCTGAGGTCTCCTTTCTCATTGTGTTCCTTTGAGACAGCCATAGCTGGCCAGAGGAAAGGAGTTAAGAGGGCAGGATCCAGTTTGCTTATTAAATTGCTCTTACAAATTCATATTCTAAAAAAAAATATATAAAAATCCCCAAATGTAGTTTTCGCTCCTTTAAGAAAGTGTCACCTGTCTGGATTGTTACAAATATGCTCTTGCTGGCTTGTCCCGAGCTAAGGCTGCCCTAGCCAGCAATTGCATCAATACTGTGCTCAGAATTACAGAACAACTCATCCTCTATCAGCTGAATCAAACATTTCCCTCTTAGTTTGGCTCAGGTTTTAAAAAATCTGGTTTACAAATGCAAAAAGCTGGTTTACAAAAGCACTGCACAGTGGTTGTGCCTGCCTGGCCTGCACCTTGCCTCTTTGAGTGTTGTTAAAACAAATGCCCCAGAAGTCACTGACCATGCAGGATTTGGCCCATTTTTACAAAACCCATCACCTTAATCAAGGAAACACACAAGATATTTCTTTGTCTCTTTAGTATAGATATTTTCCCGGTTACATCTTGTGTCTGGAGACTCCCTGGGGAATGCTCGTCTGGAAATTAAATTAGTTTACCCAGCAGTTTTGAGCCTGGACAGACAAAAGGGCCGTTTAGAGGAATACCTTAGCCAAAGCTGACATTGCCATCCTGACAAGAGCAAATGTTTCCCATCGGCGATGCTGCCCAGAGGCCAAGCATTCACCTTGCAGTTCCTGATGTGGGGGTCTGTCCCTCTCTCCCCTCCAGGCTTCGGCAGATGGCCCGACATGGTGCTGGTGGCTCATCTCCATCCTGCCTCTTGACCCGTCCTACCAACTGAACCTCTTCTCCACCACCTCCCTGCGTGCCCGCCTCATGCAGCTGCAGCGCATCCTCGCTGCCCTGCTGCAGCAACCCCCCGCCAGGCACCCGCTGCCCGAGCACAGCCCCCGGGGCCGCGTCTGAGACCCCCAGCCCCCTCCCTCTCTGCAGGGGAGACCTCCACCCCCTTGAGTTTCTCTATGTGCTGCTTCATGGTTTTGTGTATAGTTTGAGCCCCCCCCGCCCCCAATCAGCCTTGGAGATGAGCTGAGCACCCTCTGCCCGGCTCAGCGGGGTTGATGCCACACTAGCAGCACCACTACACCGTCCATGCCACCTCTGGCAGTTGCTTGGTGACACGGCTGTACTGTGCTATCAGAGAGGGGACCACGATGGAAAGCTGGGTTGTGTCTTGGGAACCAAAGTCACCTGCCGAGCTCCTTCAGCGCTAAGGAGAATTCTCCTTAGGGCAGAGGACCAAGTGCCAGGATCACCTCTTCCTCTTTGAAGGACAATGTAGGGTTTTTAGTAGATAGTCCTGCTCTGTGCAGCAGATTTTCAGGCTTGGGAGAAGTGGCACTGGGAGGTAAAGAAGTTCCAACGGCTTCCCCCAGCCTCAGGAGCTGAAGGCTCTGCCTCTGCTTACGAGTTTGACTTAATTTCTATTCAAACAAGAAGAAAGGTTAAATTAAACAATACAAAACCCACAGAGCAGCTCATAACCATCTCCATGGCCACACAGTGAGGAGATGCTGCTCCTCTGAATGTGCCCAGGTCAGGCTGTCCCCTTCCCATCACTCTGCTCAGTGTTCTGCTGTGTTTACTGCGCTAAGCTTGCCTGCCGCTTCCCCAGCTGGCGGCTCCACTGCCATGAAGTGCTGTGGAAAGGGCAGGATTTGGCAGCCTTCGTGCTTTTTCCCCCACCCAAAGGCTGCTGTTCCCAAGCCTGGCTGGGTTTAGGTTGTGGGATCAGACCTGTGGGCTGGAGGGAGCCAATGGCACAAGGGAGTCAAGCCTGGAAGGGGCTTTGTGAGACTTGAATAGTGCAATTTTCCTATGTTCAGTGTTTATTCTGAACTTTCTGCCTCCTCAGGAGAAAATCAGGGTCTGAGTAGGGGCCAGATCCTTGCATGTGGGACCCAGAACTGTTCAGGATTCCCCGAAACAGCACAGAGTGATGTCAAAGGGAGTTGAACCTCTGGAGAGCCAGGGAGGGGGCAGGACCAGTGACTGAGGCTGTGAGCCCCATGACAGGGAAGCAAGTGCCTGTCTGCAAGTGTCCGGCTACTGCTTGTCTCTAAACACAGAGAAAAGAGTATCCTCCTGGACAGCCCAGGCTTTCCGTCATGGAAATCCTGAAGGTTTGGGATCATCCATAATTTCAGTGGCTTTGGGTTGAATTTTAGGAGTGATACTCACTTAGTGAGTTCCTGGATTAGCATTGCTTCCAGAATTTTATCTCTGCTTTTCCCAAAGGCTCCACATCCCATCTGGGGGCTCAGGGGGCTGTTGGATATATGGGTGGGAGAGAAAATCAGGTTGGGGCTACAGTACTCTTTGCTGCACGTATTGCTGGGCTGAGCCTGGGTCAGGAGGCTCTGGATACAGCTCTGGAGGGGTCCCTGCCCAGGGCCACTGCTTTTTCCCATCCTTCTCTCTCCAGGAGTGAGAGGTCTCGGTCCCTCCTCTCCAGCAAAGTGCCTCCCCAGAGTGACAGTTGGCAGGAGCCAAGGGCTTGCTCCCCAGGGACCACAGTGAGCACAGGGCAGCTGAGGACAACTCAAAGCTGGATTTGCTCCTCTACCTTTGAGCTATGTCCTCCCCCACTTTGCTGCTCGCTCTGGGGCACCGTGACTTCCCCAAGGGATTATATCCCCAGGGTGTTGGATTGGGGTGGGCAGAGATAGGCGATGGAGGGAAACCTCACAGTGCTGGTGAGGGTGCATGCAGGTGGCAGGATGCCACTGAAGTTTGGGAAGTGCCTTTCTTTTCCACGGGGTCAATGTGAGCTCACCCAGTGGACCCCCCCACTCGGAGCTGTGCACCTAACTCCCAGGTTGGCTGTTCTCCAGGTCTGGGAGCTCCCCGGGCTGCTGCGGGTCCCTGCAGCAAGCAGGAGGCATGGGGGGATGCAGGGGAGAAGCGTGGGTCTGCACCATGTCCATGCTGCAGGAGAGACGGGGACCAGAGCCACATCTGCCTGGTTGCTTTGGGAAGGGACTTGTGCAAGTCATTCCAGTTTGCTTGGAGTGCCTTTGGGGTTTGTATTAGTATCTTCACTCTTTGAATTAAATTTTCTTCCTGGTCATTGAAATAAAGACCTTTTTCATTATTGTTTTTTTCTGTTGCTGGTATTTAACTTTTAGCTGCTCATTGATGAAAGTGCTTGGACATCACCAGGGAGCTTTGGGAACATATGGAGAGGTGACACTGTCCTTCAGACAGCAAGTTAGACACAGTGAAGGCAGTCCAGCAAAGGCAGATGGCAACAAGGGGAAAAATTAAGGTGGTTTTGCTCCAAGAAAGTGAACATGTGAAATAAGGGCAAGAAGGGAAATTTGTCTGCCCAGCTCTGTTTTTCACCCTACCTGGGAAACTGGAACAACTGTAGAATAGGAGAGGGCTCAAGTGGTCTGAGATGGTGGATAGCCCTAAAAATGACCCATTCCTCAGAGCAGGGTCTCTGCCAGGTCATTAATAACTGGCTTCATGAAGAATTATACCCTGAAATTCACCCCCAGCAACTCTCTACAGAAACAGTAAAGACCAGCTGTGTGCTGTGGCCGATGCCAGCACCTTTGGTGGCTCTGGCAGCCCAGGTCTTGTGTCAGTGAGGTGACTAGTTTGTGTCTGTGTGTCCAGGAGTCTGGAGCTGGCACCAGATTCCTTTGCCGTGCTGTCCTGCTCCCACTAGATGTCAGGAAGAGGCTGAGTGCAGGCGAGGAGGAAGGCACAGAGGAGGGAATGTGTAGCATCAGCCTCTGCCAGCACCTTGGCCATGCTTTTCTCACCTCCAGCCCCCAAAGCAGCCCCGCTCTCAGCACTTGCCCAGGCTGGGCTGCCTGGAGCTTTCCATCAGAACAGAAGTGAAGCTGGGGACCAGTGCAGGGTGTCACTTGTGGCCACCTCCAGTTCCCCAAGCACACAGGGTCTGTGCTGGGAGATACTCTCTCCACTCCGGCCAGCAAGGACTTGTCTTGGGACTGGAGCAGGGGACTGGGGCAGCTGGGGGATTGTCCTCCTGTCCATCCTCCTCCAGCCACTCTGCTGGGCATGGCCTCAGAGATGGGACGTGAAGAAACCCTTTGTCCCAGTACACAGCTGGGACAGAACAGCATCCCACGGGACTTTGTGAAAGCAGACCAGGCATCTCTGAGCCCCACTGGGATGACAGGTTGTTTCACTGAGCAGTTGGGATCTGGGTGGGGACAGCTCAGAAAGACTCAGCAACTTCCACACTGCCACCTTCCCAACCCTGCCCCAAATATCTGCCTGCGTGATGGGACCCCAGTGTCCTCACCATCAGGTGGGACTGTGAGGTGAATGTTGGGCTCATTACTAGCTTCCACCAAACCATCCCCTCCTGTTCTACTCTTCAAGGTCCATTTTGGGCAGCTTTTGGTCCCAGGCTGCTACAGCCTGACTCTGTGGGGACACAGAGGACCTGTGGCAGCCAGAAATGGCTCTTTCCTCATTTCCAAAGGCTCCTGCTTCACCTTGTCCTCCACCACGGGCCTGCAGAGAGGCTGGATCTGATCCTGCTTGGCACAGTTGGGGCTGGCAGCTACAGGCACCTCCAGCCTCTCTGCCCCAGGCTTGGCAGTGCATGTGGCAGCTTCACCCCCAAATCAGCAGCCAGAGCCATGGGGTGATGAGTCTGTCTCTGCGTAGGCTCCTTGGTGGCACTCAGGACTTGTGGGGAGTTATGTTTCTCAGTCCCACAGCACAGGAGACCCTGACTGCCTGTGCCACTGCACTTTGTTTCCTGCTGCTTGGATTTGTTTCCTCCCTTTATTTTTCCTTCTCTGTGTGTGCTCCTCTGTGCATCCCAACGACACCTAGTAATGATTTCTGGCCTTTATATAACACTCTTTATTGGAGCTTTTCAAACAAATGTCCGTATCCTTCTATGGATTTTGCAGGCAGGAGCCAAGGGTGGGAAGAGGCAACGTGTTGCCCAGGGTCACCCAACAAAGTCCCTGGTAGTCAGGAGGCCACTCTCCAAACGGGTGTCTCTTTCCACCCCATCCAGCCCCCACCTCTGTGGATGCTGGGACGTATCCTGCATCTGTGTTATACATCCCTGAGGAGGTGTAAACCAGCACTAGCATTGGCCCTGCTTCCATCACCGCAAAACTTGACCTCTTCTCCATCAGCATCATTTCCTCCCTTCCTATTTGGCACCTTCAACTCGAGACATCAGTGACAACTTCCCTCACCTAATAGTGTGGGCAAGCAATTAGCTAAAGAGGCATGTAATTAACACAGCAGGAGTTAGGCAGTGTCTTGTCTTTCTTTAACAAATGGCACATTTCCAAACTAATTAGACCAGCCAGTACTTGAGATAGCAGAAAATCAACATGAGATTGTTCAAGCTAAGATCTTCTTCTCTAGCAAGGCCACGCTTGCACTGGAAGAGGAGAGCAGTACGTGTTAAGGTTAATAAAAGTGGGAAGAAAATGGAGAAAACCAGCACCTAATGTTTTTCATCTTTTAGAAATACTGGTTGATGCAATGAAAGATGGATTGTATTGTTCCTGCTTTTTCAAAAATATAAAAAGGGAAGTAATGAAAGCAGATGTGACGTCTCAAGAAAACTCACCCATGGGATTTATTCAAAGCTGGAAAATGACAAGTGTTGAAAAAAATGACTCAAAGACACTGCCAGAGCAGTTGGAGTGGGACCTGCTTGTCCCCCTGGAGAAATGGCCCCATCTCTTCCTTCAGCCCAGTTGTGCCTGGTGTGAAATCAGACTCTCTCCTGTCTGAGCAGAGCAGGGTGACTGTGGACATGTGATGAAGGTGACCTGGAGCAGAGATCAAGTGGTAGCTGGACAAATGTCTTTGCCTTCCCTTCAGTGGCATTTTGGAGATGCCTTGCTGGCACGTCCCCAGGCTGTGCTGCACAAGGGAGCTGTGCAAAGCCAAGCCCTGATCCAAGCAGGAGCAGGAAACCTGGGAAGATACATCAGGTGGAGCTGGCTCATCATGACCAAGGGTCATTTGTACCTTTAGTAAACAGATCTACTGGGATAGGCTTTTCCTACGGGCTTTATAAAACCCATTTGGTCCCATCACACCAGCAATGTCACCAACCTGCAGCTGAAGAGCCCCGGATTTGGGGCAGCCGTAGGGAGCTGCCTCCCAGCCCTCCCACACTGCCTGATTCGGGGCCACCTTTCAGCCCCCCCAGGAGCACCTCCACACCCAGGGTGTGACTGTCCCCAGTCCCAGGACAGTGGCACACCTGAGGCTGATCACGAGGCAGGAGGTGCAGAGTTACCCCCAGCACCGCTCTGTCCAAGCCCTGCCATGGCAGAGTCCAGGTGGGACCATGTCCCTGGGTAGCACAGTAATGCACAGACCCATCACCAATGTTAACGACTCTCTTAGGGGGCTATCAAAGTCTCAGTGAACACCAATTAGCTTCAGTCCAGATGTGTAGGATTGTAAGAGTCTGAGCTGGCAGCCGGGAATGGGGAGACATTTGCTGCAGTGGGTGGGAGTGATGGGCACTGCCTGCTCAGGGAGGTCTCCCTTGGCACAGGGCACCCAACCAAAGCAAACCTTAACAAAGCAAGACATCACCAGTACTCAGTTGGAGCATGTCAGCTTGCGGAGAGGAGGAGATTATATAGGGCCCTATATATATATATATGAACTGGCCCCTTGCCTGAGTCTTTGCCCACAGTCCATGTTCTCTCAAGCACCCACCAGTGATTCAGTCTCTCCCTGCCCTGTGCCCTCCCTGTTGATTTCTGATTTCACAAAACCGTTTCAGCCCAGGCAAAATATTTACAGGACTGATTAAACATTGAGGAAATGGGAAACTTGTTAAAAGCCTGGAACTTATATAAATACAGCATTATTAAAATAAAATGTGACTTTTAGCAAGGACAGCTCTCTCAGCTGTGCTGTGTTTACCTTAATTGTTTCCCTCCATTAATTACAGTCTGAGAGGGAGACTTGTGCAAATTGAAATAAATTAATCGAATTTGTTTAGAGTTTTGTGTGGCTGGCTTGTGGGGATTGCAATTAAGCCAGTATGTTTGGGGTATTAAATTACATTGCCTAGATCTGTTCTTCCCTTTTCAAGCACCAGGAATGTGAAAAGACAGGAGTCAGTGACAATTAGAAGATAAACAGGCAAGGCGAACAATGGTTATTTTAGCTCCCGTGCCTCAAGAATTTCACTTCTTGCAAGTATTAAGGCTCATCCCTTAATAAATGCAGCCTGGCTTTGTGCAATGAAAGACAAAGAGGAGATGGTGGAGTGGAAAACAGGGAACATCTAAGCTCTGCCCTGGCAGTGGAAAGAGAGACATGGGTGGGAGTTTAGTCTGATTCTCCAGGAAAATTAGGCTAAGTGACTCAGCAGCCTCGAGTGCACTCTTGCTGGTTCCCACTAGCAGCTGCCCAGTACCACCCACATTTGACCCAGGGGAAAAGGATTCCAGATATATCCAGGTCCTGACAAGGTCTGTGAAAACAGGCAATGAAAGAGAGAAAAGAAATGCATCTGCTAATGGGGAGGGGAAGGGGATGTTCCACCCTTATTAGACACCAGAGAATCCACACCACAGTCTTTTTCCAGGAAGGTATTTAAGAGGAAACCTGGCTTCACTGGTGCTGTCCATGAGCCAACCTGCTCTGCCCTTGTCCCAAACCAGCCAAAGGAAGTGGGCTGTGTGGGAGTTTGCTCTGAGACCCTCTGGCCACTGGAGAAGCACAGCTGAACTTCAGGAGGAATTTCAGCACAAAGTAAAGAGAAAGGCGTTGTTTCTGACCTGGAGAAGATGGAATTTTGGGGAGAGGAAAAAGAAAAAATCCATTTTTTTTTCTGTGGAACTGTGCTGCCCACCCGAAGTGACTCCTCAAAGATGATGCTTGCAGCCCTGCCTTGGGCAATGGGGCCAGGCAGGAGGTGAGTAGGGTACACCAGAGCTGCATGGGTACACAGAGACCCAGGGAACCTGCTGTCCAGAGACACAGCCAAGACCTAAGGTGCTTCATTCCCCCTCTTCTGCCTTGTGGCTCATTTACCAAATCACAGAGGGTTCAAAACTTAACTCCTGTCACTTCTCTACAGATCGTGCTCCCTCCCCTGCTGCTCTGAGCCACCCTCACTCTGGCAGATTTGTTGTTGTCTCTGTGTAACTAGTAAAAAAACATCCCTTGTACCCCAAGAGGAGCAGATTCCTGTGGGAAGCCCCTGTTGGTGGTGTTGTGAGGAAGAGCACTTCACCATCCTCTCCTCTTCCCGCTGATCTGGGCACTGCTGGGAGGGCAGAAGGACGGCAGCCTCCTCCCTGGTTGTAAATAGGGGGTGGACAGGGATTCCAGGGACAAGCAGCGTCTGGGAGATGTGTTCACCACAAGTCAACCTCTTCACCTGGCCGTTGCCTGTGTCCGGATGATATATGGAGTGGCTGGGCTGCAATAGGATTTCTACCTAGAATATTGGCTGGATGATAAAGGAGTCTGTCTGCGGTGATAATTGCACCATAAATAGCACTGGGTTCAGCAGTGACGAGTGAGGCATTAGAAAACCTCACCCTCTGGATTCCTCCCACTTCCTTCCATCTTCCTGGCTGCTAACAAGCTGGAAGAATAGCTCGTTGGTTTTTACCAGCCACAGGAGGTTTATTGCACTCAGATGCAGCTGGGCACCTTCCTCCTCATAAATCTTAATAGTGAAAAAGGAGAGAGAGGGAAAAAAAAATGGCTAAATTGGGTGATTACTGAAAAGCAGCAGGTAGGACTGCACTGTGGTGTGGCTGTCCCTCTTCATTCTCTCTGCTGTAAGGATGGCGCGGTCCAGCTCCCTCCTCCAGAGTTCTGGCTGTTCTGGGCACTCTCAGGCACCTGAGGGTAACCATCCACTTTACTCTACTGATGGAAACTGAAAACCTACCAGCTAGCCCCAAACACTGAAAAATGAGGAGCTCAAACTGGGGAATGCTGTGAAAGTCAAGACTGGAAAGAAATATAATTAGTAAGAATAGATTTGGAGCCCTCTCTGGCTCCTTGTTTTTTGAACCTGCAGAAAGCACATGGACCCTTGTCTTTTCTTCCCGACAAAAAGCTGGGAAATGGTTCTGACTCCACTGGCACATTAACCTGCTCTTGAACTCCAAAAGATACCTTAAAACCGGGCGTTTTATCCTTAAACTGCCTTATGTTAGGGTTTCTCACAGCAAACCCATGTCCATCTGAGCGCTGTCCTCTGGGCAGATTTTCTCACTGTTCATGACCAACCAGCAGGTACTTTGGAGAGTGTGATGTAAATTCAAAAGGTATCCAGGACTGAATGGAGGCATCTCCTCATCAAATATTATTCATGGGTCAGTGAATTGCTGCTATGGTCCTTTCTCTTGTATGCCATGCCCTGTTTTGCTGCAAATAGCTAAAAGATGGACCATGGTAGCACAAATCCTTTTTACAACCCTGTAGAACTTGCAAGATACTGGTCAAAAATTAAACCTTGAGGAGTGAGGCATGACATGCCCCAATAGCTGGAAAAATCCCATTGTTGGTTCCTAGGTCCCAGCTCAGATGGAGGGGTTATAATACCCCATGGTGGACAGCCTGAAGCAGTGGGAATTGTCTCGCTGCTGACAGATTCACTCTGTTGTGCCCCCAATGGGTTGGAAAATCTATTTATATCAGAGAGATGGGATTTGGCCTGTCCCTGTTTGTGTCTGCTTCTGGGAAACTGCTTAAGCTGTCTTCATCCCTCCGGTCAGGCTTTGCCTCAAGGTCACAGCCCCTTTGTGAGTGCCCCTGGCTGCACATTCTGCAGCGCAGAAGTGCGCTGATGATGCAGCTGGGGTGTGTTTCGGCAGCAAGGGATGCAGGCGGTGTCGTTAGTCTGATGCTTCAGCTGGAGTGTGCTGTCAGACCTCTTTAGTGGTGGGATGAAAATCTGCACTGGCAGAGCATCCTCCGCTGGCAGTCACCTCCGGCGCCGCTGACAGGGCACAGCTCCCCGCTTTGCCGCTTGTATGCTCCTTTGGAGCAGAGACCCGTGAGGATCCTTCGGGGGTTAGTTACCAGGCTGTCTCCATGACCACTCCTGACATCACTCAGACACACTGACATCACTGTTGTTTTTCTAGGAAGATGATTAAATTTTTTTTTTTTTAGAATTCTGAAGGGCCCAGGAGTGAAGGGGGAAAATGATTCTCATTCCCGGACACTTTATAAAGCTTCCACAAATAACTACAGAAGGAGGAAGGCGAGTTTTATTCTGAGGTGGGAAAAGAGATGCTTAAAAAGCAATTTTTAAAGGCATTGAGTAGAGTTGGGGGAAATCCATCCCCAGTGCCTACATTGCAGCAGGGCCCATCAGCATGGATGGATGGGCAGTGCTGGGTCTCATGCTGGCATGCAAGAAGAAGAGCAGCTCTCTCCCTTCTGTGTGCATTGTAATGAAGGCTGCTAAGCAGGCACAAGCTTTTCAGCTCCTGTACAAATCCATAAGCTCCTTCAAACCTTCCTTTTATGCACACATGACAAATCCAAAGGCCAAATATAGAGCACAGTTTTTCTCTTTTTTCTATTTCTTTATTATTATTATTATTATTATTATTATTATTATTATTATTATTATTATTATTATTATTATTATGATGATGATGATGATGATGATGATGATGATGATGATGGAGTGTTTGAAGCAAAACTATTTACCCCATTTAAGCTTTGGATTTACAAGTTTAAAGCTTTCATAGTTCCAGGTGCACCCAAAAAGATAAGGGTGCTAGGGGAGGTGCACTGCTGTACTTCAAAATAAATAAATAAATCTGAGATTAACTCAAAGCTACTTCTTAATACTTGGTATTTCTCCATTATCTACTGCTACTATTACATTGACCCTGCCTAAGATGACATGGGATAGCATGAAACCCTTAAAACAACAAAAGCAATGAGCACTCTTCAGCTCTACATTTTCCTCTTGGTTTTCTTCTTTTTTTCTCTCCATGTCTCTGATACTTGTTGGCAGAAGCGAGGGCAGCGATTTTGCAGCCTCATGGGCAGGAGGTCCCTGTTAATGAGCACTGCAGCAGTAGGGAGAGCAGGAGAGAGGAAGTTTGAGGAGGTGTAACAACTGTTTCAAAATGCTGGAGACCCCGAAAGCTTGGCACCAGGCAGGGACTGACTAGGTAGAAGAGAGAGGTGTGTTCTCTGGGATTGGCTGCTGCAACGTGGCTGCTCCTCTGCTGGTGCCAAAAGCTGTGGTACGGCCAGCATGGCATGGGATAAGCTGGGCAACAGATCTCCTTTGGAGGCTGACACTGGGATTCCTGGCAGGAGATGCAAAAGCTGGCTTCATAAAACCAGATCCCAACATATACTTGGCTGGACACAGGGGGAGGAAAAGAACCAACCCAGGCTTTAAAAATAATAATGAGACTGAAGAAACAGCCTGGGAATGGAGGGATCTGTGCTGTGCATGACTCAGTGGAAAGAGGCAAGTCAGGGCTCAGTGGAAGAAGCTTTAGGAGAGGGAGAATGGGGCCAAGATGAGATTAATCAAGTAGCAAGAGCTGCACAGACATGGCTATTCTTGGCTATTTTATTAGGAGGGAGACTACTGCTTATGGTTCCTCAAAATGAGTTTTGAGGCAATTAAACAGGCTGTAATGATGGGTCCCCTCCTTATTCAGCCACTCTGCTTCATTCAGCATGTCTAGCACAGGGGTAGATTTATGTGAGGATGGATGCTCTGGGTCCAGAGAAGTAGAACATCCTCATGGGAGCTGCGCTGGACCCCACTCATTGAAAAACTGCCTCCCCCAAGCTCTGCACCCTGCTTCTGTGGGCCTTTTCCCTGGCAACAGCGCTGCTTGTGCGGGCTGAACAGGCAGCTCTTCCTCCTCCTGCATGCTCAAGGCTGGACTTGGAAGTCCTGTCGATGGGAGGGTAGTGAGGCGGGGAGCCAGCACACAGCATTGTGCCTCCAGCATCCCAAATCTTTGGTGAGGACACACGGCTGGTGCACCCACAAGCCTACTTTTGGGTGGACATGGAAAATACATCCAATTATTGGCAAAACTCCCCACACACACCAGAAAACCTGGCCCACATGACATTTCTGTAATCTGCAACAAATGAAATCCATGGTTTAGAGCTGAAATAACGTGTCAATGTTTGTCTGTCTGGGAGTTAAAGCTTTATGGAAACAGAAGCAGGATTTTAGTCCAGGTCAGGAAAAATATCCGTTCTGAATGTTATTAGTTTTCTTGTCTTTATTTTTGAAAGTCATTTGCTGCATTTTGTCAGCTTTCTCTCTCTCAAAAGCTCAATACCACCCACAGCACTGGGTACTGCAGAGCTTTGGCACTCAGTCAAATCCTCTTGCCTTCAGGGATATGGAAACTAATCAATGAGGAATATTAAACAATATGAAAGCCATAATGATTTAACATTTCCTACAAAGGTCAGAGTCCCCTGGCAGTTCCACGATAACATTGAGTTGAAGGCGGCACAGGGAGATAACATATCTCAGAGATAAGCTTTCATTCCTCTGTTTTCTACAGGAGAAGTTTTCTTATGTGATGGAAAAGATCCTGCTGCTGAGCAAGCTCAGGCTGGCTGGGCTTCTGGGCTTGTGCTAGACTGAGCTTAGATTTCCCAGGTGTTTGTGGGGAGCCGGAGCTGTCTCAGCTCTGGGTTTGCAGGTGTGGGTTTGGTGGGGTACGGGGTCCTGCTGCAGCGCATTCCTGCTTCAGTGTCTTTACCCATCTGAGAGTCTTCAGAGTTTTGCTGGGAAGAGGGTGATGCATTCAGGTCACCCTAGGGATACTCAGCAGCGCTTACCACTGAGATTTTGGGATCCTTCAATTGACTGGGTATAATTCCTCTGCCCAACAGCTGCTCCCTCCAGCTGCCTGAGGCTGGGGAGGTTCACTGGATCCCTGATAGGAGTTTTTAACCCAGATTCAGCCCTGGATTCAGGTCTTGATTTGTCACCTTACTTCCCTTTCCAGCAGTGAGTGGTGTTGGGATCCAAGGAAGGCTCCTGTGACTCACTGTTCAAGGGAGGGTGCAGGATGCATCTCAGTCCATGGGAGCAGATGAATGTATTGACCACAGAAAAGTAACAGAAATATAAATCCTGACGCATACTCACATCTCTGTTGTTTTTCTCTGTACAGGCCATCTCCTATTTCTGTGGCAGCAATGAGAATTTTAACTAATCCCAGGTGGAGATTAAATTTCTGCTTTGGCAGTTATTTTTCTGAGTAATCTTAACACGTTGCTTCTTACTGGCTCTGGGACTTCTGCCTCTGTATAAGAAGGATGATGACACTTAACTTTCATTTCTACAGCTATTAATATGCAGTGACCGATAATACTTAAGCACCAGTGTCACCTGAGAGACTTCCTTAAGTGAGAGCAAAAATCAGTTGATCCTTGTTTCTGTTCTAATAACAAACCTGGCTAGAAACTAGCTCTTTTATTTCAAGCATCACTGGCAGGGATGAAAAGATGCAGACACAATAGTTCAATCCAGCCAGACTTCTCAAGTCTCTCTTGTATTTAAGTTTGAACAAGGGTTTGTAAAAACCCACAGCAATTAGCATCAGTGGGTGAAAGACAGGAGCGGAGAGGACCTTTAGTGATGCCAAGCTGCAGCAAAGCAGAGTCCACTGGATGGAAACCCAAGGAGGCAGGACATTCTGGAGATTGCTGTAAGCCACTGCATTTTGCATTCCAATTATTTTTCTCAAGTGGATAGTTAACTGACGACAGTTGGTCCCCATTGAGTTTCTTGACAAGCAACTTATTGTTAGAAAGGATGAAAATCAGCAGGTGCTAATTCCATCACAACGCCCCTCCTTGCCCATCCCAAATCTTCCCATTATCTTCATTTGCTCCTTTTAATAAGATTTTGTATATTGCTACTGCACCTGGTTGCACACCACAGTTATGGATTTAATGTGAAAAGTTAAATGTAAACAGGATTAAAAAAAAAAATCTTAGTAACTATAAATCACTTGAAAACATTCCCCCTTCCCCACTTTGTTTGTGGACTCTTCATTCTGCCTGTCTTGCACATCCAACTATTGCAATAATTTCTCAGGGTTAGTTTAACTTGTTCTAGACATTTCAGCCAAAAAGAAGCATTAATTTCTACAGTAAAAGTGGCAGGAGAAAATGGCAAATGTTTGCCTTTATTCAACGGGAATGGGAAAAGGAGTGAAAACAGACTTCATTAATCTAAATTCAAAAATATCAAGTGAAGTTTTGTCTCCTTAGAACCAAGGACAAAAATTTCTTAAAAATTCTGTGACTTCAGAAAAAGACTTCACAAAACCACACATGTAAGTGCTTTTACTTGAACAGAATTTGGCTGCCAACCCGCACTCCACAGTGATGTGCTTCTGTGCTGCTGTAATTTGGGATTTTTTATTCTGCAGGCTTTCAGGATCAGAAGAGATGTTTTAATTATCCATCGCATTTGGAGCAATATCAGTTTTAGTGGATGAAAGCATTGGGAGCATTATTCCCTTGGGATCAGAGTTTAACGTAAATGTTAGGTCAGTATTTGGGGATAAAGACAGAGTTCCTGTGTGGTGCTCAGATTCTCCTTAGTGCAGCTAAACAACGGTTACTGAAATGTTGTGCATTGGTGGAAACATCTGTCATCAGACCATCACAGCCTGTGAAGGCAACTCAAGTTGTTTGATCCACTGACCTCCCGTGGGAATTGTTGTTTCTGAACATGACTCACTTTCCAATTGTACAGTGAGGAATATCTTGCTGTCAGAAGAGAGATTTAGAAAAATGACAGTTAGGTGGAATTGAGGGGTATTAAGGAAAATTCAGATCTATCTTTGGGCTGCACAAGTTACCAGGAATGCTGTTCAAGGGTGTTGCTCCATGGTTGCAGAAATTTCATTTTCAAAGCAGGCTGTAGCAGAAGGGTGCTTCACCGCACACGGTCTCACACTGGCCAAAGCACCCTGCAGACCCTGCCCAGCACTCCTGCTGCACCTGGGGCACTGGCATTTTGGTTTTGGGGTAGCTGTATTTCAAAACCTTCTAAGACAAGCAGAAAGAGCTTCAAGCTTGCTTTAAGGATGTAGGTAATGAACAGGAAGTCAAAGTTTTGGCTGTCGGGAGGAACAGCTCGGCTTGAAGGTGCCTGGTCACTGCTGCCAGCCCAGCGCTGCAAGGGGTGGGTGCAGCATCCCCACGGGGTGCTCTGGTGGCAGCTCCCACCCGGCCACCAGCTCCCTCGCCTTAGCTTGCGGGAAGTCACGGAGTTGGCTTAGCCTAGTCAGCAGCTGCTGAAAGGCACAACGTAGCGACATCGCCATTCTGTTTTCTAATTTGTCTGAAATCTCAGCGGGCTGACACCTTCTAATTTGCTGTTTGTTGCCACTCTCCTAGAAGTCCAGCTGATTGCTCTGTTGGTGCCAGCAGATCAATCTCACAGAAACAGACTTATTTTTCTTTTGGTCTTGAAGAGGTTAGTTTTCCAAACATCTGTTCTTACCTGCTGAGCTGAGCAAGATTGCTCTCGCTTGTCCGTGCTGCTCTCACATGCTGCCAGGCACGCCCTCAGCCTAGGGCAGAGCTGGAAGAGAGAGACTTGAGTTTGACCCAATGGTTGGATTTTTATGTGTGTGGTGGTACTGCTGGGAGACTAGCAAGGGAGAAGCACACAGAAAAAAGTTGATAGAGCTATATTCATTGTAATTAGTTTTACAGTTGTATTAAATTGAGTTTGGCTAGACAAGATGTGGTGGGAGAGGGATGCAGAGTGGGCTTTTACAGAGCAACCATGGAAGGACACACTACAGTCCAGCACTGCAGAGGTGGGGCTAGCCCACCCCTCACCCCAGGAGAACTTTTGGGACCTCCAAATTTAAAGACCTGCAAAATCCACCACCCTGGAAATATCTGCATATTGCAGTCTGTATGCATCTTGTGGAAGGAACTCATCTACCATATTCCAGCTCCGCCACTGCCCTTCTCTCTGAGAGCAGACACACATTGCCCTTCTTTCCACTGCTCAAGCCTTATACTGGACATCTGGATCACTCCACTCTCCTCTGGGAGCAGAAGCTGCTCCAGCTGTATTCATTTGTGATATTTACGAGCACCTCTGCAGGGTACAGGATGAATTTTGCATGTAAGGTGTCATCTGGCCTTCATGGGACAATCGTTCAAGGGGAAGTGACCTGCTGCAGCCCAGCCCCCTGCCAGAAAGGGGCTCAAACACTGCATGAGGCGGTGGGAGGTGGGCAGGGAGCAATCCCTGCTCAGCCCCTTCCTCTTCTCAGGGTCTGCACTGACTCCAGCATATTACTAATGCAGCAAAGCTTTGCTTCTTTTATCTTAAGAAGGGTTATGGAATAAATATCCTAGAAACCCAAGAAATAATTACCATAAAGGAAGAGCACTTAATTTAGTAAGTTTTTTAAAAAACAAGTCATTATTTTCTCAACACCAGAATTTACTGAAAGCACTCCAAGTTCTGTTTTGCAAGTGCCATGGAACAAAATAATTGTGCAATTAGAAATGCATCTCACACTTTGTGGAATGAAAGACTTTTTTTTTTACTTTCAACAAGTACAAAATGTAACATTTTGCATTTCCATGGTGGGAAAGCACTGGCCATTCCTTCCCCCTCCTCCCTATTTTAAGTGCACTGCAGTATGTAATTAATAAAGATAATAATAAATATCCTCCACAAAGCAGGAGGAGAGAGATGTGAATGGCACAATGTGGATAGCTTGGGATTGCCAGAGCAGCCAGCAGCTTCCAAATATTAATTATAGCTCTCTGAGGAGAATCTGTGTCCTCTCCAGCCCTTTCCAATGTGCCGCTCCCAGGCACGGTGGAATTGGGGCCGTTTGCCCAGGGTCAACCAGCGGATCAGTGTCCAAGCCAGGATGGGAGCCCAGCTGCTGCCAGCACAGGGCTTGTGCATGCAGCCACCAGCTCCTGATTGCACCAGAGGGTTGCTGTTAATTCAGCAACCAAAGCGATGTTTCTGTAGCTCCAGCATCCCTACAATCAGCGCTCAGAAGCAACTAGTCTGTGCATGTTAACAAATGTCCCCTCTGTGTTGGCCTGGCCCATGAGAAAGGCTCTGCCATAACTTGCCTGGCTTGTATTTGGGGAGACAAACAAAACTGTTGCCTGGGCGATAGCATCCTCCTGCCTTGCTAGACACCGCTGGATAGGCAGCTTTCCCCTTCTCTTCAGCTCGCGGCGTGCTGAGCCTGCTGCTGTGATGGGAAGTGCTACCAAACCCTTTTTAAAAATGATCCTCCCCAGCTGTGTGTCTCTCCCTGCTGGCTTCAGTGGGCTGGGAGTGGGACAGCTGGGGGCATCAGAATGTGGAGTAAGCAGGAGCATCGCTCAGCAGAGCTCTGCCCTAATGGGAGCACACTGCCACTGCTGCCCAAACCCCAGCAGAGTGATGAGGTTTCAGTGCTGACTGGAGTCGTGGAGGGAACTGAGAGCACTGCGAGCAGGGGACAGTGGCATGGCAGGAGCTGGGCACACACCTGGGGATGAGCTGCATCAACATGGGGAGGTGCAAGCCCCCACACAGAGTCCATCTCAGGGGATTTGCTCCCACCTGTGTTGCAGTGGAAGGAGATCCAAGCACGGGGACTGTTGGACTCAGCCCTCAGTCACTCCTGGTGCAGCCTCGGACATGTATCATTGACCTTTAGCTGCAAATCAACACCGTGCAAGCAAGTTGACTAAATTATACATATTTAAATCACTTTGTATACCACACCATAGCCAGCCCAGCTGTGAGGAGGACAGTAGGGAATTTAATTCTGGAACTGAAACTCTTTCTTGTGGGTTCTCAGGGCATCTCTGGAGCCATTCCTCGTCCCTCATCCCTCTTCCTTGCATACTCTGCTGAGCCTGGCAACTCAGTTGGCCGTTTCCATGGCATGCTGGTAGTGTTTCAGAGGCAAAGCAGGGAGGGCAGCCTGGCAGGGGTGTAAGCAGGGGCTTTTGGATTCATGCTGACGAGATGGTGCCTGGCAGAAAATGGAGCCAGCAGGGGTGGGCAAGTGGGAGCCGAGAGCAGCTTATCGCTTCTCTGCAGAAAGGGACTCTCGCAGAGACAGTGGCTGCTAAATAAATAAATAAGGAAAACATCAAACACCTCGACTTCCAGCTGCATTTCCCCCCCAGCAGCTGATTAGCTGATTAGCAAAGTGGCTGCTCTGACATGGGATGCTGCAGGCAGGTGGCAGCGGGCAGTGGCCAGGGGTGCTGAGATTGCTTTTTGCCCCAAACTAAGTAACCTTAGAAATTAAACACTGCTGTAGTCACAGAAGAACCAGAGTCCTGGGGGCTAGAGCAGGGCCTGTCAGTTTGATAAAAGGCCCACAGACTCTATTTCCCTGATAAGGAAAGGCTTGTGCCGAGAGAGGACTGGAGGACAGGAGACCTGAAGTGCTTGGACCGCTCACCTGACTCTGAAGCCAAAGGCAGTGACAGTGCAGAACATGGTGCAACCAGTGCTGAGCATCCCCTCATGCCTGCCAGAACAAAAGCTTTTCCTAAAATGGTCTTTTTTTTTTTTTTTTTTTTTTGGCACAGAAAGGGCCCAGACCACCCAGTGAGAGCCACCAAGCAGGCAGGGACCCTCCTGGCTTGGTCCTCCTTGGGTGACCTGCTGCTGCAGGGTAGTGTTTGTTGAGGGGTGATGGGAATGGGGGTCACAAAGTGGGGTATGAGGGGCTGGGGTTAGATGGAGAGGTGAGAGTGGTTTGTGCTTTGTCCCCAGTGCAGAGCTGATGGTTGAAACATGGCATCTGACTGGTTTGCACAAGATTTGGGTGAGTCTGGGCTGCAGGACAGCCATGCTCTCCTCTATTTTTATAAGGGCTCAAAGATCCCACTGGAGAAATGTGCCCTTTTGCCCCCTTCACAAACACGCACGCACAGTGCTCTGCTTCTGCAAGCACATGGAGCAGGGCTGGTGTCAGTAAAAACAGTCTTCCCCTTTGGCATTGGCATCAACAAAGGCCAATTGAATAAAAAGCATATCTTCCCTAAAGGCACAAATATTGCTTGAGTCTTAGGGATAAACCAGAATCCTAAACACAAGTGGACACTAGGTGGCAAGGAAGGGACTAGAGATCTGTCAGGAAACACCATGGGGGGGACAGGGTGAGCTGCCAGCTGGCTGTGTGTCCATCACACTAGGGACCAGCCAGGAGACCCTTCCTTTTGACATAGAAGCACAGCCTACCCCAGTGGGATCAGATCTCCAGGCAGGGAAACATGTAACAGGAAGGACAAGAATGGAAGAAACAGTCACAGGAACTATATAAAGACAGGAGAAGGGACCATATAAAGACAGCAGAAGGAAAAGTCTGGGTACTCCAAGAAGGCTGGATCCACATCCCACAATACAGAAGTCTTCCTCCAGCTTTTCTGTGTTCTGTGAAGGCAAACAGAGGCAGTAATGCCTCTTCACACGGCTACCAAGCATTATCCATGGAGGCTGACTAGTTTTCCTTCCCTCTGGAGCGAAGAGGCAATGCTGCCCCAGTTACCTATCCAGGATCTACTTTAATCTCTCTCTTTTTTCACTTGCTCTGTGTCATTTTGGGCTCCTCAGCCTGTCCAGAGCAAGTTCCTCATGACCTTCCACCCCTTACACTGTCCATTTTCAGTTTGCAGCTCACCTCACCTGACTTGCGTGCTGGGAGAAAGCCAAGTTGCATTGCAAAGTCTCCTATCTTTGTCTTGTTTTCTACCAACCTTTTGTTGGCTCCACAGATTGTGTTTCAGGCCTGATGTGAAGCTTCACTGCAATCCAATAAAACCAATAGTCCCTGGTTGGCTATTTATTTTCTGGAAAACTCACTTCTGGGGTATTACTTCAGCAGATTCAGAGGCCCCTGAGGTTTTTCATACTGAGATACAGTCCATCATCAATTCCTCATTGCTTGTGTTTCACTTACCTGTGCACAAAATCAGTGATTTCTCTTGCAAGATCTCCTTCATTCACCATCTCTTGCCATCCTGCAAGGACCAGATAATAAAGGAATGGAATGAAAAGAAAAAAGAAAGATTTTAGCTCCAGATTAAGAGATATCAGTCTAAGTCATAAAAACAAGAGATACTTTGGGCCTTTTTTCCAAGAGGTTTGTGCTACTTTTTACACTTCTGAGATTAGCCATCAGGGAATGGGAATGAAGATCATCATCTCTGTGGTACAACTGACCAGGAATATCAGGTGATTGAGAAAACCTGCACAAGGTTTCAGAAGGAGCTAGAAGAACCAAGATATCTGAGAGGTTCCCATCTGTTTACAGGAAAGTTGAACACCTGGTTAGAACATCTCCTTCCCACTGGCTAAACTTCAGCAGTGATAAAATCCACCTGTTTCTCCCCATCCATAAAAAACCATCAAACCCTTTCTCCAGCAAGACAGTACTAGGAGTGGTTGTCCCTCAGATGACCGTTATTGGTGAGTGGTGAGGATGATGAATTTATCCTGATGATAATTTTTTCTCTAGGATGCTTTCCCAGAAGGTCTCCAGAGGAGCAGCCAACCTGGTCCATGGCCTTACTTGATATCCATCCACCTGCTGTTCTCCAGAACATTTTTCCTTTTGAGATCAGTGACAAAAATCGTCACAGAATTGCACTTTGAGAGTAAATATTCTCTGAGTGTCTCTGTGTAATGACACATGCTCAGTGCTGCCTGGTTGGACCCATCTCCATCCCACTTCCCTTCCCTCCAGAGCAAGCTGGGCTTATCAGTCTCCTTCTAATGATGCTCATTCTCTCCTCAGTTTCTGGAAGAAGGGTGAAAAATGGAGAATCATCTTTTGTCCTTCAGTCTCTTTACATCTTGATGCTCCTATTTCCTTCCTTCCCCTGCCCCCTCTCCTACCCCTGCATGCCACCATCCTTTGATGAGCTGCACTTAAAGACTGAAGGGGATTTGCCATGTGTCGTTTTCAAAGGTTTGGGGCAGGAAGCTTTAATTGCCAGACTTTTCACACAGGGTGTTAAAATTTATTAAAGTCAGTTTCTCACATTTCCCTTTAATGAGATGATGACTGTGTGTACGCGATAACATTAGGTTCAATTGGTGGGAAACTCAGAGGGGGGTTAAGTAATAAGACCAAGAAAGAGAAAAAATGAAACCCAAACCTACGTTAGGTCTCATGTCTTAAGGACTTACTTTGCAACTTAATTGAAAGGTAAGAAACTGGGATTGTTCTTGAAACAGTATGGCATGGCCAGCAATGTTTGTAAAAGGCTTTCCTTGAGAAATGGAGCAGGAGGTGGGATTTTGGGGTGGTTTGATTTTCCAGACACTTTTGACATTTCAGCCACTGTTTCTCCAGAAGCATGGCTACCCCTGTGAAAACAAAGATGAGATTAACAACTACTTGGAGTTCACCTGTCACCTGAGGAAATGCATTAAATGCAACTGCTTGTGCTCTGTTTTACCCAGATGTGAGCTACATCTGGGTAAAACATCCTGTGCTCCGGAGGCCCCTGCCTACACCAAGACATTGGAGGGAACAGTGGGGCTAAACCCCATGTTCATGAGCCCTCGCAGCACAAGCCAGCACCCCGCCAAGCACACACAACCCCACTGACAGTGCGCAACCAGCTGGAAGTGGAACTACATGAGTCTGGGTGAAAATAAAAACCATTCTGAATCAGGACACCCTGAAATCATTGAAGCCATTGAGGAAAAAAAAAAAAAAAAAAAAAAAAGACAAAAAAACCCTGAACATTTTCCTTTGGCCAGCCTGGCTGCTGTCCTCCCTTGGCTTCATTTTCCCCCTCCTTTTACTTGGTGCTACCTTCACACTGGATTTTGTTGCCCTACTTTTGTCCAGCCTTCTCCTAGAGATAAGATAAACGCTATTTTCAATTAACAAGACTTGATTGCTGAAAGCAATAGGAGGCAGTTCATTTAGAGCTAGCAAATTAATTGAAACCTAAATGTACATAGTCAGTGTATTGCTGGGAGAGCAATTATCCCAATCATTTGGCCCTTGCCACACAAGGCAGCAGGCAGTGTCTGCGGTGCTGCAGCTGGTCTGTGCTGAATTGTGTGAGCAGGAGAAGCTCATGTTGCTCCATCTTTTCTGAAGTTCCTGTCTCAGCTGCTTTTAGCTCACTTTTGTCTTGCAAGAGAAAGCTCTCAGTGGCTGTAACTGTAAATTAGAGCGAGAGGATGTGTCCTGGGACCTTGGCACTGAAGGGACCCAAAACTGATTTCTAAACAAATGGTCAGACATGGTGAGACCTTCATCCTCACTTCTCTCCTCCTTTGGGAGGGCTTTTGCAGGACCAGTACAATATTTACCAGCTGTCTGGATCCCTTACCCTTTGTAGCACTTACCAGAACAACTGTTTATGGACACATGGTGGTATCTGGGCTCTTGGGAATTAGTTTTTCCTTAAAATATGTTTACACATGTCAAATAGCAGGGAGGAGGGAGGCAAAGCTATCAGCCAGTAAAAGAAATATCCTATCATAAGAAAGATCTTCCATGGCTTTTAAGGCCCAAATGCTTTTGGCCCTGCTGTTGCCCAACAGTTGCTGATTGCCAAAGGAACCGCTGCGACTTCTGCAGCACCGGGCCCCTCATGAGCTGGGCTCACCCCTTCCCATCACCTGGGACACACACACACCTCTCCTCATTCTTATAGTGTCAGGGAAAAGCCCTGGGATATTTTCTCTCCTAAGATGAGTGGAAATGGGAAAACCTCAGAAATTGTTCAAACAGTAACCAGAGCCACAGAGAAGGACCTAGATCTCCAAATACTTTCAGGTTAACTTGTTCTTTAGGCATTTCATCTCCTTCATTGTTGATGGGACTGATCTGGGCTTCATGACCGTGATGAGGGGTGCATTTGGGATGTGCAGCACCTGGACCCTGGGTAAGCCGGATCCAAGCAGCAAAGAGACACCACCTCACTCCATGGGGTCATCCCCGGCTACCATCCCAGAGCTCTTCAGAAACACCTTGCTAAAAACTTACTGCTCCACAATTTACATATCAGGGCACTGTAGGAAACCACCCACTCGTTAACACGCAATCCACCTAGAAGCGGTAAAAAGCAGTAATTATGAGCCAGTCTCTACCAGAGAGATGAAAAACCCACCAAACAAAATCATGTTTTCCCTGCTGTACCTCGCTGCCTCCGAGCCAACTGGCACAAAGACATTGCCTTTTTATTCCTGTACAAATTATGCTTTTTAGCCTTCCCTCCCTGCCAAGCGTAGGAGGAGCCCCACGTGTCGGCTCGGTAGTATTTCCGAGGCGGGCTGTTCTCAGTCCAGCACCTCTCAAAGCCAGCAAACCTGGTGCTCGTACAAATTTTCTCTCACCTTCAAGAGATGCTGACAACAGGGGCCGGAGCGATGCCCCATTTACGTAGCTGGCACCTCTGAAGGGAGCCGGCACGTTTGCAAGGAGCAGCCGAAGCTTATTAAATCAGAAAAGTAACACCTACAGAGTGTCAGAGCGCTTTCCGCTCCCTCGGCGCGGCACTATGCTCGCAGCCTTGCTGCGCCTTGTAAACGGGCTGGCTGGGAATGAACTCCATCACAGCTCATTACAAGGTACTCGTTATGCACCAGCGTCTGTTTTATCATCCTCTCCTCTCATTTTCTCCTGTCTACCAGCTCGCTGTGTCCTTGGACCCTTCTCCATCTTGCTTTCCTGCCTGCTTAAATTTCAAGACAGATTTCCCAGGCAGGTTGAAAAACTTTTTGGAGAGTCAGTTTGGGGCTAACTAGCCCAGGCAGGGAAATCTCTCTTGCCCTTGGCAAGTCCATGGCCCAGTAACCTCACAAGTAGGCTTACAAACCCCTGGGACACTGATGAGAAGACATTTCATAGATTCTGCTTAGGTGACAGTGGCCACCACCCTGCTGCTAGGCAGGAACATAAATGAGGCTGGAAATATTTTTCTGCACCACTGAATTCCCAGTTATTCCAGTTCCAGGTCAGCTTTCTTGATGGTGTCTCACAGAGATTATGCACAATATTTTTGGTATCATCAAAAGTTTGTCCCAGCTGGAACTCTCCTTCCGTGACCCTTGAATGCCTTTGCTTTTTTTTCTCCTTTCCTTTTTTTAATGGCTGTAACATGTTGTCCCATTGGTAGCAAACATCCACATGGTGATCAGCAAGCGTATCCAGGTTTTCATCTGCTCTTTCCAGCACCAGGTAGTCTTGCAGTCAGCCCCTCAAACATGATGTTGAGCCCTTGCCTTTCATCCTGTCTTTCTATCCCCCCAAATGGAAGTCTTTCAATTCTTCACATGAATTAACAGTTATTGCAAGATAAATTATTCAGAGACACTCTGTATGTACCTTTCCTTCCAAACAGTTATGATTTGCAATACGACTCGTATCTTCTCTTTAGATGCATCACTTTGACAACTCTTCTTTTATAGTCTTCACTTTAGCTAACGAGCTCTCCCACAAAATCAAATGTTTTTGTGAAGCTCATTTACATTAAACCTACCACACCTCCCTCACTTACAAACACGAGCATCATCAAGAGAAAAACAGACAAACAAAACAAGTCACAGCAGTCATGATCTATCTTTGGGAAAGCACACAGGGCTTCTTCTCTTATTTGAAGACTGCTTGCATGAGTTTGGTTATCCTCCTTGTCCTGGAGGTAGGCTATATTTGCTCTTCCTAGTACATAGCACTACCTGATGTACTATAGTTATCACAAAGTATTTTCTGACCTGCAAAGTAGTTGCTTTTGCTCACTTGAGGGCAAGTATTTCTGCGTTTTACCTCTGCTCAGTGTATAGAAAGACTCCCTTGTTGTGCCCTGATTCCTTTTAATGTTAATGTAATTCCCCCTCCTTTGTGCCAGCGTCCTGTGAAGCCCCAGGCACATTATTCAGCAGTTTTCAGGCTCTCTCTTGACCCCTTTAAATCTCCCTCCCATTATTCCTGAACAGCAGCCTCCTGTCTCTATCAGCAGCTGAAAAACTTTCTGCTATCAGAGGGATTAACCACTAGTCCCACAACCTGGATAAGAAAACTTTCTTTCCTACACACCTACTTGGAGATAGCTCAGAAGCAGGAAGGCATTGACAGAGTTTCTCCTCCTACCTGTGGTATTGAAAGCAAGCAAGTGACTTTTCTCCCATCTCCTCCACAGGTCCAAGAGAGGATGCAGGCAGTGATTGCAGAAACCACCCTGAATTAGGGCAGCAAACTGTCTGCCTCTTCTCTTCCTAAACCCCAGCCATGGCCCTTACCCCAACCCAGCATTCCCAGCACCTGCTAATCTCCATCTGGCCCAGTTTTATAGCTAACAGCTGGGGGTGGGGTAGTGCTAACCCTTTCTCCACCAACCTCCAGACACAGACCTTTACACCCCACCATGTAGCACAGGTGTGGTCCTCTGTATGTCATCAGGCAAGGCTGGGAACACCAGGGGTGAAAACCCTGCTCTGGAAAGTCATCCCTGTGTCCCATGGAGGGAGGTAGTGCCACTGTCATGAAGTCCTAGCTAATTATAGGACCTAGCAGGCTGGACTCAGAGCATTTACTGCAAAGCTACGTATCTGGGATTTGCTTCAATTAACTCTGAAAATGTCTTTCTGAATTAATGTTTTGGTCCCTTCAAGAAACACAAGAGAAAGAGAAGGAAGATTACGTGGAGTTTTTTGTGCCTTGCTGCACCAGACCACAGGCCTGGTTGTGCCAGGCTCTCTGACCTGGCTCTCTGACCTGGCACAACCTCATGGCATCACAAAATTCTTTTAAAAAAGGATGAGGGTTTGCAGCATGAGCATGCATCTGTGTTTCTGGAAATATTGATCTCTGGGCTCCATGGAAAGGTCAGGAAGGTCTTGGTGGGGTGACCTTCTGACTTTAGAAGAGGGAAACTCTCTGGGAGCCAGGAGACCAGACAGTGACCTTTTCCTCTACCTGGGCTTCATGTGTAACCCCGATCCCATGGGAATCTTTCTGTGCCTCAGTTTCCCCTTATCAGAAAGGGACTTCGAAGCCCTTTCTGTGACAACTACTGTGAAAGAGGATCCGAGAGTCACTGGGACAGTGTTCAGGCTCTCTTAGTGCTTTTTGGATAATCAGAAAATGTACTAAAAAGATGACATATGGTCTATGAGAGGTGGGTAGATTTCTCTTACACAAGAACAAAACCACTTCAAATGAAACCTGAGAGCTGATCACACTGCGTCATGTTGCTGTGTTAGGATCTTGTCAAAATATAGTGTAGATCAAGATATTTGACATCTTGCTGAATTCTGCCAGATGTCTGGTGGGGTCTCAGAGAGGGTTGTTAGAGCCTAAAACTTGTTTATGAGTCTCTGGGAATATGTGGCTTGTGGCTGCCAGAGTGCAGCTATAACCCATCTCCTGTCAGGGGTGACAGCAGACGGCCTGAGGCAAACTGGCCACAGAGGGGTTAACTTAGATTTCCCTTTGATTGTCCAGTGAATGCAATAGTTTAATTGTTTTCATTTGGAAAGAACAATTAACAGCACCATGGGTTGCCCTTTCATCTTGCCATATGGATTACCACACTAAAGGGAATTGATAGTGAGGATGTAAAGGTCCTCATATTTCTTTCTTCAAAGGGTTGCTCTTTGTGCTCATCTTTGATTTTTTTTGCCGGGTTGTTACTTTATTTTTAAATGACACACAGGTGCACATGTGTGCGAACACACACGCACACAACGCTCACTTTGAACATATCAATTACTGCCCATTTAGAAAGATCAATGCTTTCTCTAAAAGGCCTTATGAGGTTAGATTGTTTCCAAATATCTTCCCAAATATCCCCCAGCCAAAAAGTACATCAGCACCTAAGAGTACATACAATTCACTATAAATCAATTGCTTCCTTACAGGAAGAAAGTTTTCCCAAGTCTTTGCATGTGTCTTCCTAATTCTCAGCTGAACCAGCACTCCGCCTTATGGTGGCTATTGGCAAACAGACACACTTCAGCACACAAATGGGAAAGAAAATCACAACAGCCTTTAGCTGGTCTTTCCCCATATTTATTATTTAGAATTAAATTAGATTAGATTAAATTAGAAATGCTGATGACCATTGTCAGTTAAAACCCCTGAAAAACAGAGAACATGGAAACCACCTCTGTGGCACGTAAACAGCCATGGGGTCCTCCAACCCCCTTTGTGAGACCCTGTGAGCAGGATGGCACTGGTGTCCCACAACATTGCAAAATGGGGGCAGAAGGGGCCCCCCAAGCTGCTGACCCCCATCCTGTTCCCTCCTGGACCCCATGGCACAGCCTAACCAGCATGTGTCACCCTTGCTTGCATGAGCAGGGTGGAGGTGGGATGGAGGTGGCAAGGATGGAAATGACATATAGATAAAAAAGGCTGACTGGCAAGGATTTTCTCTCTCCCTCTCAAAAAAAAAGAAAAAACCCAAACCAAACAAAAAATCCCACCCCAAACCTAAGTTAGAAGATGCTTTATTTAGAAAACTTCCTGGAAATCTCAGTTATTGTTTAACTAGTAACTGTGGTCCATTTGGAGCTGGCCCTTAGTTGTGAAAGATACCTTCAGAAAGGTTTTAATCCTGCCACCCACCCTGACTGTGGAGTTGTGCCTCTGTGCTGTGCCTTCCCAATCATAGCCCTTAGCCAGATTCATGGAGGAGAGGCAGCAAGAGGCCATTATATTTTAATAGCAGTAATATTCAGCACTTAGGCAGGTGTTAGAGGACTCAGCTGAGCTGTTAAGCATAAGCATCTCTGGCCTGTGATGAGTGCAGGGCTCTCAGGTTCCTTCCTCAACCACAAATGCTTCTGCGCTTGCTCACAGCTGCCAGGCATGTGTTGTGTTGTGGCCTTGACCTCTTCGCCTTTCCAGCCCGCTCTGTCTCCAGGCTGGAAGGGATGTCAGTTAAAATCATCCTTGAGCAGGGCTGGGACCTCAGCATGGCACAGAACCTCTCCATGTCCAATTCTGAGCTGAGATAATCTATGGGCTGATGGGTGTGGGTAACCTGTGCCAGGTAAAGGCTCATAGTAAATTTGGCCATCTCTGTAGCAAGGAGGATGGCAGTGAGCGTGTGAACTCATGATCACTGTGGTTTAGCAGCATGTTGGTGAGGTGCATCACCTCTGGGACTGCCCCCAGGAGCTGGGAAATGACCTGCCAAGGCAGTGACCACCGCCACGAGGTCTGGGCTTGGAGATGCTTCCAAAATCACTCCATAAGACAAGCACATGACTACAAGACCCTCTGTATCCCAGCTGAGAAGCACTAAGCCACAGTAACCTGGTTATCTGTGGGGCTCAGGAATTGGGAAATTTGTCATCCCTACTGCAGTGATGCTGCTTGGAGGTGTGAAGGGTTGCTGGTACCAGTTATCCCTGTGAGCCTGCTGTGGGGTGAAGATGGGGATGGCAACCCATGGCTGCTCATCTCGGGGCTTAACCCAAAGTGATGGTGCTTTCCCTTGAATGCAGTGGCTTTGCAGAGCAATGCAGTGGGTGGTTTGTAATGCTGTGCTGTTGGGAAAAGGGACAAGCCAGTTTCCCTGTTGCTGAAGACATGGGTCTCTGCCACTGCCCTCCTGGTGTTAGTGGAGAGAGCTGGACCAGCCCTGGAAGGAGCTGACACACTGCTGCTTTCATTATTTTAATTTATTTTTGTCCTTTTGTTTTGTTTTGCTTGGAAAGTTGTCCCAACCCACTCTGCAATTAACAATATCAGAAGTCTGTGAAAGGGTATCAGCCACGCTGGAACCACCAGTTTCCAGCCCTGAGCACTGCTGCACTGGTCTAACTGGGTTGTGAAGCCATCCACCCCCACGGGACTGGGTGCATTCCTGCATCTACAGATTGGTCTGGTGGTCCTGGCGCCTTGAAAAGAAGATCTGGGTCCATAATAGGTTAGACAACTGCAGCATCTCACCAGGGTTTGGCTGTCAGGGTGGAGGATCTTCTTGATCTGTTTTTTTTGTGTGATTTTGTTAAACTGGATGTGCAGTGAGCTGAGTGAAGTCTCAGCAATGTGCACAAGGGTGATGGGCAGAGAGGAGGCAAGAGGGGGCAGGAGGGCAGTAGCCCCCAGAAAATGGTGCTGTTCCTCCAAATCCTATGGATCACTTTGCAGTGACATTTATAGATGAGGAGCATTTTCTTTAACAAATATGAATCTAATGGATTAGGTCTGATCTAATTATGCATTCTACATTAAGCTGATGCTCCCACTGTCTGTGGCTGCTAGCATAATTAAACTTAATGTACTTTTAATGATGTCTTCTTAACTCATGCATTCATATATGATTAGAATCAAACAGGACAAGCTGTCATGAGTCCAGGAGAGCTCTTTCAGCAGCTCCTGATGGGATTCATGTTGAAATATTAATAATGCAGATTTCAAGGTTAACAACATTTGTTTTGAAGTGAGGAAAGCTTGTCACACAGTTTGAGCTAATCTGAGGCAACAAAACGGCTCCCCTTTCAAGTTCAGCCTCTTCCCGTCTTGCACGTGTGCTCCTGGGAGCATGAGAATTTAAGTTTTACTTGATAAAGATGTTGTTAAATGAACTGCACTCTGGGAAGCATCCTCCAAAGAAGCTGGGACAATAACTCTGTGGGCACCTTTCAGGGGATTCCTGGGTGCTCTTCCCTGGCATGCTCAGTCTTTGCTCCTCTTCCCCTTTCCTGTTGCTTTTCTGAAAATTGGGAGCAGTTTGTTCTAGAGTCTGGCAATCAGAAGGCAAACTCTACTTTTGTTTCTGCTACTATTTAGTCAAGTGAAATAAGTCTGTGTTACCCTCCCAGCCTCTGTCAGCTTTGTCTGTAACCTCCTTGGTGCAGGCAATATGGTCCCTTGAGCTGTGTATCCCCTTGTGGGGTGGGGCCTGATGAAACTTTGGCATTGCTGCTCTGGCTCCAGAGTCCTACATGAAACAGGTAACCATACTGCAATGAGATGTTGGTTTTTTTCCCCTCCTTCTTCTGTTTTTATAGATTTTTTTTTTTTTTAATTTTTTTTTTTTTTTAATCAGCCCATGGCATGGCAGACAGGTTATCTTTTGAGTTCCTGAGAGCAAGTTGTGAAATCGTCTGAAATCCTTCCAATGGGAAAGCATTGATTTATTACACTGTAATACTGATACGAACAACACCATGTACCTTTCATCTAAAAAGTCAGGACTTAGAGAACACGACACACCATTAATTTTGATGCCAGCTCAAACAGAGGAGGAATTACTGCCAAAGGGATCCAGAGAGCATGTTAAACCAGCCCTGCAGAGTAATGAACATACTTTGTGGCTGTTACATTATACCATATTGATCCCTAGGAACAAAAAGGTACCTTGACAGCTAATTTGGGCTGTTGAAGGCATCTCTTAATATCTGTGTATGCATGTGTGTGTGTGTGTGTACTATATAATTAGTGCGTGAGAAAGGGATGTGCAAACATTGGCTAATTACACTTCTCAATAACCCTTCTGGGGGTGATGTTAACTGTGTTTCACTGCTCTAGAGACAGATATCCCCTTGCACATATCTGACAGGTGAGTTCATGCAGGTACCATCTTGGTGGAGATGATGTCCAGCAGCCTGCCTCTCTCCATCTCCGAGCCAGGTGTACCTCCTGGCACCAGACAGCGATGTCTCCTCGGGGTAAGTGTGCACCAGCAAAGGGGAGATTAAGTCTGCTCTGGGAACAGCCGGAGTTTTTGCACGACTGTGGCTCCATATAACACCCCATTTGCAGAAAGGTTCCTTGCTGCCTGAGTAAAGTGTGATGGGTTTTGGGATTGCTTCTACCCAGTGTGAAGCTGGATTCACATCTCTGTCTCCATCCCAGAAGAGGGTGAAGTCATTTGCTTTCTAAAGCTATATGGTGATATAGACTTAATCTGCAATAAGACAACCACCATGTACATACCCAGAGCCTATTCCAAGTCCTGGAGAGGAGTAGCTGTCAGTGCTGAGGTTGGGATTGATGTACAGATGAAAGAGAGATGGGGATGGACAGAAGGGAAATGTGAAGTGATGCCGCAGGTCAGGGCTGACTAGAGAATCTCAGAGTGGGAATGGTCAGGATTTTGATGGAGAGATCAGTCTCGAGCTGTGTCTAGGAGATGTGTCTAGGAGAACCTCTTCCAGGTCCTTGCACACTAAATTCACCCCCCTTATATACTCGATCCATCAGGATCAAGTGCCTGGAAAAAAACAGAGCAGCTCTGTGTAAGAAGGAAGCTGGGAGAGTGTCATCTTTGTAATGAAGCTGGAGCAACATGGAGCCCAATCGGTTTTGTCTAGCACAATCTAGCTGGGATTTACATGTGGATTTTGCCCCAAAAGCCCTGCCCTCCTGCAGGCTAGTGGGCAGCTGTGCATGTGACATCCCTGTATTTGTGTTAATTAACTGGATAGCAGAGGTGCAATCATGGGGGCTTCGGCCAGCAGTGGGCTGCCAAGACACAAAACCAGCACTGGTGGCTGACAAATTGATTTGTGCTCATAGATAACACAAAAACAACTGGGGAATCTGTATTTAAGAGAAGTCACGAGCTACAAAACCATTAGAGAACAGGCCACATAGGTCTCTAAAAGGTATTTTATGTTAATCTGGTACCTTTGCTGGTGTAAAGGGCCTGAACCCATCTCCTCCGGTCTCCAAGGTGGTGCTTCAGAGCAACCTCCACTATCTAAGCCCCAATCTGTGCTGTTATTTCTCATGGCATGGCAGTGAAGACTACCAGCAATGTCCCAAGGGTACCACACACTGCTGTGATTGGTCATCTAAGATCTGCCATGTGCCTCTGTGGTGGACCCAGAAACATGCACCAAAATGTTCTCCTGAGGATCCAGATCCATGTGTAAGACCTGTGTGACTGGCCATGTCATTGAAAACTGAACATGATCCTGTGTTCACAGTGAAAACTTCCCCATGTCTCCTAAAACTACTGATGGAGATATGTGGCTGAGATGCTGGAGCTGAACAAGTTAGTGGTACCCACTAGATTACAGGAAACATTGATATGCCCCTGCCCCGACTGTTCACTGATCTTAGATGAGTAAGTTCTCCTTGCATTTGATAGCAAGTAGGCACATGGACAAACCAGCCCAGCCAAGTCTTTTTGGAGCATCCCAGCTTTGTGTTCTGATGCCAGGGCTATCATCCTATAACAAAAGGATGGACTGGGTGATGTATCTGTTCTTCACCTGCTGCACTTCAAGGTTCCATGTTTTTTTGCTTCAACAACTGTTGAAGATGGTTTTGGATTCTTGCTGGAGACTTTCTTACAAGGAATATTTGCTTTTGCCACTAGGAGAGAATTTTGTCCTGCTTATGCCAGGATATAAAGGAACATTCCTTGTTCATTTCTGTAACCCCACTGAGAACCAAGAGCGAACCACTGAGAAAGAAGAGCATTTTGAGACAGGATCCAAGCCCACAATACAGTACTGAATGCCTAAGCAATTGTGGAAGACCAAAATGGGCTGATCCAGCATAGCCTTCCCATGGGAAGCCTGTCCTTCCGGCACCATTGACCAGGAGTCTCTTGTGCTTTGAAGCCTGAGGGTTTGCAGCCCCTTTCATAACATATTAATTCTTCCCCTTGCTGACTGTATCTTTAAAACTTACAAGCAGGTAAAA
The DNA here is from genome assembly GCF_018691265.1 of Tyto alba. Lineage (NCBI taxonomy): Eukaryota > Metazoa > Chordata > Aves > Strigiformes > Tytonidae > Tyto > Tyto alba. The sequence goes on along the minus strand of NW_024881279.1, from coordinate 9,104,520 downwards.
AAAAAAAAAACCTTGTGAATGTTGGAGACCTTGAATCTATAAATATTGCCCCACAGGGTGTGCTGGGTTGCCTGGTCCAAGGCACTTTTGTGTCTTAGCTTCCCCAGTCGATAAATGGGAATGATGATATGAGGAAGCCCTTCCAGATCTGTGACACCAAGTGCTATCTAAAAGCATGACATTAATGATTATAGCAGCTGTCAGCATCTGCAAAAATGTCCAAGGACTTTTAAATCCTACTCTCTTTTCCCCTTTGACAGACTTTTGGATGAGGAATTTAGCAGATTAGTTGTGTGAAAACTGAGGGATAGACATCTTAAATGTCCAAGCCTCTGAAACAACATGGGAGCTCCTAGTAAAGCTGATCCTGGTGAGGATTTTTGGACCAGTGCTGGCTGAATTATCTCTGAACTGACCATGTCTTCCCTCTCTGTAAAAACAAGCTAGAATCCTCTAATAGCTCTTCTCAAAAAAATAACTCCACAAAACTCCAAATGAAGCAAAATCATTAGCTTCAAACCCAATAAATGTTTAGTTTCCTGACTCTTGGGTAAATATTAGATAGATTCCCAATTTCAACCTGAAGCAGTTTATTTGGCTGCTGTTCACAAGTCAGACACAGCAATAATCAAGGAAATCTCTTTTGATTCAGGTTGGGTAATATTGCCTGAAGGGTAACATCATTTTCATTTCCACACATCCAGCACTGGCACAAAATGGCATGGACAGGTATGAAAAAAGGATCATGGATCCTTGGTGCTAATATTCCAGCTGATATTTTCATTTTTGTGTAAATAATAATTACCAATAAAAATGTTGCTTGAAAAAAAAGAGAATGTGAAAAGAAAAACACTGTTGCATTTGATAAAGCAAAATGCTTTGCAGTACTGCCAAAAGAAAAAAAAAAAGAAAGAAAAAACAAGAGTTAAAACAAATATAGCTGTTAAATAAAAGATCCAGGTACCAAAGAGCAAAATTTAATGAAAGCCAAAACTGTTAAATATGGATTCCTGTTGAGAAAAAATGTCAATGTCTTTAAGAGTTTTACCATTACTCTATTTTTAAGAAAAGTGTAGTAAAAATACATATTACAAGTTAACATCTTCCACGCTTTTGTCCTATTCTTTTTTTTTTTTTTAACCCCTCCATTGATCAAAAGCCTTTAAAAACTGCATCTCACGTCTTCACATCACAGGAGGCCAGTCCTAGCACAGATGCGTCGCTTCTCATGAGGCTGTCCAACTGCCTGGTTGGGCTCCCCATGACCTGCTGCCACGAGGTCCTGTTTTTGGAGGAGGATGGGGCACTGATGGGTCTCAGCAGCCTGCTCCCACCGCAGCACCCGCTGTGGCAAGGTCCAGGATGCAGCAAGAGCTGGGTCAGGAGATGTGTCCGAGGGCTTTGGGCATGGAAACAAGCTAGCTTGTGGGATGCCTCCACTACGCTAGAACTTACAGAGAACTGAAGTTAAAATTTAAAAAAGCGTATTAAAAATTATGATAGCCAACACAAAGTGACCTGAAGAGGCATTTGGAGTGGCTGATGAGAGATGAAGATCACAAGGTCTTCCAGTGGTAGAGAGAAGAAAATGTATTGGCACAAGACATGCTGTGCCTGAGCTTAGGACCTTGACTCTGACTTGCTGGTCTTCAAAGTCTTGCATAACAAATGGTTAAATGGAACAGATACTTCATATCAGGCTGGTGTTAAAGATGGTAAACATATTGCTCTGCACATTTGTACACTAATGGAAACTGATATTCAGGCAGTTCCCAGCTGTACTTATGGACAGCTGTATAGACAGATACTCCTCGTAAACCTGTGCCAGTCACTTGTCTGCATTGCTTTCTCTTCACCTGCCCCCTTCTTTTCATGCTCATCTCTTGCTATGTTGCAGGGAAAAAAAAAAAAAAAAAAAAAAGCAGCTCAGAATGCTCCAATAGCAGTTCAGTCCCCGGACAGATGTTTGCTGTGTCCTGTGAGAAGCTTTGAACTTTATTTGCCATCATTGATGGACCTGTGAAATGGGACAAGTCTAGGTGGGTTCACTATGGTCCCTGCCCCATAGATCTTCTCTCTCTCCAGATGCTCCCCTGGGAATCCTTCACTTCTGGGGAGGTGTCTCAGGCCCACCAGCTTGGGAAACATTCATCTGTCCATGCCAGTGATTCACAGAATGAATGTTTTGTGCAGTTCTGGAAAACCATGTTTGCCCCTTTGATCTCCACACCTGTGGTTGGAGTCCCAGCTGCCTGTCTGGCAGTGTAGGTCTCTGCAATACCGAGTCTGGGGCCAGCAACTGGCTCTCCTGGATTGTGGATGCTTCCCCCTCCCTAAGGATACGTGAGTGGGAATCTGCTACTTTTGGCTTTGTACCCAGACAGGCCACACCTTGATGGGAAGGCTGAGTTTGGCCAGCCCTGATGGTGCTGAATGTCATGGATGCTTGAATGCAGGTCTTATAGGGTCTCCTCCTTGATTTGCTTCAGCAGTGCCTTCAGGAAGCCATTCTGGCCAACTATCTATAAAATATTCTTTTTAATTAGAAAAGTGGCCATAAAGGGATTTCAGAGCAAAAAGGCAGGGATATTCCCATTGCAGCCCCATGATTTCTAGCATGTTTTACTGGTTAATAGGCAGTCATTTAGAACTGGATGTCTTGAGATGTTCTATTCCTGGCTCAAGGTGGTTCCCTTATGTGACCACCAAAAAGGGAGCATACACAGAAGCTAAGCAATGAAGAAATTATTCACAATTGCTTATTAGCCCCCAATAACCTAGGCAGGAGAGTCTCATGTTAGGGGAATGTGGCATTTACTTTCTCTCTTCCATAAACAGAAGCCAACCATGATCTTAGACCAACCATCTGTTCTTGTCTGCCGTACATGACGCTCTCCACTCCAGGCACAGGATTCTTCTCTTGAACCGTCACTCATCATCTCCTGAAGAAATATCACTTTGTCCTCAGGTTATCTGAGGTTTCCAAACTCACTCATGACTTTGCCCCTTCAAAAGAGCCTCATGTTTTTGTTCAGTTTCATTCTCATACCAAGTCCCTCCTGTTGCAGGGAGAGCTGTTGGCAGCTCTCTCTGCCTCATTGCAATAACTCCATGGCCTGAGTTCACAACAGAACAACTGAAGGCAGAATCACGATGGACAAAAAGAGGTCAATGCTGATGTTCTGCAGGGAGTTCAACTTGCCATTTATCGGATTTTCTTTTTTGCTGTTAGTAGCTCAGACATTATGGTTTGCATCCCAAACTAAACCAGGTTGAAGGACTGAGCAGGGAAGGGGGAAAGGGCTGATGTTACCCTGACACCACAGGAATTAGTAAGAAAAAATATATATATTGCACACACTAAGACTTATTAACAACCAAGTTAAAACAAAATGGCATAGTCCTCATTAGTGTTCCAGTGGTTCTTTGATCAGGGACGGTTCACGAGTCTGTTAAATCCCATTGTACTCTCCTTATTGCCGTACAGACCTGTTTTTCTTCTCCTGCCGGTGGATCTGTTTGCAAATAAAAAGGGAAATAGATTTGATTTCCTCGAGAAGATCCATCCAATTGTCCCTTCTGTCATCATTGTTTGTCATGTTGGTGTTGGGTTTGTTTTTGGCTCTGGAGGAGGTGGAGTTGGGCTGCCCCTGCTCTCACCCAGGCAATGGGTCAAAAGGCCAATTATAATCCCGTAGCTCCCAGGGACATGCCGGTGCTGTGGCTCATGCATGGGATCGTCTGCATGGATTTGGGGAAATCGTGGCTGACCACACGTCCGTTTTCTCCACTGCTTCCTGCTGCAGCTGGCCTGGGAAGGGTTGATGTCCGTATGGCTTCGTTGATTGATTGCTGTGGGATTAAACAAAAACCCTTTTTAGGAAGGACGGGGGGGTCTCCCCCTGTCCTTAGCAATGTTGGAGAAATTACTATATAAACCAGTGGTGTCTTTTTGTCACTGTTCTCTCCCTCCTTATCTCCATTCTGACTCTCATTTTCTGCATGCCCCTACTGCATCTGCTGTTAATTCACACCTCTTCTACATTCAAAATTAAATGTTTCAGCAGTATTTTGGGGTATAAAGCATACGAGCTATATGCAAAAACTATTAAAACTCTACAACATAAGAACAGTCATCCTGGATCTGAGCAGAGGTATTATACACACTTCCCCCATAGATATGCTATTACTACTCCAGTACTGTTAAGTATGGTGGACTCTGACTCACTGCAAGCATATGTTTAAATTTCCTCATGTGAGAAGTTGAGCATGTGCCTATGTTTTTGTCTACAGTGATGACTGAGGTAACCAGGAAATGCAAACCTAATTCAGGAAACCAAATCTCATCTTCCTGTTCCAGATACCATCCAAAACATTTGCTTTCAGAGATCTAAGGAAATCACGGGTTTAGAACAATTAAACTACAGATGAAGTCAATTTGATTTCTTTGTGTTTAAGCTATCTCTAAGGGCACCATCATCCTTTTTGGGCTGGGATATCCAGGTGAAGAATTATCCAGAATGGATAAATCTAGAACATCTATTCAGAAACAGTCAACTTAGCGCCTTGCCAGTACTGGAGCCATCTCCTGTGCTGGTGGGATCTCCACGTCACCCAGGGGTATGTAGGGACTTGCTGAGCAGGGGTTTTGTTTAGAGAGGGATCTGGCCCATCTTTCCAGGCACCTGCCTGGGTTCTGCTGAATGGCTCTGTGGGGCAGCCACAGATGGTGGGAGTCAGGCAAAGGGACAATCTTAGACCAGATGTTGACACTGGGAGCAACAATTCCTTTCCATAGTGGCTGGTTTTAATATGGCAGGAGCACTGCAAGCTATCACTGACGTGAGTTAGTGAGCCATTTCATGCAACACAGGGCAGTCAACAGCAGAGCAGAATCTCCTTAAGACTAAAACTATGGAGCTATTGCATTCTGACTCTTTTGCAGTGTATTTGTGACATACCTAGCTTTACAATGTAGACAGCAATTATAATTTAATTTTTGTATATTCAGGGACATTAATTGCTCACATTATCTTACCCCTGTGCTCAATATACCTCTGATTGCCTGTAGAATTTTCTGAACCTCAATAGGAAAAGAGCTGTTACATATTTTCAGTGAATTAGAAATGTTATTATTTCTGACAAAACATTAAACATGTTTTGAAATGGTGACATAAACCCCAGAGAAACAATTGCTTGTTTCCCTTTTAATCCTGGGTAAGTTTCAGTGCTCAGAGAAGTGAAAATCTCTAAATTTTATGAAACTCAATGCATACTTCATATACTCATGCCGAATTCCATGCTTATGGGAGAGGTCAAGATGAGGAAGAAAAGGGATGTGTTTCTCCTCTAGCACAGATCCCACTGCACCCTTGTACACAATGGTATAAGGGATCACTTCTGCTAGTCATCTGAGTCAAGATGAACTTGTTCTACAGATGCTGCATTAAATGTGTACGCCCAAGGTTCTCAAATCTAATCCACTCTTGACATAACACTCTGAAATTTAGGCACACTAGAATTTAGGGCTGAAACAAATCTCCTGGGCTATAGTAAGTATACCTCTGCAAGAGCATGGCAGAGTGGAAAAAAAAAATACAAGAGACATTAGAGGCCAATTTCTCTCTAAGAGGATCCATAATTCTGAGTTAGGAAACCCACATCATCTGTTCCAGGGCAACAACACTCTGAGCATATATCACCATTGCCGACCTGCAAATGGTGCCAGCAGTGTGCTAGCAGAGGGAACAACAGGATCTGATTCATTACTGCACTACCCTGGTTTTATCTTGCTGTTAAATGTTTGGGTTGGGGGATTTTTTAATACTGCAGTAACAGCTGTATCACCCCAACTCTAGAACAATTAATTCATGCTGCACACTCATTGCCATAGTCTGCTTTCATAAATTTTAAGGAATGGCAATGTGTTCCTGTTGCCATTTGTGCTATGATTTTGCTCTATATCTGGATTTTGAACTAGCATTATGCCACATGTCTGATCTTGCATCAGCTCCCCACTATGGCCCACTTGACCCTCTTTTAGCTTCCTCTGATGCTCCTGTTCCTTTCTAGCAAGCTGAGTGACATGGTCACTTTGTTATCCCTATGTCTTGTCTTTCCACCCATGGTCTTGGCTGCATCCGTCTCTGAAGGCAGCTTTGGAGCCGGGGTAGGATCAGAGAGAAGGTGTGAAAGGCTGGGGAACGGGTTGCCACCTTCATCCGCTTTGATTCACTTCTGGACTTGTAACAAAACTCGATTAAGGCAACCAGCATGGCTAGTCCGAGCCCACCGATGAGGATATAGAAAACCCCCGCCACATTGCTGAGACTCAGTGCACTTGTCTTGTCCTAGAAGAGAAAGTAGAAGGGAGGGGGGGGAGGGCATGTGGGAAGGAGAACAACAAAATTAATATGAGATTGCTCCGGGAGGGATGCTGCACAATATAGTAATGTTGGCATTATATCATCTTCCTCTTTAAATGAACAGATGACATTTTTAAGAGCATTTTCAATTTTTAATTCCATGTCTAGTAAATCTAATGTCTCCCTCACACAAACAAATGAACATTTCTTCAACAATGTGACTCTTTATAAAGGTTTGGGATCTCCGTTTTTCAATCAGCTAACTTAAATACTTATTTAACACAAAATGCCTAGTTTAAATTATTGATTAAAGAATGAAAAAAAAATTCTTTGCCTCTGTGACATTTGCTTGTCTCTGATGTCTTGCCTGAAATAACCTGTTCTTTTGGAAATGCTCATTCCTTCATTCCTAGATTGTTTCCCCCGCAAATTCTGTTGCTGAGCAACACATCGAAATGGCTGGGTTTCTTTCTGCATTTTTTTTTCCTTTTCAGTACTGAGGTTGAGGTGACACCTGAACTGTCCTCAGAAACTCATTTGATTTCTGTGTAATAAGGCAGTTTATTTCATATGCAATCAAGATCCGCTGATGCATGTCTAAGCTAATTATTTGGTTGGCAATAAATAGGGCTATTAATGGACTGCATCTCACAGTCACCAGTTACATTCTGATTTTACAATTGCCTAATGAATCGTCACGGCTCTCTGGGGAAGAGGTGAGTCTTGGAAAGATTCATTTCACTGCTAGGGAAACCCAGTCCCCACATCTAACCCCGATGTCACTGTCTGAAGCTCTCAAAACCTTCTCCTCCATGCTGACCAGGTGGAGTTGGGGTGTTAGGATAATCTAGGCAGCAGCAGGACCTTAAAGCTTGTCTCAGCTCTGTGTACAAGGCTTCTGTTTTTAGGACAGCCTTTCTCTACAGTGCAACTAGACACAGATCCCCAGCTCTGTGTTTGTTGCTGCTTTGCAACATTGACTTGATACCTATCTGCTGGTAGAGATTCCCCAGGGCAATCCCAACAGGTCGGTGCAAATCTGTTGGAGTGACTAGGATCTGACCAGCACTGACAGCCCCACACCCTGGATGTGGGAGGAAAATTGTGTATGGATCATTTGAGATGCAACCACACAGTTAAAGAGCAGTAATTTTGCCTGCAGAAGTGTCCGCAGTTGGTAACGAAGCCTCTGCGTGGTTCCTGGTGTTCCCTGCTACTCCAAGGACACATGGACCAGTGGATGGCACAGCTTGCTCCTTGTCCTTGTAGGACAGTTGATTCACTTGCTTTGCTCAGCAGGTTTTACAATAAGAAACTCACAATTTTCGGGAAGAGCAAGGATTCAGGAAGCAGAAAACTATATTGGAGCGATGTTGAAAGCATCCAAAACTGAAGACCAACATGAGTATGGAAGGTTTTGATCCAAGAGCAGTCTGACACTGACACTGTTTCTCAGGAAAATATGTTTTGTGAAAGGATTCTGTCTTTTGCTGTACTAGGGTTTGATGGCAAAAAAGTTAACCAGCAAAGCATGAAAACCTTTCAATTTTCAAAATGAAAAAAACCTCCCATAACTTTTTTTTTTTTTTTTTGGTAAGAATTAGGGTTTCAGTCAAGAATGCTAAAAAAATGTGGGTTTTATACTTCTCCTTCATCTGGCCTCACTGCCCATGCGAGCTGCCAAGCTCAAGCTTCTGCCCAGCTGGAGAACTTGCCACAGGCTCCAGTGCCACAGGGAGAAACTTTCCATCCTGAACACTCTGTGGAAAGATGCTGAGGTTTGGTTAGGGGTCACCCCTCAAGAGTTTTGGTTGCTGGAAAAAGCTCCACAAGTGGTTTAATTTTCCATGCTTCGCTGATTGACATCGCTGCCAAGAGATTTGTTGCTGTCACCGTGTGCCTTGCCCCGCTTCAGACATTACAGTTTCTGCTGGTGGACAGGTTTGGTTTCTCCCTTGTATAACCTTCAGATACTGGTCAGTCTGTAATCTTGTTGATGCTTCCTGTGTGCTCTCTGTAATGAGAGATTTCTACAAATATCCTCTTAATTTCTGCGGTTTCCATATTTGAAGGATTATTTATCTGGTCTTTTATAATCTGCTTTCATGCAATCTTTCCCCAGACTTTACACTACATTTGTTCAGTCATGTCTTCTCTACAGATTACTGGGTATACTTTTAAGCACCAGCTGAAAAACGTAGGGAGTTTTTTAGTGAAGATTTAGAAAAGCAGAGCAATTACTCTGAGAAAACTGGGTTACAACACATCAGGTGCCTTGCCTCTTCAAATTCAGTCTGAAGGGGCTGCACCAGCTTCAGAGAGGGACAAAGACACTAGAGATGGGCTGCCTTCCTTGACATCCTAATCTTTTAGCCTGGATTCTTAATGAAAAGTGGCTGATTAGCACATATTCTGCACTCAGAGGGAAGGATGGGGATAGAGAAGGAGGAGCAGCCTGTCTGTCTGTCTTACTAATAATTTTCAGCCCATACTTTCACCTTGATTTGACAGAAAGGTGGAGATCTCCAAGATATCAGGAACCTCCAAGCTTTGTGAAAAAGAATGACACTGTGGAGAAGAGAAAACCTAGTAATGCTCTCACTCAAATAAATGTATCAGCACAATCCATACTAGGCATCAGAGACTCCACACAGGTCTTTGACTAGCAGCCACAAAACATTAGGAAACCCAGTTTCCTTGGTTCTGTTGAGCTCATGAATACACAAATTTCAAGTTTTATTGGCCATGATATTCTTGTATTTCCACCCACAGTTTGGTGGTCATGGTCTAACAGGGTACCTTCTCAACTGGCTGCTATGGCAGAGTGGTCTGGCAGCCAGCAAAGGCTGCTGGTTCTTAATTTCCACTTTCCTCCCAATGCCAGAAACAAATCGACCCCTAAGAGATGAGCCAGAGAAGTTTCCTGCACCACTATTTCAGACAATTAATTTCAGAGCTGTTGTATTTTTCTTATGTTTACTTTGCAGTAACATTATTATTATTATCATTATTGTTCTAATTACTATTGTTATTACTACTACTATTATTGGCACAATTTGGGTGAACAGTAAGTTGTCTTATCCAGAAAGCAAAGGAAAGAATAGTGGAGCACAGCAGTAGGAAAAGCTGCTGGGCAGGGGCAAGCAGCCTGGGTTTCACCTCTGCCACCATAACAAGGCTTCTCCCAAGGAGTCAAAGACACGGGGAAGCTTCAGTGGGGCCCTGAGGAGCACTAAGCTGTGGGGGCTCGGCTGATGACACAGCCTGCTATCATGAGCCAGGTTGAGCAGTGAAACTGCTCCCGTGGTGTCGCTTGACTTCTTGCTCATCGTCTCCTTTTTCTTTTTGTTTCTTTCCCTCTCCCGACAGGACATGCAGAAAAGTTCTCTGGGCAGGAGTGGCATCTTGTTGCTTCCATCAGCTGCAGGACCAGACCCACACAAAGGGTAGGAAATGCTGCATGCCCCCCGGAGGCTTTGCTTGCTGGTTCATTGCATGATCCTGTCCGAATAATACTCTTGGTAATAAAAAGTCCCAAATTATGCTAACTGCTTGAGAGGACCCTCCCCTTCTCGCTGCTCAGGCTCTGTGACACCAGATGCTCTCCTGCAGAGCTGCCCATCACTGAACCATCTTGTTAGTGGGAGTGTAAATGTCACTGCTCATCTCCTGCAGCGGCAGAGCGCTGACGTGAGGGGAAGATTGGCAGGTGAAAAGAGAAAGAAAAACCCATATTTCAGAAAGCCCGGCCTTGTTGCTGCAGCAACCAGGCACCTTCCCGTCTGTTCCTCTCAAATGTGGCACTGTGTCCGTCATCCTCTTTGTCATTATTTATCCTCCTTGGCTTAAAGGCATTAAGGACAAATTTGTCCAGTTTCCCAGCAGGGCTGGTCCTTTCTTTTACCCTGCATGACCAGAGCCCACTGGCTGCACAGGGTGATGGCACCTTGAGTTGTTGCAGTCTCCACAGAAGACAAACTGTCCTTAGAGCAGGTGATGGCTCCAGAAGTTGAGCTTTTACACCAAACGCTGGGCTACCTTTAATAGGGCAAGACCTGAAGCTCCACAGTGAAGGACATAGCACTGGCCATTGACTCCAAGTGCTCTTGTGGGTCTGCCAGGGATGAGTAGGAGCACATGGCTGGCTGGCTGAGGGGATGAGGCTGCTCAGCATGGAAAGACACCTTTGGTTTGAGAAACAGTCAATTGCCTGCAAAGGCAGGGCAAGGTGGAAACAGGATTTGTTCCCTACTTTTTATTGGGTTTTGGCATTTTTTTTTTTTTTAAACAAAAGCGCAATTCTTGCAACTGAAGAAGATAATTGGAAGATCCTTGTGGCTTTGATGAAGGTCCTTTAGTTGCATGATGTGATCTGACTGCCCTTGCAAGCAAGTTGCACCTTGCCATCCTGGTCTGGAAAGAAAACTTCCTTTCTCTCATTACCTTACAAAAGCCCCAGGGAAGAGGACAATCACATCCCTATGCCTTGACATTTAGTGTCCATCTTGTCGTTACCCTCCAACAAGCCAAGACATCCCTTTCAAGCCCACAGCACATTTCCTAGCCTGCAAAAAAAAAAAGGGCTGTCTATCCCCTGCTTGTTTCTGAAATGGAGTCCTTCTAGGGAAACACCTAGTTACAGCATGTCTGTCTCTCTTCTGAGCTTATTTCTGCTGTGGCAAGTGGAAGGGGAGTGAAGAAAGGCTAGGAGACAGGACCAGGAATTGGTGAATGGTTTCTATCTACACGAAGTGCTGGAGGTGTGTGTGTATGGAGAAGCCTCAAGCCTGTGGGAAGGGTTGGCTGCCACGGGTTTACTACGGGGAGAAAAGCAACAGGGACATCACTGCCCGATGCAGGACATTTCCTGGGATTTCCTACCATCTGGCAATGCAGCTGGGGTAGTCCTGGATCAACAGCCCAGAACCTTCTGGGATGGTATATTGTATCCAAATATTCAGCAAGAGCAGGAGTGTTTGCCTCTGGAGTTTTAGTTCAGATTCACTAATGTATCTACTGTTTCTTTATAGAGATTTCTATGAATAAAAAATTAGGTGGGTAATAGATAGGTAAACAGTCAGATTAAAAATAAGATGCACAGAAGTCAGCTACAGGCATGGAACATCATCTGCGGCCAATGAACATAAGCCTGGGAAACACCAGATGTTTTACTTGGCTCTGGCTAGAAACTTTGGCTACAAACCTTATATCCAGCTATCCCCTCACCCCTCTTCACTAGCATTATTTTATCCTTCTGAAAGTCCTCTAATTGCAAACTAAGATAAGATCAACAATAGACAGAAATGGGAAGGTTTTGTCACGCCTGTGGGAGGAAAGATATGAAACGGCCTCCAACCTCTCAAGCTTTGCTCTGAACCTTGGCTATTGGAGGAGAGGTGTGTGGTCTGGCCTGTGCCCCCAAAGTGCAGGTGGGTTTTGGGCCCACTGTGGGCAGGATGGGGGAAGCTGTGCCTGATGCTCAGCTCTGCCTGGACCACCTCATCCCTGGCATCGAATGCACCAGGGGAAAGGGGGAGGAAAGGCTCATGCAGCAGCTGGGCAATAGGTCGGTATGTTTGTCTGGCTGCATTCATGAGAAGAAGTGAGCAATGTTACTGCTTGTCTTTCTGTACATGGGAGAGGCGGGTCTGGTGATGCTAATGTTGATTTCTCTTACTGTTGTTTCATATTGCACTGCTGTTGCAGACATGGAGTGGATGCTGAGCAAGGAACAGAGATGCAATCCTTTTGAGTAGCAACTGAGACTCTTCATGAGATTGTCCACTCCCATTAAAAGCTTAGATGGTTTTTAAGGCTTGTGTCTATTGATTTCACACATGGAGTTTCAAGCAGCTCTCATGACTTTGGGATCCAATTTTATTTATTCACATGTGATTCACATGTGTGTGATCG